>NC_073635.1:51627500-52827500 GCF_029407905.1 Bubalus kerabau
CTGGTAGGCTGCGGTCCATGGGGTCGTTGAGGGTCAGACACGACTGAGCGACTTCACTTTCACTTTTCACTTTCATGCATTGGAGAAGGAAATGGCAACCCACTCCAGTGTTCTTGCCTGGAGAATCCCAGGGATGGGGGAGCCTGGTGGGCTGCTGTCTATGGGGTCGCACAGAGTCGGACACAACTGAAGTGACTTAGCAGCAGCAGTAGGCTTCCAAGTTTTTTGTTTAAAAAAGCTTTAAGACTTCTTAGTAGTCTTTTGAATAAAATGTGCCTTTTTCCTCCATTAGTTTGACTATTATGTAATCTTTTTTAAAAATTATCCTGTTTGGATTTCAGAGTATTTCATACATCTGTGATCTTTTGTCTTTTTCACTTTTGGAAGATTCTCAGAAATTAGCTCTTCTAAAATGGCTTCTGGCCTGTACTTTCTCTTTCTCTCCTTCTTTCTAGATGCTAATTTCATGTATGTTAGACCTAGTAACTTTAACCTATTGTCTTTTAAGCTCATTTTTGTTTTTCTATTTTTGTATCTGGGCTTTTTTTGAGTTTCAGAATTGGCTTTTAAAATTATCTGTCTTCCACTGCTGAAGATGGTCTGTATGACATCAGAGTACACACTAGGTCACCATTTGTATCTCTCAACTACGCGTGCTTTTTATAGTAAGTTCCTGATGTTGGAGAATAGATTTTTCAGAATATTGATGAGTCTTGTATCTGAGGAAACTTATGTTAGTGGGACAAATACAGCCTTTACTGTTCCAGTTAACATTAAGGTTACAGGTGACAATCACTGTCTGTTTTCCCTACCCATTTTATATTTCCCTTATTTCTTGCTGGCACCTCTGTTGTTATACGAGGTCTCAGACTATGTTCACTGTTCCTGTGACGGTCTGTGGCTGTTGTACTTGTCTATTCACTGTTAAAACAGAGGATCAGGGATAGCCCAGTGGATCACCTGAGCTGACACTGTAACCTGAGCCTATTCTTGTCTGCTCTCTGTGAAATAAAAGTTCTGCCTTCTCCTGACAGTAAGTGTTAATTACCTCTGTAAGTGTAGTGACTCTTCCCTCTGTTTGATGATCTTTAAACATGAGAAAGTTGAAGTTACTAAACAATAGTCATAGTTTAGAGATTGATGGAACTCTTCATAGATACAGAGACAAACAGATAAACACCCAGAGGAGAGAAAGAGGGGGGATGAGAGAGATAGATGAAAGAGATTAAGAGGTATAAGCTCCCAGTTACAAAATAAAAATGTCATGAGAATTAAATGTGTTGGGAAATAGTCAATTATAATGTACTATCTTTGCATGGTGACAGTTGGTGACTAGACTTAACAGTGATCATTCTGTAATTACAGAAGTATCAAATAACTGTGTTGTGTACCAAGAATTAACACAGTGTTTCAGGTCAATTCTACTTCAAAAACAAACTCATGGTAAAAGAGGTCAGAGTTGTGTTACCAAACATAAGGGTGGAGGAGAAGGAGTTCGATGAAAGTGGTTAAAGGTACAATATTCTGGTTATAAGATAAATAAGTAGTAGAGATATAACATAAAACACAATTAATATAATTAACACTGCTCTATGTTGTGTATGAAAGTTGTTAAGAGAGTAAATCCTGAGTTCTCATCACAAGGAATATTGGTTTATTTTTCTTTTGCTTTGTATCAACAAGAGATGATGAATTATTGTGGTCATCATTTCATGATGTATATAAACCAAAGCACTATGCTATCTATAGGCCTTAAACTTAATACAATGCTGTGTATGTCAGTTATATCTCAATAAAAATGATCTGTCTTCCAAATCACCACCGGTTTCCTATATATCTGTGTTTAATCTGGGAAATTCATCTATTGAGTTCTTATCTTTAGTAGTTTTGTGTTTAAGAATTTTCACTAGATTATTTTAAAAAATTATAATTCTTTGATAAAATTTCCTTGTTCTTATTTACCTTCCTAAATATATCTATTGTAGCTGCTTAGAAAGTCTCTTGGAGAAGGTGATGGCACCCCACTCCAGTACTCTTGCCTGGAAAACCCCATGGACGGAGGAGCCTGGTGGGCTGCAGTCCATGGGGTCGCGAAGAGTCGGACACGACTGAGAGACTTCACTTTCACTTTTCACTTTCATGCATTGGAGAAGGAAATGGCAACCCACTCCAGTGTTCTTGCCTGGAGAATCCCAGGGACGGGGGAGCCTGGTGGGCTGCCCTCTATGGGGTCGCACAGAGTCAGACAGGACTGAAGCGACTTAGCAGCAAAAAGTCTCCATGTCTAAAAATCTAATAACTAATAACTTCAATAACTGAATAATCCTTAGACTGTTTCTATTATCTTTTTCTTCTTCATCCAATAACTTGGTATTTTGGTAATTTTATTTTTGAATGCCAGCCAAATTTATAAAAGTTATAAAGGCTTTGGATGGTGCTGTTTCTGTAAATCATTTCCTCCTTTCGGATGAAGGAGTGAATTGACTCAATCTTGATGTTCACTGTTTGTAAGGCTTGATGTATTCTTGATTTATGAATACATTATACTACTGTTCTTTATGAGTTGCAACTTAAAGCTGGAGTCTTATTAGGACCTGACTGTCAATAGTATTTCCCCCCAATCTATGATACTGCTGATAATACTTCCTTTTTGGTTTTTTAATTTCTGCTTTCAAAATAAGGATAAAAATAATGCAGAATGTTCTCATGTCAGTGAGTTTCCCTTTCATCTTTATCAAGCAGCTATGCTGGCTGCCAAGCTAGCTCTCTGATGTTTCAGACAGATGGTTTTATATTTCATCTATGTCTTTTTATTCTTGGTTTAGGGGTCAGTCTAGACAAATTGGCCCATCTCTGCCAGAAGAGGAAATCCCATAAAGGAGTTTTTCTTTCCTGGTAGTTTCATTCTTATGTATTGAGCTATAATAAACATATTAGTGGAGACATGTATATTTGGACCGATATACAAATGTCTATGGACATGTGCATTTTTGTGTCATTGACATGTTTAATATTCTAATTTCAAAGTGGATTATCTTCTTTTCAATTTTTTATATACACTTCACTCTCTGAAAATTTAATAAATTACTCACCATAGAAACACTTGTCTTCAGGAACCTCAAAATCACATTCTTCCAAATGAGCTTGGCAATAGACTGAAAGATACAAAGTCTTCCAGGCACAATGGAGGAACTAATGTTCCAAGGTTGTCCACCTGAGAAATATTTATTACCCATAAAAATTACTTTGATTTATCCTAGTGACTGGGGCTTCCCAGGTGGCTCAGTGATAAAGAATCCACTCATCAATTCAGGACCCACCGGAGACACAGATTCAATCCTGGGGTTGGGAAGATCCCCTGGGTCGGAAATATCCCCTGGAATGGCAACCCACTCCAGTATTCTTGCCTGGAGAATCCCATGGAAAGAGGAGCCTGGCAGGTTACAGTCCATGGGATTGCAGAGAGTCGGACACGACTGAGAGACTGAGCACACACACACCCTAGCAACTACAGCCAATGTTTATTTCTTATAATGACTATAAGTTGTATAGATCCTGATTCCTTCTTAGACATCTCTTTTGATCATCAGTTTCTGGTGATTGGTCTGTTATTAGCATCAGCTTGTTTCCACATCATCATATATTTCTTCTCAACCAACATAATGTTGACTGAAAAAAATTTGTTAGGGCATTCATCTGCATCTTTATAATTTTGATCTTCTTAGCTGTGTACCATACTGGCAAGGGTACCAAACATTCTGACTTTCTATTTTATTTAAGCCTATCTTATTTATGATTCAATCAATCACAAAATCCTCATGAGATCAAAACCAGGCAGATTTTATTCAAAAGATATCCCACATCTGGCCATCATTGCAACTAGTCAGATATTTTAAAGTTGGGGATTTAATTCAATTATTTTTTTCCCAAAATATTTGACATTAGGAGAAGTGGGCAATAGAATCTCACCTATTTTTTTTTTCTCCCAGCTTTATTGAGGCATGACTGACAAGTAAAATTGTATATATTCAGGTTGCACATTGTGATTTTTTAAGGTGTATAAAGCGATGATTTAATATATATATATATATATACACACACATAGTGAGATGATTACCACAGTCAAATTACTGAACATATCCACTATCACACATAATTACAATTTTTGTTTTTCTGTGGTGAGAACACTTAGGATCTCCTCTCTTAGCAATCCTTGTCAAAATTCCAAAGGCATTTTTCACAAAAACAGAAAAAAAATACTAAAATTTGTATGAAACTGCAAAGGACCTCAAACAGCAAAAATGTCTCATCTATATTTTAGAAAGAAGCAATGGTCATGGTATATAGTTAAACCTGTGATAATTTCAGAAAATTCCCCCAAGTTTTTGTCAATATAAGATAAAATTAAATTGGAGAAATTAGTATAATGGTAGTGTTGTTTTTCAAAGTTATGCATCGTATACTGAAGTAAATGCATTAAGTAGTTTTGAAAGCATGCCAAATATACACACATGAGTAACAACTAAACTTACTTAAATATATTTGTCAGTCATAATTTTTTTTATAGGAGTAGCCTTCATGGTTACTTTCTCCAATGGTTATTTTTGATTTTTTGTCTCCTACTCACAGCTGTGTCATTGTCATTTGGAATCAGTACATAAACTTAGTGCATATTTGTGCTTGTGATGACAGAATACATCCGTCACCAACATTTATGTTGTTAGGCAAGTGTCTCATTGCTGAGAATGACACATAATGGATCTATGAGTTTTATTCCTTTTGAAGGTCACTGTTTGGAGAAAATATGTTTCATGACATTTATCATGGCAAGAAAAACTTTGAAGTGATATGCAAGTTTTGTACCAACTAGACTGGTTTGGGAGTTAAAGAATCTCTGGAAAGAGAGAAGTAAGTTTTAGTAGAAAGGCTTCTGGGAGAACAATGGCAGAAATTTTGGAGGACAGAATGATGTAGTGATTATTTGTCCTCTGGCCAGATCCATCATTCAGATAGGTCTCAGCCCCAGAGAGAGAGGGACCATGAGGAGATATGGAAAGAGTGGTTGGTATATAGGAAGTGGGAAATGTTAGCCACTCAGTCATATCCAACTCTTTGTGATCCCCTAGACTGCAGCTCACCTGGCTCCTCTGTCCATGGAATTTCCAAGGCAAGAATACTGGAGTGGGTAGCCATTCTATTCTCCAGGGGATCATCCCGACCCAGGGGTTGAACCCTAGTCTTCCATGTCTTCTGCATTGCAGGCAGATGCTTTACCATCTGAGTCACTAGGGAAGCCTAGTATAATACATATAACCCTCATGAAAGTGCAAGGGGTATTTTTTGACAACATGTGAAAGCTAAGGTGTTGTGACTAGAAGAGAACTCTAGAAGGAATTCTCAAATCAGCATGCAGTTTTAATGCTGAAGGAATTCTCAAATCAGCATGCAGTTTTAATGCTGTGAAATGCCCTCATACAGGTTAGGAGAAGGTAACATTTATGATGGAAATTAGTACAATAGTGAACAGTGCTTTCGCCTGATGCTAAGGTCAGTACTAGAAACACGGACCTGGAACAAAAATGAGGAAACAAGTAGACTACTTATGATTTCTTGGTACTGCAGGCTTAATCTCCTTTTCTTGTAGATTGTTACTAGTTAGAACCATTTTTGGGTGGCCCTATAAAGCTTGGCTCATAGTTTCACTGAGTTAGACAAGGCTATGTTAGACTAAGATCTATGTGATCAGTTTGGTTAGTTTTCTATGATTGTGGTTTTCATCCTGTCTGCCCTCTGATGGCTGAGGATAAGAGGCTTATGGAAGCTTCCTGATGGGGAAGACTCCCTATGGGGGAGACTGGGTCTTGTTCTGATGGGCAGGACCATGCTCAGTAAATCTTCAATCCAATTCCCTCCCTGTTGTTTGGTCTGAGGCCAAACTATGGTAGGGGAAATGAAGGTAATGGTGACCTCCTTCAAAATGACTAGTGCACACACTGTTGTATTCAGTGCCTCTGACCCCACAACAGACCAAAGTCAATCCATGCCTCCGCTGGAGATTCCTGGACACTCACAGGCAAATCTGGCTCAGTCTCTTGTAGGGACACTGCTTCTTTCTCCTGGCTCCTGATGTGCACAAGGTTTTGTTTGTGTCCTCCAAGAGTCTGTTTCCCCAGTCCTGTGGAAGTTCTGTAATCAAATCCCATGGTCTCCAAAGTCAAATTCCCTTGGGGTGTTCAGTTCCTTTGCCAGATCTCCAGGTTGGGAAGTATGTTGTGGGTTCTAGGACTTTCTTAACAGTGCAAGAGTTTCTTTAGTATAATTGTTCTGCAGTTTGTGTGTCATCTGCTCAGAGGCTCTATAGTGTGGCTAATGGCAACCTCCTCCAAGACAGCTTATGCCACATGCTGTAAGACCAGGCCTGCTGCAGCCAGAGCCCCTGTCCCTGTGGCAGGCCACTGCTGACCAGTGTCTCCACAAGAGACACTCAAAGGCAGGTCTGTCTCAGTCTCTGTGGGGTCTCTGGATTCTGGTGCGCACAAGGTTTTGTTTGAGCCCTCTGAGCATCTCTGCTGGGTTGGGGTTTGATTCTAAATGTGATTATGCCCTTCTACATATTGTTTGGGGGGTTCTCTTTTGCCCTTTGATGTGCGGTATCCTTTTATTGGTGGGTCATGACAGACAGATCAAGGTGGAGAGTTCTGACAAAACGTGGTCTCCTGGATAAGGGAATGGCAAACCACTTCAGTATTCTTGCCTTGAGAACCCCATGAACAGTATGAAAAGGCAAAAAGATAGGACACTAAAAGATGAACTCTCCAAGTTGATAGGTGCCCAGTATGCTACTGGAGGAGAGTGGAGAAATAACTCCAGATAGAATGAAGAGACAGAGTCAAAGCAAAAACAGCACCCAGTTATGGATGTGACTGGTGATGGAAGTAAAGTCCAATGCTACAAATAACAATATTGCATAGGAACCTGGAATGTTAGGTACATGAATCAAAGCAAATTGGAAGTGGTCAAACAGGAAATGGCAAGAGTAAACATCGACATTCTAGGAATCAGTGAACTAAAATGGATTGGAATGGGTGAATTTATTCAGTGAATGGTCATTCAGATGATCATTATATCTACTACTGTGGGTAAGAATCCCTTAGAAGAATTGGAGTAGCCCTCATAGTCAACAAAAGAGTCTGAAATGAAGTACTTGGATGCAATCTCAAAAATGGCAGAATGATCTCTGTTCATTTCCAGGGAAAACCATTCAATATCAGAGTAATCCAAGTCTATGCCCCAACCACTAATGCCAAAAAAGCTGAAGTTGAATGGTCTACAAGTTGAAAGGTCTACAAGACCTTCTAGAACTAACACCAAAAAAGATGTCCTTTTCATCATAGGGGACTGGAATGCAAATGTAGGAAGTGAAGAGATACCTGGAGTAACAGGCAACTTTGGCCTTGGAGTACAAAATGAAGCAGGGCAAAGACTAACAGAGTCTTGCCAAGAGAATGCACTGGTCATAGCAAACACCCTATTCCAACAACACAGGAGATGACTCTGTATGTGGATAACACCAGATGGTCAATACCAATATTAAATCAAATTGATTATATTCTTTGCAGCTGAAGATAGAGAAATTCTATACAGTTAGAAAAAATAATACTGGGAGCTGACTGTGGCTCAGAACATGAACTCATAGCAAAATTCAGACTTAAATTGAGAAAAGTAGGGAAAAAGACTAGACCATTCAGGTAGGACCTAAATCAAATACATAAGATTATACAGTGGAAGCAAAAATAGATTCAAGGGATTAGATCTGATAGACAGACTGCCTGAAGAACTATGAACAGAGGTTTGTGACATTGTACAGGAGGCAGTGATCAACACCATCCCCAAGAAAGAAATGCCAAAAGATAAAATGGTTGTCTGAGGAGGTCTTACAAATAGCTGAGAAAAGAAGAGAAGTGAAAGGTAAAGGAGAAAAGGAGAGATACCCATCTGAATGCGGAGTTCCAAAGAAGAGCAAGGAGAGATAAGAAAGCCTTCCTCAGTAATCAGTGCAAAGAAATAGAGGAAAACAATAGAATGGGGAAGACTAGAGATCTCTTCAAGAAAATTAGAGATACCAATGGAACATTTCATGTAAAGATGGGCACAATAAAGGACAGAAACAGTGTGTTTGACAGTGTGTGTGACAGAAACAGGCTGTGTATTGTTGCCTGCTTATTTGACTTATATGTGGAGTACACCATGCAAAATGCTGGGCTGGATGAAGCACAGGCTGGAATCATGATTTCCTGGAGAAATATCAATAACCTCAATATGCAGATGACACCACCTTTATGGCAGAAAGTGAAGAGGAACTAAAGAGCCTCTTGATGAAAGTGAAAGAGAAGAGTGAAAAAGCAGGATTAAACTCAACATTCAAAAAACAAAGATCTTTGCATCCGGTCCCATCATTTCATGGCAAATAGATGGGGAAACAATGGAAACAGTGACAGACTTTATTTTCTTGGGCTCCAAAATCACTGTGGATGGTGACATCAGTCATGAAATTAAAAGATGCTTGCTTCTTGGAAGACAAGGTATGACCAACCTAGACAGCATATTAAAAAGCAGAGACATTACTTTGTGACAAAGGTCTGTCTAGTCAAAGCTATGGTTTTACCAGTAGTCATGTATAGCTGTGAGAGTTGGACCAAAGAAAGAAAACTTTGCACCAAAGAATTGATGCTTTTGAACTGTGGTGTTGGAGAAGACTCTTTAGAGTCCCTTGGATTACAAGGAGATCCAACCAGTCCATCCTAAAGGAAATCAACCCTGAATATTCATTGCAAGGACTGATGCTGAAGCTGAAACTCCAATACTTTGGCCACCTAATGTGAAGAGCTGACTCACTGGAAAAGACCCTGATGCTGGGAAAGATTGAAACCAGGAGAAGGGGACGACACAGGATAAGATGGTCGGATGGCATCACCAACTCAATGGACATGAGCTTGCAAAAGCTCCAGGAGATGGTAAAGGACAGGGAAGCCTGGCATGGTGCAGTTCATGGGGTCACAAAGAGTCAGCCATGCCTGAATGACTGACCTGAACTGAACTGAAAACCATTTCAGGGGTAAATGCAAAAACTATATGTAAATTAGCTCTGGAAAAGTAGAGTTTTTACGGGCTCATATAAATGCAAAAAAGCAAGTATGTTTGGCTTCAAGGAAACTCTCAAGGGACTCTTAGAAACTCTAAATTCAGGACTGAAACAGTTCCTTCTTGCATCACCCTGTCTACTTCTCTTTAATGCTCCCCCTCTCCATGCTGTTCCTCTCCCTACTCTTGTATATGTATTGTGATTTTTTATGTTAACAAAATGATATGCTAATGGAAAGAATGAAAATGAAAAAATATATGTATATGTCTGTACTCATCAATCCCTCTTTGGGGAAGTTATCCCATAAAAATAAGGAAGTAGATGATAAAAAACACACTCACATTTACATCAAATGAGGGCATTGTAAGGTGTGAGTGTGTTTATGTATGCTTTCCTATGCCTAAAGTATGTCCTGGAAGGATGTGCAGGAACACGTCAATGGTGGCTGCTTTGGGAAAGCAATGTCTTGGCAAGGTCAAGAGGAGAGAGACATCACTTTTCATGTTCTATAGTTCTGCCATGCTTAATGGTACTACCAGAGAATCATTTTTCTATTTCTTTTGTAATTTTACATGGTGAAAGGAAACCTTATAGGAAAAAACAAATGTAAAGTGTTTTAAGAAGAGGATAGAATTTATAATTCAATATCTCACTGCATGAACATTTTTAGGTCACTGTTTGACCAAACATACACTGTATAAAATGCAGATGGTGGAGTACCAAAGATCCTCATTGGTTGTCATAGTGACATTATCTGCTGCTGCTGCTGCTAAGTCGCTTCAGTCGTGTCCGACTCTATGCGACCCCATAGACGGCAGCCCACTAGGCTCCTCTGTCCCTGGGATTCTCCAGGCAAGAACACTGGAGTGGGTTGTCATTTCCTTCTCCAATGCATGAAAATGAAAAGTGAAAGTGAAGTCGCTCAGTTGTGCCCGACTCTTAGCCTCCCCATGGAATGGAGCCTACCAGGCTCCTCTGTCCATGGGACTCTCCAGGCAAGAGCACCTACTATGTTTCATATTCTCTGTCTGACTAATCAGCTGAAGCTACGGGAGACTTGCCTCTAGTTTGTTTGGGCTTTGGGAATGGATTGAAAGACAAATTCATGGAGAAACAAATGCACACAGAAGTAAAATAGGACTGCTGCTGTTCCATTTATTTATTCTTCCTTTTTAGTCATTGTTGAAAGCTGGCTTTGGTTATAACTCACAGAGACATCCCAAAGACAACCCAAAAGCCTACGTTAGCATATTGTCTTAAAGTGGTAAGCCTGGGTGGGATGTAAATGATTCTGGGATTGGATGACCTGGTTTCTAGCCCTAGCTATTCCACCTATGAAATGTCTATCATTTTATCATTTGCCAACAACTCTACAGTTTACAAACTGCCCTAGTTAATCCTCATAACAGCTCTGTGAGAGGCATGGTACTATTACCCCCATTCTAAAGATAAGAGATCTCATTTTAGAAAGGTTAAATTAATTGCCCAATTTGAGAACAGTTGATAATTGGAACTGAAAGAGCAGTGACACAAATTTAGGTTTGTAGATGCCAAACCCAAAGGCTGTTTTAAGATACCATTGCCTAGCAAATCATGCCATGTAGAAACATTTAAGGTAAAATAATAAACATTAAAATGTAATAGGGTAGATATGTAAAATATTGATATGAATAAAAATAAAGATCAAAGTATAATTCAAGGCAAATATATCAAATGTGACAGATAAGGCATTGAAAACAGAAGTCTGGATTTGTTTTTACAAATATCACTTCCTGAATAAAGAAATATTTTTTACTAAGAATTTGTTCAGTTGCTCAGTTGTATCCGACTTTTTGCGACCCCATAGACTGAGGCACGCCAGGCTTCTCTGTCCTTCACCATCTCTTGGAGCTTTCACAAACTCATGTCCATCGAGTTGGTGATGCCATCCAACCACCTTGTCCTCTGTTCCTCTCCTCCTGCCTTCAATCTTTTCCAGCATCAGAGTCTTTTCCAGTGAGTCAGCTCTTCACATTAGGTGGCCAAAGTATTGGAGTTTCAGCTTCAGCATCAGTCCTTCCAATGAATATTCAGGATTGATTTCCTTTAGGATTGACTGGTTTGATCTCCTTGCTGCTCAAGGGACTCTCAAGAGTCTTCTCCAACACCACAGTTTTAAAAGCATCAATTCTTTGACACTCAGCTTTCTTTATGGTCCAACTTTCACATCCATACATGATTACTGGAAAAACCATAGCTTTGAGTATACGGGTCTTTGTTGGCAAAGAAGCAAAGGTCCTTCGTTAAGGATTGAAGACTTCTTTCATAACTTGAAAATATAAAAAATAAAGAAAAAACAACAAAACAACAACAACAAAACACTGAAAGCATTCAAATTAAACCCATATAGAAGACAAATGTTTTTGCATGGCTGCTGCTGACTAAGTCCTGGCAGGTTTTGATGAGTGATTTTCAGCCCAACACTCAACTGCCATTGTGCCCTTTCATCATCTGTGGAGCTTTTACAAATACCAGTGAAAGTGAAAGTCACTCTGTGGTGTCCTACTCTTCGTGACCCCATGAACTATACAGTCCATGGAATTTTCCAGGCCAGAATACTAGAGTGGGTAGACTTTCCCTTCTCCAGGGGATCTTCCCAGCCCAGGGATTGAACACAGGTCTCTCCTGCAGGCAGATTCTTCACCAGCTGAGCCACAAAGGAAGCAAATACCAGTACTTGGATCCAAACACCAAAATCCTGATTAAATTGATCTTGAGAATTGTCATTGGTAAGCCCTAAGAAAAGACCCTGATGCTGGGAAAGATTGAGGGCAGGAGGAGAAGGGGATGACAGAGGATGAGATGGTTGGATGGCATCACTGACACAGTGGACATGGGTTTGGGCAGACTCTGGGAGTTGGTGATGGACAGGGAGTCCTGGCAGGCTGTGGTTCATGGGTTCACGAAAAGTCAGACACAACTGAGCAGCTGAACTGAACTGAGGCCCCTAAGTTACAGAGCGAAGAGGGCATGAAAGAAGTGCTGTGGATCTTTTTCTCACATCTTCTGGGGAAGATACTAACTGAATATAAGATAAAATCATAGTCATAATATCATGAAACACTTTCATTTGTGTAACATATATACACCAATTTTTTATGTCCAACATGATCACATTTTATTCCTGCTATAATCTTAAAAGGTTTTAAATTATTTTCTAATTTCACACATATTGGTAATTGCCATCAGTAACTCCCTCTTCACAAAATTTATTTAAAAATTGTCTTGCACTATTATTATGGATGTAAGACTCAGCTGAGAGGATGAAAAATATTCATATATATCAGTAATACTATCCTCTATTTTTGGAGCATAGCAACCAAATTTTAAAGAATAAAACTAAAAAAAAATGGCTATAATTAGCCATGAAAAATTAGAAATGACAGGTTGTAAGATGATTTGAGGAATAGAATTTTATTTCCTCATCTTATAGTTTTACATTCAATATCACCATTATTCACTGTCTGGAAACCACAGAGACATTACCAAAGTATGTTAGGAGAAATGATAATACTTCTTAAGAGGACAGGTATTAGGGCTGCAGAACTGAAAAATACAGAGAACGTGGGGAAAAGGGAAATCTAAAAGGTGCTACAGATGTCAAACATGATCTCCCTGCAGGACCTGTAAAGTGGTTACAATGGAAGAAAAATTTCAAAGTGGGTGTAAGTGTAAAGAACTTGGCAATGTTAATTCACCAGTTAAGACTTTGAGCAAAACTCGAGTACTGATTTTTTTTTCATCAATACAATGATCCTCTAAATTGTAAGGTGAAGTAATCTAAAATGTATGTGGAAAAGAGCAAGTATAGCAAGATATTGCCAGCCTGGTACCTGATCCCTCTGAGGCTCATAGAATTGAACTTGTTATGAAGAATACTGAGCCACTGAAAACTCACTTTGCTCTGATCCCAGAAGACTATAAATCTTTGGCCATCTTCTTGATCTTGATCAAGATCTTGATATGGATATCTGGATCAAGATCTTTGATATGGAGATCTTCTAGGCATCTCCATATCAAGCTATTTGAAGGATTCAGAAGAGTTGAATTGGTGTTGGCTGTAAGCTTCAAAGGTTTTAGATGACACTGATAGGGAGAAGGAGGAACCCATAGCTGAGTAAGTTAAAACTTTAATGAATGTTCTAAAACAAGAGACAGGAAGAAATTACTTCTGAGATCTGTAAACAATAATCCCCTTGTTGGTTCTGAGCAGGGTTTACTGATTAAATAGAGATGCCTCAGTTTCTAATACAGTGGATGCAAGCAGTGAAGGCAATTAGTGAGATTCAAGGAGAGACATTGAAATACGACCCAGAGGGATGGTATGGGGAGGGAGGAGGGAGGAGGGTTCAGGATGGGGAACACATGTATACCTGTGACAGATTCATTTTGATATATGGCAAAACCAATACAATATTGTAAAGTTAAATTAAATAAAATTTTAAAAAAATGAAAAAAGAAAGAAATATGAAATCTGGCAAATAATGATTTACATGACTTTGAATATGGTGATTTCCAACTTCTGAGGTTGAATATTTCTATAAAACCTTTACTGTAGACACATTTTTACATTTTTCCTTCTTGTTATATGGTGATATTTTATTGAAATAGCAGTATATAATAACATTCATTCTTTTTTTGTGTCTACTGTGAATTTATATTAAAAGAAATATGAAATATTAGCTTTAGAGCATCAACTAGCATAAGTTAAAAATCCTGGTAATCTGCTTCCTGTCTCTATGTACCTATTCTAGATGTTTCGTATAAATGAAATCCTGCAGTATATGTTCTTTTGCATCTGTGTTCTTTCACTTAGCATCATATTTTCAATGTTCATCTATGTTCTATCATATATCAGTATTTTATTTTTTTGTCACTAAATAATATTCCTTTGTAAAATGGATTTTTAACTATAAATATATTAATTACCATCTCTCTTTTCTTTTTTTTCCAAAAAATTACATTTATCCTGAATTCTTGGACAGAGGGAATTCCATAAGAAAATCTGATATATTTTAAAATTAATTGAAAGAATTTAGAAGGCCAAGATGTCAGATAAAAGACCCAAGATGGGAAAATCCTTTAAATATATTTTCAAAGACTGAAAACAGAATTGCTCTTTTGTGTGTGTACTCCCCTGAAAGCTTGCCAGTTTTTCTTTTTTTATTAGGTGGCTTTTAGTCACTTAATATGTATATTTTTTCAGTTTTGTTCTTTGACTACTCAGTTTTTTCGAGGATTTCCATAGTGTTTCCTCTGATCTCACTGTCCTCAGTGAGTTTAAGTGGTGACTTTTGGTCTCTACCTGAAGATCCATATGCTGGCATCATGAAAACAGAGATCACAAACAAGAAATAAATATGTGGTTTCTAAAATTAAGGCTGAAGCACAAACATACATGGTTAAGATTTCTTTAAAATAATAAAGTGCAAATGAAACAAGTCCAAATTTCTTGTAATATCATAATTTCAAAGTGCAGATTCATATGGAGAAATGCCTTGCTTTTACTCAAAACAATAAAATGAACTGGCGGGAGAAATAGGAGTTGCAGTTTTCAATGCTGATATAAAAAAATATTTTTCATTAGAAGTTCATTAGGTTGTAATGAACTTACAGTGATATTTTGAGAACAGTAATCAGCCAGGAATAATCACTTGACTCAAACAAATCATCTATGAAATGGAATTCTTTTTCTATGCAGGAGCAGGTTAATATTAATAGATTGTATGTCATTGTATTATAAGGAAATGGTGGTGCCCTTCCCTGGACCACACAAAGGAAATACGGATGAACCTCCTAATATATATTTAACTTTTTGACTTATTCAAACAGCAAGTCTGGGGTGAAATTGATGTGTAAGAAAGTAGGGAGAGGAGTCTAAATATGTAATTTCATCTTTTGTATCAAGAATAGAGTACATGTTTTCCTCTTTCCCTTTGAATCACTAGTTCTATACACATTTATTCTGATCACTCCTAAGGAGAAGCACTTAAAAAATAGATTTCCTTTAGTAATTTCTCATAAGTGGTTTCTGTTGACCTAACACTGTAAAACATTGTAAAGAGATTTTACAGTAATAATTCTCAGTGCTCTAAATTGAATATAAAACATTACCTTTGCCTTCCTTATATTCAGGGAAATTGAACCTATTTTTGTTCTGCCAAAGCCCAAACTGTGCATACTTTATGTATCTGATGGACAAAAAACAGCCGTTCCCAGCAACAAACTTAAATTGCAGTATGCTACAAGTCACCAGCATTTGTAGCATGTAGTTTATCAAAGATTACTTATAGAAAGACATCTTGAAAGTGACAAAAATGATCAATCAAATTTCAAAAGCTGAGAATGAGAGCAATACTAATGGAGACTACAGTGTTGACTTTTATCTTTTCCATTGATCATTTTGGCTATGCTTTCAGGTAATTATTTAACATGAGGAGTGGGAAAGATATTTGGAGGGGAGGGGAACTGACACTAGTTACTAGGAGATTTTTTAAAATCTCTCTTTGTGAGTGGGCGTGTACACATATGTGCTCCATAATAGAACTGGGAAAGAGGTTAATTTCATGATATTGAAAATTATTTTATTCCACTATTTAAAAATGTAATTATGGCGTATAGAGTTAAAGTAGTTTTAGTCCATAATATTGTGATTTCCTCTTTACAATATCATGAAAAACTGTCATTGACTCTCTCCTTGGACCATCAACTGAAAAGGGAATAATCAGTTTGCCAAATGAGCTCTTTCTAACATCAGGCAGTCCTAAATGTTAGTTTTTTAGGTTGTTTCCTATTTCAGTTTTCATTTTGATTTTTGGAGCAACAAGAACAAAGTCTCCTGCTTCATATTCTTCCATATTTGAAATAACTATTGTGTCTCCCTGTAGGCCTCTCTTCTACCCAATAGAGTTCCTAATTCCTTCAATTATTTCCCTTAATCAAAGATTCTCATACCTCTCTCATCATTCTAATAAAATTTCTCAAGCCATCTTCTACTTTGTGCCTTATAAAATGATCAAAATTGAAAATAATGTTTTAATATAATCTAAACAGTTCAGTGCAGAGGGAGAGTCTTATCTACCTACTATGATTTGAACTCGAAAATTCAATTCATGTAGCCTAAAATTAAAGCATCATTCAAGTAGCTGTTAAACTGTTGGCTCACATTAAACTTGTGGTCAACAAGTGTTAGCATAATTGCCAGAAAGCCAGTCCTTTCCCCTCTCTCTTTCTCCACTTAGAAGTTTGTCTGGTTTTACACCAACTAGTATGGCTACTTGGAGAAGTAAATGGCAACCCACCCCAGTGTTCTTGCCTGGAGAATCCCACGGACGGAGAAGCTTGGTAGGCTGCAGTCCATGGGGTCGCATAGAGTCGGACACGACTGAAGCGACTTAGCAGCAGCAGCAGCAGTATGGCTACTCTCAAATAATTAGAAAATAATAAGTGTTCTTGAAGATGCAGAAAACTGAAACCCTTATAGACTGGGGCTGGGAGTGAAAAATGGTGCAGCTATTATACAAAACAGTGAGAAAGTTGTTAAAAATAAAAAATAGAACCATATGATCCAGCCATTTCACTTCTAGGTACATATCCAAAATAATTCAAAGCAGGATTTCAAAGAGATATCTGTACACCCATGTTCATTACAACATTATTCACAATGGCCAAGAAGAGAAAGCAACCTGATCTCCATAGGTGGATGAATGGAAAAAGAAATATGGTATATGTACACAATGGAATATTACTTAGACTTGAAAAGGAAGCATTCTGACACATTCCTCAACATGGATGAACCTTGATGATCTTATGCTAAGACAAATAACCTGTCATAAAAAGACAATTACTGTATGATTACATTTATATTGGCTATCTAGAGTAGTCAAACTCATAAAAACAGAGAGTATCTAGGATGAGAGGTGGGAAATTAAATATAGTTAATTTTAGACTCATTTTAACTGTTAAAGAAGAATTATAGTTTAGTTTTTAAAGAGCTTAAAACATCTATCCTTTAAAGATATTATTG
The DNA here is from genome assembly GCF_029407905.1 of Bubalus kerabau. NCBI lineage: Eukaryota > Metazoa > Chordata > Mammalia > Artiodactyla > Bovidae > Bubalus > Bubalus kerabau. Next base: position 51,644,708 of record NC_073635.1, read on the forward strand.
AGTTAAAATTGTATTGTGCTACTGCTGCTGCTAAGTTGCTTCAGTTGTGTCCGACTCTGTGCGACCCCATAGACGGCAGCCCACCAGGCTCCCCCGTCCCTGGAATTCTCCAGGCAAGAACACTGGAGTGGGTTGCCATTTCCGTCTCCAATGCAGGAAAGTGAAAAGTGGAAGTGAAGTTGCTCAGTCGTGTCCAACCCTTCGAGACCCCATAGACTGCAGCCCACCAGGCTCTTCCATCCATGGGATTTTCCAGGCAAGAGTGTACTATTAAATAATGAATGGTTTTATGAAAAGAAGAAAATGTAGCCCTACATAAAAAAGAAGTAACACATCAAAAATACTTTTGCTTGATCTTGCTACATTATTAGCTAGTTCCTAGATAACTTAAGTGTGTATATAAGATGTTGGATTTAAAATTTAAAATTAAATTTAAAATCACCTATGTGGTGTTCTAACTCTCTATTCTTTTTTTTTTTTTAACTCTCTGTTCTTTATGTTTCACATTCTTTTTAAAAATCGCCAAGTTTTAACTTTTTATTTTGATATCTGTTTATAGGTTTTACTTTCTTGTCATTAATGGGATGTCAAATGTCAATAATAACTAGCTGCTTAGGTGATGATGAGATAGGGAGAGATTAAGTAGGTTATCTTTATAATACTTACCAAGAAGATTGGCTATTTATTGACTATATCTGGTGAAAGCATTTTTCCCCAGCTTGCAGATTTTTAGATTGCTGAAACTGAAACTGAGGGTCTTAGAATATTTGACTTTTGCTGACTTTTTTTTCCTAATGAATTCACTTAGGAACCATAGAGTATCACACTTATTACATAATTTGCAGAATCAAATCACTTGAGAGCCATAACGTGACCATTGTGTTATTATAATCAGAGTAAGACGTTCCTTATACATGGAATCATTAAAGCAGTTGAAATTTAAGTATGGCCTCATTCCAGCTGCTAAAATTTAACATCAGGGAATGGGACAGAATTAGACTTTTTCCATTAGGCACCATACCTTTGGTCTCTTTATTATACAAAAGGCTTATCAAGTCAAGAAATTCATAATTGGTTTTTAGCTTTTAAAGAGAACATGAAATTTATTATGCAAGATGCTGATGTAGAAGTTATAATTTTAAAATATGGGAGGGCATCTTTGTATAGAGCATAGGATAGGCATACAATTTTTTTTCTCCATATAGTTATCAAGTTTTCCTAATATAATCTACCAAATTATCTATCATTTTCTCCTTGTTTTAAGGTACCAGGCTTACTATATTTCAGGTTCTGCTGGGCCTACTTCTGGACTTCATATACTAGTCTATTTTTCTATTTTTTGTTTTCCTATTACTGTGGCAGAAGCACACAGTCACCCAAATGCTATGGTTCTAACACTCATTAGTGAATTGAGGGAAGGAGCCAAAAGTCAACAGTTCTTCACCACCTTGTCGGGAACACACAGTGCTCTTTTTGCTTCTGATCACCTTAAAGCCCTAGACATACACCACAGGCGAGAGGAAAGCCAAAAAGAATAGATAATACAAAGAGAGTGACAATTCCTAGTGACTTCAAACATTGGGGCCTTGAGACTCGTACATGTGGCTGACTTTCTTTTGAAGAAAAAGAATGCTCTTCTTGAGGTATATCTCCAAATGACTTAGTGAATTAGGCTATCTTGGATAGATGCAGCTTTCTTACAATGTTTCTCAGGTTGGTATACTATTATTTCCATTCCTACCACAATAGCACTTGTTTTCTCCCCTGCTGACTTAAAAAATGAACAATGTGCGAATTTCTAATTAAGTTTTACTTGGAGCAAAATGAGGACTATAGCCTGGGAGACAGTATATCAGATTGCTCTGAGAAACTGCTCCAAAGAGGTAGAGAGGAAGGTAAGTATATATGTGATTTTAGTGAAGAGAGAATACACAAAATCAAACATTCTTCTTCTTCTTCTTCTTTTTTTTTTGAAGGTTTCTTCTAGTCTTGAGGAGCAGCCATCACTATGAAGGATTTTAGTGCTTTTCTAGATATGAAGAGATGCAAGAATTGGGCTCATAAAATCATCTCCTGAAAATATATAACTAGCTAAAGAACTGTTCTGCTAGTTTTTCTAAAAGCACAGAGCGCCTTATTCCTGATCTCCACTTTGAATTCCTTTTGGGGGTTTTGAAAGTCAACAGTTGTAGTACTGCATGGTTTAATTCTTATTGAAGTAGATGGCAAGTACCAATTTATAGTTGATACCCCTATTACTCATAATTTGGTCTTATAATAGCCATTTATATTTTCACTCTAATCATACCTCTTGGTCCCTTCCCACCCTACAAACTTATCAGATTGATCTAAAATACATCTTGGATGGTGTGGGATATCTTCATTGGATTTCCCTGGACTACTGTCTACAGACCCAATTCCTAGACCAGCATTTAAAAACCCTGAGACCCTAGTCAAGTCTTCCCACCTCATTTCTCAATACCTGTGTGTATCAGATAGTCTTCAGATAAGCTGTATGCTTTGCTGTTCTTCAAGTATGCTCTACGACTTACCACCTCTGGGTTTTAAAATATCATAGAATTTTAGAGCTTGAAAAAAACTTGAAGATGATCTCACTCAATACTCACTGAACAGATGTAGAGATTGAGAACAATGTGGTTATAAGTAAAAGGATTTGCACTGCCGTTTGGTTCCCAGACTCAGAGACCAATGCTATTTCCATTACACCAAATTTACTTTGTTCTTGCCTTTTCTTCTCACTCCAACAAACTTTCCCTTCCCTTTCCCTGCCTGTCAAAATCCTTCCCTTCCTGAAAGGATTAGGTGTTAGTCTCCATAAAGATTTCCCTACTCATCTTAGTTAAAATGATTTAATCTGGAGCTCTGCACTCCGCTTCATGAACTTATATTCAGACCTGTACTGTGGTATTTATGTTGTATTATCTCCCTCCTCCAAGAATGTATGTGTTTTGAAAGAAGAGGATGGCAAAAGAAGCACCTTTTTGGTCCACAGAACATTGAAATTACTCAAATAATATTTGAGTAAAGGCCCAGAAGTGACTGGATAATGGATCATTCAAGAATGACTGATCACCTCTTTTTCCATATTATGTGTGTGCTGGGGTATAAGACAGAGACCCTGGAATAGTATTTCTTTTTCCTTGAGCTAAAACTAAACATCTTGAAAGCTTGCCATGAATTTCCACTTCTTTGATTTTACAACTAACATTACATCATCTTGAAATGAGAGTGGTAACAGTTCCTTGTCAATTTTCCAAATATTAAACTAATCACACTGCTATTAGAAGAATCATCAGAAAGAATCTAATGAGAATCAGAGGGTATAAACTCATTCAATACTTTTTTCATTTCCTTCTTTTCTTACTTTTCCCCCCAAAGCAACATGTATGGATGGGTGATGTCAAGGTGTGCAAGGTGTGTTAATGTGAGTCAGCAGATAGAAAGTCAAAAGAGAGAAATGAATATGGAAATAATATATGATTATTAGGTTTATTTTAAAAAAATAGAAACTGTATGGTAGTGAGTATTAGATGATTATTGGTAAGTAGAAAGCAAAACTAGTTAAAAGACATTTATAAAATTCTAAGTAAAAATCAGTTCACAAAAAATGAAGTGGTGTTCTGGCTACAGGTCTACCTGAAGACTTCAGGTTGATACTAAAACAGTAGTTAGTAAGCACTGTTTTTTTTTTGTTTTTTTTTTTGGTAAGGGAAAAACTGGATAATTTCTGGCTGTATTCCAGGCCCCAGTTATTCTGAAAGAAAAGCACAGATGAATTCATTATTAAGGAAAGACTTATTTAGTAATTTAAAAATTTCAACCTGTTAGAATTTGGAGAATGGGCAAAAGGTGAGTGATTCACTCCCTCATTTATGAGAGGTTGCCACAATGTCAATCTAGACAGAAAACACTACAGCAGGTTTAATTTCTTTCTGTTTTTCTTTCTTTTTTTTTTTTTATTGACTGAAATGCCACTGATTTAAATGGATTTGTTTTGCTAATGCCTCTTAAAATTAACATGTTTCAGGGACAGTACAATTTCCAAGTATTGTATTCACCAAAACTTTGTAGATTAAATGACAGTGCCAATATTGTATTTTGTTCTAATCTTGCTTCTTTGTAAAAGAAAAAATAATGAATATTAATGGAATGGAGTTCTAGATCTTTCTACTCAAAATCAAAAGTTGTTGTCATATCTACTTAGTAGAGAAAATTTAAACTTTAAATTAAAAAGAAAATTGTTGGGTTCAGATTTTCTAAAAGAAGCTTTATCAGATTACATTTCAGGACAGAAAAGTGCAACATCTAAAATTTTGCTTTATGAACTGAAGTCACTCAGTCGTGTCTGACCCTTTGTGACCCCATGGACTGTAGCCCACAAGGCTCCTCCATCCATGGAATTTTCTAGTCAAGAGTACTGGAGTGGGTTTCCATTTCCTTCTCCAGGAGATCTTCCTGACCCAGGGATTGAACCTGGGTCTCCCACATTGCAGGCAGAGGCTTTACCATCTGAGCCACCAAGGAATCCCTGGTGGCTTTATGAATCCCTTTGCTTTATGAAGTTAGACAAATCTTGAATCAACTCATAATTCATTATCTAATCTGCTTGAAATCAGGGAGAACTCTTAATCATTCCAAGATTGTTTACTCATCTATAAAATGGACATTGAATGAGGGTTTGGTAAGTAACAAATATAATGTATTGTACAAATCATTCAGTATGGTATTCAAAACAGAGAGAGTTCTTAATAGATGGCTCCTTCCACTAATGGTGGCTTCAGTATCGGCGTTGCTGTCATCAGGAGCATTACAATAGTCAGCGCTTAGGGCACACAAAGATTAAGGGGATTCATACTGATGTCCTGTCTAGACATGCAATTGGTTCCAGCAATCATTAGCATCATGCATGGATGATCCATTCATTTTAGTGACCAAGTCATACAAAATTGTGCAAAATTAAATTGCTTGATAACTTCTAAATATATAATCAAATTAGTGCTGTAAATAATAAAATATCCAGCAGCTACTTCTGGAAATGCAGATCTAATTGTATTAATTCTCCTTGCTTAAGGCCCTCCAATGACTTCTCACTGTACTTTGAATACATTCAGATACTTTAAAATACTCTTACAGGCTCTACAAGATCTGGCTCCTGGCTCTCCCTCTGGCCTTATTCCTTCCCATTTCCCTCTTTCCTACTCACTCTATTTACTAGATATTCTTACTTTTTTTTGGTCCTGAATATGCCTACCATCATCTCTGTTATGTCACTGTTTTCTCTCTTTCCTGTGTCTAGTTACTATCCAAGTTGTGTGTCTGTGTTTGTGCAAATATAGTAAATGTATATACATATATATGAGCCTGGCAGGCTGCAATCCATAGGGTGGCACAGAGTCAGACACAGCTGAAGTGACTTAGCATGCACACATGCATATATGCATATATAGTGGCATCAATATATATTTATACTTATTTATATACATACAATCAAATATATATGTTTACATTTTATCTCCCTTTTAGAATGGAAGTTTTACAAGACCCAAAACAATTGACATAATGCATAACTTTTATGTCTTCAGTGCTAGCAACATAGGCACATTGTAGGCACACAAATATTTTGTGAATTAATAAACAAATGCATAAATGCATGAAATATTATGTGAAGATGTGGTCAGTTCATTTTTACCTTAAATTGTACCTTAACCTTGAAAGATCTTCCTATTTTTTAAGTAAAGAAAAACTGTTATTTATATGTAGTATTTATTTTTGTTTTCTATTTAGAAATCTTAGTATATAAATTAACTGTAAAATTTCTGTAGGAAAAGACCTACTTTTGTACACTCTATTGCATGCTTTTTAAACTCAAAGACCAAATATCTAAAAAGTTAATCATGATGTTTTTTGTAAGGTCAAAGTTGTTATGCGTGGAAGCCTGGGGACAGGTTCTAACAGAATTTTTCATAAAACTAGTTTCACAATAGTTTGATAATTCAAGGCACAGAGCCTATTCACACTTTTCTATTCTGAAATGCTGGGAATTTACATTGGATAGAGTTTGGAACAGAGCAGCAAAACATGCATTTTCATAGACTTGTCCACTTGAGGGATTTTAGAAGTTGCTTTTCCACCTTTTCTATATTGCTCGTTTCAGAGGGTCAAAGATTCAGAGTTCAAAACAGTATCTCCTGGGAGCTATGGATTTGTCACTATGGCAACAAGCACAATAAATCAGTAATCAGGGACAGGAGAAAAGATTGTCTCCTATTGTTCCCCAAGTAAAAACGGTATCACAAAACTCTACTTCTTCAAAGCAGATATATAATCTAAGTGTAAAGGTGACCAGTATTAGCTGCAAATCTCTTCATTTCTGGCATTTTATTCTCCTGACCTAAAAATTGAAACAGGTGAAAGAATATCAGTTTTGAGGAAAATGATTATTTAACTGCTCTAAATTGCAGTGCCACTTATTAATATCAGTTTTTAACCTTAATATACAAACTACTCAAGGTCAGAGTAAGCATAAGTGAAGGTTAATTGCTATTCATCTAATAGAATAGTAAGAGAAATGGAAGAGACATTTAGATTAACAAAGAAGAAACGTTAGAGGTCAAAACAGTATCTTACAAAGCCAATTGCATTTCAGCAATCATGAACAAGGCTCAGAAGTTTGGGCACCGGGGTGGAGAAAATTTACCTTCTGGAATCTGGAAATGAAATAACTAGAGCTGTGAATTCTGCTGTTTCTTTTCATTAAGAAGCCACCTGCTTTATAACGAACCTCCATACAGTTCTCCATTGTGGCAGTGTTAATTTACATTCCCACCAACAGTGCAAGATGGTTCCTTTTTTTCCCACACCCTCTCCAGCACTTATTGTTTGTAGATTTTTTGATAATAGCCATTCTGACCAGTGTGAGGTGATACCTCATTGTAGTTATTTGCATTTCTCTCATTATTAATGATGTTGATCATCTTTTTGTGTGCCTCTTGGCCATCTGTATGTCTTCCTTGGAGAAATGTCTATTTAGGTCTGATCATTTTTTGATTTTTTTTTTAATATATTGAGCTGCATGAGCAGTTGATGTGTGGACATGATGGGGTAGGGGAGGACGGGTGAAATGAATTGGGAGATTAGGATTGACATGTATACACCACCATGTGTAAAACAGATAGCTGATGGGAACCTGCTGTATAACACAGGGAGCTCAGCTTGTGGTGCTCTAGTGACCTGGTGGGGGGCAGGGATGGGGTGATGAGGAGGGTGGGAGGGAGGGGATACATGAAAATATATAGCTGATTCCCTTTGTTGTACAGCAGAGACTAACACAATACTGTAAAGCAACTATACCCAATAATAAATAAATATTTGTTGGTAAAAAAAAGCCATCTGCTGGTTGGCATTGGGACTGGGTGGCTTCACAAGGAAGCATTATCCATGGAGACTTGAGGCATGTGACAAGGCTGAGAGGTTGGCATAATCGTTGGCATCAGAGCTCTTGGAGCACTGATCACATGGTACTGTAATGACTGTTTACATTTTGTCACCCTTGCCTAGACTGTGAGGTCCGTGTGGGAGGAGACTAGATTTTATCATCTTGCTAACAGTACATGCCTATTGACCCTGCCTAATATTTAGAAGCTGCCAAAAAATCACAGTGAATGGATGCAAAAAATGACCAAATAAATAGATTCTGTCATGAATTCAGCATTCTGTGCACTTCCACCCAGTCATCGGTCTCTGATAATGATGCTCAGGGATCAGTTATTAAAGAATATGAATTTGTCTTTAACAGGAATAACTAGTTCAGAATCAGTAAGTCATCAGTTCAGTCGCTCAGTTGTGTCTGACTCTTTGCGGCCCCATGGACTGCAGCGTGCCAGGCTTCCCTATCCATCACCAACTCCCAGAGCTTGCTCAATATTAATGTCTATCAAGTCAGTGGTGTCATCCAACCATCTCATCCTCTGTCATCCCCTTCTCTTCCTGCCTTCAATCTTTCCCAGCATCAGGGTCTTTTCCAATGAGTCAGTTCTTCACCTCAGGTTGCCAAAGTATTGAATAAGCTATGCAAAAGCTTTTTTTCTTAATTCTCCCTTCTGAATCTGACATGCATATGTTATGCTAATAATTCTTTGAGGTGACAATAGTCAAAGAAAAATTGCACCTGATGGAATTAAACAGCCAAGGAAGACTTTATTCAAGACTATTGCAGTCCAGAGAGAGATTGACTTCAGTTCCCTTGAAACAAAAGACAGACAGTTCTTAGGCACCCAGGTTTGTTGTTTAGTTGCTGAATCATGTCCAACTCTTTGTGACACCATGGACTGCAGCCTGCCAGGCTCCTCTGTCCATGGGATTTTCCAGGTAAGAATTCTGGAGTGAGTTGCCATTCCCTTCTCCAGGTGATCTTCCCAATGAAAGGATCAAACCCGGGTCTCTCTCATTGTGGGCAGATTCTTTACTGTCTGAGCCACAAGGGAATTGATGTTAAGCTCACTTATTGATGTTAAGCTCCTACCCTCTCAGAGAAATTGCGAGAGATGGGCTTTATCTTTCCTGATTATATCCAAAGAAATAATTCCAGGTCCTAGAGAAAGTCAGTCCTAGGTTGTAAAACTGGAAAAAGGCTGGGAGAAAATTTACACCTTAAAGGGGAAAAAAAAAAAAAAAGAATTTACCATTAAAAAAATTAATTTTAATTTTTTTTTACAGTGTTGTGTTTCTGTTGTATAGCAAAATGAATCAGCAATATATGTGTGTGTATCTATCTATCTATCTATCTATCTCTGGAGAAGGCAATGGCACCCCACTCCAGCACTCTTGCCTGGAAAATCCCATGGACGGAGGAGCCTGGTAGGCTGCAGTCCATGGGGTCGCTAAGAGTCGGACACGACTGAGCGACTTCACTTTTACTTTTCACTTTCCTGCATTGGAGAAGGAAATGGAAACCCACTCCAGTGTTCTTGCTTGGAGAATCCCAGGGACGGGGGAGCCTGGTGGGCTGCGGTTTATGGGGTCACACAGAGTCGGACACGACTGAAGTGACTTAGCAGCAGTAGCATATATATATCTCCACTTCCTTCTGGACTTCCTTCTCAGTTATGTCACCACAGTGCATTGAGCTCCCTGTATTATACAGTATGTTCTCATTAGTTATCTATTTTATATACTTTAAAAACATGCATTTAGGATTGACACAATTACATGTTTTTAAAGTAAATGCTCTTTCAGAAAAGGGAGATCAGGGCATATTGTCAAGGAAGGAGAGGGTGGTTTATTTTCCATGAAAAAAAAAAAAAAAACACAACAAACCTGTCAACAATGTACAGGAGGAGAATGAGGACTTAGAAAACTACTAGATTTTATGATTAGAAGACTTCATAGAGACTTTATAGCTTCAGGTAGCAATGAGGCAAAAGCCAATTTTCAGGGAAAGTGAGTAGCTGGGAATGAGTAGCAGGAGGAATCCACTAACTGAAAGTTTTTAGTAAAATAAGTAAGAGGGAAAAATGATTATTCAGAGGTAGGTGGGGGGGGGGGCAGAATTTGAGCATCTTTGAGGTAACCATAGGGAAGGATACAGAGTGATAAATACTGGGTTATCCTCAAGAATTTGGGAAGGAATCATACAAAGATCACATATAGAAGGATTAATATTAAATGGAGATGGGACACGTCTCCAGGTGAAAAGAAAACAAAGTGAAGTATATATAGAAATGAGTATCATGTTCTTCCATTTTGCTCCTGACATAAGTATCAACACTGAATTCTTTTACTGGGAAATAATGACACTCTTGCTGAAGATACATAAAATGCTAGTTTGCCAAGACAGTAAGTCTGTGACCTACACAAATAGGTGCAAATAAATAACAATAAATAGAGGACTTAATTTTAAATATTTCTTTGGATGCAACTTTTGACTTCCCAAATACTCTTACCTGACAAGAAAATTTAAGAGTACTATATAATCTATTATTGTTGTTTAGTTCCTAAGTCATGCCTGGCTCTTGCGACTCCATGGACTGTAGCCTTTCAAGCTCCTCTGTCCATGGGATTTTTCCAGGCAAGAATACTGGAGTGGGTTGCCATTCCTTCTCCAGGGGATCTTCCTGACCCAGAGATCAAACCCACTTCTCCTGTGTTGGCAGGCACCAAGCTATCAGGGAAGCCTGTGTAACCTATCAATTGTTGGGTTATTCGTTCTTATTGCTTCTCGGTGTATTGTCCCTTTTTGGTCATATCTTTGTAAGTGCTCTATTTTAATCTGTAGCTGACAAAGCATTTATCATCTCAGTGAGAAATTAAGAAAAATATTTTTTTTAAGAAAAATATTGTTGTAAACTAATTACCTAAGTACTTTAAAACTTCTGACAGGTGCCTTTTATATTTGTCCTATGCTTTATGTTCATGAGAATTTCTCTCCACCTCTACCTCTTTCTTCTCCTTCTCTACACCATTTCCATCCCCATCTCCACCCTATCTCCATCACCACATATCCATCTCCACTTCCATCTAGATAGGTTTGGAGCTTGTTTAGTTTCCAGTAAGCATTCAGGCTTTATCTAAAATCCCTTGTATTCAAAAAGTAATTGGATTAATTGGCATTACAGATCTGTCATTGATGGTCTTCTGGAAAGTCCCTGATTTGGGGATCATTAGGAAATTCTATTAAACTGTCATGGATGGGGCTTCCTTGGTGGCTCAGTGGCAAAAATCCATCTGTCAATGCTGGAGATATGGGTTTGATCCCTGGTCTGTGAAGATCGCATATGGTATGAAACATGTGCATCACAGTTACTGAGCCTGTGCTCTAGAGCCTGGGAGCCACACCTACTGACCCCTCACGCTGCAAATGTTGAAGCCTGAATGCCCCAAGCTCATGATCCACAACAGGAGAAGCCACTGCAATGAGAGGCCCAAGCACTGGAACAAAGAATTGCCCCCATTTGCTGCCACAACTAGAGAAAAACCTGCACAACAATGAAGAACCAGCACAGCCAAAAAAATTATTTAAATAAATGATGTAATGGATGAAACTTAAGAGGAGAATACAAAATCCCTCTGCATATTACGGATATTGTGACATTTCCCCAAAGCAGGGAAATGAAGGCTTTTAAAAAAAAGTCATTTTTAAAAATTCTTTTAATCAACTCCCTAAAATAAAGTTTTAGGTATCTTACTATACCACTACATCTTTCTATTAGATAAGTAAGCCAAAAAGATTATGACAGTAGAGATATATAGATCTTTTCCTTTGCTTTCAAAATATTTTAAAAATAGAATCTGTTTACATAGTATGCTGGTGAAAAGCTATGATAACAAAAATTAGGAATGAAAAATTCCAGACGGCTAGGGATTTAGAGTTCACATACCATCTGCAGTTATTATCCTTGTGGTAATTGTGTACATAAAGCTACCAGATTGGATTTCAAAAGTTCATAGGAAGTATTTACAAAGCCAAAAACAATTTTCTTTGTTGCAATTCTTGACTTTCCTAAATGCACTTCAGAACAGCAGAGGAGAGCACTTGTATTTTCCAATCACTTAAAGACCACTTTATGAGCCCAAATCCACATGGTTCAGTGCGTCTGGTTATTAACATTTCTCATGGTCTTTTGAACATATTTGTTAAACAGTTTTTAATTGCTATTTTCTTTTCCTCTCTAAACAGTAGTCTTTCAAATGAAATGAAAATCCTGCAGAATTATTTTTTTTTTGCATTGAAAATTTAAAATGAAAATTGTGACAGTGTCCTGAGCAAGTATTTGAATTCCTTTTCCTTCAATATGTCACCCTGGCTTTTTGAAAGTGTCAGCTATCATTTGGGTCATCACTGAATCATCATCACTATATTCATTGCCTTAGAATGGAGGCTGGACATAAGTTTTTATTTATTTCTCCACTGCTTGATTTAGTGTTATTTACAATTGAATTTAATAAATATTTATGAAGATTTTAAAAATTCAAAATTTAAAAATAAGTTTAAAATACCAATGACAAAAGTGTTGATACAGTTGTGGAGAAACTGGAAACTTTGCATAGTTGGTAGGTGTGTAAAATTGTGAGGTACTATGGAAAACAGTATGGAAGTTCCCCAAAAGATTAAAAATAAAACTACCATATGATCCAGCAATCTCACTTCTGGGTATTTATCCCAAAGAACTGAAATCAGGATCCTGAAGAGATATTAGGTCTCTCATCTTCACTGTAGTGTTAATCATAATAGGGAAGATGTGGAAACAATCTAGCAAGTGGGTAGATAAAGAAAAGGTGGCATATGCATACAGTGGAATATCATTCAGCCTTGAAAAATAAGGACATTTTGCAATCTGCAACAACATGGCTGAAACTTGAGCATGTTATGCTAAGGGAAATAAACTGGTCATGAAGATGAACACTCCATCATTCCACTTACATGCTGTATCTAAAATAGTCAAATTCATGGAACCAAAGAGTGAAATGTGGTTGACAGAAGATGAGAGGAAGGGGGAAACAAGCATACTTTGGCATAAAGTTTCAGTTAAACAAGAGGAATAAGCTCTAGAAATCAGCTGGACCACACTGAATAGTCAATGACACTGTATTGTGCATTAAGAAATTTGTTGAGGGTAAATCTCAAGTTAATTTTTCTTAACACAATGAAATAAGATATAAAAAAATTAAGTGAATAAAATATTTTAGTCCCACTTAAGCTTTAAGATTTCTTGTACAGGACACAAAATGGATTCAATTCTCATTGTCCTAATTGCATAGTCATGTTAGCTTTTTGTAATTTTTTTCCCCCCTGGACAATTAGGTAGAACTGAATCTTTCTTTGCCATTAAGTTGCCATTTCAAAATAAAGAATAAAATTTATCTAGATAAAGTGGACTCCTGGTACATATTACTGTAATTCATAAGTTTATCTCAGAAATACTGAGCACTTACTGTATGGCAGGATTTCTGCTACAGGTGCTTAATATAAAGTGGTGAACCCAACAGAAATGCTTCTATCTTCATGGAGTTCCCACTCAAAAATAGGAGACTGGCAATGGCCATACAAACAATTATAATTCCCAACTGTGATAAGTCCTATGAAGGGAGAAAGGAGTGACCAATGAGAGAGCAATTAACACCAGGAAATCTACAAAGATTCAGGATGATGGGAGAAAGTCCCTCCTTAGGGGTCACCATAAGCTGGGACCTACCTGCATTGTGTCCCGGCGAAGAAGGAGTCTGTTATTCCAGGAAGAATGAGCTGTGCCCCTGGAGGCCTTGAGCTGGGAAACAGCTTGGTATATTTCTGAACTGAGAAGAGGGTTTTAGCACAATGGGACAGAGAGAGAGAAGACACATGGGAGGTGGGAAGTTGGGGGTAGGTAGAGACTAAATGATGCAGGCATTTGCAGCTCATGATACAGAGTTGTTTGTTTTTGAAGTACAATGGGAATCTTGGAAAAATACAAATATAAGAGTAGCATGATCTAAATTATTTCTTTCTTTAACTGACAAGTCTAGCTTATAGGAGGCGAGGACTTTGAATAGTGAGGAAGAGGGTGGCAGGGAACACTCCCTATTGAGAAAATAAGTCAGGAAGTATTGGGTTGGCAAGAAGGTTCATTCAGGTTTTGTGTAACTGAAAAATCTGAATGAAATTTTTGGCCAAGCTAATTCATCTTTGTCTACTTTGATGAATATGAGTTTGTTGAGGAGCAACAGATAATCATAAACATGACAGATCCTGTGTGTTGTTAAAAGTACTTATATTTTTGTCTGTTTTATGATTTTTCTTATGTTTAGAATCTGTAAAAAGTCTTATTTCTTATTTTAATTTGCCTTAAAATTTAAGATCATAATACCATAACTATGGCCTTCATCATGTCATCCAATACAATTTTATTAAACACAGGCTATGTGATAAGAATTGTGCATAGCTGTAGACGCCTACACCTGTCATCCTGCCCCACCCTGTCTCTCTCATGCCTGTTGTCATTTTTTGCCTTTTTGGATCACTAAATTGTAGAATCACTATTCACTCTTTTTATGATCTTCTTCTTCTTACACTTAAAAAAAAAAACCTATCACTTCTTTATATCTCTTATCAAATGACAACTATAATTCAACTCCAGAGAGATTGATACTGCTGAAACATGTAGCTTGAGCTAGTATTATAGAAGGAAATAAATTTCATCTCATACCTTAATTATTAGAGCCCAGACTATCTAAATTTGGTGCTACTTCTATAAATTATGTTATTTTGACAAGAAGAAGACTGGAAAATAATTCTCAAAACTAGAAAAAAAATCAGCATCTTATTTTCTATTTAGAACTATTGGAAAAGACCTCAATGCTAGGAAAGATTGAAGACAGAGAAGAAGGGGATGACAGAGGATGAGATGGTTGGATGGCATCACCAACTCAATGGATATTAGTTTGAGCAAACTCCAGGAGATGGTGAAGGACAAGGAAGCCTGGTGTGTTGAGTTCATTGGGTTGCAAATAGTCACAAAGTGACAGAGCAACAACAAAATATACATTTAACTGTATTTCTGTATCAACCTATTTATCTGGAAAACATACACATTTAAAGAAAATATCAGCCCAATGTAATTCTGGTTCAAAATTAGGAGAGGTGTAATACAAGGCTTTATATTGTCACCCTGCTTATTTAACTTACATGCAGAGTACATAATGCAAAATGCTGAGCTAGATGAAGCACAAGCTGGAATCAAGATTGCCAGGAGAAATATCAATAACCTCAGATATGCAGATGACACCATGCTTATGGCAGAAAGTGAAGAAGAACTGAAGAGCCTCTTGATGAAGGTTAAACAGGAGACTGAAAGAGCTGGCTTAAAAGTCAACATTCAGAAAACGAAGATCATGGCATCTGGTCCCATCACTTCATGGCTATATATGGGGAAACAATGGAAGAGTGACAGACTGTATTTTCTTGGGCCCCAAAATCACTGCAGATGGTGACTGCAGAAATTAAAAGATGCTTGCTCCTTGGAAAAACAGCTATGACCAACCTAGACAGCATGTTAAAAAACAGAGACATTACTTTATCAACAAAGGTCTGTGTAGTCAAAGCTATGGTTTTTCCAGTAGTCACGTATGGATGTGAAAGTTGGACTATAAAGAAGGCTAAGCACTGAAGAACTGATGCTTTGAGAGTTCCTTGGACTGCAAGGAGATCAAACCAGTCAATCCTAAAGGAAATCAATCCTGAATATTCATTGGAGGGACTGATGCTGAGACTGAAGCTTCAATATTTTGGCCACCTGATGCTAGAACCAACTCATTGGAAAAGACCCTGATGCTGGGAAAGATTGAAGCCAGAAGGAGAAGGGGATGACAGAGGACAAGATGGTTGGATGGCATCACCAACTCAATGGACATGAGTTTGAGTAAGTTCTGAGAGACGGTGAAGGACAGGGAAGCCTGGCATGCTGCAGTCCCTGGGGTGGCAAAGAGTCAGACATGACTGAGCAAATGAACAATAACAAGTGTAATTCTTAAAATGAGCAAATAAAATCCCTAAAATTGGAGAGCACTTTTGCATACTTAATGGTTTGGTTAGGTATTTAAGCTAATTGCCATTTCTTCTCTCTTTTTGGAGATGAATACTCAAATGTCTAGCTTACTTTTTTTTTTTTTGGCTATTGCCACAAATTGTACTGGCTCTCATTAGAGTTACATCTTTTGTTCATTTACAATGCACACTTTAGTCACTCTTAAAAATGCCTTTCTTTGGTTATTGCTCATACTCTTGTTAATGATGACTTCTCTGCTGCTTCTTGAAAGAAACACACTTAGCAAGCATTGTGGAGTTGAACTCTCTAAGTAAATTCCCGAGTTTCTGTGATGATTTTTCTTTTTCTTTTTTTTTTTCATGGTTACATCACCAAGCTTTATTTTTTGGGGGGGTTTGTTGATTTTTTTAAGTTTATTTATTTTATTTTATTTTTTAACTTTACAATATTGTATTGGTTTTGCCATATATCAAAATGAATCCACCACAGGTATACATGTGTTCCCCATCCTTAACCCCCCTCCCTCCTCCCTCTCCATACCATCCCTCTGGGTCGTCTCAGTGCACCAGCCCCAAGCATCCAGTATCCTGCATCGAACCTGGACTGGCAACTCGTTTCATATATGATATTACACATGTTTCAATGCCATTCTCCCAAATCATCCCACCCTCACCCTCTCCCACAGAGTCCAAAAGACTGTTCTATACATCAGTGTCTCTTTTGCTGTCTTGTATACAGGGTTATTGTTACCACCTTTCTAAATTCCATATATATGCGTTAGTATCAGAGAAGGCAATGGCACCCCACTCCAGTACTCTTGCCTGGAAAATCCCATGGATGGAGGAGCCTGGAGGGCTGCAGTCCATGGGGTTGCTAGGAGTCGGACATGACCAAGTGACTTCACTTTCACTTTTCCCTTTCATGCATTGGAGAAGGAAATGGCAACCCACTCCAGTGTTCTTGCCTGGAGAATCCCAGGGACGGGGGAGCCTGGTGGGCTGCCATCTATGGGGTCGCACAGAGTCGGACATGACTGAAGCCACTTAGCAGCAGCAGCATACTGTATTGGTGTTTTTCTTTCTGGCTTACTTCACTCTGTATAATAGGCTCCAGTTTCATCCACCTCATTAGAACTGATTCAAATGTATTCTTTTTAATGGCTGAGTAATACTCCATTGTGTATATGTACCACTGCTTTCTTATCCATTCATCTGCTGATGGACATCTAGGTTGCTTCCATGTCCTGGCTATTATAAACAGTGCTGCGATGAACATTGGGGTACACGTGGCTCTTTCAATTCTGATTTCCTCAGTGCGTATGCCCAGCAGTAGGATTGCTGGATCATAAGGCAGTTCTATTTCCAGTTTTTTAAGGAATCTCCACACTGTTCTCCATAGTGGCTGTACTACTTTGCATTCCCACCAACAGTGTAAGAGGGTTCCCTTTTCTCCACACCCTCTCCAGCATTTATTGCTTGTAGACTTTTGGATCACAGCCATTCTGACTGGCTGTGATGATTTTTCTATGGTTCTTCCTTAGCATTTCTAGATTTTCTGTGTTGTAAGAACTGAAGTTTAATATTTAGTAAGCATATAAATTTCTTGCATAAAATTGCATATTTTTATAAAAGTTTTTATTGTATTAAGGAAAATATGCACAGATTAAAGGAATAAACATTGAGAACTTGTATTTGAAAATTTAGTCCCATGTTTTGAAATATTTTTCAGTGTTATGAAAATACCTATTTCCCACTACAAGTATAAATGAATATATTTTCCTTAATCTAGATACAAATGTGATCAATTGTTTTAGTAAAGCTATATGACAGTCTCACAAAAACTTATTGGTTAAATATGTCACTTTCTTGTAGGTGAATTAATCACTGATAATATATGCAGCCATCATGAAGATAGTCTTTCTTCATTGTTGAGAATATGAAAGACATATTATACATATATATCAATTAATCAATATTTATCAGTTTCTTTCTGAACATGGTCCTGAGAAAAGAATGATATAACAAACATGTGTTCTTAGTATGCTAGCCCATTGATTTGAAAAATGTTTCCCCTAGGGCATACAAATAAGGAAAGAAAACACAATCAAATGAACAATATAGAAATAAAAATCACTCCTTCAATTTTCCACATGCAACAAATCAGTCATTGGTTTCACAGAAAAAACAATCCTAAGTACTGATTACAAAGTGTATATATAGAATTGGTAGTCTCATTGATTTCAAAACCTAGGAAAATATTTTTATAAACAAAGGGCTTACATTTGTTTACCTTTCACTTGCTTAAAATTATCAGATGTTATGAAATTACTCAGTCATGTATGAGCACCCACTGTGTACTGTCCTTCACAATAGATTGCAACAATCCTGTCCTTCCAGCCCCTGACTTTTTCACAGGGATTTGTAGTGCAATACATATGTTGTTTTCTCTGAAAATGCTGACAAAAAACCAAAACACTAGAGCTCATGTGTGTGAGATCATGGTTCCCTTTTTATACCTGCAGAATGCATATGAAGGGCTGTTTTCTCTTATATGCTGTAAATGTCAAGACATGCTTGTTTGTTGATGATGTGGTAGTAAAAATTCTTATTATTTCCTCTGTCAAATCAAAATTATGTGTGCTAGTTTATAGTAACTGGGATCTAGCCAATTAGACCTTTTTACAACAAAGGAACCCTTTCAGTGTCTTTACCTACCATATTAGCTCAAGATTTGAGGATAACTTGCCCAGTTGACAGCTATCAGTTGAGGATGTCAACAGAATCAGGTTGAAGAGCTGAATGCTCAAGACCAGTTAGCCTGAAGGTCAGTGATTTCTCAGCACTGGCTATGGAATAGAATCACTTGGAAACTTAACTAATACTGATTGTCAGGTTGGAAACACAGATTCATTCAATTGGAACCGAGGGCAGAGGGGAACTGGATACAGGTGTTTTTAAACGTCCCAGATGCACTCCTCAATGTCTAGACAAGGTTCAGAAACTAAAGAGTGATTCCTTTTTAGACAGAAAGTCTTAGTTAGAAGGCCTGCAACATGACATTATTTCTTTCATTGGATCTGAGGTTCTCAAATGGTTGGGGGACCAGCAGCATCAGCATCTGGGAACTAGCTGGAGAGGCAGATTTTCAGGCCCCAGAATGGACCTACTGAACCAGAAGTTCTGTGGCTGGAGCCCAGAGTTCTGTTTTAAAAAGTCTTTTAGGTGATTCTAATGTAATTTAAGGGGCTTCCCTGGTAGCTCAGTGATAAATAATTCACCTGCCAATGCAGAGACATAGGTTCGATCCTTTGGTTGGAAAGATCCCTGAAGAAGAAAATGGCAACCCACTCTAGTATTTTTGCCTGAGAAATCGCATGGACAGAGGAGCCTGGTGGGCTACAGTCCATGGGGTTGCAAAGAATCGGACGCAACTTAGCACCAGCAAGGACAAAAAGTTTGAGAACCATCATTTTAGGTAAAGCCTTAGTTAACATAGATATTTGGAGACCAACAGTTAAAGCTCTTCCCATTCATTACTCAGAGTTCCATTAGATAGAAGGTACCCAATCAAGCAATCGATGTATATCTTGTCTACAATAAATAGCTTCATCATTGGAATAAAGTAGTTGACACAGATGACATTTTATTATTCTAAGAGCCTTCCAAGAATAATGAGTGACATGGCATCAATACCCACATCCAAAAGCAAGTGCTATTCCAAAGAATATTTTGTGAATATTTCTATTCCTTTGCTATTATAATCCCTGAAACACAATGGCCTCTTCCTAATTTTCAAATATATTTCCAAAACAAACCATTTCTCTATTAGTCAAAATTAGAGCCAGAAAAATGGATTTTCAGGTGATCTCCTTTCTTGTCTAAAGGCCAAAATTGCTATCAAGACAAGAAAACATATTTATATTCTGTTGTGGAATTGAATGTCTTCCAAGGGCCATAAGAATAATTAGAATCCCCATCACTACTCTCTTGACTGTCTCCAAGTATTTTATCTGTTTAAGGAAAACCTCATCTGTCTTCTGTCTCTGGCCTGGAAGTTTGTAGTACTCTTTAATTGTTACTGTCAAATTTGGTTTTCTTTATGACATGCAGTTTTTTTTCTACTGGATTTCTACTCTCAACTTTGAATTCCTATGCTGTTTATAACTTCTTCCTTTTCCTGATACACCTGTTTCTTTTTTACAAGCTATGCCCTTTCACCGTTGTACATCATGAGTCATATCCCATCATATTCCAATAATATCTCTCTGTTCATGTGTACTCCTTAGGGTTAAAACTGAGATAGAAGTTTGGGCCTCCAATTTTGAATATTCAGATATAGTCATCTGGGTCTAAATACTAAACAGTTAAATGCCAGAGTTAAAATTCTCTTTCTGTCTCATGGAATCACAGAAATACAGGACTACAAAGAATTTTGGTTTTGGGTAGTTCTGGAAACTGTTTTATGGTTTTTCTTCTCATGTAACAATCATTATGCTACCTAGCAATTACTAAGAAACTTTAAACTTGTTATTTCTGTTTTTGTCCTTCAAAGAACAGTTTAAATATCTTTTCCTTCAGCTGCCAATTATTCCACCAGGAGTACATTGTTGGTGATGTAATATGGAATTTGAAAAACCTGAATTGTGTTTGTCAATGCAAACAATATCCGTCTTTGTTTTTTTCTACATCGACTCTTATTTTCCAGAATTTAGACCCTGAAGCAGAATGATATTATAACCACGTTTTCATGTCTTTCTAAGTCTTGCCTTTGGAGGCAATTTTGTTTTCTTAAACATTGGTTCTCAAACTTCAGCAGTGCATCAGAATCACCTGGAAGGCTTATTCAAACACAGATTGCTCCCCAAGCCCAGAATTTCTGATTCAGTAAGTCTGCAGAGGGGCTCAAGGAATTGCCTTTCTAACAAATTTCCAGCTGATGCTGCTGGTGCTGTGGCCACATTTTGGGTACCACAGTTAAGATGATCTTCCTTCACTAGATGAAAAACAAATGATCTAAAAAACATCAACGTTGCCCTCAATTCCTCAAATAACTACTTTTCATCTCATTTCATTTCTCCCTGTGGTAGCCAGAGTGATCATCTTAAAATATGAACTAACCTGTATAGGACTCTTGAGCTTGGTTGCCCATCTGCCCCAAACTTTTTAGCATCTTTCTGGGGCTATTGAAGTAAAATCCACTCTCCCAACCCTGAGCCCCTTTACATGAATTACAAGGCTCAGCATAAACTCTAGCTTTATTGGTCTCATCTCAGGGCACACTTTCCTTTCATATTATCTCTTTTTAAAATGTACATCTTATGAGCTAAATACTTTTTTATTTTCCTCATTGCACTGATGAGGGATACAGAGAGAGTAAGCATTAAACTCAAAGTCACATATATCTTAAGTGGTTGAGTCAGGATTCTTACTTAGCTCCATCTGACTCACACAAGCCCAGTATTTTATCTATTCCTTTGACAGAAAATGTTTAGCATTGACATATATACACTACCGTGTGTAAAATAGATAGCTCGTGGGAAGTTGCTGTATAACACAGGGAGTTCAGCTTGGTGCTCCGTGATGACCTAGAGGAGTGGGATGAGGGGGTGGTGGAGGCTCAAGGGGGAGGGGATATATATATACATATAGCTGAATCACAATTTTGTACAGAAGAAGCTAACACAGCATTGTGATTGTAAAATGTTCCAATTAAAAAAACGAAAAAAGAAAACACCCTGAATCATGAATCACTTCCCCTTCATGGAAGGGGAGACCTGAAAAAAAAGAAGAGTCAGACCCCGCATTTTATTCCTAAGGGCCCAAATGATGGTTGTGACAGGTAGAATTAGGGAAGTCAGGAGGGCAGTTGGAAATGGGCAATTTGCTTTTAGAAGGACAGAGCATGCAATGATGCCCAGGAATTCATGATTCTACCACTAACATCTCAGTGCCTCAGTTTCCTCTCCTACAAATGATCTAGAATTAATCTTTTGGATTTTTTCTAGCTTCCTAAAGGAAGCATGTAAATGAAATAGAGGAAGTGAAAGAAAGACATTGGGGCTTAAAGAGTCAGTGAGTGCTCAAGGTATTGAGTCATTAGTCTCCCTCTGATGTAAAAAAAGAAAATGAGACAATGATCAAGATGAAAGAAAACTGCCTTTTAAGAAATTACTTAGGTGGGATAATTAAGACAACCATGTGTAGAATGGAGGCTGTCTCCAAATTAACCTAAGAAATCTAAACTAAAATATGTAATGGTCAAAGTCAAGTAGCCTTTATAGGAGAGAGAAGCTTTATAGGAACTTCATGGGAGAGATAAGCTTCAGTTTGTACAGTGTGATGTGAAGTGTGTGCGTTCAGTTTGGGTGAAAGTGTTAGGAAATTCTAGCTGTCCCTCAAATATTATAATAATTCTGACCCTCTTAAACTATTGCTTGGGTTTCTTCCATTAAAATAAACCCATTTGAATGTAGTTTGTATTTTTAAAAAAAGGAAAATGATAGTATTGACTCTTAGCAGTAGGGTTTTAATTGCCTGAATTTGAGTAAATGAATATATGGTCCAGGCAAACTGCTATTTTGGATGTTAACTGAATTGTACCTGTTCAATTATAGATTAGACTGTGTATATATATGTAATATAATACACATAGTGTATGTAATACAATACAAATATTATATGTGCATATGACTAAAATATATGTACATGTACTTTGTTATGCATATGATAATTGTGTTTTGATACTACAATAGGACCAATGTTTATCTAATGCTTACTGTGAGCCAAATTCCAAATTAAGTTCTGTAGAGATGTTATCTCTTATTCATCCCAGTTTATGAGATTGATAGTGATATTTTCCACTTTTCATAGGCGATGGAACTGAGGTGCAAAAAAAAGGTAAGGAAAAATTTCCTGAGGTCATACAGTTTCTAAATGATTGAGCCAGGGTTGGAATATAAGACCATTTGGCTCCTAAGAAGTATTTGTCATCTTTGTCTATTTTTCTCAGATCCCCAAACTGACCAGAGAAAAGTTTTTAAGCAATGTTTTTCATGTGTTTTTTGCTTATTTCTTCATTACTCAACACAGTTGGGTACCAGCATATATGGAATATTCTCTCTTATGAGGACTCAGGTACATAGAAATATTTTCAATACTTAGTAAGTAGAGGCCACTTCCACTTTTATGCTACAACTCCTGTTGGAAGAGCCTTGGCCAACCCTACAATATTTCTCTTCTTCTGGAGATAAACAATAGAACCTTTCCTCTCCCAAATGCCTGACAGTTGTCGAGGTTGGCTAGCCTGGGGGAGAGAGGTTGGCACTTTAAGTTGATGTGAGAACCTTCAAGATAATGACCATAACTTTTGTATGTATTATGCTGTAAATGTGCTTAGTATGGGCACATTGAGTGCATTGATTGAAATATACAATTACTTCAATTCAACGTCGCTACCTGAGACTGGACTATGTTTGTATCATCTTCGTATCACTTACTAATTTATACAACTCCCTCTAGCTTTCAGTAGATTGACTTATATTGCTGTGGCTATCCACTATTGATTAGGAAACTTTAGAAAGACTTGGAGAAACATTTTTTTTCCCTGAAAAAGTAGAAGAGTAATTTGTTTGTTATATTTTCAGTTATTTCATTTATTTTTATTGGATCAAGAACAGAAACTTTGAGATAAGAATAATGGAAATGTAATTCACCATGCAAATAAACTATTATTCATTTGGTTTAAATGATAGATTTGATCTAATAACATGTTTAAATTTAGATTACCCCTTTTCAGTGTTTTGCCATTCATGTTCTTCTCTCTGGAAAACTTCCCTTTGCTACCAACAAGAAAACAGGTCTAGAAAATGATGTGAGGTGAAAGAATTTTACCAGTGTTTGCCTGAAAGAAACAGAACTTTTTTTTTTAACAGCTGGAAAAAATGATCAAATATACATGAAAGGTAGAGACATGGAAAGAGACAACATCCACAGAAAATGAAAAGAAAATATGGACTCACTTGCACCTTCACTGAAACCAGGGTTTCTTGCAAAAGGGTGTTTTGCAATCACAAATTCTGGGGGAAAACACTCCCTGGCAAGCAATTACTCTTAGTGTTTGGCAGGAGATTGAATAAAGTTCTTCATAACACTGTCAAATGTCTGCAGCTTCCCTCAACTGTCACACACACTGCCCACAAGGCAGTAATTGGCTCTGGTTTGACTCCACAAAGTTGCTCTCGTGAGTAAATTAGGACCAAACTAAATTTCTTCTTCCTAGTCCTGTGGGAAACATAGTGAGATACAGTCAAAATGAAGCCATTCAGAAAGAAGAATTAACTTTCTCATCTTCAGATCTGAAACATTTAGGCAATAATTTTGGTAATATATTTATTATGCCCAAGGGAAAAAAAAATGGCTAAATTCTTATATAGTGGAAATTGCACATTTGCTCAGAACAGAGTACATCTTTAAGCCATAAATGAAAGCACATCTTCTAGTAGGAATTCCATTTGGAATTTCTAGTTGGCAAAGTGCTTCCAGTTTTGACAAAAGTCACAGCAAATGACGTTCCATTTGGGTCTAACAGAATAGCTAACATTGAAAAGATGTCATAGATCAAAATGAAGTAGGCTTTTCTTGGGTTAGTCTTCATATCCACAGAAAATTCAGAAACAAGAAGGAAATGGGAGTCACTGTTGTTTGAATTGTGTATTGATATCCTTGCTGCATTGGGAACCATTGCAAGAAGGATTCAGTTCATTTCAGTTCAGTTGCTCAGTCATGTCCGACTCTGTGACGCCAGGGACTGCAGCACGCCAGGCTTCCCTGTCCTTCACCAGCTCCCAGATCTTGCGCAAACTCACGTCCATCGAGTTGTTAATGCCATCCAACCATCTCATTCTCTGTCGTCCCCTTCTCCTCCTGCCTTCAATCCTCCCAAGCACTAGGATCTTTTCCAATGTGTCAGTTCTTCGCATCAGGTGGCCAAAGTATTGGAGTTTGAGCTTCCGCATCAGTCCTTCCAATGAATACTCAGGACACAACTGAGCAACTGAACGGACTGATTTCCTTTAGGATTGTCTGATTTGATCTCCTTGAAGTCACTGGTGAAATGAATGGCAAACCACTTCAGTATTCTTGCCTTGAGAACCCCATGAACAGTATGAAAAGGCAAGAAGGATTCAGTCAGTTCAGTTCAGTCGCTCAGTCATGTCCGACTCTTTGCGACCCCATGAATCACAGGACGCCAGGCCTCCCTGTCTGTCACCAACTCCCGGAGTTCACCCAAACTCATGTGCATCGAGTCGGTGATGCCACCCAGTCACCTCATCCTCTGTTGTCCCCTTCTCCTCCTGCCCCCAATCCCTCCCTACTCATTCATAAAGGCTAAGAACTTAATTAAGGAGTTAATGTGCTATAGTTTATAGCTGGGATACAAGTTGGGCAGAGATTTTTGTGAGAAGTCTTACTATGAATATCACCTATGGTAACATAAAGGTATTTGCTCAAATATAAAGATATTTTTCTCTGAGGGACTAAAAGCAATTGCTTCAGTTGGAATGAAAACAGTGATGTTTGGAGAATGTACTCCAAGTCTATTTCTTTTGTTATTGTATACTAGAAACTAGTAATTTAAGTTATATGTTAATGTGTGTATTATTTTCCTAGGACTGTGTAGTACAGTAACAGAAACGAAGTTTAAAATCATCAGGTTTGGTTCTTTCTGAGAACTGTAAGGAAGAATCTTCTCCATGCCTTTCTCCTGGTTTCTAGTGGATTGCTGGCAGTCTTTGGCCTATAGATGACTCACTCCTTCATCTCCATGTGATGTTCTCTTTGTGTTTCTGTCTCTTCATATCATCTTGCCTCTAGGCATGTTTGTCTCTGCAGCCAAATTTCCCCTCTTGATAAGGACACCCATTATATTGGATTAGAGCCTGCCCTAATGAACTTATTTTAATTTGATTATTTTTTGCAATGACCCTCTCTCCTAATATTAGGTCACCTTCTGAGGTGCTGGGGATTAGGACTTGAGCATATCTTTTTTCAAGGAACACAATTCAACCCATAACAGTGCATCATCAGTAAAGCTAATATTTTTAAAGGAACTATGATTCCCCATGTTTTGTACAGCTGGAAACATTGTTTTAGAGATCTTATGCAGTGAAACAATGCATTGTCTAGCTGATGGAAGCTTTCTGAAAACCTAGGTCCAGGACACCTGACACTTTCTGAAGCTACTTTTGGTATCTGAGACACTGCTTACTTCTTACACAGTAGCACTAACATTTCATCATAAATTGTGTTTCATACAGAGAGGAAGCTGTAGAAACTCTATCCAGAGAGAAGGCAAGGTAAGCTGCTCCTTCTCTGATTTGTCTACATTCAAAGGCAGCAGGAAAGGGACCTCTTACTCCCCAGTGCTTCCCTGAATCACATTAACACTATCCAATAACTACTCAACACAAGACTGCTCCTTTTAAAGCTCATATTCAAGCTATCTTTCAATAGTTTGCTAGTCTCTATGGTCCACGTCCATGTAATGTATTAATTACCACCATCAGCTCATAGCAGTTCTTTCCACTCCTTTACTGTCCGTGACACTATAACTACTTTTACTGGAGCTATCTGACCTATGCACAATTCACTGATTTTTTTTGTTCACCCAGAATACACACACACACACACACACACACACACATGTATCGGGCTACTTATGTACATTTACAGTGATATAACTGCTCATTCATGTACATCAACAGTGTGTAGGTCAATACTGAAATGGTAAACTAGAGATATCCTTGGGAAGTTCCCAAATAGCTGATGCTCTTTCTCTTATTAAGTCGGTGGTGGAAAGTCAAAAAAGGTTTCTGATCAAGTTATTCATTGAAATATATAAATGTTAAACTGGAAACAAGACATGAATTAGGAGGTTATTGAAACAGCTGAAAAAGAAATAAAGAATACTTAGCTAAAAGCATTGTTAGGAAAAATGCAAAGAAGGATTTTAACTTCTCTGATGATGACTGCAGCCACAAAATTAAAAGATACTTGTTCCTTGGAACGAAAGCTATGACAAACTTAGCATATTCAAAAGCAAAGACATCACTTTGCCAACAAAGGTTCATGTAGTCAAAGCTGTGTTTTTTCCAGTAGTCATGTATGGATGTGAGAGTTGAGCCATAAAGAAGGCTGAGTGCCAAAGAATTGATGTCTTTGAATTGTGGTGCAGGAGAAGACTCTTGAGAGTCCCCTAGACAGCAAAGACATCAAACCAATCAATCCTAAAGGAAATAAACCCTGAATATTCATTGGAAAGACTGATGCTGAAGCTCCAATACTTTGGCCACCTGATGTGAAGAGCCAGCTCATCGGAAAAGACACTGATGCTGGGAAAGATTGAACGCAAGAGGGCAGAGGAAAGATTGAAAAAAGAGGGTGGCAGAGGATGAGATGGTTAGATAGCATCACCGACTCAATGGACATGAATCTGAGCAAATTCTGGGAGATGGTAAAGGACAGGGAAGCCTGGCACTCTGCACTCCATGGGGTCACAGTCAGACAGGACTTAGTGACTGTTCAACAACAACAACAAGCTTCCTTCAAGGTGAAAAACCAAACAAAACATAAGACCTGGAAGCTAACTGGATATGTTAGGTGAAGGGTAAAGAGTCAAAATCGGCCGAGTCAAAATTAGTTGAGGCAGTAACATACACACACACAAAGAGAAGGGTCTGGTTTGGGTGATAGAAGAAGAGACAATACATTCTGTTTTGGACTTTGGGAAATTTAGGCAAACAATGCAGTCTTTCAGGATGGTTGACTTTTACCCCTTTTTGCTAATTTGGTAAAGTAAGGATTTATTTTCCTTGGTCTGAGTCTCTTGATCATTGGTGAATGGACTTGCATAGAAGGCAGCTTGAGTCCAGAGTCTTCCTCCCAAGCATGTTTCAATCCACTCTAAGTAGGCAGCTGCCTGTTATGTTCACCACTAGGTGCCCCCCCACCGTACTCTTCTCTCAGAGATTTGATTTTGATACCAAAGTAATTTGCTCATCTACTCTCTTGAACTGTTTAAAAAAGTACCTTGACATTTCTAACCAGCTGATGATTTATAAAAATTCTAACTCCCACTTTCCTACCAACAAAGTTATAACAATATTCTCAACCATAAATATGATTCCAAGTATATTATAAAAACAACTGCCCTCATTCAATGAAAAAGAACTTTAGAGGATTATATACTTCAATTCAGTTTCACCAATGCCTATATTGAAAGAATATAGTCTTCTGGATCATTTTCCTTTGTTTTAAAGAAAAGTGATGGGAATTTAATCATCCCTTATGTAGGCAAAATTTGAATGGGATGAAAATAAATATATGATTTGAGTTTGAGTATGAGAGGAGAGAAAAATGAAAAAAAGAACTAGAACTGTAAAGCTAGAGTTGAATATCTATAGACAATCACTAGACGTCAGAAAATTTATCACAATGTGAGAAGTGACATACAATTGTGGGGGCCAAAGAAAAACCCAGTAGGGCACCTGCCAGCATCATCCAGGCACCTGGAGGAACGTGAGGTCTATTGTGAATATTTGAAAGCCCACATGTTCCCTGCTGCTGCTGCTGCTGCTAAGTCACTTCAGTCGTATCCGACTCTGTGAGACCCCATAGATGGCAGCCCACGAGGCTCCCCCGTCCCTGGGATTCTCCAGGCAAGAACACTGGAGTGGGTTGCCATTGCCTTCTCCAATGCAGGAAAATGAGAAGTGAAAGTGAAGTTGCTGAGTCTTGTCCGACTCTTAGTGACCCCATGGACTGCAGCCCACCAGGCTCCTCCATCCATGGGATTTTCCAGGCAAGAGTACTGGAGTGGGGTGCCATTGCCTTCTCCGCTACTTTGATTTAAATACACTCTAAGCAATCAATAGTTGGAGTTTTATGTTACTATTTATAATTTAACAATTTTCTTATGCCATTGAAATAGTCACAATTTCCAATACCCAGTTTTATCCCCCTACACTGTCACTCACACTACAGCATTCTTGGCCATTCAGTTCCCTTTGTCATTCCTTGGATTCCTCATTTGCAAGAGTGGGGACATTACGTTTGTCACTTCCCTCTCTCAGATCTCTGGGAAGATTGATGAGATTGTGTGTTGAAAGCCTACTGGACTCCTTGGAAACATGATGCAACATATGCACAGTGTTTCATCCTTATCTATCTCCACATTGAAGTAAAATGAACACAGCTGGGGCTTAGAGTAGAATTCAGGGACTGAAACTGTCATTTGTGAAAAGAATACTTCTCCCTTTGAAACAGGTTTTCTTTTCAAGGACCTTGAAAATGAGATGCTGAAAATTTTTCTTTTTCTAATTGATTCTCTGCATGTGATATGTTGGGGAGGGAGAAATTTTCCTCTACCTTTCTAGGTTCTCCAGCTGATCTAAGAATTACAATGACTTGAGATAGATTTGTCAGGGGAGTGTGTAATTTCCTCGGTTCTGTCTCACTGCAGCAAAAATTTGAAATGGCAGACCAGTGTTACAGCTCAGTTTTATTTGGCAAGCAAAGGAAAACACATCCTCCAGGTGTGAGGGTGGGCCCACCCAAAAGAAAAGAGCGGCTCAATTTTGGCTCCTCTTTTTATGTTTTTTTTTTTTTTTTTTTTTCTCCTTCCCTGAGCCTGCCCTATGTTAGTTGTGCTAGCCAGGAAGGATGTTTGTTTCACTTGAGGTTCTCACTCCGGTCCTCAGACCTTCCTTTGTTCTATTTTTGCAGGCTTCTCCCTTCTTTTTCTTTTAGCCACCACCATTTTGGACTCCTTTTTCTTATTCTAACTACCTAACAGATTAACAGGAGAAAATCCAACAAAAGTTTAATAACATGTATACATAGGAGAGACCCAGAAAAATGAGTAACTCACTAAAATGGCCAGAACTGTCACCTTAAACACCATTTTAAGCAATCCGGAGGATGTTGGGGATAATGGTTCAGGACTGCAAAGGGGAGGAAGGCAATTCACATGAAGATGATAAAAGCAAATGTTTGGTAAACAAACCTTTGGTGAACTATGCAGGGACAATGGGAAAAAGAAGAATTTCAACAAGCAGACTTCGCTAGGTTTGTTCTGTCTACACCCCTAGTTCATACTATAGTCCTCTATGGTGACAGTCCTCTTCCTGGAACAGCTCCTCAATATACATTCTTAAAGGCAATTAAGGGGAAGCTCGAAATTCCTTCCTGAGTCTTTTGGGCCTTACATTGTTTTCAGCTCAAATTAACCCACATGCCAAAGAGATATTTTTGTGTGTGCTCAGTTGTGTTTGACACTTTGCGATCCCATGGACTGTAGCCTGCCAGGCTCCTCTGTCCATGGAAATTTCCAGGCAAGAATACTGGAGTGGGTTGCCATTTCCTATTCCAGGGATCTTCCTGACCCAGGGATTGAAGCTATGTCTCCTCCTCTGGCAGGTAGATTCTTTACCACTGAGCTACCTGGGAAGCCCCCAGAGACATTTGGGGGCAGTAAATTTTGCTCCACTAACATGTCTTTCTCCCTGGAGTTCATTGTCATCTCACAATTTCCTTGTAGCAAGTAAAGTTTTCACTTTTGGGGGTAACTTATAAGCTTTCTTATTGAAAATGGAAGACTCTTAAAAATAAAAAGTGGCACAAAAGGAACAATAAAATATAGGAAGCAAGCCTCTAAATTATACTCTTTTGATAATAGTCACATCCTTGCAGTGGCTTTGCAATATGCAGAGCACATCACTGACTTAAAAATAAATAAAATAACTTTGAATTTGTATTAATTAAATTTGAAGGGCTGCTGTCATCTTTCTCTATAAAAATTAGCAGAGATAATCATTTAGGTACATTAATTTAACTGTACTTCATATAGTTTAATCCTTGGGATGAAGCAAAAACAAAACAAAAAATAAAACAGCTATCACAGAGCCATTAATAAAACAAATAATAATTAGGGAGAGATGTGACCAAATGAAAATCAATCCGAGGTAACAAAACAGAAGGCTTTCTGGTGGCTCAGATGGTAAATAATCTGCCCACAATGTCGGTGACATTGGGTTGGGAAGATCCCCTGGACAAGGGAATGGCTACTGGCTTTAATATTCTGGCCTGGAGAATCCCATGGACAGAGGAGCCTGGTGGGCTATAGTCCATGGGTTTCCCAAAGACTCAGATAGGACTGAGTAACAAACAGTTTCACTTTTTTAAAGAAAACAAATTTCTAATGACATTTTAGACATGATCCTTGCTTTCAGAAGGAAAGGGATTCAAATATTTAAAAAATCCTTTCCTCTACTAAGAGTTCACATTTCAATGAATGATTTCACTTTTTGTGTGTTCCTGTCATTTTCTTTTCTTTTTTTTTCATATTTTTTTTTCTGGAGTTTTTTTTTTTTTAACTTTACAATATTGTATTGGTTTTGCCATATATCAACATGAATCAAAAATCTGAAAATAAAATCACCATCTTTTCTTATTAAAAATGTGGTAAGGTAAATTATGTGAGATACCATTATATGAAAAAAGTGGGAAAAGAAGTAGTTTCCATCATTATGTTCTTTAAAAAATGGAGTCCAGATGTTAGAGTCTCAACTTTTGAAACTGTAGACATATCTAACAATGTCAAAATAATTTCATTTTTTGGAGCGGTGAGTAGGAGATGTTCCTTCCTGGGTCGTTAGTGTGAAGGACACAGAGGTTACAGGAGGGGGTCCCTCTAACCTGTCCTCTTCTATCCCATGTACAGGGATATCTGTGTGTGTGTGTGTGTGTGTCCAACTCTCTATGACTCTATGGGCTGTAGCCCACCTTCATTTTAGCAAACTAAAAACAGCTAATGTTTTATTGAATACTTACTGTGGTCCTCACATTTGTGTATATTATCTTGTTTAATCTTTACAACAATTTCTTTATTTTCCTCTTTTATAAAATTAGGATAACTTTATTCCCTAAGTTCACAGAGCTAGGAAATAGAAGAGCCTGGATTGAATGTTACCTGCAGAAACCTGTGCCTATCACTGTTATCTTCTGATAAGGAAGAAAGATAGATAGATAGAAAATTTCTGTAAAAGTAATTTAAAAGATGATCAAATAGTCAGTGAATGTGTTTTTTATTAGTGGATTCCTGACCAGTTTTTCACTAGACAGACGGAACTTTGGGGGCATTGGCTGTGTCTTATTCATTTCTGTGGGAAATCCAGTCTCACATCCAATGTCTGTGTGTAGGAAAGATGTCTTAAATAGTTGTCCATAAAGGAGATATTGTTTTATCCTTGAGGTAGACAACAAAGCTGACTAAGACATTAAGCAGTGTGCCCCTCATCCTGTAGCTAATAAGGAGCAAAGTCAGCATCGTAGCCCAGGACTGCCATCCATGGCTCTTCCCACGATACTGCAACTTCCTCTACTCATTTCTTCTCTCTGTTTTCTAGTTTTATAAGGCTCTTTTTAAAAAAATTGCTCTTAATCACACCTTAAGCTCTAAATACACCTATTAGTTCAATGCATATTAAACTTTAGATTTCAAAAGCCATGTAAGTAGGGATTTGTTGTTTCTACAGGGTACCAGGAATATTGCTAGAACATTTCTAATGTCATCTCATTTAATCTTCTCAACTATTCCATGATGTAATAGTGACTGTAGTCTCATTTTATGAATGAGAAAATTGAGGCTGTTGTTGAGTTGCTAAGTTGTGTTGTATTCTTTGGGAACCCCATGGGCTGCAGCAAGCCAGGCTCCCCTGTCCTTCACCATCTCCCAGAGTTTGCTCAAATTCATATCCATTGAACTGACAATGCCATTCAACCATCTCATCCTCTGCTGCACCCTTCTACTCTTGCCTTCAATATTTCCCAGCATCAGGGTCTTTTCTAATCAGATGGCCAACGTATTAGAGCTTCAGCTTCAGCATCAGTCCTTCCAATGACTATTCAGGGTTGATTTCCTTCAGGTTTGATTGGTTTGATCTCCTTGCTGTCTAAGGGACTCTCAGGAGTCTTCTCCAGCACCACAATTCAAAAGCATCAATTCTTTGGTGCTCAGCTTTCGTTAATGGTCCAACTCTCACATCTGTACATGACTACTAGAAAAACCATAGCATTGATTAGATGGGTCTTCGTAGGCCAAGTAACATCTTTGCTTTTGAATAAGCTGTTTAGGTTTGTCATCTCTTTTCTTCCAAGGAGCAAACATCTTTTAATTTCATGGCTGCAGTCACCATCCACAGGGATTTTGGAGACAAAGAAAATAAAATCTATCACTGCTTCCACTTTCCCCCCTTCTATTTGCCATGAAGTGATGGGACCAGATGCCATGATCTTCACTTTTTGAATACTGAGTTAGGTCATACAACCAATTCAGGTCAGCCTGACTCTTAAAACCCAAATTCATTCAACTATACTAAAATGGGTGACAAAGTATAGTATCTCTCAAAGCTTTATTTTAATCTGAACAATGAATGACTGATATCACTTTCCTTTACCCAAGAGAACCAGATTTTATTGAGTCCTTTTGTAATTGCAAACTCCAATGTCAAAATACTATTTTCATTGAGTGTGATCAGTACTCATTAATGAGATCACCTGAAAAATGGTAGAAGCTTGTAAAGGCAACAGTGATCCTTCATAGAGGGTAGAATTCTTTATCTGCATCCTTTTGTCTTCTGCCAGGCAGCTTAGTGCACTCACCCATCCAGGGACCTGCCAACTCTAAGTCCCAACCTTCTCATCAGCATCAGCTAATCACTGGGTTCGTGGTGCCACCCACCTAGCCTTCCTTTTGCAAATCACTGACATTCTTCCTTTCAGCAAGAGCCAGTAATTCCAGCCCCTTTCTACCCTTTGCTGAAGCTCCTTCTTATTATCCATAAAGACTTAATACCTACACTTAAAGAGAAGCCTGATGTCAGGGTGTCAGCAGATGCCACCATTGCTTCTGCTGCGGCCGGCCAATGGTCTAGGCCTGTGACAGTTGGGCTAGAATGAGATTGCTGCTACTTTGGGGAAAGGACTATGTTGGGACACTGGGATGGTGGTGACAGATTAAAATTACTGCCAAAACAGAGCAGAATAGCAACATGTTCATTAATGTTCCAAAGAGGATCTGAAGTCATGCTTGGAAGATGTAATCTGTAAGGTGAAATTTACACCTGAGAATTTATTTTTAAGGTTGTCTTGCTTCAGAATAAAGAGATGAGATGCCACATATCTGCCAGGTTGTAAAATATTTAGTAATTTTGAACATTTGCTTCCCTGATTTGGGGATGTGGATGGATACTGTGAACCTGTGTGCGTCTGAGGGTCTTAGAGAATAATTCTCAATACCTGAAGTGAATGTTTAAAGCTTCATGCGTCAGACTCCAGGATCTCACATACTAACCAGTGTTGGAAGGTAGATGTAAGAACATACTTCTAGCTCCCTTCTCCTCTTATTGACATGGTACTGGGGTCATGCCCAGGGAGCCCCAAAAAGACCACCTTATCCCTGGAGACTGGCCAGGAATGGCCTGCCAGGCTGCTGGGTCTCTTGGCTGGAGATGGATTTTGGGCTACTTATAGAGTGTATGTTGGGGCTTTTCCAGTTGCCTAAGCTGAAGGGCTTTCGGGTACGGGAAGAACTGTCTCTCTTCTCCAGTACTGTATTTGACCATGCTGTATGCCCAAACCAACTGGAGTCTCTTGTGTGGTGAGAGCCCTTTCAAGTCCTTTTTTTTTTTTTTTTTCCTGTTTAAAATGAAAAGTGTCTACCGAAAGCATGCAGTATTATCCTGGCAAATCAATGTAACTGGGGCTAAGTCACCTCCTTTTGCCCCAAAGTAGTGTATTAAGGGGGGTTTTCTCTGTCTTAGCTGTTCATCTGCAGAGGATAATTCTATTCACTAGTACCTCATTCACAGTTTAAAAAAATGTTATGCTTAGGCTGGCCAGGCTTACCTATGTGTGTGTGTGTTAGTCGCTCAGTCATATCTGATTCTTATGACCCCAAGGACTGTAGACCACCAGGCTTCTCTGTCCATGGAATTCTCCAGGCAAATATATTGGAGAGGGTAGCCATTCCTTTCTCCAGGGGATCTTCCTGACCAAGGAATCAAACCCAGGTCTCCTGCATTGGAGGCAGATTCTTTACCATCTGAGCCACCAGCGAACCCATAGGCTTACCCATATCCACAGCTATTCTAACTTTCTAGCACCAGAAGCCCTTCTCTAGGGAGCCAGTTTGCCAGAGGAAGATTGACTCCAGAGAAGTGTTGCTGTCCAACTGCCTTGTAAACCCAGAACTTTCAGTGTAATGTTAGGAGGTAGGTTCTGCAGTCAGGCTGGCTTGTTTCAAATACTTCCCTGGCTGTGTGATTTTGGCCAACTTTCTTAAAGTCTCTGAGCCTAGTTTGAAAACAGAGATACTAGTTTTATCTTGTGGACTGTAGAGATGGAAGATGTTAGTCTCTGATGGGTTCCATAGATACGCAGTCATCTTGATACAGCCCTGGTGGGTTCCACTCAACCAGGTGGGCACTGTCTACATAGCTGTTAGTTTTGCCATCAGCAGCTTTTACTGCTAAGCTGAGTGGACAAGAGGAAATGGGGTCAGCATAATATATTAAACAGAAGGACTTGTTAGGAGCTCATTTAAAACCTCAGTTATCTCCACTCAACCAATCCAGCACCTCAACCTGGAAACATTTGGGAGAAATTATACTTGCAAAGAGGATATAATGCAGATAGAGATGGAGCCAAATAAATAAGAGTATTTTGACCATTACGAATGTTAGCTATTATGCTTTATACAAACAGGGTTGTTGTGGCCTAGGAAATACCTGTTACATATTTATACATCTCTGCCTAACCTCATTTAATGTACAGCTACTGTTTTGGCTCTAGAGTTCATATAAGATGGAAAGATAGGATAATTAAGTCAAACCATATGATCCCAGGGATTTATGATAAGCTTTTCTATTTTGTATTCCTGTTTCTTCCTTAAGCATTTTCATTTTTGCAGTTGTGATAGGTTCATCTTGAGATTTCAATAGAATGAAGAACAGGCAAACTCAAATAGAAAAAAATAAATAATTCCAGGTCATCCAAACTGAAATCATATTTTGTGTCATCAAACTGAAATGTGTTTGACCTCTTTCTGTTTCTACAGCTGTAAAATGGAAAAAAATTACAGTCAAGTCCATAATTTTAAGGAATAGGAATGAAGCACAATGAAGTAGTTTTAAAATTCAAATAATGCCCACCTTAATTTCCAGCTTTTAGCACAAAGTTGGCACAAAACAGGCAGCATAAGGGTTAGTTTCATGAGTCAAATAACATTATACGTGGTATATAGTTCTTTGTTTATCTAGGAAACTCTCTGGTGGAACAGAAAGAACGCTTCACTGGGAGTCAGGAAACCTGGATTCTGGTGCCAGGAGGACCTTGGACTAATTGGATGATTTCTCTTCTTGGAACTTTATATTCCTTATTTGCCACTTGAAGGAGCTGATGCTCTTTAGTTCTCCCATTACTGAAACACTAGTGATTTTATTTAATCAACGCAGTTGGGTGATAGTGCCTACAATTCTCCTCTGACATCTAGTAGAGGCAAGTAGTTCCAGGATGCAGGAAGAAGAAGAGGAAGAGGGAGGGGATGATGTGGGAGCAGGAGAAGAGAAGGATATGAAGAGGGAGAAGAGAAAGGAAGATTCCTTTAGATGTCAAGGGGGTAGTACCAGCCCCACATGAACTTCTGAAATAAGCCCAATTTGCCTTTGTCATCATCCTTCACTTATTCAGTCCTCAGCTCCCATGCTTCTCTCTCCAGATGAACAATGTCTAGCTGACGCTCTATTTTTCCCATGCTCCCAAGGTCTGCCCTACCCAAGAGGCATCCGCACCCCAAATACCCTCCCTTTTTGCTCCCAATCTAACCATCCACACATCTGAACTTAGCTACATGTTGGGAAAGACCTAATTAATTAATGCTTAAATAAGAATGATTTAATGTTCAACCTTCCTTTAGATACTCTGTTATATGTTTTAAAAAGAGGCTGTCTGAAAGTAACCAAAGTGAAGGACAGAGTGCAAGAGGATGAGGTCAGAGTTCCGTGCCACAGTCATCCGGGTCCCCTGGTATTCTCCTTCCCTCGGCCATGTTCCAAAAGGCCCTCCTGCTTTCCTCAGCCTCTTCTCTTTCTTTCCATTAGAACACATGGATGCTAGAAAGCTGACTCTTACCACAATAGCTCCCTTGGGGCGCCAGGGCATCTTCATGAACTACATCAGGATATAAACAAACAAACATAGCCAAGCAAATGAATAAATAATCAACAGCTTCCTTGGTGATGACATCAGGAACTGTGACCATGAGAATGGAAAAGGCAGCATGTGGCTTCTCTTAATTTGACAAAGGCTTGGATTGTCATAACATCAGAATGAGAGCAAGGAGGGCAACCAGTATTTACCCAAAATGAGGGATAACAAAAGGGATTTCTTGGGTCATCTGCCTTCCCCGGAAAGCCTATTTATTCCCAGCCAGGTATTAAACTTGAGTAAGAAACAAGGAACCAATGTTTTCCCACTTCAGCCTTCCCTGCTCTTTCCATACCTGTTTCAGAAGGTGTGGCTCCGGTCAGAGGTTCTGTTACAATTGCAATCAGAAGGCATGGAACCCCAGCTCCCTGACTACATTAAAGGGAGTATCAGTCCTCCTGACCTCTCCCAAGGAGTGATGAATGCAGCAGCAGAGTAGACCTGGTGTCCAGGGATTTACCAGAACACCTGCCTGTGACCCCAAGGACCGAACTCCTAATCTTGATTACACTGGGGTGTTGTGCTCCCCTACTTATGTAGCTAAAAGCCAATAACACAAGGGCTGCATCTACCCTCTAGAGCCCCAAACCCCTCGTTGCTACTCCAGCATGCAGTGGGTGGTGGAAGACACCTATGCCCTCTTGTCTTTGACTGTCCCCACTGATGTTGTTCTAGAAGGCTTGGTGTGTGTGCTGCCTTGTTTACACAATAGGAGGCAGAATACATAAATAATCATCTAGGTTAGAGCTTTGTAAATATTTCTATATTCCTGAGAAAAAAATGCCCTTGGGAAAACCGCATGTACAATTCTCAGAGTTTTCTGGATAGGCTGAAGATAGGTTTAAAGGACCCTTGATTAAGACCCCTGAGAGAGTAAATCATCCTTGATTCTTGATCAGGACAGTCAGTGCTTGAGCTATCAGTTATCTCTGATAGTAGTTTGTATGGTGTTAGAGCAGGTACAATCTCAAGACATTGTAAATATCATATACATTCTATATTGGCTTTCTTGTCCCAGACACCATACCTAAAGTAAAACCTCTCCTTTGCCCCATGATTTTCTATCCTTTCACTATTTATTTATTCTTCAAAAACATCTACTACCACCAGATTAAAATGATCTGCAAAAGTTGAGAAGCATGGGCTATGCTATTTTTTTAAAGTCTATTATATATATACATATGTATATATATATATAATTTTATATTGGTGTATAGAAGGTGATGGCACCACACTCCAATACTCTTGCCTGGAAAATCCCATGGACGGAGGAGCCTGGTGGGCTGCCATCCATGGGGTCGCACAGAGTCGGACACGACTGAAGCGACTTAGCAGCATAGATAATTAACAGGATTCCCAGGTGATTCTCATGGTAAAGAACCCACCTGCCAATGCAGGAGACATAAGAGACTCGTGTTCAATCCCTGAAACAAGGAAGATTCCCTGGAGGAGGGCATGGCAACCCACTCCAGTATTCTTACATGGAGAACCCCATAGACAGAGGAATCTGGTGGGCTATAGTCCATAGGGTTGCAAAGAGTTGGACACAACTGAAGGGACTTGGCATGCACACACATAGCTGATTAACAATGGTGAAATAGTTTCAGGCATACAGCAGAGCGAGTCAGTCATACATATACATGTATCCATTTTCCCCCTAACTCCCCTCCCATCGCATCTGCCACATAAGATTGCACCAACTTCCTTGTCTATAAGTAGGTCCTTGTTGGTTATCCATTTTAAATATAGCAGTGTACATATCGAGTTATATTTTCAAATAATATGCTCAGTATGTTTTCCTTCAAATTGTAAACAACTTTTCAGATGATGTACATCTAAATTTACAGCACTGATCTATTTGTTCATCTAAAAAAGTACAGTGAATTATTTTCCTTATATTTCAAGATTCTTTTGGGTAGTCTTAACTGTGTTTGTTATACTGCTAGACAATCCTGAGAATATCTCAGTCAGGGGAAGGGAATTAAAAAGCACATCAGTATGGATGTATGTTTATTTGATCTCATCATCAGCATTAGTTATTACCTCTATATTTATGATTGCAATACATAATCTCAAGTTCCATTAAATCTTATTCTTCTAGACCCAGCAGGCTCTTGTATCAGCTAATTAACACAAAAGTTACTGTTCTCATTTTTGGAATACCAAAGAGTTGTCAGAACACAACCCTGACTGTGCTGCTAGGTTGGGAAAAACACAGCATAAACAGCATCTTCTGCCCCATGAGAAGGTGGATGGGGCTGTTTCTGATCTTGTCTCTATAGAGCTGACTGAAGATCAAGAGGAGAGTTTTAATCACATTGTCTAAGACTAGAGAATATAGTGGTGAGTGCACATTCAGTCTCTAAGATTCTCTCCAAGATGGTGGCTCAGCATTGTGTCTCAGCTAATGGTTTGGTCAGATATACTGATTGTATACCTACTGTTCACGGTATTTTTTTGGGCTCCAAAATCACTGCAGATGGTGACTGCAGTAATGAAATTAAAAGACACTTGATCCTTGGAAGAAAAGCTATGACCAATCTAGACAGCATATCAAAAAGCAGAGACATCACTTTGCCAACAAAGGTCCATCTAGTCAAAGGTATGGTTTTTCCAATAGTCATGTATGGACGTGAAGTTGGACTATAAAGAAAGTTGAGTGCTGAAGAATTGATACTTTTGAACTGTGGTGTTGGATAAGACTCCTGAGAGTCCCTTGGACTGCAAGGAGATCCAACCAGTCCATCCTAAGGGAAATCAGTCCTGAATTTTCATTGGAAGGACTGATGCTGAAGCTGAAACTCCAATATTTTGGCATCCTGATGCAAAGAACTGACTACCTGGAAAAGACTCTGATGCTGGGAAAGATTGAAGGCAGGAGAAGAAGGGAATAACAGAGGATGAGATGGTTGGATGGCATCATCGACGTGATGGACATGAGTTTGAGTAAGCTCTTGGAATTGGTGATGGACAGGGAAGCCTGGGATGCTGCAGTCCATGGGGTCGCAAAGAGTTGGACACGAATGAGCCACTGAACTGAACTGTTTACAGTGTGCTGGTGGCTTAACACAGTTGATAGGAAAGCACATTTACTCTTTCAGAAGTTAGCTCTGAAACTGCAGACCACGAACTATGGTATTGTTATACAAGGTAGCAGGTGGTAAATGCCAGAAAAGGGTATAGATTGATTTCTACTGCAGGACAGAAAAGTGGCAGAAGGATTGAAGATTACTTCTAACTGGAGATAAATTAGAGATCGTGTGACGAGGGAGAAACCATTGGATTGAACCTTGAGAATAAGGAGTATTTGAATAGGCTATGATGGAGAAAAGTGACCCTTAGTGCCTGAGCAATGGTATAATACTAGGAGCCACAGAACTCTCTAGCACAGTGCTCATTTATTTGCCATAAATTGCAAGTCATTTCTGCTGTCTTATCTCTGCTTAAGTCATGTTTTCCCAAAGATTGGCCCTGGCTTGGCAATGGCAGCAGAGACCAAGGGGAATTCTTCATTAATGCAGTCTGGTGCTTCTAACTACTTTGCTGATAAACGCTGGAAAGAAGCAGATTAATGAAGGCTCTACAGTATCACAGAGGCTTAGCTAAGAATACAAATCAGTGTAACATCCAGTTTGGGAGGAAATTTTTGAAAATCTGCACTTAAATAGGGAAGTTGACCACAACTAAAGTCCTGTCTTTCAGATGCTGGCAGAAAGCAAATAACAATTGAATTAGTCAGATACAGATGACAGATGCTCTGAAGGATTACTCTGATAGTTGGGAGAAAAAAAGCCAGTTTTCTTCAATTGTAACTGATGTATAAAGGAGATGTCACAGGAATAGCTTATATGTCAAACAAAATTGACATGTTTGGGGAATTTGGTTTCCAAAGAAGACTTTGAACACAGGAAGAAACAGAAATAGCCTCTGAGGGGACAATAAATTGAAATTGAAACCAGATTTTTGCTCTGCCTTCATCGTTTGAAATTCTATATACCCTTTTACTAAATCTGTTTGTGCTTTTACTTCTATTAAGCCAAATTTCTTTGTAAATATATTCCAAGTGCACTTACACATATATGTAAAACTTTACATGTATTCATAAATGTAATTACTACACATCTGCTTTTTCAAGTGAAATCCTTTATTTTTTTTCTTTGTGTTAACTCCATCACCACCTGGCCTTATTTCTAACCATACAATCCTTTACTCAAAATAAGCACAGAGTATGTGTTGTTCCATATTCTCTGCAAGCTCATGTAGTCATATGGTTCCAAATTGGGAAAGGAGTAGTATGTCAAGTTTGTATATTGTCACCCTGCTTATTTAACTTATTTGCAGAGTACATCATGCAAAATGCCAGGCTGGATGAAGCACAAGCTGGAATCAAGATTTCTGGGAGAAATATCAATAACCTCAGATATGCAGATGACACCATCCTTATGGCAGAAAGTGAAGAAGAACTAAAGAGAGCCTCTTGATGAAAGTGAAAGAAGAGAGAGAAAGAGTTGACTTAAAACTCAACATTCAGAAAACTAAGACCATGGCATCTGGTCCCATCACTTCATGGCAAATAGATGGGGAAATAACAGAAACAGTGAGAGACTTTATTTTTGGGGGCTCCAAAATCACTGTAGATGATGACTCCAGTCATGAAATTAAAAGACACTTGCTCCTTGGAAGAAAAGCTGTGACCAACCTAGACAGCATATTAAAAAGCAGAGACATTACTTTGCCTACAAAGGTCCACCTAGTCAGAGGTATGGTTTTTCCAGTAGTCATGTATGGATGTGAGAGTTGGACTATAAAGAAAGCTGAGCACTGAAGAATTGATGCTTTTGAACTGTGGTGTTGGAGAAGACTCTTGAGAGTCTCTTGGACTGCAAGGAGATCCAACCAGTCCACCTAAAGGAAATCAGTCCTGAATATTCATTGGAAAGACTGATGCTGAAGCTGAAACTCCAATACTTTGGCCACCTGATGTGAAGAGCTGACTCACTGAAAAAGACCCTGATGCTGGGAAAGATTGAAGGTGGGAGACAGGGTCGACAGAGGATGAAATCTTTGGATGGCATCACCAACTCGATGGACATGAGTTTGAGTAAGCTCCAGGAGTTTGTGATGGACAGTGAAGCCTGGCATGCTGCAGTCCATGGGGTCGCAAAGAGTTGGACAAGCCTGAGAAATGGAAATGAACTGAGGTAATCATAATTTGCATATACAAGCACATAATTTGCATATACAAGTATAGGGAGTTTTGCATTGCTTTGTTTTGTACAAAAACTAGCAAAATATTAGTCATACTTCTCAACCTTGTTTTTCTACTCATTTTTTGTAGAAATCACTCCAAGTCAAATGGTTGACTTCTCAAACATTCTTTTAATGATTGCATTATGTTTCATGGTGAGGATATATAATTCAAGGTTATTATACTTTGCTCTATTCTTGGGGAAGATAGTTTTTAAATGCCATCAAAATGATTATACTTGTAAGTAAGTAAGTAAGTTAGTGAAGTCGCTCAGTCGTGTCCGACTCTTTGCGACCCCATGGACTGTAGCCTACCAGGCTCCTCTGTCCATGGGATTTTCCAGGCAAGAGTACTGGAGTGGGTTGCCATTTCCTTCTCCAGGGGATCTTCCCGACTCAGGGTTCAAACCCTGGTCGATTATACTTGTAAATACCTCCAAAATTAGTTTTAATTTTTAGATGGCATTAAAATAATCTTAATCCAATTGACAACAAGACAGACTTATATGAGCATGTTTTCACATCAGCCATCAATACCAAGAAGCTAATCTTGGGCACGTTGCAAGGAGAAACTAGAGGTTTCTGCTGTTCATAGTGTACGTCCTCCTTGCAGCAGAAGTAATTAAAGCCTTCACCTTCACCATCTGGGCAGGGAACAGGTAGGTAAAGACCCACATTTCAGTTATCATTAGAAATGAAATTAGTTTGGGCTGGTTTCCATTGCATTCCCATTTAATAACAAAATTCTGTCTACTTGGGATTATTCTTTTATATGGACAATGCTTGCCTTCAGTCAGCTTCTATCTGCATTCTGTCTCCTTCATCCCTCCTTCCATACTATACAAAGTTCAAAACCCTTTCTTGCTCTCTGCTCCTATGCTTTTCATATGCTTCTCCTATGCTTCTGGCTCAGTTATCTTTCCTGAGTGATCTAATCTTCCTTCTTTGTACCATGCTTCCCAAATGTTCCCTAGACCCTTATCTCAATAGCATCTCTGGCTCCTACTCCCCACCACAAAAATCACTTTCCTGTTTGTTAAGCACTGATTAAGTTTGAATTGTAGGAATTGCTATGGACTTGCTTTTCTCCTTTGTGAGTTTACCCAAGCCCTGAGTGCCCTCTGTTTGTCTCACTCATCTTTGTGGGCCCAGAGCCCAGCACAGTTCATGGAGCCTTCTGTGCAGCCAACACTCTGGAGACATTTGTTGGACTGACTTTGTTGCATTGAGAATCGGGGCACCGCCATCTTGGCTCACAGTTAGTCACTTGTCCCCTGTTGCCTCCACACAGACTTTACTCACCAGCTCCCATGAAGCATCTACCTCTGTTTCCTCCTTTCCCTCTCTCTCTCTCCTCACTTCCTTTTAGCACCTTATTGTTTTCCTCTTGTGCTGTTGTACACTTTCTCTGAGTAGCAATTATGTTTCCTTTCTCTCTTCAATTATGTATATTAAATGAAAACTTGCCAAACCTTAGCTCTGACTTTAGTGCTCCCCTGGTGAAAAACCTTCAGTGCTTTCAGTCAATTGTATAAAACCTAACTCTTCAGCCTGGCTTTCAAATGTCTTCCATGTGGCGGTACCAAGTATATGTCCAGGCTTATTTGTACTACCCTACACCCTCTTGTCATATAATGAA
Organism: Bubalus kerabau; assembly: GCF_029407905.1. NCBI lineage: Eukaryota > Metazoa > Chordata > Mammalia > Artiodactyla > Bovidae > Bubalus > Bubalus kerabau. The sequence goes on from NC_073635.1 coordinate 51,688,453, forward strand.
TATTGTATATTTTCATTTTCTGTATGCAGATTTTGGCTGCTTAATGTTGCCTTATTCATTTTCTTTTTTGCACCTTAAATATGGACTCATCTTTTTTGTTGATTAATTAACCATTCTGGAGACTGAAGATTACTGTCAGATCTCACAACACTTGTCTTGATTTCTTATATGCAAATATCACTCTCATTGCTAAGTCTATTGCTTTTTGTTTATGCCACTCTTATAGTTCCTTTTATTTGATATATAAAATATTTTTTATTTGTTACATTAAATGATATTATTACATCATATGTTTTATTTGCTACATATAGTTATACATACTACATGTTTTTAATAGATAGTAATTTATATAAATTTATAAACATACACAGATACATGAGATGGTAAAGGACAGCCTGATGTGCTATAGTCCATGGGATCTCAAAGAGTCGGACACAACTGCGTGACTGAACAACAACAATGTATTTGTGGTTCTCTTTATTATACATATATTTGATTACTAGACTGTAAACCTTTGAGAGACCATGGTTTGTTAATATTTGTTTCTGGCATTATATGTTTCAAATAGGTTTCTTGACCATAATAAACATTTTAAAGAACAGTTCAAAATCCCCAATACCTTGGGCCAGTTTTAGCAACATTTAATAGAAGAAAATTAAAGCCAGATCTTTGTGACTAAAAGTCTAATATCCTTAAATGTTTTTTTCTAAGATCTTTCTAAATTTAAACAAGTCATCTTTACTTGCATATTTTAAGTAATACTCCTGGATATCAAATACTATTTCAATGAGTTATTCTCTATTAACTAATATCTTGGCACAATAAAGAATGGGAATACTTTTGGCATATTCCAAATTTTCTAAGATACTCTAACCCATATGGCACTTCCATCATTGAAAAATGAGATGTGATATTTACATTTACAGAGCACAGAAATGTCAGACTAAGGCATTCCTCTCCATTTTTTTAAAGCTTGTTTAAGTAAAAACTAGTTGCATTTTGACCAAAGTAAAAATATGTGCTGTATGTTTCTTTGTTATGTACAATTATTGCTTTCTTAGGGTAACTTAAAAAAAAAATAATTCACTCAAATAAATGAATTTTTTATTTCCTCCAGACAAATTTGTATTAAGCAAGAAATTTGCCAGCCAAAATGAATCAAATGACCCGAAGAATCTCTCAAGATTATTGGAGAAGGACTTTTACATTGTAATAATAATAGGTGAATATGTGCATGTATGCATGTGTGTATATATATATATATACACTATATATAGTTATGTGTTACATATATACACACACACATACACATATATATTTGTGTTGCTCAGTTGCTTCAGTTGTGTCTGACTCTTTGTGACCCTATGGACTATAGCCTGCCAGGCTTCTCTGTCCTTGGAATTCTCTAGGCAAGAATACTGGAGTGGGTTGTCATGCCCTCCTCCAGGGGATCTTCCCAAACCAGGGATTGAACCTGTGTCTCTAGCATTGCAAGCAGAGTCTTTATCCACTGAGCCAAGGGGAAACCCATACATATACATACATCCAATCAATTTTTTGCCAACATTTATTATATAAAATTGTACTAACAGATACTTTTTGGTTTCTATATATTAATTTTTTGTTCATGTTAGGCAGTGCCTTTGAAAAAAAAAAAAAGAAAAATAAAAACCAAAATAAATAAAAACAAGAAACTCTACCAGTTGGTATGTTATTGTCCTGTTAAATTCCGGATGGGTCTGCATCTGAGCCATAGTCAACATGGGCATCATTGCATGGAGAATATGATGAGACATACCTTTGAAATCTAAAGTCCTACAGATTTCACTTTTACCCTTACAAGGAAAATTTTGGCAATTATTGAGAATCTCATATATACAAGAATAAGAAATAGTATTGCATCTTGATTGATGACTCTTTCTCAAACCTTAAAATACAAATCAGAGTGTGATTACCTCCTGTTATAGGAAAAATGGTTCAAACATGAGCTGTGTATTGGAAAACCAATGGACAGAGGAACCTGGCTGGCTACAGTCCATGGGGTTGCAAAGGGTCAGACACAACTTAGTGACTAAACGACCATCACCATTACCAAGGAAAGGAAATAATGCAATTTACCTCAATAGTTATATTCTTTAAAATTGATTAAAGGGTTTTAAAAAGAAGTTTATTGAGGGACCAGAATTTAGCCTGGCACTAGGGTTTCTCCTGGATCTGAAAGCAAGGGCCTTTTCTTTCTTCTCATTGCTTAGAATGATTCATTTTGTCTTTCATGGACTTCTGTCTTATTTTGACCACAATCTAAACTAGTAAGCTATCAAACAGATTAATACAAACTCTTCTGAAGGTCTTGTATATGAAAAGATCAGCAAAATCTACTATAGCCTTACTAAACATTTGAAATATGGCTATCATGTAAGTGTGCCAGTATCCAATCATCAGAACATATATTACCAGACAAAAATCCTAAATTCAAATCAAACTGTAGAACAAGATTAAAATTAATATCAAATGCATATTTGATATCAAATTAGTATCAAATACATTAATATCAAATACAAGTCATTACATTTTAAAGTCACATTTAGTCACATGTTTCAGAATATATTTTTGTGCAGTACTGGGTTTAGTGAGGGCTTCCATGGTGGCTCAGATGGTAAAGAATCTACCTGTGATACAGGAGACCCAGGTTCGATCCCTGAGGTGGGAAGATGCCCTGGAGAAGGGAATGGCAATCCACTCCAGTATCCTTGCCTGGAGAATCCCATGGACAGAAGAGCCCGATGGGCTACAGTCAATGGGGTCACAAAGAGTTGGATACAACTGGACAACTAACGGACATTTATTGGGTTTATTGATAGTATCCATGATTTTTAATTGCTTTTTGTTCAAATACTTTTCTTGGAAAATGATTGCAGTTTTGATTTGCATCGATCTAGAATTCTGTAATATTTTTGATCAATGTGTATTTTAATTGGTGATATATTTTGGGACTTTGCCACAAGTATCTTCCTGGCTGTGTTTCTGTGGACTCTGAATTAGGAATGACTGGAGATAAGGGTTCAGGCTTGGATCTATCCTTAGTGGGCTTCCCTGGTGGCTCAGATGGTAAAAAAAAAAAAAAAAAAAAAAAAAAAAAAATCTGCTGCAATGTGGGAGACCTGGGTTTGAGCCCTGGATTAAGAAGATCCCCTGAAGAAGGGAATGACTACCCACTCCAGTATTCTTGCCTGGAGAATTCCATGGACAGAGCAGCCTAGTGGGTTACAGTCCATAGGGTCACAAAGAGTCAGGACCACTGAGTGACTAACGTGGACTCTGTCCTTAGTGTTTGTAGGGTTTCAGGTCTTATGTTGCTCCTCTCCATATATGAACATCTCTGCTCATTCGCTAAGTCGTGTCCAACTTTTAGTGAACCCATGGGCTGTAGTCTGCCTGTCTCCTCTGTCCATGGGGTTTCCCAGGTAAGAATACTGGAGTGGGTTGCCATTTCCTTCTCCAGGGATGGGGATCAAACCAGTGTCTCCTTCATTGGAAAGTAGATTCTTTACCACCGAGCCAGCAGGGAAGCCCTTATTAAAACAGTTCAACCTGGATGTGGTGATTTCTGATGTCCTTCTCCGCTCCTAACCTTATGAGTCAACATATTATACCTTTTATGTGTCATTTAGAAGGCACTTTCCAGACCCCACTTGAGGATTAATCTCCCTTCTCATCATGTTAGGCTTCAGTTCGGTTCAGTTCAGTCACTCAGTCGTGTCCGACTCTTTGCGACCCCATGAACCGCAGCACGCCAGGCCTCCCTGTCCATCACCATCTCCCGGAGTTCACTCAAGCTCACGTCCATCGAGTCGGTAATGCCATCCAGCCATCTCATCCTCTGTCATCCCCTTTTCCTCCTGCCCCCAATCCCTCCCAGCATCAGAGTCTTTTCCAATGAGTCAACTCTTCGCATGAGGTGGCCAAAGAACTGGAGTTTCAGCTTTAGCATCATTCCTTCCAAAGAACACCCAGGGCTGATCTCCTTCAGAATGGACTGGTTGGATCTCCTTGCAGTCCAAGGGACTCTCAAGAGTCTTCTCCAACACCACAGTTCAAATGTTATTGGCTTGCTAATCTTTCTCGAGCATGGCTTTACAGCAGGGAACAGAGTCTCATCCTCAGACAGACATAGTCCCATATGAAAAGCCTTACCCGTGATGTGGATGGACTTGGTTCCAGCTCAGAGCTCTTCTACACTGCATGGACCCTGGAGGACGGGAGCCCATCTGTGATCAGGAAGCCCCATCAGCTGGAAATTAGGTTCCTCTGGTGGGTGTTAGTACAATACAATATTTCCCCAAATCTGTGACATTGGGAATGGTTATAGTGTGATGCCCCCTCCCTTTCCCTGCTTCCACTGCTCAATACATGTTTATGAGGGATTTTGTTTATTTAAATTTGATTTTTGTTACATTTGGCCACCAGGCTTGTAAGTAATGGAAGTTTGTATTTTCTAGCTGCTTACCAACTGCATAGTATCAATACTTCAGAGTGGAAAAAAAATAGATGTGTTTTTGGCTGCTCTGGGTCTTCATTGCTGTGCACAGGCTTTCTCGACTTGCAGTGAGCAGGGGCTACTCTCTAGTCGCAGTGGGTAGGCTTCTCCTTTCAGTGGCTTCTCTTGCTGTGAAGTACAAGCTCTAGGGTGTGCCGACTTCAGTACTGGCAGCTCACAGGCTCCAGAGGGCAGGCTCGGTAGTTGTAGCACACAGGCTTAGTAGCCCCGTGGCATGTGGGATTTCCGCCCACCAGGGATCAAACTGGTATCCCCTGCATTGCACAGTGGAATACCAACCACTGGACCCCCAGGGAAGCTCAATACTTCAGATCAACAGAAGTGTCACTTCTGAAAATTTAGGCAGTCTCATTTACTCTTTGCTATTTTGATTCTTTAAAATCTTTAGACTACAAGGGAACATTTTTTAAAAGTCTGTATCAAATCTAATTTTCTTGAGACAATTCACAAATTAGTTTCTGTTTCAAATTTTACATCATAATGACATATTCATGAACAAAACAACTCCTAAACACAAGTCTCACTCCCTCTGGCTAATAAACTATAATCACCTTCTTTTCTAAACAGGGGCTTTTTATTTTCCCTCTGACCTTGGGCTGCTTCTGAGGCCATTTTACTGTTTCCAACCCTCTCTCTCAATGTCAGTTTATCCTTAGGTGCTAATTAAAATGGCAGGTGTTAAATTGATCATTAGCACGTTTTGGCTACTGCTCTGCATGCAGAAATCCCTCAAGTGATTCTTTGTTCCTCCCAATATAATCCCTCTTTCTCCAGACATTTTCTCCACTTCCTTTCTCCAGTAGTTCCAACTGCTTCTTAAAGAGAAAGCAGATAGCCTAGCATGTCTGCCCCAGCTGTTCCTCATTTATTTCTCAGGCTTGTCCCCTCTAAGTGACAAAGCCAGATTTTTTTTCCCTTTGGTAATGGGCCATCCTTTTATTTATTTTCAGTATTTTGGAAGAAATAAAACAAAGCTTTGTTAAACAGTTTTCATACATTCCTCTTTCAAACTTTCTTAGTATCCAAGTAGACAGCTTGAAAGTGAAAGTGAAGTTGCTCAGTCGTGTCCGACTCTGCGACCCCGTGGACTGTAGCCTACCAGGCTCCTCCATCTATGGGATTCTCCAGGCAAGAATACTGGAGTGGGTTGCCGTTTACATGTGGATATACTTATTTTTTAAAATTATTTACATTGTTTGTTGTGATAAGAATACTTAACTTGAGATCTGCCCTCTTAAAATGTTTAAGTGGATAATACAGTATTGCTAATATAAGCACTATGTTTTACAGAAGGTCCTGGGTCTTATTCATCTTGAATAACTAAAATTTTATAGTCATTGAACAGAAAATCTTATTTCTTTGACACCTAGGCCTTCGCAGCCACTATTCTACTCTATGTTTCCATGAGTTGGACTATTTTAGATAACCCATATAAGTTGAAACATGCAATATTTGTTCTTCTGTTTCTGGCTCATCTCACGTTATATAATGTCTTCCAGGTTCATCCACACTGTTACAAATGGTAGCGTTTTCTTCTTTTTCTTTTATTTTTTCATTAAAGTATAGTTGGTTTACAATGTTGTATTAGCTTCAGGTGTACAGCAAAGTGATTCAGTTATACACACACACAGAGACTATTTTTTGATTTTTTTCTATTACAGGTTATTAAAAAATATTGAGTAGCTGCTACACTTGTTATTCATTAGCTGCTTATTGGTTATCTGCCTTATATATATGTGTGTGTGTGTGTGTGTGTGTGTGTGTGTGTATTAATAGGAACCTCCTAGTTTTTCCTCCCTTTCCCCTTTGATACATAAGTTTATTTTCTATGTCTGTGGGTCTATTTCTGTTTTATAAGTAAGTTCATTTGTATGTTTTTGTTCCAGATTCCACGTATAAGCATATCATATAATAGTTCACTTAGTGAAATAATTTCTAGGTCTCTTCATGTTGCTGGAAAAGACATTATTCCATTCTTTTTATGGCTGATTAATACTCCATTGTATATGTATATATATGTATATATGCACATATATATATATGTACCACATCTTCTTTATTCATTCATCTGTTGATGGACATTTAGGTTGCCTCCGTATCTTGGCTATTATAAATAATCTTAAGTGAATATGTATGTGCAAGAGAAAGTTATCAGCTGGATTTTCAGCTGAAACCCCTTCTATTTAAAGGCTGAATAACATGTGTATATTGTTATACATATTAATTAATTTATACATTATTAATATGTTATATGTATGTGTAAACACACTTTCTATATTCACTCATCCTTTGCTGGATTCTTAGGTCGTTTCCATATCTTGACTATTGTGAATAATGCTACAGTGAACATGTGGGTGCAGATGTTTCTTTGAGATCCCAATTTCAATTATTTTGGATATCTACCCAGGAGTAGATCATATTTTCAATTTTTTGAGGAACCTCCATTCTGTTTTCTCTGTCTCCCATTCCCCTGCTTGATGTTGCTATACTATTTCCCACCTGTGCTGTGTTAGGAGAAGTTGGAGAGAAGATGTTACTGTTTCCAGTCTAGGCAGATTCAGTATTTTAAAGATTGTCTTGTTTCTGGAGGAGCCAGATGAATGGAGAGGAAACTGAAGTCAGTAGATGGCTAAGGCATCCAACATTTAGCAATTCCTGAATTTTTAAATGACAAACTAACTTTTCAGGTTTGAATGATATTTATGGTTTGAACCAGAAACCTCATGGTTTCTCTTTGGGCAGCATTTCTCAAACTTTTCTGCAACTGAGTCACCTGAGGGCTTTTAAAAACTACCAATGCATACACACTATTAAGTGTAAAATGGATAGCTAGTGGAAAGCTGCTGTATAACTCAGCGAGTCCAGCCTGGACCTACAGCGGTGGGATGGGAGGGAGAAAGGAGGCTTGAGAGGGAGGGGACTATATATATATCAGTTCAATCACTCAGTTGTGTCTGACTCCTTGTGACCCCATGAACCGCAGCACACCAGGCCTCCCTGTCCTTCACCAACTCCCAGATCCTACCCAGACTCAGGTCCATTGAGTTGGTAATGCCATCCAACCATCTCATCCTCTGTTGTCCCCTTCTCCTTCTGCCCTCAATATTTCCCAGCATCAGGGTCTTTTCAAATGAGTCAGCTCTTCACATCAGGTGGCCAAAATATTGGAGTTTCAGCTTCAACATCAGTCCTTCTGATGAACACCCAGGACTGATTTCCTTTAGGATGGACTGGTTGGATCTCCTTGCAGTCCAAAGGACTCTCAAGAGTCTTCTCCAACACCACAGTTCAAAAGCATCAATTCTTCGGCACTCAGCTCTCTTTACAGTCCAACTCTCACATCCATACATGACCACTGGAAAAACCATAGCCTTGACTAGACAGACATTTGTTGGCAAAGTAATGTCTCTGCTTTTTAATATGTTATCTAGGTTGGCCATAACTTTCCTTCCAAGGAGCAAGCATCTTTTAATTTCATGACTGGAGTCACCATCTGCAGTGATTTTGGAGCCCAAAGAAACAAAGTTAGCCATTGTTTCCACTGTTTGCCCATCTATTTGCCATGAAGTGATGGGACCAGATGCCATGATTTAGTTTTCTGAATGTTGAGCTTTAAGCCAACTTTTTCACTCTCCTCTTTCACTTTCATCAAGAGGCTCTTTAGTTCTTCTTCACTTTCTGCCATAAGGGTGGTGTCATCTGCATATGTGAGGTTATTGATATATATATATATATATAGACACACACGAGTGTGTGTGCGTGTGTGTGTATGCCTGATTCACGTGGTTGTACAGCAGAAACCAACACAGCATTGTAGTTTTCCTCCAATTAAAAAAATAAAAAAATAGTAAAAACAAAAAAACACTACCAATGCCTGTGTTTCATCTGCAGAAACTGTGTGACTTAAGTAGACTGGGGTGTGACCTGAGCTTTGGAATTCTTAAAGCTCCCCATGAGAACCTAATCTGAAGCAAATGATGAAAATCAGTGTTTTACCTCAGTTTACCCCATCCTCTGAGCTTCCCTGGTGGCTCAGACAGTAAAGAATGCAGGAGACCTGGTTTCGATCCCTGGGTTGGGACAATCTCCTGGAGGAGGGCATGGCAACCTACTCTAGTATTCTTGCCTGGAGAACCCCCATGGACAGAGGAGCATGGTGAGATACAGTGCCTAGAGTTGCAAAGAGTCAGACATGACTGAGTGACTAAGCACCCTGTCACCTATGTGGAGCAGCAATCAGAAGCAAGAATAAGATGTTACAGCTACTGTCCTGGTGAATTTCATGTTGTAAGTGGTCCCTGAAGATGAAAAGAGAGACTTCAGCTTCCGAGGCTGCCAGTGAGATGCAGTGATTCTGATCTCCATTTAAATGCATTCAGTGGTTGCCTGGGTCCCACCAGCTAGTTTAGGGACACTTCCTGCTGAGGATGGAGATGGGAATAGCAACCCACTCCAGTACTCTTGCCTGGAAAATTCCATGGACAGAGGACCTTGCAGGCTACAGTCCATGGGATCGCAAAGAGTCAGACATGACTGTGTGACTGACTTTCCTTTTTTTTTCTTTTTCCTGCTGAGGAGAGGAGCTAGAAATGGCCCCAAAGTGCTTCACCAACACCCACCCTGAGTAGGGGCCGAGGTGGGAACTTGGGGAAAATAGAGAGAGAGCACCCTCCTCCCAATTAGTGCCACTTCATTTGTCACATTTATTCATGAATCAAGCATATGTAAAAACCCTGTACTTTTGAGGCCCATAGGTTAAACATCCCACAGGCTATTTGCAGAGTGAAAACACGCTAAATGTTGGGTTGACAAAGAAGTCCATTCTGGTGTTTCTGTAACATACTAGGGAAAACCCCAAGCTAACTTTTTGACCGAGCCAAAATGTTTCAATAAGATGGATTCTTTGATTTTTATTTCTGAATAGACAAGGTAACAGGTATTATCTGGAATAAGCAAGACATTTAGGCATCCTTTTGAGGAAGAGGAATCCTCCCTCTGTATCAAATCAGTTAGACTTAAGCAGCAATTTCATTAATTAACGCAGTCACTTATTTAACAAGTATTCATTGAACTTGTCCTCATGATGAAATACAAAACTAGGAGGCCTGTCCTTGAAGCATTTGCTGATGTTCAGGTTAAGAAAAATGATGTAGGGAGATGCTGCAAATGCTAGGAAAGGAGATGTGGAGGAGACACACGGAGGAAGTGGTTACATTTAATAATAATAACTATCATGGGTGGCATGCTTGCTATTATCTCATGAAGCCAGGATTCTTTCTATTCATAATTTACAGGAGAGGAAATTGAGGTACGGAGAGCATATGGATCTTAGTGAGTGCCACATGGCTTATTAGAACTGTGACTAAAGGAAGGTTAATGGGCTCCAGGGCTGACTTTATATGATTGAGCTCTAGTGCTCGATGGTGTCTATGTGTGCAAGTCTGCATGATGAAAGAGTCCTTTTTCTTCTAGGTAATATAGGTGACAAGTGCAATTTGGGAAGAGAAAGCTGCCTGAGAAAGTCAAAAGAGAATCAAAGAAACTTTTGGGGTTTCAGCCTGTAAGCACTTACAGATGAATGAAGTAGAGAGTTCCAGGTGAATGAGAAAGCGCAGCATGAAAACATAGCCATGAAGGGAAACAGTATATGATGAAACTAAAATTGAATTTTAATCTATAGGATGATGCCATGAATGAATCTAAGTAGGCAGAATTTTATCCATTTTGTGTTTAAGAAACATGCAGGGATGAACGGCAGAGAGTTGAAATGGCATTGCTGTGTGTGCTGTGTGCTAAGTCCCCTCAGTCGTGTGCGATTCTGTGACTCTATGGACTGTAGCCCACCAGACTCCTTTGTCCATGAGATTCTCCAGGCAAAAATACTGGAGTGGGTTGCCATTTCACTCTCCAGGAGATCTTTCCGACCCAGGGATCGAACCCACATCTCTTACATCTCCTGCATTGGCAGGCAGGTTCTTTACCACTAGTGCCGCCCAGATAGTATTAGAAAAATCAACTAGGAGATTTCTGAATTTAGGCACTTTGGAGAGAAGATGGTCTGAATTAAGGTAAGAATGGTGGAGAGAAAGAAATGAAGACAGAATATGTAAAAGAATTAGAATTTATAACTCAGTGTATTAGTGACACATTTGATATGGGGCAAGGAAAAACTAATTAGGATTTTGGGTGTATGGGGTGATATTGACCCATTTATACTTTCAGTTATGCAATGAAGATTTATCAAGTGTTCTCCTGACAGACTGTTCAAAGTGCTAGGTGATAACACTGAACAGCCGAGGCAGAGTCTCTGACTTTAGCGATTTGCACCTTACCTTGGAGAAGTGAAACAGCATTATAATGAATAGCATTATAATAAATAGCTCAACAGTGGTTCCAGTGGCAAGTGCAAATAAAGAAATTAACAGGCTGATAAGAAAGTGAAGGGGATATTAATTTGGTTGGGAGGGCAGAGGTGAAGAAGACCTATTTGGTGAGGGAGTGTTTGAGCTTAAAACTGAGTGATGTGAAGGACCCAGCTCTGTGAAGGGTCAGGAGAAAAGAGATTAAGACAAAGGAAACAGTAAGGACAAAAGTCCTGAGGCAGGACAGATGCCATGGTCCAGAAATAGAGCTTAATAGAGGATGTTTAAAGTGGAGAAGGGGCTTCTGTGGTGGCTCAGATGGTAAAGAATCTGCCAGCAATGCAAGAGACACAGGTTCAATCCCTGGGTGGGGAGGATTCCCTGGAATTGGAAATGGCAACTTGCTCCAGTATTCTTGCCTGGAAAATTCTGTGGACAGAGGGGCTACCATCCGTGGGGTTGCAAAGAGTCTGCACTCCTGAGTGACTGAGCACACACATAGAAAGGGTCAGTGGTCACCTGGACATGAAGAAGAGAAGACAAGGAGCAGGAAGGGAAAGGGAAGAATATTCAGTACCATTTTTTTCTCATGTCAGCTAAAAAGCAATATGAGAAAAAATTAGTGCACTGGATATTTTGTTATTATTTTGATTATGGTTAAAATTTGACATGTGTCAAAGCTTATCAAATTACACAGTTTACATACATGCAGATTACTGTATGTCAACACAATACCACAGTAAACCCCTTTTTAAAGCATCTAGAATAGAGGAACAAGTAAGATGGGGCCAAAAGTGAAATGACATTTATGCATATAACTAGTATATTCATATAAAAACAGAGAAAGTGGAAGAGAAAGTATATTCAAATACACTTTAGGAAAAAAATAACTTTTCTGAATTACAAGCCATGCAAAGCTTTTAATCAAAAAGTCTCACTATTAACTGCAAAATTAATAAAAATCACATAGTATTAAAGGAAATGTTAGTGATAATATGCACAGAGTAAATACAGTAGACTATATTTTTAATTTATTTTATAGGATCTGGTTAACACATATGGATTTTTTCTTCTACTAATTATGTATATAGTTAATATAATTTATACAATTATATTTACATATGTTATTTAAATTCATGTTTTTGTACTTTTTTATATTTGCATAAGCAGGAAAGAATAAACACCAAGAACTATGTGGGGACTTCCCTGGTGGCTCATTGGTTAAGAATCCACCTGCTAATGCAGGAGAAGACGTGGGTTCAATCTCTGGGCTGGGAAGATCCCACATGCCATGAGACAACTAAGCCCTTCAACCACAACTACTGAGCTTGTGCTCTATAGCCCAGGATCCACAACTACTCTGCCCACAAGCTGCAATTAACCAAAGCCTGCATCCCTAGAACCCATGCTCCACAAGAGAATTCACCACAATGAGAAGCCTGTGGACAGCAACAAGAGAGTAACCACTACTTGCCACAACTCAAGAAAGCCTCTGCACAGCAATGAAGACTCGATGCAGCCATTAATTAATTAATTAAATTATAAAAAAAAACTTTTTGGAAGTCAAGCATCTGATAAAGTGCGTGTACCACGATCTGGCAGGATTGCTCAATGCCAAAGGCCGTATGTACTACCTGAGCTAAGAGTCCTAAACAGAAGAGCTCACTGCATAGTTCTCTCTCTCTTGTGATATCTGGTATTTCTCTGTCTGAGATGGTTTTTTATAGTCTAAAGTCTTCTGGAAAGAATAATTATCACTTATTTTCCATCTCTTTAATCAGAACAAAACTTTAAAAAAATTATAGAAAGGAACACCTATTGATAACCTAAAAAAAAAAAAAAAAGGCGTAGGGATGGTTTGACTAGGAGAATGTTCCATAGCAAGAAGGAACATGAACACAAAGAGGTCAATGGGAATACAGAAGAAGTTTTTAAACATTTAAAAGGTTAGTGATAGGAAAACAAAGATAGTTTTGCATACTTGGCTGGCTTTTTTCCCCCTAGAATTTGAGAAAATCAATTTATGAATTGATGCTTTTAATCCTGAGGATATCAGAACAATTTGAAAAATGAAAACTTCAACTTTCTCCATTTCAACTTAGTCCCTCAGTCTAGTCAGATTTCTTTAGTCCAGTGTAATCATTTCTATTCCATCTTTTGAGGAGCCATGAAGAAAAAAAAATTTAAATGAGAAGTTGATGTATCTTTATGCTACTCTGTATTCATTCTTTCTCTATGATGTTAATGGTCATAGAATTTATGCTTTCTCTAAAAAGTTGATGTTTTGCTGTACTAAGCAAGAACTTACTTTATGACTTATTATACATAATATTGGCTTCCTTGGTGGCTTACCAATAAAGAATCAACTTGCAGTGTAGTAGACTTGCAGGAGTTGTTGTCCAGTTGTTCAGTTCAGTTCAGTTCAGTCACTGAGCCATGTCCGACTTTTTGCGACCCCATGAACCGCACATGCCAGGCCTCCCTGTCCATCATCAACTCCCAGAGTCCACCCAAGCCCACATGCACTGAGTCGGTGATGCCATTCAATCATCTCATCCTCTGTTATCCCCTTCTCCTTCTGCCCTCAATCTTTCCCAGCATCAGGGTCTTTTCTAATGAGTCAGTTTTCCACATCAGGTAGCCAAAGTATTGGAGCTTCAGCTTCAGCATCAGTCCTTCCAATGAACATTCAGGGTTGATTTTCTTTAGGATTGACTGGTTTTATCTGTTTGCATTCCAAGGGACTCTCAAGAGTCTTCTCCAAAACTACAGTTCAGAAGCATCAATTCTTCAATGCTCAGCCTTCTTTATGGTCCAACTCTCACATCCATACATGAACTGGAGAAACCATAGCTTTGACTAGATGGACATTTGTTGGCAAAGCAATATCTCTGCTTTTTAATACACTGTCTAGGTTTGTCATAGCTTTTCTTCCAAGGAGCAAGTGTCTTTTAATTTAGTGGCTGCAGTCACCATCTGCAGTGATTTTGGAGCCCAAGAAAATAGAGTCTGTCACTGTTTTGTTTCCCCATCTATTTGCCATGAAGTGGTGAGGAAGGATGCCCTGATCTTAAGTTTTTGAATGTTGCATTTAAACCAGCTTTTTCACTCTCCTCTTTCACTTTCGTCAAGAGACTCTTTAGTTCCTCTTCACTTTCTGCCATAAGTGTGGTGTTATCTGCATGTCTGAAGTTATTGATATTTCTCCCAGCACTCTTGATTCCAGCTTGTGCTTCATCCAGCCCAGCATTTCACATGATGTACTCTGAATATAAGTTAAATAAGCAGGATGACAATATACAGCCTTGATGTACTCCTTTCTCAATCTGGAACCAGTCTGTTGTTCCATGTCTTGTTCTAACTGTTGCTTCTTGATCTGCATACAGGTTTCTCAGGAGGCAGGTAAGGTAAGTAAGATATTCCCATCTCTTGAAGAATCTTCCAGTTTGTTGTGATTCATGAAGTCAAAGGCTTTAGCATAGTCAATGAAGCAGAAGTAAATGTTTTTCTGGAACTCTCTTGCTTTCTTGATGAGCCAACGGATGTTGGCAATTTGATCTCTGGTTCCTCTGCCTTTTCTAAATCCAGCTTGAACATCTGGAAGTTCTTGGTTCATGTTCTGTTGAAGCCTAGCTTGGAGAATTTTGAGCGCTACTTTGCTAGTGTATGAGATAAGTGCCATTGTGTGGTAGTTTGAGCATTCTTTGGCATTGCCTTTCTTTCAGATTGGAATGAAAACTGACATTTTCCAGTCCTGTGACCACTGCTGAGTATCCAAATTGGCTGTCATATTGAGTGCAACACATTAACAGCATCATCTTTTAAGATTTGAAATATCTTGGCTGGAATTCCATCACCTCCACTGGCTTTGTTCGTAGTGATGCTTCCTAAGGCCCACTTGACTTCACACTCTAGGATATCTGGCTATAGGTGAGTGATCACACCATCATGGTTATCTGGGTCATTAAGATGTATTTTGTAGCGTTCTTCTGTATATTCTTGCTGCCTCTTCTTAATATCATCTGCTTCTGTTAGATCCATACCATTTCTGTCCTTTATTGTGCAACTTTGCATGAAATGTCCCTTGGTATCTCTAATTTTCTTGAATATATCTCTAGTCTTTCCCATTCTATTATTTTCCTCTATTTATTTGCATTCATCATTTAGGAAGGCTTTCTTACCTTTTCTTGCTATTCTTTGGAAATCTGCATTCCTATGGGTATATCTTTCCTTTTCTCCTTTGCCTTTCACTTCTCTTCTCACTATTTGTAGGAGACACGGGGTCAATCCTTGGGTCAGAAAAATACTCTGGAGGGGGAAATTGCAACCCATTTCAATATTCTTGCCTGGAAAATTCCATGGACAGAGGAGCCTGGTGGGCTACAGTTCATGGGGTTGCAAGAGTACATACACTCACATATAAATACACATGCATAATGATTTTATAAGCAAGCACTTATTTTTCTGGGCTGTGTATCATGGGAAATTTAAAGGCTGTGCCCTTGAAACAATTGCAAACTATGTTGACAGGAGAAGGGTTTGTACGTGAAACATCCAGGGAAAAATTCAAAGGCAAATAAAACAAGGGATAACCTGGCTACTGCAATCCCCCGACCAACTTTTCCAATTATAAAATTCATTTCCTTATACTAAATACCACTTTTTATGAATTCATTTTTTTAATTTATTTTTTAAATTTTATTTTTAAAATTTACATAATTGTATTAGTTTTGCCAAATATCAAAATGAATCCGCCACAGGTATATATGTGTTCCCCATCCTGAACCCTCCTCCCTCCTCCCTCCCCATACCATCCCTCTGGGTCGTCCCAGTGCACCAGCCCCAAGCATCCAGTATTGTGCATCGAACCTGGACTGGCAACTCGTTTCATACATGATATTTCATGTTTCAATGCCATTCTCCCAAATCTTCCCACCCTCTCCCTCTCCCACAGAGTCCATAAGACTGTTTTAAGATATAAGAAAATCTAATCTTTCTGAATCTCTAGCTAAGCTTACAATTTTGGCACTTAAATATTAATCTCATGTTGCAACTCTACAAGCAGTGATGTTTTCCAAAATTTCAAGTGATCTCTTTCTGGTTATAATATACCTTCAGTTTGGCCTTTATTTTGCTGCAGAAACCAAACCTGGTCTACTTATTTACAACTAAAATTTCCTGACTTTTGGGCCATATCTCAAATGCCCACAGTTTTGTCTGTCCAAATCCTACTCTTTATTGCCCATATATCAAATCCTCCATTGACCCTTCTTTGCTCACACTGTATGGAAGGGATCTCATCCTTAAATATTAGTCATTTACTTATCTGTTCAAATAATATTTATTAAATTATGTCACACATGTTAGATTAGAGATAAACACAAATTACTAAGGGAACTCTCAGAAGTGCTATCTTTAGGGCTTGATGTAGGATAAAGTAGAAAGTGGGTGAAGATAAATCTTAAAAGGTAGAACTAAAAACTGTCATAAAAGGTCTTGTATTCCTTGGTAAGAAATTTAGATTTTAATCTTGTATAATACTTCTGTGAGATTTTATATTGTCAAAGAGGACAGTACAGTCTTATGTTGAAATCACTGGGGCATATGCCTTACTATCTTTCCTGAATGTGAAATCCTTAAAGGCAGAGACTGTGTTTCATTCATCATTAGGTACTCTACATTACTTTAAGTGAGGACCTAGATCATGCCTCTTGTTCAATGGAGTTCTAAAAATCCAGACAGAGAGCAAAGCTCTCCCTTGAGAATCTGCCTAAAGTTTAGGTGGGCTAACAGGATCAGCTGGGTAAGTAAACAATTCAAATTAATATATTCAAATGAACTCATATGATTCTATGTGAGTTTTATTTAATGTCAAGCCAAACTAGTCCAGAAAATATGATTGTTCAAGTTCCCTTAGCAAAGTGAACTCGCCCACGTTGCACATGTATAAGGGTTTCAAGACTAATTAGTGTACTAAAAAGAGTCTCTAATATGATAGAGTGTATTCACCCTAATGTTGCTATGAGAACTTGCCATTTATATTTTCATAAGTGCAGTTTTTCTCACTGAAGCATCTACAGAAAGATCAAGCATTGTTTTTCATGATACACCTTGCATGCTGCTCCTGCTAGGTCGCTTCAGTCGTGTCTGACTCTGTGCGACCCCATAGACGGCAGCCCACCAGGTTTCCCTGTCCCTGGGTTTCTCCAGGCAAGAACACTGGAGTGGATTGCCGTTTCCTTCTCCAATGCATGAAAGTGAAAATGAAAGCAAAGCCGCTCAGTCGTGTCCGACTCTTAGTGACCCCATGGACTGCAGCCTACCAGGCTCCTCCATCCATGGGATTTTCTAGGCAAGAGTACTGGAGTGGGGTGCCATTACCTTCTCCACATATGGAGAGGCTATTTCTGAACTGTCTTGTAAAACAGAATACCACTTGTCTTTGAGTCACATTACCTAGAAGAGAAATAAGAGGACTGATTCTTTCTTTGTGTTTGAAAAGTAAGGAATTAAGGAGAGTTTATTACAAGAAAGTGAAAATCATTGTCCCAACCAGTACCTGGGACACATGTCCAAGCCTTAAAGAGAATGGATGGATGATTTCCAATCCTGAGGGAATGAAAACACCAGAAAAGAAAATAACTGAACATCCTAGGCTCCCAGGTTCTCTACACAGGGGAAGACATTTAGACTGGGTCAGCCATTCTCCAAGCATTTGAATACCAGTCAATTAAAATGGCTCATAATTATAGAGGAGTCCTTTAAGAATTTCTGCTTTGGAGTGGTTAAAAGATGAATTCTGGCTATGACCTGAGGATCTACTCCCACAGCTAAGGGCTTAGTCTATGATTTCCTTGAGATAGAGGAGTTTGGGTTCAGACTACTTCCTCTGGGTGTTTTTGCATTATTCAGGATGAACTATTCTTCAAAAAGGTGCAAAACTAAAAGAAGCCACCAGGATAATACTTCCACAGTTTTAAATAACAGATCACTGTGTTCAATGCAAGGAAGTTCAAGTTTAAAATAAGTGCTTCACCTGAAGCCAATTAAAGAGAGAGATCATTATTTTCTTGCTGTTTGAATCCAATTTTTAAAAAGCACAAAGGGGTTAGTTAAGTGGAAGCAAATGCACTGTAGAATCTTTTCTCCCTGACTACAAAGCAATCTGTTGTATTCGAGGTTAGACTAGCAAAACAATTGAGATCCTGACAAAGTAGCAGGGAAAATAAGGGTTATTAGGAACAGAATATCTAAGTCAATATTATGCTCTGTCTAATTAATATGTACTTTCTGTTGCCAAGTAAGATGTATTAGTGCAAAAGCACAATGATACTATCACTCAAGCCTGTAAATAAAGTTAAATTAAGAACAAGTGAGCCTTGATAGTTACATGCATATTTCTGTGTATTTACCAAGTCTTGGAAAAGTCAATAGAGTAATGATACTAAAAATTTTAAAGAGTAACACCAATGTGATTAGATACTAAAATAACGCTGCTTTTGGATGATAGGAAGAAGAAAATGGCAACCCACTCCAGTATTCTTGCCTGGAGGATCCTATGGAGAGAGGGCCCTGGAGGGCTGCTGTCCATAGGTTTGCACAGAGTTGGACACGACCGAAGTGACTTAGCATGCATGCATTGGAGAAAGAACTGGCAACCCACTCCAGTATTCTTGCCTGGAGAATCCTGTGGACAGAGGGGACCTGGAGGGCTGCTCTCCATAGGTTCACACAGAGTCAGACACGACTGAAGTGACTTAGCAGCAGCAGCAGCAGCAGCAGATTGGCTGATAACTGTCAAAAGTGAAGTTTATTTGCTAATCTCAGTGTGAGTTAGGATGAGGACATTTCTCCCACTGAACTGTAAATGACCTGGCCGAAGCTTGGAAATGGACCATGATTATTTGCCAGAGATTATGAGGGGATCAGTGAGGGTGAACAGGGCTGGGCTCAGACCCTGGGGAGGGGACAGGGGCAGTGTGAGAGTCTCAGGCAAAGGAGAAGAACCTGCAAATTCAGGAGGTGCTAACCAATAATCTCGGACTGGTATGGGTCAGATTATTGGTCTAGAGATTAGACCTTTATGAAGGGTTGTTAGATCATGTTCAACAGTAACTATCACTCATTTGTTTAAAACGTATTTGGAAATTTGGGCAATTACTGCTCCCATGAGTTTTTCTTTTTGTCATCTTTTAACACACATCTAACAGTATTGTGTCACTTAAGATGGAAACTGTCCTAGTTTAAGTGCTATTTTAAAAGTTTTGCTTACCTAGTTAGGGCACCAAGATAATTACTCAGCGTCTGGGTCAGGCTAATTAAGTTAATATGACTCTTTTATTGAATCCAGAAAGAATCTTTTTCAACTTAGTTTTCATAAAGACATCTATTTTAGGAAAACAAATATCATATATTAACACATATATATGGAATTTAAAAAATGGTACTCATGAACCTAATAGTGGGCAGGAATAGAGATATAGAGGATGGACTTGTAGACACAGCAGAGGCAGGAGATGGCGGGGACAAATTGAGAGAATAGCATTGACATATATACAGTATCATGTTTAAAACAGACAGCTAGTGGGAAGTTGCTACATAACACATGGAGCCCAGCTTGGTGCTCTGTGATAACCTAGAGGGGTGGGAAGGGGGTAGTGGGAGAGAGGTTCAAAAGGGAGGAGACATATGTATACTTATAGCTGATTCACGTTGCTGTATGGCAGAAACAAATACAACATTGTAAAGCAATTATCCTCCAATTAAAAAAAATTAAATACAATCTGTACTATATGATATTTATTTATTTGCTTATTTGTTTATATTTATACCCTAATCCCCAAGAACCTTGTGTTGGTACCAGTTAATTTAAAATAATATCCAGAGGTAATTATGGTATAACAGGTCCCTCTGGTCAGGAAGCTAGAACAATAGGTGGACCCTTGAAGAACCTGACTCTTCCTATTACAAAAGCCTTTTTTCTCATCAAGATAGCTTGCTGATTAGGGCAAAGTTTCAGTGTTTACCTGTTTAATGTCCACTCTATGCCCTTCCCTCTCTCCATTCCCTAAAAGAGTGCTTGTTTCCTGTGCTTGGACTCCTAATGAGATATTGATCAATATAATTAATTAACAAGCATAGAAACTTAATTGCATTTTAACTAGTTAATCAATGACAATGCTCACTTGATATATATATCTTATTCTGAAGACACACACACAAAGGACTATTATTAAGCAATGAGAAAGAATGCCATCCTGCTATTGGCAGTAACTTGAATGGAACTTGAGGGCATTATGCTAAATGAAATAAGTGAGACAGAAAAAAACAAATACTGCATGAGATCATTGAATCTAAAAAGGCTAAACTTGTAGAAACAGAGTAGAATGAGAGAGTAGAGAATTACTAAAGCATGGGCATGAAGGAAATGAAGAAATGTTGATCCAAGAGTACAAACTTGCAACTTAAAGATGAATAAATTCTGAGGATCTAATGCCTCGCACAGAGTCGGACACGACTGAAGCGACTTAGCAGCAGCAGCAGTGATTATAGATAAAATTATTGTATTATTATTATATACTTGAAAGTTTTTAAAAGATGAGATCAAAATGTTCTCACTACAACAAGAAATGGTAATTATGTGACGTGATGAATGTATTAGATAACACTGTGATGGTAATCATCATTGCCGGGAGAAATATCAATAACCTCAGATATGCAGATGACATCACCCTTATGGCTTTTTCATCAAAAGCCTCTTGATGAAAGTGAAAGTGGAGAGTGAAGAAGTTGGCTTAAAGCTCAACATTCAGAAAATGAAGATCTTGGCATCTGGTCCCACCACTTCATGGGAAAAGATGGGGAAACAGTGGAAACAGTGTCAGACTTTATTTTTCTGGGCTCCAAAATCATTACAGATGGTGACTGCAGCCATGAAATTAAAAGACGCTTACTCCTTGGAAGGAAAGTTATGACCAACCTAGATAGCATATTCAAAAGCAGAGACATTACTTTGCCAACAAAGGTTCGTCTAGTCAAGGCTATGGTTTTTCCTGTGGTCATGTATGGATGTGAGAGTTGGACTGTGAAGAAGGCTGAGCACCGAAGAATTGATGCTTTTGAACTGTGGTGTTGGAGAAGACTCTTGAGAGTCCCTTAGACTGCAAGGATCAGCCCTGGGATTTCTGTGGAAGGAATGATGCTGAAGCTGAAACTCCAGTATTTTGGCCACCTCATGCGAAGAGTTGATTCTTTGGAAAAGACCCTGATGCTGGGAGGGATTGGGGGCAGGAGGAGAAGGGGCAACAGAGGATGAGATGGCTGGATGGCATCACTGACTCGATGGCTGTGAGTCTGAGTGAACTCCAGGAGTTGGTGATGGACAGGGAGGCCTGGCGTGCTGTGGTTCATGGGGTCGCAAAGAGTTGGACACGACTGAGCGACTGATGTGTGATGTGTGATGATGGTAATTATATTGCAATATTTAAGTACATTCAATTAATATGCTGTACACCTTAAATTTATACAATGTGATATGTCACTTACATCCCAATAAAGCTGAAAAAAGTAACACAAAAAATAATACATATGTAT
This sequence comes from Bubalus kerabau, assembly GCF_029407905.1. Taxonomy (NCBI): domain Eukaryota; kingdom Metazoa; phylum Chordata; class Mammalia; order Artiodactyla; family Bovidae; genus Bubalus; species Bubalus kerabau. Next base: position 51,709,966 of record NC_073635.1, read on the forward strand.
TTGAGTATCTATCTACCTAATATCTATCTGTCTATCTGGCATAGCTATACATTCATAATCAAATATTTTCTATAGCTAAAAATGTACTCTGGCCACCTGATGAGAAGAACTGACTCATTTAAAAGACCCTGACGCTGGAAAAGATTGATGGCAGGAGGAGAAGGGGATGACAGAGGATGAGATGGTTGGATGGCATCACTGACTAGATGGACATGAGTTTGATCAAGCTCCAGGAGTTGGTGAAGGACAGGGAAGCCTGGTGTGCTGCAGTCCATGGGGTCACAAAGAGTCGGACTCAACTGAGTGACTGAACTGAACTGAAAAATGTACTCCAGTTATAAATAATGTCATTTTATTTTATTAAAACTATAATTAGATAACAGCACCAGATGGGTAATAAGACTTTTTCAAGCAATATGCTGTGAAATCTTGCTACAGGCACAAGCATTGAGTCCCAGGTTGACATCTGCAAACATGATATAGATAAATTAGAGGCTCTTGAAAATGGGGCACAGTTTTTTCATTCACAGATTTTTTTTCTCACGGCCTTTCTTTTGTCACATTCAACTCTTCCTTTCTGTTTTTTGCCCAGCCTTAGTTTTCAGTGTTTTCTTTGCTTAAAGTTGTCCCTAGGCAGAATGTAAATTCAACTCTTTTTTTGAGCTTCCATTTACCTCAGATCAGCTCATCTGGTGATCCTAGCTTCAGGTTGCCTTCACTCTGGGGATCCACCTGAGCTTTGCATCCTCCAACACAAATCAATGCCTGAGGTACTCACTGACCTTTTAAAAGTCACCCATGCTAAGTCCTATTCCAGCAAGGACCCCAGTTCTTAGCAATCTGTGCTTCTGAGGTCTTGAGAACCTCTTTAACAAAAGCCTATTGGAGAAGGTGATTGCACCCCACTCCAGTACTCTTGCCTGGAAAATCCCATGGACAGAGGAGACTGGGAGGCTGCAGTCCATGGGGTCACGAAGAGTTGGACATGACTGAGCGACTTCACTTTCACTTTTCACTTTCATGCATTGGAGAAGAAAATGGCAACCCACTCCAGTGTTCTTGCCTGGAGAATCGCAGGGACGGGGGAGCCTGTTGGGCTGCCATCTATGGGGTCCCACAGAGTCGGACATGACTGAAGCGACTTAGCAGCAGCAGCAGCAACATAGAGTGTTTATTCAATAAAAGAAGTGACCACATGGTGAAAAGTGTAGACGTCCAAAGGAATTTATCTTATTAATGCTCATAAGTGGCTACATCTTTTTGATGAGGCCCTCTATTTTCATCTTTACAAAAAATGTTCTTCCTGTTTAAAGAATATTCATAAAACACACATAAGCTTTTAAAAAATAAACAACACTTTTTTCATTAGTGAAGACAGAGGTCCTGTCTTATTCTGCATTCCACAAACCCTCTCAGATCTCAGCACCTGCCATGAGGAGTGAGGAGTTAGTCACAAGAGTGACGTAGTGGATGAAGAACAGTTCCACACAACATTCTACCGTGTGAACTTTCAGGGCGCTGTGCAAAACACTTTATAAGTCAGCATGGCACCCGTGGAAGTGCCACATCTTCTTGAGTTTTGATGTGATTTTTAGCCTGGCAAGGGAGGACCAAGGATGCACCATGCCATCACAATTTCTGTGAGTGCTAAGCCAAGTAATCCGAGGCTGTGCCCTGACGTGCTGAACCGTGACTTGCTTTCCTCTCAACAGTATTGTCATTCGAATATCTAATTAGAGGTTATAGTTTTTAAAAGAAACTGCCAGTATCTATTAGGGCTATTTGAAATTAATTACTATGGTGCATTCTTATTTCATCCTAAGGGTCATATTAGGTGAAATACAGTGGAATTTCCTGAACATATTATTACAGTACTAAAACAATGATATTTTCTTACTATAGAAAAAAGCTCAAGTAATATTTTAGAACTGTTACTGTTGGTGGCAGGATATTTTAATTATCATTTTAGAACTTTATTATCTTTTGTTTAGAAAGTAGCATATAGCTTTTTTTTTTTCAGTCTATGGACTATATCAGTTGCTTATATTCTAAGAGCATAATTGGTGATTTAATGAAACCAATGAAAATGTGAAAACATTTGGAATGTTGCAGAACAAATCAACAAATATTGACATGCATGAAACAATAATTTAAGAAGTAAGGTAGATTTGAGTTAAATTGCTAAAATTGATTCTCAGGAACTTATCATCTCTAGAACTGACCAAAGGCTCTGTGTAAATATATAACTGAAAAGATTGGAAATGCAAAATTTCATTCACAACAATAAGCAGGAGCAATCTTAGGGAAGTAGAACTGAATTGTGACTTTAATTTGTAAAGGGAAAGCTAGTCAACATGCTTGTGCTTGGCCGCTCAGTCCTGACTCTTTGCGATACTTTGGACTGTAGCCCACCAAGCTCCTCTGTCCATGGGATTTTTTAGGCAAGAACACTGGAGTAGATTACCATTTTCCTTCTCCAGGGGATTTTCCTGACCCAGGGATCAAACACAAGTCTTCTGTGTCACCTGCATTGCAGATGGATTCTTTAACCCCTGAGCCATTGGGGAAGCCCCTAGCTAGTCAATATCACTACAGAATTCAGAGAAAGACTATCTGATCAGAAGAGGGGTGAGGTGACCAATTAAAAAAATATAAGGCTAAAATAAATAAAATTTAAAAAGCTAAAGGTACAAACTAGTTTTGGCTCATAGTAGTTGGAAACTTTTTATGAAATCAGTCAGGCTACATTAACTTACAGCTGTTAAACATTAAAATAATACAACTAACTCCTCTTCTGTCATTCTAGTTATAATTTAATTTTCCATATAGCTTGGAATGCTTAAAATTGCTAGAATTATTTTATTCATTGACTCATCTGCTTACACATTCACGCAACAAATTTTGATTGCCAAATGTTCCTGTATTCTTTTCTGGATTTCAGGGAAAGAATTTATACCTTCATTTACCAGTCTTTTCCCAAATTTTTGGTTTAGAGTTTACCCAGCAATATGTGAACCGTGAACTTCCTGATGTTCAAGCTGGTTTTAGAAAAGGCAGAGGAACCAGAGATCAAATTGCCAACATCCGCTGGATCATAGAAAAAGCAAGAGAGTTCCAGAAAAACATCTATTTCTGCTTTATTGACAATGCCAAAGCCTTTGACTGTGTGGATCACAATAACCTGTGGAAAATTCTGAAAGAGATGGGAATACCAGACCACCTGATCTGCCTCTTGAGAAATTTGTATGCAGGTCAGGAAGCAACAGTTAGAACTGGACATGGAACAACAGACTGGTTCCAAATAGGAAAAGGAGTTGGTTAAGGCTGTATATTGTCACCCTGTTTAACCTATATGCAGAGTACATCATGAGAAATGCTGGACTGGAAGAAACACAAGCTGGAATCAAGATTGCAGGGAGAAATATCAATAACCTCAGATATGCAGGTGACACCACCCTTATGGCAGAAAGTGAAGAGGAACTAAAAAGCCTCTTGATGAAAGTGAAAGTGGAGAGTGAAAAAGCTGGCTTAAAGCTCAACATTCAGAAAACGAAGATCATGGCATCCGGTCCCATCACTTCATGGGAAAGAGATGGGGAAATAGTGGAAACAGTGTCAGAGTTTATTTTTCTGGGCTCCAAAATCACTGCAGATTGTGACTGCAGCCATGAAATTAAAAGACGCTTACTCCTTGGAAGGAAAGTTATGACCAACCTAGATAGCATATTCAAAAGCAGAGACATTACTTTGCCAACAAAGGTCCATCTAGTCAAGGCTGTGGTTTTTCCTGTGGTCATGTATGGATGTGAGAGTTGGAATGTGAAGAAAGCTGAGCACCAAAGAATTGATGCTTTTGAACTGTGGTGTTGGAGAAGACTCTTGAGAGTCCCTTGGACTGCCAGGAGATCCAACCAGTCCATTCTGAAGGAGATCAGCCCTGGGATTTCTGTGGAAGGAATGATGCTAAAGCTGAAACTCCAGTATTTTGGCCACCTCATGGGAAGAGTTGACTCATTGGAAAAGACTCTGATGCTGGGAGGGATTGGGGGCAGGAGCAGAAGGGGATGACAGAGGATGAGATGGCTGGATGGCATCACGGACTTGATGGCCGTGAGTTTGAGTGAACTCCAGGAGTTGGTGATGGACAGGGAGGCCTGGCATGCTGCATTTCATGGGGTTGCAAAGAGTCTGACATGACTGAGTGACTGAACTGAACTGAACTGAATGAGACAGACTCTCATGAGATTTGGAAGGTGGTAGAGAAGAAGTTGGGCTTTTCCGGTGGCTCAGCTGTAATGCAGGAGATGGAAGAGATGCAGTTTTGATCCTTGGGTTGGGAAGATCCCCTGGAGAAGGAGATGACAATTTACTCCAGTATTCTTGCCTGGCAAATCCCAAGGACAGAGGAGCCTGGTGAGCTACAGTCCATGGGGTCACAAAGAGTTGGGCATGACTTAGTGACTAAACAACTACAGCAAGAGAGCATATTATTCTCCAGGAATGCTTGCCAAGAGCCTGGTGAGTGCACAGCAGGAGATCACAGTCCCAGGTATGTTCGCAAGATTCATCCACTTTGGTACCACTGGCTACTGGCATTGGTGGCAGTAACTTCACTGACCTTTGCCCCCTCAGCTCTTCCAACAGTGTGTAAGCTTCAAACTTTTGCGTCAACATACTTTCTCATTGGAATTATGAGAAGCTTCTGTCTTCTCTTTCCAATCCTGATATATATGTGGTCTTATTTATTTATTTATTTATTTGGCCAAGGAAATATATTATTTTCACTACCAGCAGAGAAAATTGTGCTATTTTAAGTGATAATTGCATATACGCAGAATGATTTTTTCTTGAAATACTCTCATTTTAACAACTGCCATAAAAACAAAGATATTCCATCAAAGAGAAGCTGATAAAAGTCTTTTTCTTTCTCTCTTTTTTGTTAAACCTCTTCAGTTTGTGACTTTTACCAACTCCAGCTGATTCAAAATGTATCCACAATGTCTAAACAGTAGGATAAGTAAGAATACAATTGAATTTAAAATAGTGTCTATTTTACCTTAACCTATGTATTTTCTGTTCAAAAAGAAGAGAGAGGGTTCACTTGACTATGTTATTTATGTGATTTTTCTGCCACAAGTTGCAGAGAATTGCCTAGTATTCCAGGAAATATCTTCCGATAATAAGTCTAGAATTCCCTATCAAGAATAAACTTCTTGTTACGATTTCATGCTGACAGTAGACTTTTTCACCCATCAGATGCCAATGTCTGTTGTTGTCTGTTGCTGCTGTTTGTTTGTGGGAGAAATTTGAAATGTCCATTTTTTTTTTTTGAGAGAAGATGGCAGCATAATTAGGCATCATTATTACTCCAGACTCATTTCCATGTTTCAAGATACCATGGATAGGATTAATGATGATCATTAAGGAAAAAGGGTTGAAGCAGACAAGATCTGAAAAGAATGCCATCATCAGAGTGTGCAGATGGATAGAAATGGAGAAAATGCCCCATTAGCAGCTCAGCAATTAAAGCAATTTCTCTTAAGAGCAGATGTGCAGTGTTCTTTATGGAATATGGTATATGTTTGAAAGGACATGTGAGGAAACAGAGTTGAGTGTACCTACCATTTTGTAAGTCCATGGGATAATGAAATGATTACTTGGGAAAATAGATTTTGGGATTTTCTTTTTGTTCAGAGAAGGTCTTAATTTCCAATCCTTTCTTGCAGTGCCCTTAGATTGTTTCTTGGCTCACTCACTAACATTAGAATAAGCTGTCATCTAAGGCCTTTTCTCACCTTAACATAGAAAGAACATTAGAAGCGTGACCTTGCTAAAGTGGTAGATCAAATTGTAATGAAGGGGATCACAGGAAAAGTCTTGCTCATAACCAAAAACTCTGTTCAACTTTTTAGTTCCAAGCTCTTTGAAAACACCAACTTAAAATGTTGGGTTCTTGGCCCTTCCAAATTGCTGTGTCCTGGGGTGAAGCAAGAAATTTCCCTGCTGTCTGTCATGGTACCCTCCATAGTAATCACCTGTCATGTAAGTTACCACCATTTGTTATGAATCCTCATTATTACTTCTCTTCAGGTGGCTAAACAGAACCATTATCATGGCTCCATATCTGGCTGGCCTCTATTCCAATTTAATGCTACTGTTGGTCTGGGTTTTAAACAGCCTTGTTTTTAATTTCCGAAGGTGATCCGTTTGAAGAGGAAAACTGTTACTGGTGTGCAAATTATGTACTGTATTTCACTCTGCATTATTCATTTTCATCATTCAGCTCATGTTGCATTTCTTGGCAGAGAGCACAGGATTTTGAAAAAATACATTCCTAGTGCCCTGGGTGTCATTTAAAACAAAGTGATTTTTCACCAGTCCAATGTCCTTAGGGTTCATCTCATTTCTGTCAGATTTGGGGCCTGTTGACCTAGGTGGATTTGCATAGCTAATAATAAGTCTAAAGTAAAAAACCAAAAAACCAAAATAACATCTTTTCCAAGTGAGTCGCAAAAGGTAAGAAACTGATTTAGGGATGATGTTGAGGGCAAACGTTCAGCTGTATTATCAGTTCCTTTCACTTATAATAAATTATTAATATCTGGAGCCATTGATTGCTTTATGTTAGATATAAAATAGCTAAGTGAAAATCTTAGGTGTGAGAATGTTCCATTGGGAGCAGCTTTCCTTCCTTGTGGGTAAAGGCAATTCTTCAGTCAATCAGATTTGTGCAAATGGTCAAGCTTTTTGTTGTGCATTTCCATGATTAATCCCCAACTTCTCATTTTTGTGAAAATGTCTATAAGATATATTTCTGTTATAGAAGTGCTACAGATCTCTTTCTTGAAAAAATCTCACCGACACTAATTAAAGTTCAGAAGAATTGATGATGTACTTTTTTTTTTGTAGCCAAATTTCTATCCTGATGATTATTTCAGGACTCCCATAGTTTTGAATCATCTCACTTCCTGTAGCTCCTTTTGATTTTTCAGCTTCAGAGCAGAAATGATCAATATGCCCTTTTTGAGGGCTCATGTCTCCTCAAGGTCACCTTAAAACACCTTTGTCTTTCACATTAATCATGGCATATTTGCCTCTGTTCTGGGATTACTTTGCTCCTTTTTCTGTGAATATGTATCATCTCTCATCTCTCAAATTATTGCAGAAATTCTGCCTAGCTTGTTATTTCATCTGTTTGTCAAAAGGAATGTATCTATATGGAAAGTGTTATACAGTGGCAGGTTTTGCACAAAAGTTCAAATTTAAGATAATGAGAGAACATAAACATTTCATTGAAAATAATCAGCCTTACATGCAAAACGTATATGCCTATGGAAGGAGATTTCATCTGTTTAACAAAAGTATATTTGGTCTGTATTTTGAACCTGGCCTTGGGCTGAGTGCTGAGTAGCAAAGATGAGCAAGGCACCAGTTCTGCCATCAAGATCTGTAATGAAGGGAGAAATGTACTGGAATGGAAGCTCCCTGCAGTGTGACAATTCTGTATAGCAGTGCTTGTACCAGGTATCTTACAATAGAAGAGAGGCTGCTCTTTCCTGATCTTCTTTAATGGGATGGGAGGAGGTGGTTGAGACTTTTATACTTAAATCTGGATGAACATCTGAGTGTCCAAGGTCACGTAGCTGCAATAACTTGACTCAACCTAAGAGTTAGATGACCTATATATATTCTATTTGCTTTTAATAACTGTGAGGCATGTGGCCATCTCATTTTGAAAAATGACATTATGCTTAGAAACTTCATTTTCTTAAACAAATTGATATGCTCCTTTGTATAGATTAATCAGGAAGGAACATTAATTTCATGTACTTTTGAAGACAAAAAATGATGGGCTTTGAGAAATGTGGAAAGGTCAAGAAATGAGAGCATCAAGGAGGCATTTTATTGTTTATTGTGTAAGGAGTATTAACATCACTTCTTTTTCTCTAAACGATAACGAGGATAGAACAGAGTCTATATTTTATCCTTTTCTGATAGTGGGCTTAGTTGGGCAGCTGAGAAAGGAAATAAAAGAGAGAGGCTGAAAAGCCCAAATAGAACATTATCTACTTCACAATGTTGAAAAAGCCCAACCCTGTACCATAAATGTAAATTACTTGGACTTCATCCGTTGTTGAGTGAAAATGGTTTGCATGTGTAATGTGATCCCATTTACATGAAACTGTGGAAATAGTTTATAAAATCTCATTCTTACCTGTGACATAAAATACACATATCATATGGTCCATAAAGAGATGCCTGGAAGGTGGTTCTCCAAAATATCACAATGATTAATTTGTGTTCAGATTTGAAAACTTTTACTCTTTTACTGTTTTCTATTATACTGTTTTGTTTTTTTAACTTTCAAATGTTTGTTCATAAAATGCACCACTATAAACCAGACATCGTGCTATGCTCTGAATATTCAATATAAAGCAAGTGTTTTTAATATTTCCCTTATGAATACATATTATTTTTGATAACTGAGAGTAACAATGTGGTCATAAACTGGAAACACTGAGCAATAATGACTTTTTAAACTCAGAGATTCAATATAACTTAGGGATATTTGACAAAAACATATTTAAGAGGCATCAGTCTGTTAGATGTATTAGTATAGTCTAACACTGTAAGGGGAGAAGGCAATGGCACCCCACTCCAGTACTCTTGCCTGGAAAATCCCATGGACAGAGGAGCCTGGTGGGCTGCAGTCTATGGGGTCGCTAAGAGTCAGACAGGACTGAGAGACTTCACTTTCACTTTTCACTTTCATGCATTGGAGAAGGATATGGCAACCCACTCCACCTTGCCTGGAGAATCCCAGGGACGGGGGAGCCTTGTGGGCTGCCGTCTATGGGGTCGCATAGAGTTGGACACAACTGAAGCGACTTAGCAGCAGCAGCAGCAGCAACACTGTAAGGATCCTGAACCTGAAGAAATTAGAGTGAGTTTTTAGCATCATAATATGCTCTTCTCCAAGAATATTTAACCTTTTTGTTTAGAGTGGGGATTTCTTCTATGGTTAAACTATATTTCCATCTCCTTGCAGATTAATTTTTTTTTTAAGTTTTAGCTTTGCACTTTAGTTGGAAATGAGAGGTAAGTGACCTTGATAAGTAGAGATAGGCTGGAGAAAGTTTGTAGAGATGACAAATCTTATAAAGTAATTTATAAGGTTATTCAAGCGATACATAAAAGCCAGGGGAAGCTTGATTTACATCGTTACAAGAGGGCAGATAACGGAAAGATTAAATTAAAAGACGGGCCATACACAACATGTCTGAAAGTGAATAGCGTGTTAGAATATTTCCCCAGGGAAGATGTGTAGCCTTCAGTGCTAAGACTATATGCAAAGTACATGCTTCCTTTATGAAACAAATCCTTTAAGATATACCTTAAAACAAAATTGTAGTTACATTTTGTGGCAAAGTGTGTGTGCGTGTGTAACATTTAAAATAATCAAAATTTATATCCTAGAACTTTAAAATTCAAGGAGTGTTTTCTCTTTTTTTAAGTTTTGGAAATATCAACTTTGTTTATTTCAAATGTTTGGAGAGTATAAATATCATCAATAACACACTTATTAATGATATAACAAATGTACCATTATAAAATGCTAATGTGTGAGTGAGATAAAAAAAGCACAGGCAATAACCAATCATAAGGAAATTTGAGCTCAGAATCTAAGAAAGCAGTTATGTAGCTAATCCTTCAGCCTGAATTTTTGAATTAGTTGAGTATAGTTGCTTTCCAATGTTGTGTTAGCTTCTTGCTGTGTAGCAAAGTGATTCAGTCACACATATACATATTGTTGTGAAAGTGCTAGTTGCTTAGTACCTGACTCTGTGAACCCATGGACCATAGCCCACCAGGCTCCTCTGTCCGTGGAATTCTCCAGACAAGAATACTGGAGTGGGCTGCCATTTCCTTTTCCAGGGGATCTTCCCGACCCTTTTTAAGATTTCCTTCACATTTAGATCACTACAGATCATGGAGTAGAGTTTCCTGTGCTATACTGTAAGTCCTCATTTATTATCTATTTTATACATCATAGTGTATATATATTAGTCCCAATCTCCCAATTTATCCCACCCTCCTCCCTTGCTCCCTTGGTAATCATAGTTTTTTCTCTACATCTGTATCTCTATTTCTGCTTTTTGAATAAGTTCATCTCTACCATTTTTCTAGATTCCATACATGAGTGATTTTATGTGGTATTTGTTTTTCTCTTTCTGACTTACTTCACTCTGTATGACATTCTCCAGATCCATCCACATCTCTGCAAATGTCACTATTTCGTTACTTTATATGGCTGAGTAATATTCCATTGCATGTGTGTACCACAGCTTTATCCATTCCTCTGTTGATGGACATTTAGGTTGCTTCTATGTCCTGGCTACTATAAATAGTGCTGCAATGACATAAATCATAGCAAGACCTTTTATGACCTACCTGCTAGACTAATGAGAATAAAAACAAAAATAAACAAATGGAAACTAATGAAACTTATGATCATTTGCATATCAAAGGAAATCATAGATAAAACAAAAAGACAACCCTGAGAATGGGAGAATAATTGCAAATGAAGCAACTGACAAAGGATTAATCTCCTAAATATACAAACAGCTCATGCAGCTCAATATAAAAAGCCAAAACCAACCAAACAAACAACCCAATCCAAAGAATGGTAGGAATTAATCTCAAAAAGATATAAGCAGGTCATGCAGCTCAAATCCAGAAAATAAACGATGCAATCAAAAAATGGGCCAAAGAACTAAACATACATTTCTCCAAAGAAGACATACAGATGGCTAACAAACACATGAAAAGATGCTCAACATCACTCATTACCAGAGAAATGCAAATCAAAACCACAATGAGGTACCATCTCATGCCAGTCAGAATGGCTGCTACCAAAAAGTCTACAAACAATAAATGCTGGAGAGGGTGTGGAGAAAAGGGAACCTTCTTACACTGTTGGTGGGAATGCAAACTAGTACAGCCACTGTGGAGAACAGTGTGGCGATTCCTTAAAAAACTGGAAATAGAACTGCCATACGACCCAGCAATCCCACTGCTGGGCATACACACGGAGGAAACCAGAATTGAAAGAGACACATGTATCCCAATGTTCATCACAGCACTGTTTACAATAGCCAGGACATGGAAGCAACCTAGATGTCCATCGGTAGACAAATGGATAAGGAAGCTGTGGTACATATACACAATGGAATATTGCCCAGCCATTAAAAAGCATGCATTTGAATCTGTTCTAATGAGGTGGATGAAACTGGAGCCTATTATACAGAGTGAAGTAAGCCAGAAAGAAAAACACCAATACAGTATACTAACGCATATATATGGAATTTAGAAAGATAGTGACGATGACCCTGTATGCGAGACAGCAAAAGAGACACAGATGTATAGAACAGTCTTTTGGACTCTGTGGGAGAAGGCGAGGGTGGGATGATTTGAGAGAATAGCATTGAAACATGTATATTACCATATGTGAAATAGATCACCAGTCCAGGTTTGATGAATGAGACAGGGCAGTAAGGGCTGGTGCACTGGGATGACCCTGAGGGATGGGATGGGGAGGGAGGTGGGAAGGGGGGTTCAAGATGGGGGATACATGTAAAACCCATGGCTGATTCATGTCAATGTATAGCAAAAACCACTACAATATTGTAAAGTAATTAGCCTCCAATTAAGATAAATAAGTTAACTTTAAAAAACAGTCAGATCAGATCAGATCAGTTGCTCAGTCGTGTCCTACTCTTTGCAACCCCATGAATCACAGCACGCCACTGCAGAGTTCACCCAGACTCACGTCCATCGAGTCAGTGATGCCATCCAGCCATCTCATCCTCTGTCGTCCCCTTCTCCTCTTGCCCCCAATCCCTCCCAGCATCAGAGTCTTTTCCAATGAGTCAACTCTTCGCATGAGGTGGCCAAAGTACTGGAGTTTCAGCTTTAGCATCATTCCTTCCACAGAAATCCCAGGGCTGATCTCCTTCAGAATGGACTGGTTGGATCTCCTTGCAGTCCAAGGGACTCTCAAGAGTCTTCTCCAACACCACAGTTCAAAAGCATCAATTCTTTGGCACTCAGCCTTCTTCACAGTCCAACTCTCACATGCATACATGACCACAGGAAAAACCATAGCCTTGACTAGACGAATCTTTGTTGGCAAAGTAATGTCTCTGCTTTTGAATATGCTGTCTAGGTTGGTCCTAACTTTCCTTCCAAGGAGTAAGCGTCTTTTAATTTCATGGCTGCAGTCATCATCTGCAGTGATTTTGGAGCCCAGAAAAATAAACTCTGACACTGTTTCCACTGTTTCTCCATCTATTTCCCATGAAGTGATGGGACCAGATGCCATGATCTTCGTTTTCTGAATGTTGAGCTTTAAGCCAACTTTTTCACTCTCCACTTTCACCTTCATCAAGAGGCTTTTTAGTTCCTCTTCACTTTCTGCCATAAGGGTGGTGTCATCTGCATATCTGAGGTTATTGATATTTCTCCCTGCAATCTTGATTCCAGCTTGTGTTTCTTCCAGTCCAGCGTTTCTCATGATGTACTCTGCATATAAGTTAAATAAACAGGGTGACAATATACAGCCTTAACAAACTCCTTTTCCTATTTGGAACAGTCTGTTGTTCCATGTCCAGTTCTAACTGTTGCTTCCTGACCTGCATACAAATTTCTCAAGAGGCAGATCAGGTGGTCTGGTATTCCCATCTCTTTCAGAATTTTCCACAGGTTATTGTGATCCACACAGTCAAAGGCTTTGGCATAGTCAATAAAGCAGAAATAGATGTTTTTCTGGAACTCTCTTGCTTTCTCCATGACCCAGTGGATGTTGGCAATTTGATCTCTGGTTCCTCTGCCTTTTCTAAAACCAGCTTGAACATCAGGAAGTTCACGGTTCATATATCGCTGAAGCCTGGCTTGGAGAATTTTGAGCATTACTTTACTAGCGTGTGAGATGAGTGCAATTGTGCGGTACTTTGAGCATTCTTTGGCATTGCCTTTCTTTGGGATTAGAATGAAAACTGACCTTTTCCAGTCCTGTGGCCACTGCTGAGTTTTCCAAATTTGCTGGCATATTGAGTGCAGCACTTTCACAGCATCATCTTTCAGAATTTGGAATATCTCAACTGGAATTCCATCACCTCCACTAGCTTTGTTTGTAGTGATGCTTTCTAAGACCCACTTGACTTCACATTCCAGGATGTCTGGCTCTAGGTCAGTGATCACACCATTGTGATTATCTGGGTCGTGAAGATCTTTTTTGTACAGTTCTTCTGTGTATTCTTGCCATCTCTTCTTAATATCTTTTGCTTCTGTTAGGTCCATACCATTTCTGTCCTTTATTGAGCCCATCTTTGCATGAAATATTCGTTTGGTATCTCTGATTTTCTTAAAGAGATCTCTAGTCTTTCCCATTCTGTTGTTTTCCTCTATTTCTTTGCCTTGATCACTGAGGAAGGCTTTCTTATTTCTTCTTGCTATTCGTTGGAACTCTGCATTCAGATGTTTATGTCTTTCCTTTTCTCCTTTGCTTTTTGCTTTTCTTCTTTTCACAGCTATTTGTAAGGCCTCCCCAGACAGCCATTTTGCTTTTTTGCATTTTTTTTTCCATGAGAATGGTCTTGATCCCTGTCTCCTGGACAATGTCACGAACCTCATTCCATAGTTCATCAGGCACTCTATCTATCAGATCTAGGCCCTTAAATCTATTTCTCACTTCCACTGTATAATCATAAAGGATTTGATTTAGGTTATACCTGAATGGTCTAGTGGTTTTCCCTACTTTCTTCAATTTAAGTCTGAATTTGGCAATAAGGAGTTCATGGTCTGAGCCACAGTCAGCTCCTGGTCTTGTTTTTGCTGACTGTATAGAGCTTCTCCATCTTTGGCTGCAAAGAATATAATCAATCTGATTTCGGTGTTGACCATCTGGTGATGTCCATGTGTAGAGTCTTCTCTTGTGTTGTTGGAAGAGGGTGTTTGTTATGACCAGTGCATTTTCTTGGCAAAACTCTATTAGTCTTTGCCCTGCTTCATTCCATATTCCAAGCCCAAATCTGCCTGTTACTACAGATGTTTCTTGACTTCCTACTTTTGCATTCCAGTCCCCTATAATGAAAAGGACATCTTTTTGGGTGTTAGTTCTAAAAGGTCTTGTAGGTCTTCATAGAACCGTTCAACTTCAGCTTCTTCAGCGTTACTGGTTGGGGCATAGACTTGGATTACTGTGATATTGAATGGTTTGCCTTGGAAACGAACAGAGATCATTCTGTCGTTTTTGAGATTGCATCCAAGTACTGCATTTTGGACTCTTTTGTTGACCATGATGGCTACTCCATTTCTTCTGAGGGATTCCTGCCCACAGTAGTAGATATAATGGTCATAAAAAACGGTAGGAAGACCTAAATAGACATTTCTCCAAAGAAGACATATGGATGGCCAATAAACACATGGAAAGATGCTCAGCATCACTAATTATTAGACAAATGCAAATTGAAACTACAATTAAGTATCACTTCACACCAGTCAGAATGGCCATCATTAAAAAATCTACAAACAATAAATGCTGAAGAAGGTGTGGAAAAAAGGGAACCTCTTACACTTTTGTTGGAAATGTAAATTGGTGTAGCCACTATGGAGAACAGTAGCTAACATATAACTCAGCAGTCTTCTTCCTCCCAGTCATGTATCTGGAGATGAAAGGTTGTTGCTGAACCACAAAAGATGCCAGGATTCTTGGCCTCTGGAGGAGAAGAATTCAATCCAGGGCCAGAGATGAGGCTTGATCGCAGAGCTTTTGTGTAATGAAGTTTTATTACTGTACAAAAGAGATAGGGAAAGCTACTGACATAGACATCAGAAGGGGGCAGAAAGAATACCCCCATGTCAGTCTTTAGCTGGATGTTATATAGCTACTGCTGCTGCTGCTGCTAAGTCGCTTCAGTCGTGTCTGACTCTGTGCAACCCCATAGATGGCAGCCCACCAGGCTCCCCCATCCCTGGGATTCTCCAGGCAAGATATATAGCTACTAGCAGTCTGCTAATCAAAGAAAGGAAATGTCTCAAAACTCAGAAAATGGCACCAGGGCCCTCACCCACAAGGTGCATTTTGAGACAATCTTGGCACCAGGTGAGTCCTCCACAGCCATAAAATGATTGACAGGAATCTTGAAGAAAGACAGATTTCCATACAAATATATAGTTTCATTAACATAGATTAGGAGGACAATGTAAGTGTATAACATACTGGTTTGTCAAGTCGGTTCTGAGACTTGAAGACAGAGTCTGGGGTAAATGCATAGTCCGTTAACATAGCTTAAGACAATCATGTCCATAAGAAAAATGTTTTGGTTAGCTCAAGGTTTGAGAAAAGTTAAGTTCAGGTGGAATCAGGTGTCATTGTGGCAACACAGAATTTTAAGAGAAACCTCTTTTTAAATTTGTATAAAGAAGGGGAAAAAATGTAACACTAATTTGTTTCCTCCTGCCACTTAAGAGAGAGATAAAAAATGTCTGACACTTGCAGCCTATTTCCTCCATTTGGAGACCCCTGGCCTTCCTGCCTGTTACCCTCTCAGAGAAAACCATAATTCAAAAAGATGTAAACCTGAATGCTTTTTCTACCACAGATTTCCAATCATCTAAAGCCATCACTTATTAAGGATCAAGAGGACCAAGGTTTTGGTTAGAGAATGCCCCAATCCTTTAATAAACTTCACATTTAGCTAAATTTTTATCCTCAAATATATTATATTATCTGATTTCTGAATAAAATAAGCACATGTAGATTATATGGATGAATAATAGTGCTCTAGAAGTTTATAAGCATGCATATACAAATGCAAGACTAGTCTGTCCACAGAGAGATGGTAGATTAAACTTAATTATGAATAGCTTCTTGGAGGAGAAATAATTTAAGCAAATTTCCAAAGTTCTAGCTCCACACAAGAATGTACTTCCCCTGCTAAATTGAGGGAATCATGTGTGTAAAGTTTATACTGAATATTTAAGACTCACAGGACACAATCAGAATATAAATACGTTTTTCCTTTGAAAGTGAAAGTTGCTCAGTCCTGTCAGACTCCTTGCAACCCCATGGACTATAGTCCATGGAACTCTCCAGGCCAGAATACTGGAGTGGGTACCCTTTCCCTCCTCCAGGGGATCTTCCCAACCCAGGGATCAAACCCAGGTCTCCCACATTGCAGGTGGATTCTTTACCAGCTGAGCCACAAGGGAAGCCCAATAATTCTAGAGTGGGTAGCCTATTCCTTCTCTTGGATCTTCTCCACCCAGGAATCGAACCAGGATCTCCTTCATTGCAGGCCAATTCTTTACCAGCTGAGCTATTTTTCCCTTATTGACTGTTAAAATCCATCCTGTGGGATTGTTATTTCTACCTCTTATATAAAACTGTGGAGTGGTCCCATAACTTTAGGGGCCTTTTAGAAAATCAGAGTCCTGTGGTCAGGTCAGTTGCCTAAAAAGAGATAGTCTCAATTTCATAATTGAAATGTTCAGTCTGGAATAATAATTGAAACTCTGAGGTCTATTGCAAGGTCAAGTTTCTCCTTGCCCTGAGTAGGGCTAGATTAGGGTTGAACTCCTGCAGATGAGAAAGAAAGCCTGTTAAGCTCATCTCGAAATCCTCGCCTTCCTGCATACTTCTTCCCATGCTGCTTGCCTAGTCTTTGACTGCCTCTGGCTGTTTCTTGAACTTCCCAGGTGGTGCTAGTGGTGAAGAACCTGTCTGCCTATGCAGGAGATACAAGAGACGCAGGTTCAATCCTTGGATCAGGAAGATACTCTAGAGGAGGGCATGCAACCCACTCCAGTATTCTTGCCTGGAGAATCCCATGGACAGAGGAGCCCGGAGGGCTACAGTCCATAGTGTTGCAGAGAGTCAGACACGACTGAAGCGACATTGCGTGCATGCACATGGGCTCCTTGGTTGAAGCCTGCCAAGGATGGATTTAACTCGACTGAAACCCATGAATCTGGCATTGGATGTCTTTGGCTATAGTGGATTCTTGAACTGAACCTTGTCCAGTGAGGTCCTTCATAGTTGCCTCTTGGTGTATCTGACTTCAGGGTTCTTGATCTGAGGGGTGTTGTACCTTTGGTTGGCATTAGGAGACCTATCACTCTAATATTATGCCTTCTTTAGCTGATGTCTTCTTCCTCTGTACAGGAAGTGTATAATTTATTTATTTATCATTTAAAAAACATTTATTTATTTGGCTGTGCCTAGTCTTAGTTACTGCATGTGAGATCTTTTAGTTGTAAGGTGTAAATTCTTAATTACAGCATGCGGGATCTAGTTCCTCTACCAGGGATCGAAACCGGCTCCCTACACTGGGAATGGGGAGTCTTAGATACTGGACCACCCAGGGAAGTTCTGAGATTATCATTTAAAACAACCTTCAGCTGACATTCCTCCTGCAGGTTGCACATCTGGTCAATAGACACCTTGGACCTGCCCTTTTGGAGATGAAGTTATTATACTGAGTCCTCTTCTTTGGTGCCTCTCATGACCCACCCAAGTCAGATATCCTTCCTCTGTGTCCTCAAAATCCAGGGGCCACAAATCCCTTTCTCCAAGTGATTTCCTTGGAGAGAAAAGTCCTCCTTCCCCTCCCCATGGGCTGTGATGAAAAACACTTACAACTCTCTCCCAAGTAAAGCTCTCCTTCATTTCCATCTTTCTCTACTCTTCTGCTTCAGTTCTTAAATAGTCTTAATGTGACTTTAAGGGGCTATGATCAGAAAAATTAGAACTTTTTATTGCTTTTTATAAATGTCCTATTAAGGTGGTTTGGGATGGCTAGGATAGTAAAGAATCTGCCTGCAATACAGGAGACCCAGGCTAGATCCCTGGGTTGGGAAGATCCCCTGGAGAAGAGAATGGCAACCCATTCCAGTATTCTTGCCTGGAGAATTGCATGGACAGAGGAGCCTGGTGGGCTACAGCCCATGGGGTCACAAAGGGTCAGACACAACTGAGTATCTATCACTTTCACTTTCAGGAAGTTGTTGCCAGCTATTATCTTAAGGTTTCAGCTAAAACTGGGTGAGAAAGTTCTGTATTGTAATATACTGTTATAAAATAAGGAGAAGGAAATGGCAACCCACTCCAGTATTCTTGCCTAGAGAATCCTGTGGACGGAGGAGCCTGGTGGGCTGCTGTCCATAGGGTCACACAGAGTCAGACACAACTGAAGCAACTTAGCATGTATGCATGCAGTGGAGAAGGACATGGCAACCCACTCTAGTATTCTTGCCTGGAGAATCTCAGGGACAGAGGTGCCTGATGGGCTGCCGTCTATGGGGTCGCACAGAGTTGGACACGACTGAAGCAACTTAGTGGCAGCAACAGCAGTTATAAAATAAATATATTTGTCTGGATTGTTATGTAATGAGTGCACACGTGTATGAGTATTAATGTGTAAATGTATATACACCTCCTTTCTCTTTGTCACACACATACTCAGACACAACTGTGTTTATATCAGTACATTCTCTTACTCTATAGGACTTTATGGAGGTTTTCTCAATGTAAACCCTCAGGCACTGGGCATGAGATAGACTGGCTTCCCTCCACAGGGAATCTGAGTGGGGTCAGAGTAATAGAGACAAAAAAGCAGATAAATCCATTGTAAAGTGAGAAATGCTACTCTCAGATTGTCAGCTGCTTGAAGGACAAGGAGAATTGGCTATGATGGAGCAGATGATGTGACCAAACAAGCACCATAATCCAGGGTAAGGGTATTCAAGTTAATGGATGGTAACTAGAACTTCATCCTATAAATAGCAAGGCATTCCTGGAGCTGCTGAAGAAAATGTGCATGTAAAGTCAATTTCACGTCATGATATCAATCCAACATTTAGGGTTTCCTGCTTCTTATCTACTCTTCTGCTACTCCCTTTAAGTGTGAGTATCCTTGGAATATGTCTCCCTTGCCATCTCCTACCATCAAGGAGACTGACTTTCAGAAACCAGCCTAATCAGACAGCTGTATATGTTAATCAAGAATGAAATTGTTCCCTAGAATACAGCCTGCTTTTAGTAAAACTGTATTGTAGAGACAGCTTCGTTCAAGTCTCCACATAAAAATGTTTTGTTTTTCATCAAAATTCAGTAAAAAGGGAATCTGAATTGTGTGCTTATGACTATGCAGATGAAACTCTGCAGACTCCATGAAATTTCATCTTGAAAAATCAGTGCAATTGTCAGGAAAATGCTTAGATCTCAAGAAGCTCCTCAGAAATGGAGCAAAATTCAGGGTCAACATATTATTTGAGTAAATAAAACATTGATTCAAAAAAATGTTTCTTAGTTTCTATATGTCAAAGGCTGAGTCAAACTGTTTATTTCTGAACTTTAAAAATACTGTTCTCAATGAGTTGAAATGGAAATTCAGTGGAAATCTTCCATGGGCTGTACTACTTAAAACATATCATATATGTTGATTATAAATGCCACTAACTTCTGATATTGTTGTTACATAAAGTCTGACACTGTTTCCACTGTTTCCCCATCTATTTCCCATGAAGTGATGGGACCGGATGCCATGATCTTCGTTTTCTGAATGTTGAGCTTTAAGCCAACTTTTTCACTCTCCACTTTCACCTTCATCAAGAGGCTTTTTAATTCCTCTTCACTTTCTGCCATAAGGGTGGTGTCATCTGCATATCTGAGGCTATTGTTATTTCTCCTGGCAATCTTGATTCCAGCTTGTGCTTCTTCCAGTCCAGCGTTTCTCATGATGTACACTGCATATAAGTTAAATAAGCAGGGTGACAATATACAGCCTTGACGTACTCCTTTTCCTATTGGGAAACAGTGGAAACAGTGTCAGGTTTTATTTTTTGGGGCTCCAAAATCACTGCAGATAGTGACTGCAGCCATGAAATTAAAAGACGCTTACTCCTTGGAAGGAAAGTTAGGACCAACCTAGATAGCATATTCAAAAGCAGAGACATTACTTTGCCAACAAAGGTCTGTCTAGTCAAGGCTACGGTTTTTCCTGTGGTCATGTATGGATGTGAGAGTTGGACTGTGAAGAAGGCTGAGTGCTGAAGAATTGATGCTTTTGAACTGTGGTGTTGGAGAAGACTCTTGAGAGTCCCTTGGACTGCCAGGAGATCCAACCAGTCCATTCTGAAGGAGATCAGCCCTGGGATTTCTGTGGAAGGAATGATGCTAAAGCTGAAACTCCAGTACTTTGGCCACCTCATGCGAAGAGTTGACTCATTGGAAAAGACTCTGATGCTGGGAGGGATTGGGGGCAAGAGGAGAAGGGGACGACAGAGGATGAGATGGCTGGATGGCATCACTGACTCGATGGCCGTGAGTCTGAGTGAACTCCGGGAGTTGGTGATGGGCAGGGAGGCCTGGCGTACTGCGGTTCATGGGGTTGCAAAGAGTTGGACACGACTGAGTGACTGAACTGAACTGATGTACCTCTTGACTAATATTAACACTGTAAAATTAGGTATTAATCTTTCATTAAGAATGGTATCCTATGGTATACTTTTTAATATGTTTTAATTGGAGGATAATTACTTTATAATCCTGTGTTGGTTTCTGCCATCTATGGTACACTTTTTATCAAGGAGGCAATTATCAATAGTTCATAGGGTAACGACATTTAAAAAAATTTGCAGGCTATGTTTTAAGTTTACTTTAGGTTTAAGGATAAATTTAGTATGTTTATTGTCCTAACTTGAACTGATTTCATTGTCTAGGGACTTGTTGGAGAATTCACAGGACTTTTCCAGATATTTTAGGGTTGACTGCAAATTAAAACCATATTTGTTTATATATCCTAAAATTACCTTTTAATAGAAGCTCCAGGAGAACAGCTTCTGGAAATGTGAAATACATGAGAGTTTAAAATAAACTATGAAACCTGGTTGGATAGCATCCTGATTCAATGGACATGAACTTGTGTGAACTCCGGGAGATGGTGAGGGACAGGGAGGCCTGGTGTGCTGCAGTCCATGAGGTTGCAAAGAGTCAGACATGACTTAGTGACTCAATAACAACAACAAATGTAACCTGAGAGACAGTGCTTACAGACGCAGCACAGGCTGGTTTGCCTACTAACCTCTAATGGTACCCTCAGAGCTCCCCTAGAATATTCCATATCCAACCACCAGTATGTACAACCTGAAACTAAATTTTTTTCAGGTTTTAATCTATAAGTCAAAATATGTTGCAGAATGTGAGATGGCTTTTCTTTGTAAACTAAGGAATACAGCAGAGGATGAATTCCTATTGTACTCTGTCATGTGTAAATGTTCATGCTGACATTTCAGAATCTTTTTGCAAGATTCTTAAGGTTACACATGCTGAAGTCCAATCCTCTGATACAGATCATTGTGTCATGTTTGCTGAAGTGACATGATCTGGCCAAATTCAGCCCAGCATTTCTAGATAACCCAGAAATCCACTTGGTCCCCAGATAGAACAAGTGACAACGAAGTCAATGCAGCAAGACTAGCCTCATCTCACTTCAAACATAGGATGACAATTTAACTTTTGCTAAGGGCAGGTTGGGGCTTCCCAGGTGGCTCAGTGGTAAAGAATCTGCCTACCAATGCAAGAGACATGGGTTTGATCCCTAGGTTGGAAAGATCCCCTGGAGAAGGAAATGGCATCTCATTCCAGTATGCTTGCTTGGGAAATCCCATGGACAGAGCATCCTGGTGGGCTACACAAAGAGCTGGACATGACTTAGCAACTAAACGACAACAAGGAAAGTTTAGGAAAAAATGGAGACGGTGATTCCTTCTAATTATCCATCTACGTATTAGTTACTCCTAAGTACTTAAAACAAGTTTCTTTTCATTCACTTTTTTTTTTAAGGCTTACTTATTCTCCTATCAAACTCACCTTAGCCTTTTAGCTTTGTATCACTGAGTGATGAGGCAGATTTTGAAACCAATCTTCCAATATTTTTCCTACTTCATTTTTCCTACCTTTTTTCTTTTATTTTGCTTATCACATAAATGTTCGTGTCTTGCAGCCTTCTTTCCTTGGTTCTTTTCTCTCCCAGATCTGTATATTTTCCCATATGGATCTCATTTATCCTCCTAAAATGCAACAGCTATATCTGTGTTGTGAATTTCTATAATTCTATTGTAATTATCTCATCTGAACACTGATGCTGTTTATCCAGCTGCCTCCTAGACATCTCTATCAGAAGGTCTCACGGGTGCCTCATCAGCACAAATGATATGATGAACAGACTGTCGTTCCTCCCACCCTTGCTCTCACTGTATGGAACCAATCTCCTTTAAAAGAGAACAACCCTGCGTCTGTCTATACACCCTCATCTCTATGACTAAGTGAACTGAACTGTTAGTACTTCTGTCAATAGTCTCCTCTCTCCCAACATCTACATCCTCATTATCAACCTTTGATTTGGGGATTTTGACATTCATACTAATGACTCCTCCAATACAAACTTGAATACTTCAATATACTTCCAGATCCTTGATTTGTTCTTTGAGATTGTATCCTCCATCCTGAGACACCTACTCCCACGATCAGCCTAAACCTTACCATACTTTAACAAATACCTCTCATCCTTTTAGTTTTCTTTCTTTACAGCCCCAACTCCAATGATTTCACAAAGCCCTTAGGACCATTCTACTAAATATTGATCCCACATGACTTCTCACTACTCTTCATCCCTCTGGTATTTTCATTCCCTGCTTATCCAGTTGAGTCATTGACTTATCCATGGCCAGTCATTACAGTCATATCTCATGTATACCCCAAATTCTCCTTCCCTGTAGGCTGGCAAACAAAACCCAGTTAAATATGGTCTTTCATTTATACTGCAGCTGCACCAGAGCGGGTGACTGTGGTGAGAAAAATATGACACAAATGTTCTGACAAGTCTTTAAATCTAGGATGACTGACTTCAAGTAGACCCCAGAGTTACCTAAAAATTCTCTGCTATTTTCAGTCTAATGGAAGATGTTTCTAGATACACACTTCCCTTGATAGAAAGCACAACAGCAAAGGAAATATAGCACTGTGCTCTGGATCTTTAAGGATTCTCATGTCAATAATCTAAAACGCTGCCTGCTCACATTCACTTGGGAGAATACTTAATGGCTAGCTACATGAGGGAGGAAGTATCAAAGAAATGCTTTACCTTCCTATGCTTGTGGGTCATCAGGGCATACTTTCTCTCCCACTCTGATCTCTGCTACCTTATTTGTATTCTAATTCTCAGCTGGAAACTTTGTTTCTTATTGCAGGAAGAAAATAAACACTACCAGATAAAAAGGTCTATCTTCTCTTTCAAACAAATCTAGAAAGTTTCTGCATTCATAACTGAATACTCATTCTTATTTCTTTCCCACCTCACTCCTCGCCCAACCTCCTTTCCCTAATTCTAGATCTTGAGGGGTCTCAATTCTAGCATCTCACTGCTTTGGTGATGTCACCTAGCCCCGTAGGTTTAAATACCATTCGCATGCTGCTGCTGCTGCTGTGTCGCTTCAGTCGTGTCCAACTCTGTGCGACACATAGACTGCAGCCCAACAGGCTCCCCCGTCCCTAGGATTCTCCAGGCAAGAACACTGGAGTGGGTTGCCATTTCCTTCTCCAATTCGCATGCTAACTGGCCACAAATATACATATTGCCAGCCTGACCTCTTACCTTGATTCCTGACTCAAGTATCCATTAGTTTACTCAGCATTTCCACTTAGAAATTGTAAAGCTTTGTTAGGGTGATTCATAAACAGTCACTTTTGCCACAAGGTAGAATTGCATGTCTCTGATGCTTCCTCTCTCATGTAGCTAGCGATATGCATATTTCCCCCAGTGATATGTGAGCTTGAGTGTTTCAGGTCATTTATATGAGAAGCCTTAAAGATCCAGGGCATAGTGACCATGTTGCCTTTGCTCTCATGCTTTCTCTCAGGGGAAGAGTGTGTCTAGAAACATTTTCCATTAGAAGATGTTAGAGAGCCTGAGTGACTGAAGTAAGCAGCAATGCTGTTGACTTTTGCTGGCCTTGTAGCAAGATTAAGAAATAATTCTATACTTTTTAACCCAAATATATTTGGAGCTGTTGGTTCTACATCTTAACCTAGCCTATCCTGACTGATCACATTTCTGTTATGCACGTCAAATTTAACATATTTAAACAAACTTGTGCCTTTTCTCTTCCAACCAGATTGGCTCCTAGTTTTTCCCATGTCATCACCAGTCTTCCAGTCTCTATGTCAAAAACATCCTTTGTCTCACAATCATATCCAGTTCAACAACAAATCCTGTTGGCTCTGCTTTCAAAGTGTAGCCAGATGTGAACACCAGCACCTACCTCATGAGCACTTGGCTCTAAGCCTGACTTCTGCAGTGATCTCCTAACCTGTCTCCTTGCTTCCCCATTTACACCGCTGCAGTCACCTCTCTGCATAGAATCAAGAGTGATCTTTTACAAAAAATACAGCAGATTCAGTTGTTCCTCTGCCCTCAGTTTATCAATAGCTTTCTACTGCAGGCAAAGTAAAACCTAAAGTTCTTTCCTACCTGGCAAGATTCATATCATCACTTCTCATTTCCTGATTTCACTTCTACTTAACACTCTTCTTTCTCTCAACGCAGTGCTTCAGACACTTGGCTCTTTCTACCATTCAAACTCATTGTGTAAGCTACTCATCAACTTTTTTTTCTTGCCGTTCCCTTGCTTACATACCAATTACCATACATTTAAGCTAAATCAATACTATCTTGTCATAAGGGGGTTAAGTTTCTGGCTAAGACTGATTGCCAAGTACAACAAAGAGCATTCTACATTATTCGGAAATGTTTGTTTTACACTTTCTGCCATCTGTTGACTTGTGACCTTGAGACTGTTAAATAATTATTATAAGAAACTATATTTGTTTAATTTTTTATTTATATACTTTTGACTGTGCTGAGTCTTAGTTGCTGTGAGCAGGCTTTCTCTAGTTGCAGCAAGCGGAGGCTATGGGCTACTCAATGTGGTGGCTTCTCTTGTTGTGGACCAGGGACTCTAGGGTGCTCTGGCTTCAGTAGCTGCAACATGTGGACTTCAATAGCTGTGGCTTGAGGACTCTAGAGCAGTGGCTCAATAGTCATGGTGCATGGGTTCGGTTGCTCTGCATGATGTGGGATCTTCCCAGTCCAGGAATTGAACCTGTGTCCCCTGCATTGGCAGGCAAATTCTCAACCACTGGACCACTAGGGAAGTCTATAACTATATTTGATAGAACTTTTTTTTTTTTTTAAGAATTGTTTGTTCAATTAAAGTTGTAAATGAATTGTCATGGATTTAAAATATGTCCATAAATTCTTAGATAGTCCTCCTTTCATTAGGTGGAACCTAATAATCCCTACTTTGAGTGGGCTGTACATAGTGACTCACATCTGTAGAGTGAAATGTGGCAAAAGTGATGGTGTGGTTTTCAAGACCAGATCATAAAAGGCTTCATGGCTTTTGTGTGTGTGTGTGTGTGTGTGTGTTTTGTCACTCTCTTGGATCACTTATTCTGGGGAAAGTTAGTTGCGACATCATGAGGATACTCAAGCAGTCCTATGGAGAGGTCCACCTGATTGGAAATTTAGACCTCCTGTCAAGTGAGAGAGCTTTCTGGGCAAGTAATCCTCCAGCATCAGTCCAGCCTTCAGCTGACTGCAGTCCTGGCCACCCTGTTGACTAACTTCATGTGAGACATGGGGTCAGGAGCATTCATCTAAGCCCCTCCTTTACTTTCAGAAACTGTGTGAAGTAACAAATGTTTATTATGTTAATCTGCAAAGTTTTGAGTAAGTCACAATGCAAAAACATAAATACACCCCATTATATTTGCCATAGAGGTTTAATTTTAATGAAATATAGTCAATGTGAAAACTGACCTCTTTAATATGATCTTACTGATTTTGTTGTAAAAAATTAAAATGGTAAAAAATAATATATAGATTACCTTAAACTGAAGTACATATGTAAAGTTCTTTGCAAAATTACTCAGAGTGATTACTCATAGAATAATTTTGACTATCAAATTAATTATAAAATGCCTTGCACAATCTCTTCCACGGGAATGAAAGTACGGGAGAGTCAAGGAGTGAAACCATAGCATATGTTGAGTAGGGTGGATGACAGCTTGTCTAGAGTGGAAGGTACAAAATGGGGACAAATACAAGTATGTTTCCAGGTAATCAGTTTCTTTTGGAATTTATATTTTTAAAAAACTACTTCTAAGTTTAATTAAGTTAAAAATGTTATTGATCACATACTATTTGTCAGGAACCAGGCTAAAGATTCAAAGATAAGCAAGCCTTGGTCCTTTTCTTGGAAGAGTCTAGTAGGAGAGTGATAGAATCTTGGGGTACCACATCATGTATGGGGTCAAATGGATGCACATTTAGAGCACCTTCAGGTTGCTTCTGGACCATTGAAATAGGTTGCATAAGTCTTGGATTGTGTCCGACTCTTTGTGACCCTATGTAGCCCACCAAGCGCCTCTGTCCATGGGATTTCCCAAGCAAGAATATTGAAGTAGGTTGCCATTTCCATCTCTAGGGGATCTTCCCAATCCAGGGATTGAACCCATGTCTCTTGCATTGGCAGGCAGATTCTTTACCACTGAGCCACCTGGAAAGTCCCAAGTCTTGGATAGAAGGCACAACAAAAATCAACTTGAAATGTTCTTACCACAGGAAAAGAAAGAAAAAAATGGAAAGAAAGAAAGAGAGAAAGAAGGGAGGGGAAGGAAGAAAAGATTAAACATTCTTTCATTAAATTCATAGGAAAAGAACCTTATAGTTTCAGGGTTCTCATGAGGTCACCCTCACCCATCCCTTAAATATCAAGAATAACTTTCCTTTTCAACTCTTCCTTTCAACTCTCTCTCCATCCATGAAAATAGCTGAGGACATGGTAGAAACTTCAGTAAATTGTTTTGCTAGCCTGCAGGAAAAAAAATCTCACATTGATGACAGAACAGACTTATAATTACAGCTGTCAGATTAGGTCTGTAAACAGCACTGGTGCCTGCGTGGCAAGCTGTCGTCAGACCACCTGAGACCCTTTAAGAAAAGGAGGTTTGGGAACTGTCTCCTAGCAACACCAAACAGCATCCTTTAATACCAAACATTTATTTTCTTTGCATGTCATTCGACTGCATGACATCCAGAGAGAGGGTTGGGTGAAAGAAGGACAGAGAGCAGCGAAACAAAGGGGATAGCGGAGTGGGGAGAGGACTAGTAAAGCAGGAATGGAAAGAGGGCGTGGAAACTTGAGGTAGAAGATGCAGGACACTTGGGGAACACTGAAAGCTATTTCCTTAGGTAAATAACTTTTTGCTATTTCAGTCTCAACTAGGATAATTGGTGAAACTTGATTTCCCCAAGACAATTTTGTCTCCCGTGGGGTTCTTACGGGGCTTAAGAATTGTTCCTAAGGCAGCTGTCAATCCCCCCAGCTATTTTCTTCATAGCCGTGAGCCGAGCGCTGCGTGCTATTCCTGATTCTATGCATGGCTCTCTTCCAACCTGCCGGTTTGCTGTCCCCTGAAATTGTTAATGAAGCAGAGAGTGGAAAGCCGATCCTCACTGTGTCTCCAAGCAGAGCACGGTCCTTTTCTGTGTTCTCCATCCCTGTGGCCTGTGTGCTAGCTCTGAAGCTATACCACGTGGGACAGAGGACTGGAGAGTTGCCGTGTGGCAAGGCCTTCCCTATATCGCACACTCTCTAGCACAGAAGCTGGCATGAGTCTGGGGTGGTCACTTCCTCCGTGGTATTGTTGTGCTATGGTAGCAGGACTTATGGTGCTAAGCTAAGCCTAAGCTGTGGAGTAGGAAATGGTAACCTACACCAGTTTTCTCACCTGAAAAAACCCATGGACAGAGGAGCCTGGCAGGCTATACAATCCATGAGGTTGCATAGAGACAGACGCAACTGAGCAATGGCACACAAACCCAAGCTGGCTCAAACTGGACCATGCATCTGAATTACCTGTTAGAGTTATTAAAACTCAGATAGATTGCTGGTCCTCATCCTCAGAGTATCTCATTCAGTAGACCTGGCGCTGATTCAGGAATGTGCATTTCCCATCAGTGACCAGGAGACGGTGACACTGTAGATCCAGACCTCTTAACTATCGTGTTTCTCACATTGACTCTCACTGGATTAAGACACAACAATAAGCTGGTTGTTCTCTATGCATTGGATTAATGACATCATAGCTTTCTTCTCTTTTCTTCTGTGGGGGTTATGTGGATGTTGCAGCTGTCAAAGGCAATAGAAAAAATAGGAAGTGGTCAGAATGAGGGCTATATTAGAGATAGAGCCCATTGATACTAGGGAATTAAATGAGGGATGGAAAGAGAAAGAGAAATTATGGATAATTTGTAAGGGTTGGCTCTGAGCAATGGTGAATCATGCTATTTGCAGAGATGAGGAAGGAGGTCAGAAGAGCATATTAGGGGAAAGAGAATTCACATTGGTGAGCAGAGGTTGGAAATAAGTTCAGTTTAATATTAGTTTGAGATGTCCCTTCAAAAACCAGAATAGAGATCTCAAGTACAGAATTGATAGGTGAATCTTGAATTCAGGGAAGAGAGACAAATTCTGGGATCAATAGAAGTCAAATGATATTAATGCCACGGGTGTTAGAGAGAGGTATAGACATGGAAAAATAAGAGTAGAAAAAATAGCTCTGGAGCACCGAGACTTTGAGTCCTTTGACTTCATTATCTCATGCAAAGCCTCCAAATGCTCTTATGTTAAATGAACATAGAGACCTGGGAAAAAGAGGAAGCTTGACCTACAGTTTGTAACTGAGCAGGGCAAAGATCTTGTCTGCTGAGTACAAAAGGCTATGGTCTTAACTTCTGTACTACAATGGAATATGTCATTATGTAATGGCTAAATAGTAATCCTAACTAAAATATTTTTTGATCATCATATAAAAAACATATTACAAAGAATAATGGGAAACATGGACTAAGGATCTAAAGAGTGAAGACAGTGTGTTGTAACGTATTTTTACTTGATCTTTGATAGGTCTTAGCAGTAATAAAGATTATGTCATTTAGATCTTAAAAGATTTATCTTCAGGCTTTGATAAATGCCAAGTCCATGATTGCAGTTGTCTTAAAATAACTCACACAATTAATTTTAAGTGCGCAAAGAGGGGGCAGAGTATAGAAACGAGATGGTTCTGCATGAATGATGGATAGTTTTAGGCGTGCTAACAAGAGCTATAAAGTAGGAATGGAGAGTGTCAGCATGCACACTCACCACAGCACAGCTGCCTCTTGCAAATTGGAAAGAAAAATAACTCCAGGCCAGCATCAGCAAGGTTAAACCAGAACTCAGAATTGCCAAAAGCCTAGAAAATCCTCAGAGAGAAAAGGAAGAAAGAAATAAACCCAGAACTAAGTATTTGAGGGCAGAATTCTATGAAAAAGATCGAATGCCTAAAAAGATTGATTTAAAACATTTATAATTGGAAATAAAATGTTCTTATAAAATTCTGAGCTTAACTATTGAAAGTGTGTTTATCCCAGACAAAATCAAGACTCCAGCCATGTTTTATTATCATATGGCTCATTCTAGCCCAAATTGTTTATTTTAAAAAAAAGAAAGATACATTTCTATAGTAATCACATTTTATTATTCAGTTTCTCCCCATGGTGATATTGGGAGAGAGGGAAATTTTCTGCCATTAGTGCGTTTATTCCGACAGAAGTACTGATTTCAACCCCTGCTTCTCCTGACCATCTTTAAACATGAACAAGACTGTCAGCCAAATAGAATGGCCAGTGACGGAGTAGAAAGACTCTGAGTTCACCTCCTGCCATGGGCATATAAAAGCTATAATTATTTACAGAGCATCTATCTATGAGGATGAACCTGAAGACTAACAGAAAAGCTTGTCAACAGCTAAAGATATAAAGAAGAAAACACAACAATGTGGGTAGGAGGTGCAGTACAGCTAAGACCCACAACCTTAGTAGGTGACCCACAAACGGAAGGATAATCACAATTGCAGAGGTTCTCTTCCCAAACCTAGAGGTCCATGCCCCACACTGAGTTCTCCATCCTGCACCAGAAAGGAAAACCCAGAACATCTGGCTTCGAAGGCCAGCAGGGCTTGCATATGGGGTTGAACTGGAGGGCTGTAAGGAATAGAGTTCCCACTCTTAAAGAGTGCAGGCAAAAATCTCAAAATCTCCAAGACACAACATAGAGGCAGTAATTTGAGAGATGCCCGAAGCAGACCCATTTGCTGATCTTAAAGATCCTCCTGGAAAGTCAGGAGGCAGCTGCGAGTCCCCATGGGAACATCAATGTTAACAGCAGCGAATTTGGGGCAACTTGTTTTACCCTGAGGGCACGGGTGCTGCCAGGCTCCCTCTCTGGCATCCTCTTTCTAACCTATTAGTTCTGGGGGCTTACCTGCTCACCAGCTAGTTGGCACAGTCCAGGGACCCCCTGGGCCAAACAGCTAGCCATGTTGGGGACCCAATCCCCCCTCCAGTGGGCGTGCACCAGCCCTGGTTTCCCCGGGTCTCAGAGTCAGCAACACTGGGACCTAGCCCCACTGGTCCACTACTGGGCCATCAGAGATTACTAATCTCTTTCTCTGATTTACCAATGTCATCAGTTCAGTTCAGTTCGGTTGCTCAGTCATGTCCGACTCTTTGTATCTCCATGAACTGCAGCCTGCAGGGCTTCCCTGTCCATCACCAACTCCTGGAGTTTGCTCAAAGTCATGTCCATCGAATCGGTGATGCCATCCAGCCATCTCATCCTCTGTCGTCCCCTTCTCCTCCTGCCTTCAATCTTTCACAGCACCAGGGTCTTTTCTAATGAGTCATTTCTTTGCATCAGGTGGCCAAAGTATTGGAACATCAGCTTTAACATCAGTTCTTCCAATGAATATTCAGGATTGATTTCCTTTAAGATTGACTGGATTGTGACTGGATTGTTCTCCTTGCAGTCCAAGGGACTCTCAAGAGTCTTCTCCAACACCACAGTTCAAAAGCATCAATTCTTTGGTGCTCAGCTGTCTTTATGGGTCAACTCTCACATCTATACATGACTACTGGGAAAACCCATAGTGGCAGACCTTTGTTGGCAAAGTAATGTCTCAGCTTTTTAATATGCTGTCTAGGTTTGTCATAGCTTTTCTTCCAAGGAGCAAGTGTCTTTTAATTTCATGGCTGCAGTTTGACATAACCTCTTTTGTCTAAATCAATATTTAGACCTCATGGACTGTAACCCACTAGGTTCCTTCTGTCCATGGAATTCTCGACGCAAGAATACTGGAGTGGGTAGCCATTTCTTTCTCCAGGGGATCTTCCCAACCCAATCCAACCCAGGAATCAAACCTGGGTCTCCTGCACTGCAGGAGGATTCCTTACCATCTGAGGCACAGGGAAGCCCCAAACCAATATTAACACCTTTAATTACCAATATATTCTTTTTTCTTAGTAGCTACAGTCCATCTGGCTGATCACTGAAAACCTATTCCAGACTTTTGCCTATTGTTGAAATGAGCTACGTTTTCTTAAATTATCCTTTATCTTTTTCAAAATAGGGCCAGAACTTGCTCATATTTTTATGTTTGACACAATTACTTTAATATTGCCAGTGAAGTCTGAAATATAAGTGGCCTATTGATATACATTTGTATAAAATGCTTGGACAGTCCTGCCAGTTAACTCTTTTGCTTTCTACTCTATCTTATTTGGTTTATTATTTCTAGTTTGAAGATTTTTCTCTTAGGTAGAGAAAAGTAGACTTCTTCTGTCTTCTCTTTATCATCTGATAGCATGAGGCCATCTGTTTCAAACACTGCAGCTATACCCTTTTTATTCTTTCCCAAAATGTAGTTAAAATAAAGTCCTTTTAGTTCTCTGCCATTCCTTTCAAGTTTTAGTTCATTCTGGGTTTCAACATTCCTCAGAGCTCAGAATATCCTAATACTCCTGTGCATTCATTCTTGGGTGCAGAGTTCTCTTTTCATCTTTTGTACACATGCTTTAAAAACCAATCCATCTAACCAGAATGACTTTTGTGACACTCTGGCTTTCTCTTTTTCTTCATTTGTATTTATGTATTCAGAATTTAAGATTTAAAAAATAAATTTAGATTGTCTCTTGAGAATTGTAGAGTCTTCTTTGAATCTGAACATAGGATCTTGGCTTTCTCTGATAGGCACCAAGCTGTGTGAGTTAATTCCTAGGGAAGTTATACACCTGATAGTTATTTTGTATATTTCTGTTTCTCACATTGGACTCAAGCCTCCTTGGTGACAGGAACAAGGGTTCTTTTTTTAATTTTTTTACTTTTCCAGAATGTGGAATCTTCTGAGGCATGTGGAATCTAGTTCCCTGACTAGGTTGTTTTTTTTTTTTTTAAATTTTATTTTATTTTTAAACTTTACATAATTGTATTAGTTTGAACCCATGCCCCTTGCATTAGGAGCACAGAGCCTTAGCCACTGGACCACAAAGGAAGTTCTGAGAAGGGTAGCTTTCTTGCTTACCATAGTTTTCTCAGCAACTCACACAGAGTCTAGAACATGAAAGAATGTCGTTATTAAATACATATCAGCTCTGAGTGTTTGCTTGCCCTCAGCACTGCACAGAGCTCAGATGCTTGAGTTTTGTGAATACTAACAGTGGGCTGAGAGCCCAACATAATAGATGGTTTTCTTTGTTTCAGTTAGAGAAAGGTTCAACAAGCTGGCACCAGAGTTGCTTCCTTTCCCTCACTCCGTCTCCATTAAACCGCTAAAATGTCCACAAACTTCTGCTTTCAGAGCAAGGTCAAAGAATACCCCTGTTTAACTTACATATTTCTTTTTTCAACTCATGAATCAGTTATCTCAAACCAAGCCCGAAGCAGCAACACAAAATCATATTCCGAGCTCACAGTCATTGGCCGATCAATTTATGTTGACCAGATGGATTCAGTCAGGGTCCAGTAAGACAGTATTCCAACCCAGTCTTATGGACATTGTTCAGAAAGGTCCAGATGTCACTGACACACAATGATTTTCAGAGGGCTGGGCATGAGAGAAGAGCTGGAGTTACCATGACTGACTGACTTGGAGAGACTGCTTACACTTCTCTTGTTATTTCTTTCTGATGATCTTAAACCAGGAATGTTTTCAAAACGAAGAGGAAGGGGAAAGAAAAATATTGCTGAGTATAATGTTAAAGTATTTCAGTAGATTTTGCATAACTTTATCCATGTGCTAGGAATTAGCCTGTAAGGCAGTAGAACTGGAGATGAAGTGAAAGATGCTGCTCACCCCTGAACCACAATAAACAGCGTGTGGAGTGTGGGGTTGAACTTGAAACCATATCTGGGGCCTGTCAAAACATGGCAGGCTGAGCTGAAGCTTTCATCCAAGCACATTATGTTGAATAAAGTAATAAAAAATAACACATTTGAGCGCCAAAGAAAAGATATTCCCAGGAACATGGGTAAGAGGAACCTCTGGTGCACGGTTGCTCTGTGGTGCAGGTCGGGAGTTTCTGACTCAGGTTGAAGGTCCAGAAGCCACTGAGGGACTGGATTTGGGCTCTGTCTTCCATGAAGTCTGCTCTCCACGTTACACTCTCTGTATCTCTAAACAGTCAGCAAAGTGTCTTAAAAAGCCACAGACTGATTCGTGCTAGGCTCTGGGGAATGGGGGGAGCAGTGCTCCCTGCATTAAGTGAGGGTAGGGCTTGGAAGCTATTCACAGCAGAGAACTGGAGCAGCTGTGATGGCCTGAGAGCATGGCGAACTGAGGTACCACTACAGAGCCATACCAGGGGGCTTGGTGTGGGGCACTTAGCAGGGAAGACACATCCTCTTTATTTGCCAAGTGGATTATGAGCTCATCCCATAAAGTGGCGCAAGTGGCAAAAAATCCCCCTGCCAATGCAGGAGACATAAGAGATGCAGGTTCAATCCCTGGGTGGGGAAGATCCCTTAGAGGAGGGCATATCAACCCACTCTAGTATTCTTGCCTGGAGAATCCCGTGGATATAGGAGCCTGGCAGGCGGCAGGCCATAGGGTTGCAAAGAGTCAGATGTGACTGAAGCGACTTAGCACAGCACACATGTACTTAATTTTGAAGCCAAAAACAAATGCAACTTTTGATATAGGAGTTATATAACCTGAAATAGAAAGAGGCTTGCCATGCCACGCTCAGTAGGTCCAACTCTTTGCGACCCCATGGACTGTAGCCCACCACGCTCCTCTGTCCAAGGGATTTCCCAGGCAAAGCACTGGAGTGGGTTGCCATGCCCTCCTCCAGGGGATCTCCCTGACCCAGGGATTGACCCTAGGTGACCTATTTCCTGCATTGACAGGCAGCTGCTTTACCTCTGCACCACCTGAGAAAGCTGGAAAGAGTCTTAGCAGTTTTCTATGGGGTTGGCCAAAATGTCCCTCTGGTTTTTAAGTAAAAATACAAGACTTATTTTTCTTTTTTCTAAGAATTTTATTGAACAACATATTCATTATTTGTTCTACTCCCTTCTGCCATTTTCCCCAGAGACCATAATTCCATCTTTCCAAAACTTTTTATCTTTTTGATAAAAAGATAAAAGAACTTTTCCAAATGCCTTTTTTTTTTGGTGGATTAATTAATTAATTAATTTATTGTTTAATTTTATTTTATTTTTAAACTTTACATAATTGTATTAGTTTTGCCAAATGCCTTTTACAGTCTTCCAGGGAACTGAAATTTTTTTCCATTAAGCGAATGTTGTGAAGACCGAAATAAATGGAAATTCAAAGGTTAAATGTCTGGTGAATATGGCAGATTAAGAAGAACTTTATAACTAGTGGAACTGAGGACTACAAAGGTCCCTATACATTATGGAAAAGCTGATGCCATGAGATAGAATTCTAGCTTTTCATCCAGTCTTTCCTCTACTCTGCACTGCTTTGAAGCTAAATGATTGCAAGAATAAGATGGGGATTTAGCAAGGTCTGAAGCAAACAGATAGGGCTTTGGAGCCAGATGACTTTAGTTGGAATCCAGCCCCTTCCTAAAAGAGGGAGTGACCCTGGGCAGAGTATTTAACTCTCTGTGCTTCAGTTTCTCATCTGTAAAATGGGAGCAGTAAAAATACTAAACTTACGTGGATGCTGAGAAAGTTAAGTGAGCTGATCCATGTACTTTGATGTGAATATCATTAAGCATTTGGAAAATCCTAGATATTACTATGATATTGCTATAATTTGGCCCCAATCTACCTTTCTAGTCTCATATTGCCAACATGCCCTTCTCCCATTACTCATTATTTTGCCAGGGTTCCCTTCTTGCTGTTTCCAGAAAAACCCAGATTTTTCAGGCCCACATGTGATTCTCTCTGCCTGAAATGATTTCTGCTACCTTCTACATATCTCAGTTTTGAGATTAAAATCTTTTACTTCAAAGTCTTCAGGCAAGCTTCTCTCTCATCCTTACTAACACAGTCAAATGTTCTGTCTGTTCACTGTCCTTTTCCAGTGGCAGCTTTGCTGTTCCTGTTGAGGCTGGTTGTGACCCCAGAACCCTTGTCACACTCTATTAGAGCAGCAAGTCTCCATCACGCAGAGTCAGCATGCAAGCATGACCCGCTGGTCCTCCTGTGATGACCCCCCCATCCTTTCCTGGTTCATCATTCTCTATTTTACAAATAAAGAACACAGAGCAAAATCATGTCCTTTTATCCACTGGATCCACAGGCTTCCACTCACAGCTTCTCACTGGATTCTCCTAAAATATATTTTAGCACAATCCTCTCTCTAAAACTGCCTATATAGCATTTTCTGAATGGCATGCTGTCAGACTGAGGGTAAATGCCACAGCTGAGGATAAATGACAAATGTGTCTCTATCTCAGGGAATTTTCTCCCTAGAAGAAAATATAAAGTTTACTTTGCTTGTTTTCAAAGATCCAGAAGCTGGGCCACAGTGTGCTCAAGACAGTTTTCCTTGCAGAAAGAAATCCTTAGGTTCCATCTTTCTCTATAAAGTCTTGGAAGATATTGATTTCTTTCATCAAACTTGTGTCATGGAGGTGTTGTGAAGATTAATGAGCTGATGCTTATGAAGTGCTATCCTCTACCTCAAAAAAAAAAAAAAAAAAAAAAAAAAAGGCGATAAAAAGAACTCACCAAGCCCCCTTCATTTCAAGTAAATCTTTTCTGACCCACTCACCAGAGCTCACTTTCAGCACTGGGCTTCTTGAAATTCTTTATGAACAACTTGCAATTTACCAGTGGTTCTTTTTTCATATTTGAGAATAGAGAATAGTGAGTTTTCTCTCTAGTTCTTAGTTTTCAATATGTGCTTCCTTACAGGATTTCATACTTGTTAGTACCAATGAGGGGGTGGAAACTGAAAATGAATGTTCTGAGAGCTACAGCAAGCCAGGATTCACTAGCTGCCGCCACCAACAAGAAAACAAGAGGCAAACATTTCAATTAATTTTTTTTCACCAAAGAAGAACCCATAAGGGAAAAAAAATTGGAAAAAATTGTTATAAATGTATGTATAACTGAATCACTCTGTTGTATACCTGACACTAATGCAACAGTGTAAATTAACTAAATTTCAATAAAAAATAAAAATCAATTCAATCAAAACGTTTAAAAAAGAACTATATTTACCCAGAAATCTAGAAAAAAAATACAGTGAGGGAAGCTCTTCTTGAATAAACTTTGAGTAGCTTTGTAGGAAACTCTCATTCAGTCAGTCACAGGCTATTCTATGATACTAAATTCAATAAATCCTCGCTCTTTCCTCGAATTGAATTTCATAGGCACATCTGTTACATAATGTATTGTGATTACACATGACTGCTAAAATTGTTTACAGAGCGCTTGGCACACCTGTTGGAATGGCTGCATCGCACAGAACCTATGTGGAGAATTAGTTATGGTCTGTAAATGCTACAGCGGCACTGATTCATTATCGTGATCAGCAAGGCTCTGAGCTTTGCCATGCAGTTTTCCGAGGGGAAAAAATTCCAGAGGAGGTTCTGGTCCAAGAGGAAACCCAACCCAACCAGAGCTCTTATCTTGCATTATTTCATCCAGCTGAGTCACTTGTAGCTCCTGGGTCCCTCTCCTACCTTAGTTCCTCTTCCCAATATGAAAAATTACATAAAGGATCACTGGGGTTTCAGAAGGCATTGTGATGCCGAAAGCTCTGTATACCAGTGATGAAACAAACCATGGAGACAGGGTTCTGGGTGAAGTAGGAAAGAATGCATAGCTTTACTGCTTTGCCAGGCAAAGGGGTGCACAGCGGGCTCATGCCTTCAAAATCATGTGTCCCCACTTGGGAAAGATAGTGACAAGTTTTAGCGAAAGAAGGCACACTCAACTCATGGATGTTCTTGCAATGGGTTGGTGGTGAGATAAGTAGGAGTCAATATCGTCACCTTCAGGTCCGATGGATCTCGGGTCTACATGCTTGTCAGCAGCATACCATAACTTTCCGCACCTGAACAGGGTTTCAGCATCTGCAAAATAGCTCAAAGATATTGTATGTATCCATTGATAGAGATACAGGACCTTGCCCCAAGGCTGCTCTTGACTATTTATCCCTGGTCTTGCATCTCCTCCCTTCCACAATTAACAACTGCTTGGGTCTGTGCACTGGAACTCAGGGAAGGTCATGGAGGCTGAATGAAGGCTGTTTCCTATAATCGAAGAAATGAGGGGCACAAAGGCCCTATGCCCAGGAGCCCCAGAGCAGCCCTGCCTGGTATCAATTGTGATAGTTACAACTCCTGGAGGAAAAATTATCCTTAGCTATAAGATATTCTCAATATTAGCCACATTAAAATTATATTATATATGTATTAATAATATCATCAACTCCAAATTGGCACTTGCTTTCTACCTCTATGGGCTTCCCAGGAGGCTCAGTGGTAAAGAGTCTGCTTTCTAATTCAGGAGACAAAGGAGATATGGGTTCGATCCCTGGGTCAGAAAGATCCCCTGGAGGAGAAAATGACAACACACTCCAGTTTTCTTGGCTGGAGAATCACATGGACAGAGGAGCCTGGAGGGCTTACAGTCCATGGGGTCACAGAGAGTCAGAAACGACTGGCGACTGAGCATGACCAAGCAGGCAACCTACCTCTATAAGGATTAAATCATGAGCTGCTGGCATTCAACACCCAGTGGAAGGAGTTCTGGATGGAGGTCAGGAATGAGGTTCTCTGTGCCCTCAGAAAAACTGGCAGAACAGTCTTTCAGATAGATGTTTTTCAGGAAAAGATTTTATGAGCCCAATTCTTGTATCTCCTCATATCTAGAAAAACACTGAGATCATTCTCAGTGACATCTGTTCCTCATGACTAACAGCAAGACTCTACCAAAATGTATGCTTGACCACACGTACCCCACTTCATTAAAGTCGTGCATAACACTGACCCTTCCCCCTACCTCTTTGGAGCAGTTTCTCGGAGCTATCTGAAATGCTGTCTCCTGAGCTGTAGTTCTCATTTTGTTCTAAATGAAACTTAATTCACAACTCTTACATTGTGTCTTTCTTTCAATTAACACCATCATATTCATATGCATGTATATATATCAATTGATTAATAGATAAATTGAGCTTACCTACTTTAATTGAACTCTAAAAATATTCCTGAAATAATGATCTCATAAAATAAAGGATAATAAACTCTACTTGACTCATTGTGAAAGGGGAAAAGCAACATGGCCAAATTAATTGATATATAAATGTTTACTATGCACACGGTATTTCTGTTATAACCTGAATGATTTAAGTTAGAATAATTAGAATAAATTCACATATTTAATGGTCTCCCCAAAAGGAAGGAGAAAAAACATATGTGCAAAACTAACAATGTTGATGTTGTTCAGTCGCCAAGTCGTGTCCAACTCTTTCCAACTCCATAGACTGTAGCACCCCAGGCTTCCCTGTCCTTCACCTTCTCCTGGAGTTTGCCCGTTTATGTCCATTGAATCAGTGATATCATCCACTCATCTCATTCTCTCTTGCCCTCTTCTCCTCTTGCCCTTAATCTTCCCCAGCATCAGGATCTTTTCCAATGAGTTGGCTCTTTGCATCAGGTGGCCAAGGTACTGGGGCTTCAGCTTCAGCATCAGTCCTTTCAATGAGTATTTAGGGTTGAGTTCCTTTAAGATTGACTGGTTTGATCTCCTTGCTGCCCAAATATAACTTCATCCAGAGAAGAAGAAACCCTCTCAATGTGTAGGAGGAGGACAGAGGTTGTTTTTGTTTGAAAAGGAAAAGGGAAGGTTTCATAGAAGTATCACTGAGCCAGATCTTAAATAAGGGGTGAACTTTGCTGGTGAAAGTGCAAGGAACAGACAGTGTAAGTAGAATGAACAGCAAGGGTAAAGTTATGGGGACAGAAACCCTCTACATATTGAAAACATGTTTGTGTGGAATATAAAAAGCAAGCAAAGAGGTAGTGGGAGATAACATAGAAACATTATTTTTTAAACTTACCTTAGGGTTTCTTATCTGTAAAATAGGCATAAAATAATCCGCCTATTTGTGAAACTGTAGGAGTCGATGCATGTGAATTTCTTGGTGCCAAACACATGAAAAGCACTTGATAAATGGTAGCAACTGCTTCTGCATTATAAATTTTTAATAATTATTCCACAGAACTTGGAAGAAATCATACTCTGTAAATATGAAATTGTGATTAATTTATTTCAATTAGATCAGTCTTATACTTTTCAGTACTTGTGTTTGTTTACTTAGTTGATCATTTGTGGTCTACAGCAGGAGTTGGCAAATTACAGACAATGGGCAAACCCCCCTGCAGTGGCATGTTTTTTAAATAAAGCATTCTTGAAACACAGTCGCAGCTGCTTATTTATATGATGTCTCTGGCAGAGCTGCAGATTTGTGACAGAAACCATGGCCCTCAGAATCTAAGATATTTAGTATCTGACCCTTTCCAGAAAAAGTTTTCCAACCTTTGGTCTGCTGCTAAGTCGCTTCAGTCGTGTCTGACTCTGTGCAACCCCAGAGACGACATCCCACCAGGCTCCCCCGTCCCTGGGATTCTCCAGGCAAGAACACTGGAGTGGGTTGCCATTTCCTTCTCCAAACCTTTGGTCTAGAAAGAGGCAAAATTCCATTTCTTGTTACAATTTTTTTTCTAAATTTCTTCTAATACTTACAGCAATTTTCAATACTGATATTTTTGGTTCTACATTTCCTGATGCTTAGG
This sequence comes from Bubalus kerabau, assembly GCF_029407905.1. Lineage (NCBI taxonomy): Eukaryota > Metazoa > Chordata > Mammalia > Artiodactyla > Bovidae > Bubalus > Bubalus kerabau. Next base: position 51,750,246 of record NC_073635.1, read on the forward strand.
ATTCACTGTGATATATTTAATTTGTATCATTTTCAAGTGCCACTATTTGTATAATTTATTTTATGTTTTGCAGTTCTTTAATCGATATCTATATTAACTCCTGATATCTCTTTGTTTGTATCTCTCAAGTTAAGTCTTTTTCCTTGTTATGATTGCATCTCTTTCAATATATTTTTAAAATTTAATAGAAGGTGAATTTATCCCATTGGCCTGTATTTTTAAAATTACTTGTCCTTAATACTATCTTTTTATGTTATATTTTCCTTTGTACCTACATTTTGTTCTGTGGGATGCATGTATTGCATCTCTGTATGTGTGTATGAGAGAGAGATGAAAAGGTTGTAGGATAGAAATGAAAAAGAGAGAGAAAGGAGAGAATCCAACTGCAGATAACAAAATCCACTGTAGATAGTTTAAGCAGAATAGGATTTTCTACCAGGCATGTATTTCAGTGGTTTGTGAAATTGTTGGAAAGGCTGGAAGAGCAGTGTCTGGGCAGAGTTCCTTTCTCCTGGATTTGCACTGCTCAGCCATGATTGTGGTTGAGAAGCTGGAGGTCATGGACAGGAACGGTTGAAACCGAGAGCTGCGGCCAAGACCCTCAGTTTGTCACATCAGGAACACTGCCATTCCCATTGTGGCTGATGCTTTTTTCTGGGCCACGATGCTTCCACTGCGATCTCTATCAGGAAATGAATGCTTGGTGCTCCACCTTCCTCTGTCTCATGTTCAAGTTCAAATCAGAGTGAATACATGTGATGGGTTTCCTAAAACCCATCAGGAACCCCAGTGCATGGATGTCTGGGAAATGTATATTTTAGCTCTCTGTTCTCTGCAATATATAATTGTTGAGCAAGCCAATCTACCATATCCATCACCTCCTATTCTTCCCTGCTTTGAATAGTTTGCATAGCTTTGAATAATACACATGAGTTTAAATAGTGCACATATATTTCTGTTTCTTAATTTATCAATATTAATAGGGATCTATTGCCTCTCAAATATGAAATATGAAGTATCCAACTCTATTTTCTGTTAAATATGAAAGATAAGGCAATAAACTCATTTACATATCAATTTTTTTCATCTTTGTCATACTTTATATAAACCTTTCTCAAGGTTTATAGCATTTACATTCTGTCCTATAACTGTATTTCACCCAGAGACTGGCATTTGTTCTACACTTTTATAGATTTAATTATACTGAAAATCTTTTCTTACTATGGCATTTCCTTTCTTGACATTAATTTGATATATCTCATGCTTGGCTGTATTTCATTAACAGATATGTCTACCTGGCAGCATATTAGTAAAAATTGAAATAATGTGCATAGAACTCCTGGTGCATAGTAGTGCCCAATAAGAGGTCATTCCTATTGCTTTTATTTTTTATTAATAAAGAAAATTTAATTGAAAGGACAATCTGAGAATGTAATTAAGATAGTGGTAGAACATAATTCACATCATATGGATAAATTTTGGACCCTGTTTTTTTCTAAGTGACTGCTTGATTTCAGTCTTTCCTCTGATACTATATTATGACATTAAACTAGATAACTTTTTCAAGGGCACAGAGTCATCAGTTTTCTGAAATATGACCCAAGAAATTTTAAAGAGTCATCTGTGACCTTGGACAAGTTATGTAGTTTAGTGGGTCTCAGTTCAGCAATGTTCATAATCCCTTCAGCCTCTTACCACTCTATATTGTATTTTCCTGACTCTTGGTGGATTACCTGTAACTATTTTTAGAATCTAAGTTTGCCTTCTTCCAGGTGTTCTGAATGCTCCTTGACATATTTTCTTCTCAGTCAGTTGATGTGTGTGACAAGGAATGCCAACTAATTCTAGTAATAATCTAAAAAGCCTATCACTGAAAAAGAAATTTATATAATGCTTATCAAAATCCAAGGGTAGTGATCTTTTGCTTATCTACTGATCATATCAAATAAATGTATGCAATATGTAAAATAAAAATGTGACTTTATTTGTATTCAAGTCCCAAGTAGAATTTTTGGAAATTCTGGAGCTATTTTGGATATTTATTTGAAAAAAAATCCAAATATCATTGGGGAAAAAACATATAATGACTTCCAATGGGCTGAAAGTCTCATTAAAATGAGGGATATTGTTGAAACAAAAATTAAAAAAAAGAAAAACCTCATGACTTCATGAATGTGGGTTTTTTTCTTTTTATGATTGCAGGGTGGTCACAGGCTTCTAAAGCTGTGGTCTAGAATATTCAATTAAAAATCATAACTGGATATCATGATATTGATTTTCAGAAATATGATCCAAGAAAACTTAAAACTCTTAAGAACTAACACAGCAATGATTTCTCAAAACACTCATATTGTTGAAATTGGAGATGATAGGAGAACATACCTATGAAAGCACAATATTAACATTTAGTGGGAAGACATTTTTTGAGTCTGTAACATGGAATAGACATTTCATTAAGAGGCAACTTCGCACTGGCTAGTCTTAACCAAGGTTATCATGGAAAAGTTAATAATTGTGTCTGCATATTCTCACTAAGTCTATGTTTAGCATCTGGAATTTGTGTTAGTTCAAGTAACTATAAATAAAAAAACTAGCAGCTACCTAGGCCCTTCTGACTTTGGACTTGCACACAAAAGAAGTGTTAACGGGAGCCCATTTGCAAAATTTGAAAATGAATCCTGAATTTTTTTGCAGAACAGTGAATTTTGTGAATTGTTTTAGCACAGAGACACCACCATACACAATCATAGCAACCAGTTCAGAAAAGTCAGGTCCCTAGAAAATAGTTACACCTTAAAAAGCATTGAATTATTTTAAAACAAAAACAAAAAAAAACCCTGAAGCATCTGAATGATATTTAACTTGGGAGGAAAGCTAAAGTATTTGTATGTATGTTATCTGTGCAGTGAAAATCGCTCAGTTGTGACAGACTCTTTGCGGCCCCATGGACTATACAGTCCATGGAATTCTCCAGGTGAGAATAATGGAGGAGGCAGCATTCCCTTCTCCAGAGGATCTTCCCAACCCAGGGATCTAACCCAGGTCTCCTGCATCACAGGCAGATTCTTTACCAGCTGAGCCACAAGGGAAGCCCTGTATGTATGTTGGTATTGCACAAATTCTTGCAAATTCTTCCACCTTCCAGCTTTGTGACTTTGGGAAAGTGGTTTCATCTCCCTGAGCTACCGAGGTTGTTTAGAGATTTACAGCAGGGAATTCATGGGAAATGATAAAACTCTATACAGACATTACATTATTGCATAATTACATTTTGAAAAGCATGACATCAAGAATTATTTAAGCACAGATCAATTAATCAGAGAAGAAATTTTTAAAGCAACATTTAAATCCAATGCAATGCCTTAATATCCAAGCATTAATAATTCTTACTACTGTTTTCTTAACTATAGTTAACTTTTAATTATCTGCAATACAGAGCAATTTGTCAACAGTGAAACTTCATCTCCTCTACAGAAGCATTGTGCTAAGATTTGATTACTGATCAGTGGGATTTTTAATTAAAATACAATATGTTATGCTGGAGGAATCTGCAAGGTGAAACTGGCTTTCTTGTTTTTCACCAACTCAGAAAAAGATACTTAAAACATAATTACAGTTTTATTCCCTATCTCAACACCCTAGAGACTGTGGGGAAAAAAAAGTGCTGCAGAATCTGGAATTGTATCTTGATTATTGAATACTTATTTACTTAACCAGTGAATCCCATTAGCTCTTGTAAACTGCAGGAAGAGTCTCAAGGGAGAGCTTTGCTTTCTCTCCAGATTTCAACACAGGCTCTAGAGCTCCCATGCTGGACACCACTCTGAATTTCTGATTCAGTAGATCTGGGCTAGGGACCAAGAATCTGCCTTTCCAATTCATTCCAGATGATGCTGAGGCTGCAGGTCTGGGGACAAGCTGAGAACCGAAACTTAGACAAAGGGACACTGAAAAGAGAGGATTCAGACCTGGATTCTTGTGCTCTGGTGATGGATAGCAGTCTAAGCAATATTGTGTAACTTCTGGGCTTCTTGAGGTTAGGAAGCCATTTCTGCTCCATTTGGACCAACTGATCCTGAGAGAATACTGCCTTCTTGACAGAGGAGGGTGGGCAAGGACAATGTTTACCTTACCGACCATATCAGGTTGCTAGACTGTCTCCTAGGGAGACAATTAGTAGTCCTCAAGGCAGGGATTAGCCTGTCATGAGACACCTGGAAGCTGGTTCCTAAATGACTTCATTTCTCTGTTCTTATCTATAGTGTGGTGATTTCTTCCAACAACTTCATTTCTGTTTTCAAGTTCTTGAGGACATATCTCCCAGTTATCCTAATATATTGCTTGTAATTTTTTTTCTTTTTTATAAACAGGTAGATTCGCATTGTTTATAAGAAAAGACCAACTCTCTTACCTTCCTTATTGGGTTAATTGAGACAATCAAATAAGAAAAGCTCTATATGAATAGAGCTCTATATTTATAAGCTATTTATGTGGTTGAACAAAAGCCAGATGGGTATGACTTACATCAAGGAGTTAATTCGTAACAACAGAAAGAAAAGAAAAAACAGGCAAGCCCAAGGGTTGTAGCTAAGACTGGCTCTGAACCTTAACACAAGCTATCTAGAGACGGTGCATTGCATTTTGGTGGACAAGTTTTATAACTCCTTGGTGAATACAAGATTGAAAGAAGGATGATTGATTTTGTATAGATGTGCCTGGACCTCCTGGTAATCCAAGAGGCAATATTATTTCAGTAAATCTGGTTTTGATTTAAATAGTCCTTATTCATATAAACAAGATTCTGCTGACTGCATTCTGTATGTCACGATGTGAGCTCCCTGCTCACACTTTTGGTGGTGGTTAATAATTCAAATGTGCACATGGATGATGATGGTAGGTAAGCTGGAGTTGGCTCCTCACCCTTCTCTTTTCTCCTCCACATTCCAGTTCCTCTATTGCCAATCAAAATTTCAGCAGAAAGGATGCTCTTAGTCAGAATCAAGTTACTATAATGGAGACAAAGTAAAAATGGCCAGAGAAATGAAAAGATTGAGAAGAGAAACAATAGTCTTTCCCCAAACCCAATAACCTCTCTCAGAGAGGAAGTCATCTCATTCTGTCATAGTTCTAGTTTCATAGGCTTGGGTTAGGATGGGGATGCTTTGGTTGGGGAAATACAGAAATGTTAAAGCTAAACCTTGTGAAAGGGGCATATCCTGGTGACTTTTTATGTAAGAGACCATTGAGGCACATTCTTTCTCTCTTTTTTCTCTCATCTTGTTGAGGTGCTACAAATGGGCTGGCTGTGATTTATAATTTTAAAAATACTCTTATTCCTAAAGAACAAAGGGATCAAATTATTAAGGCAAGTTTGTGTGCCCATCCCACAGTGAGGCCAAACAAACTGAAATAACAGAGTTTGGAGCAGAGAAAGTTTTATTGCAAGGTTATGCAAGGAGCCAAGCTCCCAGAAGGGTTTTGGCAAAGAACTTTAAAAAGTCTGATGAGGAAGGGGTCTCAGGGTCTGCGATCAGTGCATGCACAATTCTCTGATTGGCTGATGGTGAGCTAGCTGGGTGATGTAACGGGGGTTGACATTATCTGTCCAGGAGTCCTGAAGCTATGTGTTCATGGTCCTCAAGTAGTTAACATCTTTCTTTTGTTGCAGAAGGGGAGGTTTTTACATTCTGCAAAACAACTCAGGAAATGTGAGTTGTTAGATTATCTAGGTACTTCAGAGAGGAGCTAAAGCAGAGGATAAGGGGGAAGGCCTCCGCCAACGCCCAGCCCACCCCAAGGCCCCAGGGGGTCTTGTTCTCAGGATATCCTGAGAGAAATTTTGGACTAATATTTAAGGGAAAAGAGAATGGATTTCAGGACATAATTAGTCTTATCCAAGTCTTACCTGGTAGCTTAACTGTTAAAAGTTCCGTCTGAAATGTAGGAGACCCTAGTTTGATTCCTGGGTCAGGAAGATCCCCTGAAGAAGGGAAAGGCTATGCACTCCAGTACTCTGGCCTGGAGAATTCCATGGATTGTATAGTCCATTGGGTCTCAAAGAGTCTGACAAAACTGAGCGACGTTAAAAAAAAAATCGTCATACCCAGACTAGTTCACTAAGGGAGAAAAGCTAAAAGGGATTCAGGGGGAAGAATTCCTGTATTTTGCCAGAGTGAGTCCTCTGTTGTATTGTTCAGAAATTTAAGAAAAATGTTAGATTTACAGATGCATTTGTAGAATTCCTGGTATTTGCTTTGTGTGTGTGTGTGTGTGTGTGTGTGTGTGTTAGTTGCTTAGTCGTGTCCAACTCTTTGCAACCCCGTAGACTGTAGCCCATCAGGCTCCTCTGTCCATGGGATTCTCCAGGCAAGAACACTGGAGTGGGTTGCCATTTCCTTTTCCAAAAGGAACTATAGAAAGAAAGTGAAGTCGCTCAGTCGTGTCTGACTCTTTGTGACCCCATGGACTGTAGCCTACCAGGTTCCTCCATCCATGGAATTTTCCAAGCAGGAGTACTGGAGTGGGTTGCCATTTCCTTCTCCAGGTATTTGCTTTAAAGTACCCTAATGGAATTAAAAGATGCTTACTCCTTGAAAGGAAAGTTATGACTAACCTAGATTGCATATTCAAAAGCAGAGACATCACTTTGCCAACAAAGGTCCATCTAGTCAAGGCTATGGTTTTTCCAGTGGTCATGTATGGATGTGAGAGTTGGACTATAAAGAAAGCTGAATGCCAAAGAATTAATGCTTTTGAACTGTGGTGTTGGAGAAGACTCTTGAGAGTCCCTTGGACTGCTAGGAGATCCAACCAGTCCATCCTAAAGGAGATCAGCCCTGGGTGTTCATTGAAAGGACTGATGCTAAAGCTGAAACTCCAATACTTTGGCCACCTCATGTGAAGAGTTGACTCATTGGAAAAGACCCTGATGCTGGGAGGGATTGGGGGCAGGAGGAGAAGGGGACGACAGAGGATGAGATGGCTGGATGGCATTACTGACCTGATGGAGATGAATTTGAGTGAACTCCGGGAGTTGGTGATGGACAGGGAGGCCTGGTATGCTGCGATTCATGGGGTCACAAAGAGTCGGACACGACTGAGCAACTGAATGGAACGGAACTGAACTGAGCCCTAATGGAGGTGGGGAGGGAAATGTGTGTGTGAATATTATCTGTGAGGCAGCAGTGAGCAGTGGCATGAAGCAAGATCTTCATTCCCTGCCCATGAATTGAACCTGAGCAGCCTGGAAGAAAACCAGGAATCCTAGTCACAACACCAGCAAGGGCTAGAGGCTAGAAGTTATTATTTCCCTGGATCTTTGCCCCCAGTGAAAAATGCATTTCTCATGGAGACAAAAACTATAAAACGCAGGTACAAAGTTTATTACTTAAAGACATAGCACAACAACACTGGGAGAGAGCCCAGAGAAGTGATTCATTCGGTTGAGATAGAAGCAAACCAGAGATGCACACGGGGAGAGAATGGGTGTGGGTATCTCCCATAGTGAGGAGGAGAGCAATAAAGAGGTTAAGTCATTAAAATAGGGCAGTTCTTCCAGTTTTGTTTACCTTTAGCCGATTATCTGCTTTCTTTCTCCACACCTGACCTTACCCTGGGACCCTGCCTGACATGCACGTGCAACTTTTTTCCAAGATGGATTCCAGCCCAGAGGCCTATGGGATCATATATTAGCATCCCATATTATGGGGTGACCCCTCCTTTTTTGACCCCAAGGAGCTTTTCTGCACACATGCAATGTCTCCCTTGCCCCAAGAATGGGAAATATGTGACCGCCTGATCAATTACTCAGACAGGGTTTAGCCCATCTCTGTTTCTACCATTACGGTTATCTTAAAGTGCCCACAGGAGACAAATCCTGGCTATTTTTTCTGTTTTGGTTCTTACTGCCATTGTAGAGAGCAAAGAGGAGGCTGGTTGTGATGTAGGAGATAGATGGCCTCCAGGTTAGACGTTTACAACTGGCCTCCTCTTTGTATTTCATAAGGCATGAAAAAGTGGGCTTCAGGCTAGATAATTACAACTTAGCAATTTACAATCAGCCTCCTATTTGCCCTCTGAAATGGCAGTAACAACAGAAACAGAGTCAGGGTTTGTCTCTCATAAACATCTTAAGGTAGTCATCATGTCAAGGACAAAGAGGGGCAAAAGCTTGTTTGAGTAAAGGATTAAGGGATCTCGACTCCCCCCTCTTTTGGGACAAGGGAGACACCACACATGTGTAGAAAAGCTCCTTGTGGGTCAAAGTCAGGGGATACTTCCAGGCCATAATGAGTCTTGCTCCCCTCAGAAGCCTTCACTTAGAGATCCATCTTAGCTGAGGGGCACCATGCACCCCAGCAGAGGGTCTCAGGGTAGGTCAGGTGTGGAAAAGAAACCAGATACTTGGCCTGAAGAAAGACAAAGACCCAAAAGAACTGCCCTATATGAATGACTTTACCTCCTCTTCACTGCTTTCCTCCTCACTAGTAGGGGACACCCACTCCCTTTCTCTGTGGGTGTGCATCTCTGCCTTGCCTCTGTCTTAACAAACTGTTTGTCTGTGTGCTCTCCCACCTGTTGTTGTGCTATAATAATAAACTTTGTACCTGCATTTACAGTTTCTGCCTCCATGATAAATGAATTAGTCACTGGAGACAAAGATCCAGAGAAAAATAGCTTCTAGCCTCTATCCCTTGCTGGTCTTGTGACTAGGATTCTGGGTTCTCATCCAGGCTACCCAGGTTCAATTCCTGGGCAAGGAAGAAGATCTTCCTTCATGCCACCTCTCACTGCTGCCTCCATGGTGATAAGTTGTAAATATCTAAAGTGGAGCCCATCTACCCCATTTCAGGGGATGAAACAGGAGGCTAGTTGTAAGTTTCCAGCATGAAGCCTGTCTGTTTCTCACCCCAGGAAATGTATACAGGAGGCCAATTGTAAGTGCCTAGCCTGGGGCCCATCTATCCCCTGTCTCAAATATACCTAAAACAAGTTTTATATGTACTTTTTTTCTGTAAATTGGGGAAGAGGTTCATTTTACTCTGCTTTTAAATTCTATGTCCAAACTTCAATAATAATAATAATAATATGCCTAATAATGAAAAAAGAGAAAATTGTTAAGTGATTTGGTGATTTATAGATTCAATGGAAGAAAATAAAACCCACTAGTTAGCATGGTATGCATTTCACTCAAGTAGGTTTTAAAAGCATTTATTTTATCAATGTTTCAAAGCATTGTATTAACTCACTATTCTTTCAGATTGTAACGTTGTCAGTTTTATGATGCCAACAATGGCTTCTCTCTCTGGAAATATGGAAATTCTCTATGGAAATAACTAGCAGTTTGTAGTATTTGATCCTAACTTCTTGGTCATTACCATGGTTTTAAGTCATTATGGCACTGAAGTTATAAGTACAGGCTATCAGATGTGAAAATCACATCTAAAACCACAGCTTGTCATTTAGATATTTCTGAATATTTTGTTATTGGACAAAATAAATATAAATCTGTTTCTATCAGAGTTTTTAGAATCCAGGAATTGGTAGGAAATGTGAAGAAACAACTATAGAATATTCTAGTAGAAATGACTATAAACGGCTTGTTGGATCTGCAAAGACAAGAACTGACAATTAAACATATAATTTTAGAAATTGGGCTTTTAATATAAATTACTTTGATTGGAGCTTCATGTTAACTGAATTCCCTGAATAAACTCATTTTCTTTTACCTTTGTGAATGCTGTCTTCTTTAATTTCATGTGATAGAGATCAAGTGAGGCTTTTCTAGTACTAAGCTTCAGCTTAAAATAAGCACTAATTTCAAGTGAAAGTGTGGAGTAATTTGGGAACATTTTTTCTGCTGCTTTATTTGTGTGCAGACTGATTACAAAATGACAAAAGCAGTCAGGTGGCTTAATTGGATGCAATAGTGCTCACTGGGGCAAAACTGGGAGTCTGTTCATGTCTGTAGTGCATTTTCATATTTTGCACAATATCTAGACATCCTCCTGAAGTGGGTTCCTCATAATTCTTCTGCAGGGTTCTTAGTTTGAAAGCTGGTCCTACACATTAGTGTTATCTGGACAAACATGCATATCACATTCTTGGCATCCACCAGAATTTAGGAAACATAGAAATCAGATGCAACAGTATAACCTGATCCTGCTTATGTATCAGATCTCATTCTGTTCTTTGCATCAAAATTTCTCTCACTTTTGGATCTTTGCATTGGTAACTCTCAGTCATATATTTGACTACTAAGGATCAGTTCTAAGGGCTTCCCAGGTGGTGCTATTTTCCTGCCAATGCAGGAGACATAAGAGATGCTGCTTTGATCCCTTGGTCAGGAAGATCCCCTGAAGGAAGGCATGACAACCCATGCCAGTATTCTTGCCTGGAGAATCCCATGGACAGAGGAGCCTGGTGGGCTACAGTCCATAGGGTTGCACAGAGTCAGACATGATTGAAACAAGTTAACATGCAGGCACGCATGCCCAATCAGTTCTAAGCTAAATACTATCCTTTCAGAGAGGCCTTTTGGGGCCATTCCATCTAAAGTGCCCCTCTGCTGAGCATTTCTCCAATGAATTAACTTGTATCATTTACTTCATTGCATTTTTCACTATTGGAAATTGTATCATTCAATTATTTCTACATTTATCTTCTACCTCCCTTCACTAGAAGGTAATCTTCCTGAAGATAGATTTCATTTTTCTAGCACAATGGTTAGAACACCATCTGGCATATGATTGGTGCCCCAAAAGATATTTGTTAAATGAATAAATGACTCACTAACCAAAGGGATGAATGAATAACATTTATGTATGACTTTTCTTTCCAAATCATGGAGTCAAATATTTAGAAGGAATTGGTCATCAACATAAAATCACCACTTTCATTAGGATGACTTACTAAATAAGGTCCTATATTAAATAAATTAGTAAAAGAAGAGCAAAGTTGTGCGACATATCACATATGGTTGAATCATCTATTGTAATAGCAGAACTCCAGTGCTTGGTTACACAGAGTACTCAGAATTTCATATGGCAGCTTTGAATCTAAACTACTGAGCATACAATTCTTTATTTGTCCCAGAGATCAATCTAGCAAGGTGAAGTACTGGCAGAGGACTGGAATTAGAACCAGACACAATGGCACCCCACTCCAGTACTCTTGCCTGGAAAATCCCATGGACGGAGGAGCCTGGTGGGCTGCAGTCCATGGGGTCGCTAAGGTCAGACACGACTGAGTGACTTCACTTTCCCTTCTCACTTTCATGCATTGGAGAAGGAAATGGCAACCCACTCCAGTGTTCTTGCCTGGAGAATCCCAGGGACGGGGGAGCCTGGTGGGCTGCCGTCTATGGGGTCGCACAGAGTCGGACACGACTGAAGCGACTTAGCAGCAGCAGCACAGTAAATTTGGCTTCCCAGGCAACACTAGTGGTAAAGAATCTGCCTGCCAGTGCAGGAGACATAAGGATGCGGGTTCTATCCCTGGGTCGTGAAGATCCCCTGGAGGAGGGCATGGCAACCTAATCCAGTATTTTTGCCTACGGAATTCCACGGACAGAGGAGCCTGGAGGGCTACAGTCCATAGGGTTGAAAAGAGTCTGAAAGGACTGAGCAACATAACACCCATGCATGCACAGTAAATTTGGAGAGATATTAATAGCATTCTCAAACTTAAATGGTGACTCCAAAGCTCACCAGATTTAGCAGATTCAAAAGGTGAGGTTGCCCTTGATGACGGAGAAGTTTAAAGAATCCTAGGCAAAACTGGAAGTTGTACTCATGGGCTCTACTCTAATTCATATTATTTCAGGTGAGCTTGCTTTAAGATAGACTGTTTTCTCTTGATAGGGAATTCTATCAGATACTTCAGAAATCTCTATCCCTGGATATCCATGACACAACATTTCACTGACAAAGATGCACACAGCTCCTTCAGCCAGGCTCTCCAATTGTGCCCCAAGCATCTATCACTGTTCCTCTAGATTTAGTTCCAGACAAAAATTCTCTTGTTAGTGGCTCTGTCCTTATACTTTATCTGACAGCGTTACTGCTGTCAGGAATGCTCTACTTATTATGTCCACTATTTGTCCTCCATATGTCAATTCAAGTATCAGTTATTTCATGAGTATTTGTTGATGTGGCTACCTAAAAAAAAAAGAAAAGAAAAGAAAAGAAAATACTTTCCAATGGTGGAACATTCACTAAATCTGGAGAAAGAGCATATATATATATATATATAAAATCTAGAAAAATGGTACTGGTGAACCTACTTACAGAGAAGGAATCAGTTCAGTTCAGTTCAGTTGTTCAGTCATGTCCGACTCCTTGTGACCCCATGAATCGCAGCACGCCAGGTCTCCCTGTCCATCACCAACTCCTGGAGTTCACTCAGACTCACGTCCACTGAGTCTATGATGCCATCCAGTCATCTCATCCTCTGTTGTCCCCTTGAATGGAGATGCACATATAAGGAATGGACTAGTGGACCCAGTAGGGGAAGGACAGGGTGGGATGAATGGAGAAAGTAGCATCAACATACATATACTATCATGTGTAAAGTGAATAGTTATAACACAGGTAGCCCAGTCTGGTGCTCTCTGATGACCTATAGAAATGGGGTGGAGGAGGGGAGAGAGGCTCGAGAGGGAGGAAATGTATGTATAGTTAGGGCCGATTTATCTTGTTGTACAAAAGAAACTAACACAACATTGTAAAAATTAAAAAACAAAAATGAAATATTTAAGAACCAAAATATGTAGAAATCTGGGAACCTATTAGATACAGGGAGAAAGGTTGAGTCTTCTTTTTCTTGTCTGTTAAGATGTTGTCATTCAGTTGCTAAGTTGTCTCTGACTCTTGGCGACCCCATGGACTGAAGCACACCAGGCTTCCTAGTCCCTCACTATCTCCCCGGAGTTTGCTCAAATGTGTGTCCTCTGAGTCAGCGATGCTATCTATCCATCTCAGCCTCTTTTAATATATCTGTTAAATTTAAGCTAGAATTCCTTATAGCTTTTGAGTGTTGGAAATGATATTGCTAACAAAATTGGAAAGAGAGGAAGCACAAAGAGTAGAATAGAACTGTTGCTATTAATGAGGATACAGGTAATGGCATGTCTATTTTTAAAAGTGTCATTATTAAGGTATAATTTACATACAATAAAGTTTCCACATATTAAGAACAAAGAGAAAATGAGCTCTCCGGTGCCTCTTCTTATAAGGACAGTAAATCCTATTGGATCAGGGCTCTTTTAACCTCATTTAACTTTAATAACTTCCATAAAAGCCTATCTCCAAGTATTACACTTCAGGGTAGGGCTTCAAAGCAAAAAAAAAAAAAAGGAGGGTGGGGGAAACATGGCATTCAGTCCATGATAGGCATGGTATATTACTGGTAGCATTGGAACTACTCACTGATATTTTATTTGGAATTTTTGCAACACTTATAAGTAATATTAGTCTGTAATTTCTTTGTTGTCCACTATCTTTATCAGGCTATATGTCATTATTTTTGCTTAACAAAATGAATTTACAATGTTCTCCATTGTTTATGAGCTAGAAGAAAAGAAAATGTTAGTAACTCAGTGTGTGACTCTTTGTGACCCCATGGACTGCAGTCTGCCAGGCTCCTCTGTCTATGGAATTCTCCAGGCAAGAATACTGGAGTAGGTTGCTATTCACTTCTCCAGGGGATCTTCCTGACCCAGGGACTGAACCTGGGTCTCTTGCATTGCAGGCAGATTCTTTACCATCTGAGCCAACAGAGACGCCCTTGCTAACTGGTCTCTAAATATTTGATAGAATTATTTAGTGAAAACAGTTGTCCCAACTGTTTTTCTGAAGCAGTTCCTTTACAACTTTATTGCTTCTGTAAAAATGTATCTATTTAATCCTCCCAGCCTTATCAGGGTTAATTTTGGTAAAATAAATTTCTCTCTAAAAATATCTCTTTCTTGTATAGATATGTGCTTGAATTTCCAGTAAACAGGTTACTGATCTAGATTGAGTCTAATTTTGAAAAATAGAGACTAGATTTTGACTAATTCTAGAAAAATAAAGATACCTGATTTTTTTCTTATATTCAAAAATCAGGAAATATATGCATCATAGTGCTTTTTCATTGGAATAATCACTGTTTCTATTTATTTGCATCTTATTTATCTTTTTTCTACTTTTTTAGTGCTGTTCCTTTACTATTATCCTGCCAGGAGGTTGATGACAGACTCCTGAAGGTCAGGAATTTGTTCTCTCCACACTATATACTGCTATTATCTATAACACAGTGCAATACAGTAGATGTTTAATAAATATACATTGTTATGAAAAGCATCATGAACCCTGATACATGTGTGACATTTCGTAATGATCTTCTAGTAACATGTTATAATGCAGTGCCTGTATAAAACTTTTAATAGAATTGTAGCTATCCCATTTTGCTACACTCTGCAAATGACTCTAAATAATATATTTAGAGAGTAGCAATTGTCAAGAAGTATGAATAAAAAATGATAATTTGACATTTACAAGAGTGAAAGTTTTGGACCATTAACCACAAGCAGAGAAATATGTGACAATGAAAAAATATCTGTCAAAGGAAATATTTATGAAATAGTTGGAGTTCAAGGGCAAATACATAGAACAGCTGAGAGATGTTTTCTGTTTTTTGCACATCCGTGTCAAAGATTGACGGTCACCTATTTTCCTTCAGCAAGTGAGTGGCAATTTGGCTATTACTTGGGTTGGAATTCATGGATCCATTAAAGCTTTCAAAATATCATTAATGGCAAGATCAGACATTTTTATGGAGGTAATCATTTCTTCAGATGGATCTTGTTAGCACATTTTCACACTCTATATTAGCATCATTATTGAACATGAAAACCAGGTAGATGCATCACCTTTAGGATATCAAGTCAACACCAGCACAGCAGTTTATGAGTCACTGATCTGCTGTCGGCACTGAGCAGTCTAACAGTGGGAAAGTGACCTTGAGATAAACTTCACATTTATCTGTAATGTTTCATTCATTATAGGCTCCGTAAAGTCTAAGATATACAATGGAGACACCTTCAGTTGAAAACATCACAAATAATTTGACATACTATGGCTTAAGAGCAAAAAAAATCATTGGAAAATAATGAAGCATTTATTTCAACAGAAAGGAAGAATTGAGTCGCACTCTGTTAATTTATGTTTGGTCTATATTCACAGTTTTCTTGCCGGCTATATTTAAATAGTAACCAGACAGTTGAAATTAGTATGCCATTAAACTTTTAGACACATTTGCACAAGAAAATGAAATTTTCAAGGGAAGATTTAGAGTAACCGAGTCTGACTGTACCAAAAGTAACAAATTACATTGAGCAAGCTCTTTAGAAATGTTTCTTTTAACATATGAGATCCTCTGCAATGAATTATTTACATCCTTTGTGCCAAGAAAAGGAAAGCTTTCTGGGTCAGCATTAATTGTTCTGTATAGCTGTGTAGATGTATGTATGACAGTAATCAGGAGACATGAATATGTGTTATGGTTTTGATATACACACAAAAATACTTTAATAACTTGCATTTCACTGGGACAGCTCAAATTTCTTTTTTACTTTTTTTTGTTTCTGTGTGGCATGCTTGTGTGCTGACTGTAGCCCGCCAGGCTCCTCTATCCATGGGATTCTCCAGGCAAGAATACTATAATGGGTTGCTGCCAGGAGCCGGCATATTGCATATTGAGTGAGGATCTGGAATAGCTCAACTGGAATTCTATCACTGCCGGGAGCCAGCGTGAGGCACTCCGCCCATGACAAAGGTCATGAGGAAGGAGGCTCGGCATACGCAAAGGCGGGATCGAGCCTCAGGAGTCCCCCTGGAAATTCTCGAGCATCTACCCCCAAAACCAGAGTCTGCCTACTTTCTGCTTTGTGCTTTCACCTACACCTCTGACTTTACAGGGGGCTGTCCCCCACTACCTCTCTCTGAAAAAAAAAAAAAAAGAGTTAGCTCACAGCTCCAGTTAATAATTCTTGGGTGTGACAGTGTTTCAACCTACAAACTCCTTTGGAAATCCTCTAGCCTGCCTGAATGGGTTTTTCCGGCCACATGTGATTGTTCAGAGCCTCCCAACTGTGAGAGGCAGGAGATGTTCTAAACTGCCTAAACACAGATTCCTTTGAGTAGTTAAAAGATTGATTAGAAATTGTATTGGTGAAGGGTTTTTCACTTGTTGGGCCAATGTTTGCTGCTAAGTCTCCATACTCCTTACCTACTGTGTCCTTGGCAGTGTATTGATTGATATAATGGGTGTATAGAAATGTAAAATGCAGCTTTGTCCAATGCTTTTTGGAAGGCTGGCGCCTGACTTTGGAATAATCACCTTTAGAGAAAGATAAGTTTCTTAAAATGTTAACAGGCCTCCGGGCCAGAAGATGATGTCAATCACCTGAACTTTTGCATATGATAAGTTTGCAGGAAGAAAGCCTGGCTTGCTGCATGACTCTACCCCTTCCCCTATTATCCTCTATGCATAACTTAAGGTATAAAAACTACTTTGGAAAATAAACTGCGGGCCTTGCTCACCAACGCTTGGTCTCCCCATGTCATTCTTCCCTTTAACTTCCAGCTGAGCGTCCATCTGGAGCGCGGATGTCCTCTGCGACCATTTATTTGCCTGGGCTTCTAAGACCCACTCGAGAAGGTGTCTAAGGTGGGGCACCTTCCGCTATTCGAGAGGGCGCCTTGGGCCTCCGTGGTCAGAGCTAACCTGGTGTCACGGGTTATATTGATTTTCCGCGTAAACCAAGCCACTCAGCTTCTTTTCTCCACTGAATTTTCCTACTGAGCTATCCTTATTTCAGCCGCTTTTCTCCACTGAATTTCCTCACTGAGCTATCCTTATTCTATTACTCTTTGTATCCTTAATTAACGTGTAATTAAGCAGTTGTTCCCTGACCCTCGCCTAGCCGTCTCTCCTTCGAATACCCTGGATCAGCCGGGGCTGGTCCCCGGCAGGTTGCCATTTCCTCCTCCAGGGGATCTTTGACTCTGGGATTGACCCTCGTCTCTTGTCTGTTACATTGGCAGGTGGATTCTTTTACCACTAGCACCACCTGGGAAGCCCAAGACATACACACAAAAACACTTGAATAGCTTACATTTCACATGGGCAACATAGATACAAAAACAAAGTTATCTAGATAATTCACAAATAAATTCACTAGGTATTTCAAGACTGTCATCTAGCTGCCTGTGTATTGTGGGAGACAGTAGAGAGGAAAAATATACTTCTACTTTTGTCTGAAATATTTTATAATCAAGGAAAAATGTTTGAGATTTGTTTTTCTAGAATTTATTTTTTATATTTACAGTTCTTTTTTTATTGGGGTTGACTTTTTTTTTAATTTTATTTTATTTTTAAACTTTACATAATTGTATTAGTTTTGCCAAATATCAAAATGAATCTGCCACAGGTATACATGTGTTCCTCAGACTTTGTTTTATATTTGTGGGCTCAGCCAGAGGCTAATCACAGTCAGGTAGTAACTAAGGATTATTAAGCCATTTCTGTAGTGCACTGATTTTATTGAGCTGAAATGTCCCATTGAGTCTTATATCAAGGATAAGATCCATACTTTATAGATAAATTATTCAGATGATTTTTTTTTATTCTTTTACCTTTATATAATATGCTTCATATGATTCCTTGCATACATTTTTTTTGTTTATTTTTTACAAACAGCTTATTGACCCAAACACACAGATATATTGGAACCTTTATGCATTGGTATTTTTAGGAGCCAAGTAGTGAAAACATTTCTGGTGAAATAGTGTTGGTATTATAGCAGTGAAATCTTGGCAATTCGTTATAACTAAAATTGAATTCATTTCTTTACCCATCCCCCCACCAATAGAATCTCATTTACCTCCTATCTCAATTCATGAGCTCACTGATTACCTGGTCTCTCAGATTGGAAATCCTATTGTCATTCTTGACAGCTCTTCCTTCCTAAAACTTTATTTTCTCCCAATCTGTCAATTCCCCCTACGGGGTAACTCCCAAACCACTCAGCTCTGTTCTTTCCTCAGTTTTAAAGCTATATCCACCTCCAGGTTTCATGTGTGATTTTGGGGCCTTCATTATTATGCCATGAAAGAGTATCTTCATGCAAGGGTGGGAAGAGGTCATTAGCATGGGGACAGGATTAACTGTTTTAAATAATTGAAATAAAATATTTACTAAAAATACATCTCAAAATGGATCCTTGCACATCACTGGCTTTTGGCAACGTGGTTGAGAAATGAAAATGCTCTAAAATATTCCCCACTCTATTTCCAGTTATTGAAAACTATTTTGATTATGTCAGTCTTTTTCACACACACTTTACAGTTCTGCATTGCATGAGGATAAGGTCCAAACTCCTTGACTAGTTATATGAAACTCATCCACATAATTCTTTGCCCAATTAAGGATATCTATCTATCTACATACCTATATATCTATCTATCCCTGTGAATAAATACATATGTATGAAATATACCATATAGGGCTTCCCTGGTGGCTCAGATGGTAAAGAATCTGCCTTCAATGCAGAAGATCCGGTTTGATCTCTGGGTCAGGAAGATCCCCTGGAGAAGGGAATGGGAACCACTCCAGTATTCTTGCCTGGAGAATTCCATGGACAGAGGAGCCTGGAGGGCTACAGCCCATGGGGTCACAGAGTCGGACACAACTGAGTGACTAACACTTTCACTTTCACTTTTTTTCATATATCATATATTTACATATTTGGCATGTGTAGATATATACACAGTTGCATGCATTCATACATTGTAGGATATACATGTATGTATAGTGGAGTATCAATATATTGCATTTAGTTTTGTTGAATATGAACTAGATAAGTATGAGAGGTCGGCATGAAACTGATTGTTGTCCATTTTAGTTAAATCAGCATGTCCCAGAGAGAGAAATCAAAATTATACCACATCCATTTTGACTTGGCTTCAACTGCACTGTGGGAAGATGTCTATCCACAGAGTAATTTGTGAAACATTTTACTTTCAATCTATTACAGTCCTTTTTTTTTTACTTTATAAATCTAATTTTATATTTTATTAATTTCAATAAAATGAGAAAAAAAGGTGGAGGTGTAAACAAAAATAAGGGAGTCAAGGTAAAAACTGGACCAGATAGGGATGAAGGAGACATTGTAGAAATACTATCATTGCAATCCAAGGCTGCTGGCTATAGACCAAACTTGTTATTCTGTTTTATTTTATTTCTGAATTCTCTTTCCTGCCAAGTGCTTTTCTCAATTCTAATAAAATATTTCTTTTTAATAATTTAATATATTAATATAATAGTTAATAATTAAATTAATAATTAATTTAATATATTAAAATTTAAAGGTGAAACCCAGCTAAAGTTAATTCAACAATTTAAAGATCATTTATTTGACATTTATTGTCTTTTTGCTTAGATATTCTTATTTATTTTTATTGAAGTATAGTTGATGCACAGTAATAGTATATAAGGCTACAGGTGTACAGTATAGTGATTCACAGTTTTTAGAGGTTAAACTCTATTAATAGCTACATAGTAAAATCTTGGCTATATTCCCTATGTTGTATAAAATATCTTTGTAGCTTATTTTATGCCTAACAGTTTGTACTTCTTAATCTTCCACCACTTGATTTCCCCTTCCTGTTTCCCTCTCCCCACTGGTAACTACTAATTTGTTCTCTATATCCATGAGTCTGCTTCTTTTTGTTTTATTTACTAATTTGTTGCATTTTTAAGATTCTACATATAAGTGATATCATACAGTATTTGTCTTTATTTGTCTAACATTTCACTTAGCATAATGCCCTCTAATTCCATGTATGTTGCTGCTAGTGGCAAAATTTCATTTTTTATGATTGAGTAGTATTCCATTCTGTGTATGTGTGTGTGCATGCATGTGCATAACCATATCTTCTTTATCCATTCATCTGTTGATGAACACTTAGGTTGCTCCCATATCATCAGTTCAGTTCAGTTGCTCAGTCGTGTTCCACTCTTTGTGACCCCTTGGACTGTAGCACGCCAGGCTTCCCTGTCCATCACCAACTCCTGGAGCTTGCTCAAACTCATTTCCATTGAGTTAGTGATTCCATCCAACCATCTCATCCTCTGCCATCCCCTTCTCTTCCTGCCTTCAATCTTTCACAGCATCAGGGTCTTTTCTAATGAGTCAGCTCTTCAAATCAGGTGGCCAAAGTATTGGAGTTTCAGCTTCATCATCGATCCTTCTAATGAATATTCAAAGTTGATTTCCTTAGGATTAAATGGATTGATCTCCTTGCAGTCCAAAGGACTCTCAAGAGTCTTCTCCAATGACACAGTTCAAAAGCATCAGTTCTTCGGTGCTGAACCTTTTTCATGGTCCAACTCTTACATTCATAATGACTTGCAAAAAACCATAGCTTTGACTAGACAGACTTTAGCCGGCAAAGTAATGTCTCTGTTTTTTAATATGCTGTATAGGTTTGTCATAGCTTTTCTTCCAATGAGCAAGCATTTTTTAATTTCATGACTGCAGTTACCATCTACAGTGATTTTGGAGCCCAAGAAAATAAAGTCTGTCACTGTTTCCCCATCTATTTGCCATGAACTGATGGGACCAGATTCCATGATCTTAGTTTTTTGAATGTTGAGTTTTAAGCCAGCTTTTTCACTTTCCTCTTTCACTTTCATCAAGAGGCTCTTTAGTTCCTCTTGGCTTTCTGTCATAAGGGTGGTATCATCTGCATATCTGAGGTTATTGATATTTCTTCCAGCAAACCTGATTCCAGGTTGTGGTTTATCTAGCCCAGTATTTGAATGATGTACACTATATATAAGTTAATTAAGCAGAATGACAATATACAGCCTTGACATACTCCTTTCCCAATTTGGAACCAGTCCGTTTTTCCATGTCCGGTTCTAACTGTTGTTTCTTGACCTACATGAAAGTTTCTCAAGATGCAGATGAGGTGTTCTGATATTCCCATCTTTTTAAGAATTTTCCACAATTTTCCCATCTCTTTAAGAATTTTCCACGGTTTGTTGTGAGTCACACAGTCAAAGGCTTTAGCATAGTCAATGAAGCAGAAGTAAACGTTTTTCTGGAATTATCTTGCTTTTTCTATGATCCAACGGATAGTGCCAGTTTGATCTTTGGTTCTTCTGCCTTAGGCTTCCCTGGTGGCTCAGAGGTTAAAGCATCTGCCTGCAATGCCGGAGACCTGGGTTCGATCCCTGGGTTGGGAATCTCCCCTGGAGAAGGAAATGGCAACCCACTCCAGTATTCTTGCCTGGAGAATCCCATGGATGGAGGAGCCTGGTGGGCTACAGTCCACGGGGTCACAAAGAGTCAGGCATGACTGAGCGACTTCATTTCTTTCTTTCTTTCTTCTTCTGCCTTTCCTAAATCTAGCTTGAACATCTTGAAGTTCTTGGTTCACATACTGTTGAAGGCTAGCTTGGAGAATTTTGAGCATTTGCTAGCGTGTGAGAAGAGTGTAATCGTGCAGTAGTTTGAACATTCTTTGGCATTGCCTTTCTTTGGGATTGGAATGAAAACTGACCTTTTCCAGTCCTGTGGCCACTGCTGAGTTTTCCAAATTTGCTGACATATTGAGTGCAGCACTTTCACAGCATCATATTTTAGGATTTGAAATAGTTCAACTGAAATTCCATCACCACCATTAGCTTTGTTCATAGTGAGGCTTCCTAAGTCCCTCTTGAGTTCGCATTCCAGAATGTCTGGCTCTAGGTGAATGATCACACCATCATGGCTATCTGTGTCATTAAGCACTTTTGTATAGTTCTTCTGTAATATTCTTGCCACCTACTCTTAATACCTTCTTTTTCTGTTAGGTCCATACCATTTCTGTCCTTTATTGTGCCCATTTGTGCATGAAATATTCCCTTGGTATCTCTGATTTTATTGAAGAGATCACTAGTCGTTCCCATTTTTTTGTTTTCCTTTATTTCTTTACAATGACCTCTTAGGGAGGCTTTCTTATCTCTTCTTGCTATTCTTTGGAACTCTGCATTCAGATGGATATATCTTTCCTTTTCTCCTTTGCCTTTCACTCCTCTTTTTTCATAGCTGTTTGTAAGGCCTCCTCAGACAACCATTTTGCTTTTTGCGTTTCTTTTTCTTGGGGATGGTTTTGATCACTGCGTCCAGTACAATGTCACGAAGCTCTGTCCATAGTTCTTCAGGCACTTTGTCTATCAGATCTAATCCCTTCAATCTATTTTTCATTTCCACCATATATTCATAAGGGATTTGATTTAGGTCATACCTGAATGGTCTAGTGGTTTTCCCTACTTTCTTCAATTTAAGTCTGAATTTGGCAATAAGGAATTCATGATCTGAGCCACAGTCAACTCAATGGTCTTGTTTTTGCTGACTGTATAGAGTTTCTTCATCTTTGGCTGCAAAGAATATAATCAATCTGATTTCTGTATTGACCATCTGGTGATGTCCATGTATAGAGTCTTTTCTTGTGTTGTTGGACAAGGGTGTTTGCTATGATATTAACTCCTTATTGCTCATAGCATTTGCAAATATTTTCTTCCCGTCCATTGGTTGTCTTTCCATTTTGCTTATGGTTTTCTTTACTATGTGAAAGTTTTTAAGTTTAATTAGGCCCAATTTGTTTATGTTTACTTTCCTTTCCTTTGATTTAGGAGACAGAGCAAAAATATATCACTGCAATTTCTGACATGTATTATTTACAAAGCAGTGTTCTAGGAGCTAACAATTAAAATTTCAACAATTCATGCAATAGTTTTAAAGGTATATACATAAACATCTCTGTGGAAAACAGGGAGACAGTGATTCATCCTCCTCCTGTTCTCTGAGTTTTAGGGAATGGACCCTTAGCCACTCAGGGACCAACTTATAAATCTGGAAGATTAATTTACCTTCTTTCTCCTATTTTCTACTTCAAAAACAATCACCAAATCCTGTGAACCCTAGTTTCTATCATTCACCTGTGCTGTTACCTGGCATCCTCTATCTACCTAGCTACCTACACCTCATATTCATACATGAATAAATTCTTATTCCTTCTTTCTTTATTTTTTAACCCATCATCATATATCATTGACTTTATCACCAAAACAGTAAATATAAATGTATCTTACCATTATTGTAATTATTAACTCTAGAAAACACCAGAGTAGATGTCTTAAAAAGCATATTGAATCATGTCCACTTTGGGGTTGAATGCAAACTTTTCACCATTACCTGTAAGAATCTACATGGTCTTACCTCTTCTGTTACTCATCTAATTAGCATATATATTTTGAGGACTCATGGTATGCCAAGTTAGACACTGGATATACAAGAGTAAGACATCTATGCTTCTGTTAACCAACGTGTATTCTAGTAAAAGATTTAGAAATAAGTATTTTAAATTACAAATAAGTAATTACATTGTGATACATTTTATGAATGTCATAAAAGAAGTAAGTTTAATTCTAAGCCATAATATGGAGAAAGAACACCCATTTGAGATAGGGTATCAGCTGGTGAGGGATCACGCAAGGTGAAAAGGTATAAAAATGAGATGGAGCCAATCACAGGTGGGTGAGGGCAAAGTGTTCCAAACGAAAGGATCTAAATGTGCCAAATTCCTAAAATGAGGGTCAAAAAGAGGGCCTGAGCATCCAGATCAAAGTGATATAATGGGAGAAGTTCAGAGAAAGTGATAGAGATGTAGGTAAGAGATTGTATTCACTTTCTATTTTGCTGACAAAGGTCTGTACAGTCAAAGCTATGATTTTTCCAGTAATCAAGTAGGGATATGAGGGTTGGGACTATAAAAAAGGCTGAGTGCCAAGAAATAATACAGTTGAATTGTGGTATTGGAGAAGACTCTTGAGAGTCCCTTGGACAACAAGGAGATCAAACTAGACAATCCTAAAGGAAATTAAGCCTGAATAGTCATTGGAAGGACTGATGCTGAAGCTCCAAAACTTGGCCACCTGATGAAATGAGCCAACTCATTGGAAAAGACCCTGATGCTGGGAAAGATTGAAGGCAAAAGGATAAGGGGGCTGTAGAGAAAGATGGTTAGATAGCATCACTGATTCAATGGATATGAGTTTGAGCAAACTCTGGGAGATAGTGAAGGACAGGGAATCCTGGCATGTTGTAGTCCAAGGGGTCACAAAGAATTGGACATGATTTAGAGACTGAAAAACAATAACAACAAAAATTTCTGTAAAACAAATTGTCATAAAGTTAGTGGCTTAAAACAATGTACATTTATTATCTAATTTACAGTTTCCATGGATGAGCAGTCTGGACATAGCTTAACTGGGTCCATGGCTAAGAGTCTTAGTCTTAAGAGGCTGCACTCCTGCCACTGACCAATGTTTTCCTTCAGGAGCTCAGCTCACATGGTTATTTGCAAATTTCATTTCCATGTTGTGGGACTGAGACCCTTATTTTCTAAGGCCAGGGGCCACCCTAGCTCCAAGATGACCCCCAAAGTTCCTTGCCATATGGCCTTCACAAGGCCATCTCATTACATGGAACCTGACTTCTTCAAGGTCAGCAAGGGCATCTCTCACTCTAGACTGCAATGATAAGAGTGTTATAGAATGTAATGTAATGATGGAATGACTGTTGTGTTATCTTTGCCAGATTCCACTGGTAGAAGAAAATCACAGTTTGTACCAAAGGCTTCAGTTGTGTAAGTTTTGGTAAGGAATTCGAATTTGTTCTAAGTGAAATGGGATTTTACAGAAAAGAAGGAGGAAAGAAAGACAAAAGCATGTTTCAAGGAATTATGACAAAAGAAGGAGCTAATTCTGCTTTGTGCCTCAGAGAAGATTTCTTGGAGAAGATGGCTCTTCGGTAATAGAATAGTGGGTAAATTCAAAAAGAGATGACATCAGAGGAAGATAATATCTGTGTAAGGACTGCAGATAGATTGAGGGAGAGAAAGTAGCACACACATATGGAGTATTCAGGATGAAATGTGAAAGTGCTAGCTGCTCAGTGGTGTCCGGCTCTTTCTGACCCCACGTTGCAGTCTGCCAGGCTCCTCTGTCTGTAGGATTCTCCAGACAAGAATCCTGGAGTAGGTTGCCATTCCCTTCTCCAGGGAATATTCCTGACCCAGGGATCAAACCCAAGTCTCCTGCACTGCAGACAGATTCTTTACCATCTGGCCCACGAAGGAAGCCCCAGTATTCAAGATGCACAATTTCAAACGTGAACAGAAACCAAGTGAAGTTGAATGCAGTTGGTAATTTTGTATGGTTTAAAAGGAATCTATATTATTAGACATGCTAGTCTGGAAGATAAGCCTGGAGTTGACTATAGGGAGAATGAATTGAAGAAAGAACTTGGAACTGGTAAGGAAACCACTACTTTTGGTGAATTTTTAAGAAAAGTTTTAATACATTTTGAAATCGTTGAACTACACAACATGTGCACTGTCAGAAAAACTGGATTTATTTCTTTTCTAACCACTTTAATTGAGGTATGATTGACATAAAAAGAACTGTAGATACTTAACATATATAGCTTTATGTGTTTGGAGAAGTGTACAACCATGAAACCATTATCACGATCAGTGTCATAAACATATTTATTCATCATCTCCGAAACTTTCCTCCTACCATCTTTCCTTTTTTTGAAGAATTTTCTTTAAAAAGGGCTGCAGCCTAAAAAGAGCTGTAACTGGAATAAAACTTTCCTTAGTTTGCTTGCACGGATTCTTTTGAAGGACTGTGGTTTTAAGGGCATGTCAAAAAACTAGGTGCCCTACCTTTAATTGGAAATTTTCAGTTTTAGGTAAAAGGAAGTAGAGTAAGAAACTAGGACTTGTTTTTATGCTAGGTAGAAAATGCTGAATTTCTTTGGGACTAGAAGCCTGGCTGCCCTGCTTATCTTTGCATCCTCAGTCACTATTAACATATTCTCGATGATTCAAAAATATTTAAAAAATAGACAGATAATTAAATAGGATGTAATATCAAAGTTCCAGTCTATAAAGCATCTGCCTGCAATGTGGGAGACCTGGGTTCAATTCCTGTGTCAGGAAGATCCCCTGGAGAAAGAAATGGCAACCCACTCCAGTATTCTTGCCTGGAGAATCCCACGGACAGAGAAGCCTGGCGGGCTGCAGCTCCTGGATTGCAAGAGTTGGACATGACTTAGCGGGATCTTTCTTTCTTTTTAATATCAAACAAATATTTCAGCTATCAGACCACTACCACTTTCCACTCTGCTCTCTCTCCTTTGCCTTTCTTTTCCTTCCTAATATCCAAATTCATTATTAAGTATCCAGTCTCAAAATCTTGATGCATTAATTTTTATCTTGTTTAATGTTTGAATGAAATTATATAGACTGCCTTATCCACAGACCCTATGTAATGTGTGAGATCATTCACAGTATGTAAGGCAAGCTCATGTCAATTGCTTCAGTAATGATGATTATACTCGGATTTGCACTGTCTTTGAAACTAAATTTAGATGATTCCTCATCTCACAACTATTTAATGCCAAACTGATTACTGCATTCTGGATTATGAAAGAATACACTCTAGGATATTATTTCTGAGCTACTAAGTAATGATTGTGAGATAAGATAAAAGGTGAAACCAATATTTACTAGTGATGATTAAAGGTATGTTTGATATTTTATTCAACACAAATATTTGAATATCCTTTCTGGGATTTTCTAAATAAATAGCATATTAGCATTTAGAATTGTTTAGAATATGTATGTGTACTCCTTCATTCACTTTCATTAATATTAACAAGGAATGAGGCTATTTTTTTCACTTAATGGAATTCTGGCAAATAAGATGTTTCTCTTCCCTTATCTCTATGTTTGCCATCTAAGAATAATAAATAATTGTTAAACAACTTTGCATGCTCAGTTGCTTCAGTCGTGTCTGGCTCTTTGCAACCCCATGGGCTATAGACTGCCAGGCTTCTCTGCCCATGTGACTTCCCAGGCAAGAATAATGGAGTGGGTTGCCATTTCCCTCTTCAGGGGATCTTTCCAATCCAGGGACTGAACCCATGTCTCCCTCATTGGCAGGTGGATTATTTACCACTGAGCCACCTGGGAAATCCTAATAATTCAAATGAATCTGTATTTCTCTGTCACTGTGGGTTGATAAAATTACTCAGAATTAATAATACAGACTTCACAGCAACTGCTTCACTCTGGATAGTTTAATATTTAAATGAATAGTTTATATATGTAAACATTGTGTAATATTCAGTATCTGCCTTGATAATGGAGAAGGCAATGGCACCCCACTCCAGTACTCTTGCCTGGATAATCCCATGGACGGAGGAGCCTGGTGGGCTGCAGTCCATGGGGTCGCTAATAGTCAGACACGACTGAGCAACTTCACTTTCACTTTTCACTTTCATGCATTGGAGAAGGAAACGGCAACCCACTCCAGTGTTCTTGCCTGGAGAATCCCAGGGACGGGGGAGCCTGGTTGGCTGCCGTCTATGGGGTTACACAGAGTCAGACACGACTGAAGCGACTTAGCAGCAGCAGCCTTGATAAATTATTTCCTTTGTAAGAAAATTAAGATTATATGTGAGAAAGATGGTTTAAGTAGAATTCAGTCAAAATACAGGACATTTGTGATTTGAAAATCCTTGAGAATTTTTTTTAACGTGGTTTAGTGTACTAGGAGGTTTGACACTGTAAAAATGTTTAGCACCTGGGTTAACTGCAGAAAATTGGAAGTCAACCCAAAGACTGCCATGACACCCAGAGCTTCTTCAGCTTCTGAATGTGGACATGTGTGAAGGGTGTTTTGCTGAAAGTTACTTACCATGAATAAACTTTTGTGATGATAAGCTGTAATTATTTTTATTAAAAATAAGGATTTTTCATCACAAAAAGATATTCTGCTTATGAATAATTTGAACAATTCAGAAAAAGATAAAATTGAAGAAAAACTCATCTATAGCCTTACCATCTGGTTATAAGCACTCTAACTTTGCTTACCTTTCTTTTCAGTATTTCTATGCACCATTTTTTATCCAGCTGTGTTTATATATGATATGAATAGGTTTATAGGAATCTAGGGGTAAGCTATAAAATTTGAAAAACATGCACAGGATAAGGAAGAAAACCCAGAATTCTATAAACAGATATAGCCTCTTAATGAGTTTTCTGATTTTCTTTTTTTCCCCCTATGCCTATGGACATCATCTTTTATATTCTGATTGTGAAGATTAGTAATCAGAGGGATATTTTTGATAGAAGAAACTATCCTCTGAGACTTGTTGAAAGAGGATATTTCTGTGAGTAGGTTGATTTATTAGTTTTTCTTGATGAACAGAAATAAGGATAAGTTTAAAACACAAGATTTAAAAATATGAAACAACATAAGATTTAAAAATATGAAAAATGTTTTCCCAGGGTCCTTGGGAATGAAAATGTATTCCTGTATACAATCTGACTCTGTTAAGAAAAACTCTTTCAGTGTCCCAACGAGTTTAATGAAAATAATATTACATAGGGCTTAAGATCAAATCCAGCCTCTGCCATTTGGTAGCTGAGTGACCTTGGACAAGATACTGGACCCAAACTAAGCACCTAAGAAGTGATAACTGCTATTATTGTGAAGAGTAATTTTATAATAATTTTATAATAATAGTAATTTTTAATAATTCTAAAACTCTCTGTATCTTTGAGTTCTTAAATTTGTCTTACCTTTAAGACATCTGGAGTAGGTTTAAATCTTTGGTTTCAAACAAAGATTTGTGATGGTGTTTTTTTGAGTTTTTCTGTACTTGAGAATCTATTTCTGATTCTTTTTCAGATGAAAGACCATCTAAACGTGCAAGTATTTCTTCTCTCCCAACTCATTTTCTTAAAGTATTGTAGCTATGTTTCCACTCTTTCCTTTTTGAAAGAGGAGAAGTCTGAGGTTTGGTTTTTGTAAAAACTCTGATTGTTTTCCTGGAGATTGTAGGATTAAAAAAAAAATTTAATGTGTTCTCTGTCCCAGTAAGACATCACCTCTTTTTATTGATTTCACCTGGAAAGTTATGATCCTGTTTTAGATCTCCTTACATTTTTTCAATTTAGTTTTTTAAAACTATCTTTCAATACTTTTCACCCATTCTGTCCATATCTCTCAGCCATCTCAGCCATCTTCATAAGAATTACCTTTATACCTTTTCTCTTTGCCTGCCCTTGTTTGAGTTAAAAGCTTTTTCAAGTTATTCCTTTGATTTATATATTTAATTTTCCTTGGTGTCATAAAAAATGTAAATTTAACATATTGTATTATTATTTCTCTTTCTGACTCTTCCTTATCTCACTCTTCTCTCTTTAAATCCCTTATGTTCATTTTATTTTATTTTTTTTTCTTTTCCTTATGTTGATTTTAGCTTGTTATTTCCATATAGCTTTCTATTGATCTTGCACTGAGGTCATCGTGTCTTCTTGCTTCCTAATATAGATGTCAAACCCTACAGCTTTTTGTTCCTTAAATTATTTGTTAATGAGTAATTTTTTTTCTTTTTTTCTTTTTAAAATGTTTATTTATTTATTTGGCTATGCTGGGTTTTAGTTGCAGCTTATGGTATCCAGTTCTCTGACCAAGGATTGAACCTGGGCCTCCTGCATTGGGAGCACAGAGGCTAAGCCACTGGACCACCAGGGAAGTCCCATTGATAAGTAATGTTTTATTCCTAAAGAAGAAGTAACACTGATTCTGATTCTAAAGGATGGGTTTCTTTTCTTTTTTTCTTTTTTTTCACCGAAGGAATTTGTTTTACAGTCTTTATTTTATTCTCTCTGTCCAAGGAATTTTCCAGGCAAGAATACTAGAGTGGGTAGCCATTCCCTTCTCTCAGTTCAGTTCAGTTCAGTTGCTCAGTAGTGTCTGACTCTTTGCGACCCCATGAATCGCAGCACGCCAGGCCTCCCTGTCCATCACCAACTTCCGGAGTTCACCCAAACACATGGTGATGCCATCCAGCCATCTCATCCTCTGTCGTCCCCTTCTCCTCCTGCCCCCAATCCCTCCCAGCATCAGGGTCTTTTCCAGTGAGTCAGTTCTTCGCATGAGGTGGCCAAAGTATTAGAGTTTCAGCTTTTGCATCCTTCCTTCCAATGAACACCCAGGACTGATCTCCTTTATGGACTGGTTGGATCTCCTTGGACTGGTTGGAGTCTCCAAGGGACTCTCATGAGTCTTCTCCAACACCACAGTTCAAAAGCATCAATGCTTCGGCACTCAGCGTTCTTCACAGTCCAACTCTCACATCCATACACAACCACAGGAAAAACCATAGCCTTAACTAGACAGACCTTTGTTGGCAAAGTAATGTCTCTGCTTTTTAATATGCTATCTAGATTGCTCATAACTTTCCTCCCAAGGAGTAAGCATCTTTTAATTTCATGGCTGCAGTCACCATCTGCAGTGATTTTGGAGCCCAGAAAAATAAAGTCTGACACTGTTTCCACTGTTTCCCCATCTATTTCCCATGAAGTGATGGGACCAGATGCCATGATCTTAGTTTTCTGAATGTTGAGCTTTAGGCCAACTTTTTCACTCTCCTCTTTCACTTTCATCAAGAGGCTCTTTAGTTCCTCTTCACTTTCTGCCATAAGGGTGTTGTCATCTGCATATCTGGGGTTATTGATATTTCTCCCGGCAATAATGATTCCAGCTTGTGCTTCTTCCAGCCCAGCGTTTCTCATGATGTACTCTGCATATAAGTTAAATAAGCAGGGTGACAATATACAGCCTTGACATACTCCTTTTCCTATTTGGAACCAGTCTGTTGTTCCATGTCCAGTTCTAACTCTTGCTTCCTGACCTGCATATAGGTTTCTCAAGAGGCAGATCAGGTGGTCTGGTATTCCCATCTCTTTCAGAATTTTCCACAGTTTATTGTGATCCACACAGTCAAAGGCTTTGGCATAGTCAATAAAGCAGAAATAGATGTTTTTCTGGAACTCTCTTGCTTTTTCGATGATCCAGCAGATATTGCCAATTTGATCTCTGGTTCCTCTGCCTTTTCTGAAACCAGCTTGAACATCTGGAAGTTCACAGTTCACGTATAGCTGAAGCCTGGCTTCGAGAATTTTGAGCATTTCTTTACTAGCATGTGAGATGAGTGCAATTGTGCAGTAGTTTGAGCATTCTTTGGCATTGCCTTTCTTTGGGATTGGAAGGAAAACTGACCTTTTCCAGTCCTGTGGCCACTGCTGAGTTTTCCAAATTTGCTGGTATATTGAGTGCAGCACTTTCACAGAATCGTCTTTCAGGATTTGAAATAACTCGCCTGAAATTCCATCACCTCCACTAGCTTTGTTCGTAGTGATGCTTTCTAAGGCCCACTTGACTTCACATTCTAGGATGTCTGGCTCTAGGTGAGTGATCACACCATCGTGATTATCTGGTGGTGAAGCTCTTTTTTGTACAGTTCTTCTGTGTTCTTGCCACCTCTTCTTAATATCTTCTGCTTCTGTTAGGTCCATACAATTTCTGTCCTTTATCAAGCCCATCCTTACATGAAATATTCCCTTGGTATCTCTAATTTTCTTGAAGAGATCTCTAGGCTTTCCCATTCTGTTGTTTTCCTCTATTTCTTTGCATTGATCACTGAGGAAGGCTTTCTTATCTCTCCTTGCTGTTCTTTGGAACTCTGCATTCATATGCTTATATCTTTCCTTATCTCCTTTGCTTTTCACTTTTCTTCTTTTCACAGCTATTTGTAAGGCCTCCCCAGACAGCCATTTTGCTTTTTTGCATTTCTTTTCCCTGGGGATGGTCTTGATCCCTGTCTCCTGTACAATGTCAGGAACCTCATTCCATAGTTCATCAGGCACTCTGTCTATCAGATCTAGTCCCTTAAATCTATTTCTCACTTCCACTGTATAATCATAAGGGATATGATTTAGGTCATACCTGAATGGTCTAGTGGTTTTCCTTTCTTTCTTCAATTGAAGTCTAAATTTGGCAATAAGGAGTTCATGATCTGAGCCACAGTCAGCTCCCGGTCTTGTTTTTTCTGACTGTATAGAGCCTCTCCATCTTTGGCTGCAAAGAATGTAATCAATCTGATTTCAGTGTTTACCATCTGGTGATATCCATGTTTAGAGTCTTCTCTTGTGTTGTTGGAAGAGGGTGTTTGCTATGACCAGTGTATTTTCTTGGCAAAACTCTATTAGTTTTTGCCCTGCTTCATTCCATATTCAAAGGCCAAATTTGCCTGTTACTCCAGGTGTTTCTTGACTTCCTGCTTTTGCACTCCAGTCCCCTATAATGAAAACGATATCTTTTTTAGGTGTTAGTTCTAAAGGTGCTGGGGTCCAGGCCCCAGCTCATCCAGGGTATTCGAAGGAGAGATGGCGTAGGTGAGGGTCAGGAAACAACTGCTTAATTAAATGTTAATTAAGGATATAAAGAGTAATAGAATGAGGATAGCTCAGTGAGGAAATTCAGTGGAGAAAAGCGGCTGAGTAGCTTGGTTTACGCAGGAGACCAATAAAACTTCAAGACAAGAAGTTTGCACCACTTACGTAGGCCGCAGGCGTCCTTCCGTTCTCCCGAAGGAGAGGAGACACTGAGGCCTCCCCGGTCGGATCTTAGAAGCCCAGGCATAATTAGCAAGCATGGCAGGTTCCGTGCTCCAGATGGAGACTCAGCCAGAATTTGAGAGAGAGAGCGACATGGAGAGACCAAGTTTCAGTGAACAAGGCCCGCACTTTATTTTCCAAAGTAGTTTTTATACCTTAAGTTGTGCATAGAGGATAATGGGGGAAGGGGTGGAGTCATGCAAGGACAGCAGTTCCTGGTCCTAATCGAAGCCAGGCTTTCAAACTTATCATATGCAAAAGTTCAGGTGAATTACATCATCTTCTGGCCAGGAGGCCTATTAACATTTTAAGAAACTTATTTTTCTCTAAAGGTGATTACTCCAAAGTCAGGCACCAGCCTCCAAAAATCATTGGACAAAGCTGCATTTTACATTTTTATACACCCATTATATATCAATCAATACACTGCCAAGGACACAGTAGGTAAGGAGTATGGAGACTTAGCAGCAGACATTGGCTCAATAAGTGAAAAACCCTTCACCAATACAATTTCTAATCAATCTTTTAACTACTCAAATCTGTGTTTAGACAGTTTAGAACATCTCCTGCCTCTCACAGTTGGGAGGCTCTGAACAATCACATGTGGCTGGAAAAACCTATTCAGGCAGGCTAGAGGATTTCCAAAGGAGTTTGTAGGTTGAAACACTGTCACACCCAGGAATTATTAACTGGAGCTGTAAGCTAACTCTTTTTTCAGAGAGAGGTAGTGGGGGACAGCCTCCCATAAAGTCAGAGGTGTAGGTGAAAGCACAAAGCAGAAAGTAGGCAGACTCTGGTTTGGGGGTAGATGCTCGAGAATTTCCAGGGGGACTCCTGAGGCTCGATCCCGCCTTTGCGTATGCCGAGCCTCCTTCCTCATGACCTTTGTCATGGGCGGAGTTCCTCACGCTGGCTCCTGGCAGTGATAGAATTCCTGTTGAGCTATTCCAGATCCTGAAAGATGATGCTGTGGAAAGTGCTGCACTCAATATGCAATATGCACTCAGTATGCAATATGCCAGCTCCCGGCATAAAACGTCTTGTAGGTCTTCATAGAACCGTTCAACTTCAGCTTCTTCAGCATTACTGGTTGGGACATAGGCTTGGATTACTGTGATACTGAATGGTTTGCCTTGGAAATAAACAGATGTCATTCTGTCGTTTTTGAGATTGCATCCAAGCACTGTATTTTGGACTCTTTTGTTGACCATTATGGCTACTCCATTTCTTCTAAGGGATTCCTGCCACAGTAGTAGATATAATGGTCATCTGAGTTAAATTCACCCATTCCAGTCCATCTTAGTTCGCTGATTCCTAGAATGTTGATGTTCACTCTTGCCATCTCCTGTTTGACCAGTTCCAATTTGCCTTGATTCATGGACCTAACATTCCAGGTTCCTATGCAATATTACTCTTTACAGCATCGGACCTTGCTTCTATCACCAATCACATCCCCAACTGAGTATTGTTTTAGCTTTGGCTCCATCCCTTCATTCTTTCTGGAGTTATTTCTCCACTGATCTCCAGGAGCATATTGGGCACTTACCAACCTGGGGAGTTACTCTTTCAGTAGGGGGTCTTTTGACCTAGGGATGGAACCCAGGTCTCCTGCATTGCAGGCAGATTCTTTGCCGTCTGAGCACCAGGGAAGCCCAGGTACACATAGAAGACTATAACCTTGAACTCTCTTGCCTTCTCGCCTCTACTTTCACCTGTATTTTCAACTTCACAGAGATATATCTACCAGGATTCATAATCTGAATACAGTTACTGATGGGAAATACTAATGAGAGATACAAGTGAAGGATCCAAAATGCTGGAGTAGCAAATACAGCACAAACAGTAGTAGCACAGCTGCCTGGTTTTTGATTAGCATGGGTCCTGAGTGAATGAATAATGCAGGATATAGCTATTTCCTTTTAGAGGGACAGTGAATTATGTTGCTGGCAGTGTTACAGGGATATTTCAGTCTTTGACTGTTTCAGTTGATTTGAGTTAATCTTGCTGTCAATGGAAATTGCTTCCATATTCTGATCATTCATTGCATGCAAATCCTACCTAACAGTGGTGTTTGTGTGTGCGTATGTGTGTGTTGATGATATTGTTGTCATCATCTGCATATATATTTTTTTCAATAAAAACTAGAGGAGTCTGTGTTGGGGACTTATCACTTAAAACCAGAAATACACACTTTCCTTTTAAGCATGATAAATGGATGTGTGATCTGAGACTGCCACAGAAAGTTGTGCTCACTGTAAACTTTGTTTACTTGATGTATATGAATGGAAGGTTCACACACAAGGTTTTGTTCATTTATTCTCTCATCCAACTCAATTTCACAGGTATATTTTTGTACTTTGTCTTTTTTTTTTTTTTTTTGAGATACCCTGCCTCATGAAGCATATTTACTTATCACTTATGAATCTCTTGTTTTAATATCAGCCATGTAGAACAAAGTGAAAGTGAGAGTGAAGTCACTCAGTCATGCCCGACTCTTTGCGACCCCATGGATAGTAGCCTGCACCAAGCTTCTCTGTGCATGGGATTTTCAAGGCAAGAGTACTGGAGTGAGTTGCCATTTCCTTCTCCAATGTAGAACAAAGGACCACATTAAATAGCATGAAGAGAAAATAAATAGTGAGAAGCTGCGTATAGTCCTATTTGACTTAATTTCAGTGTTTACCTTCCTTGCCCTAGCTTACCCTACATAGGAGTATCTAGGTAGTATGGGGCAAGGAGGAACAATGTTTCAGTTATGTTTGGTTTATATTTAACTTAATTGCATTCCTGCTAAAAAAGATGAACATGATTTCTAAATACCTTCCACAGCTATTCTGAACACTCTTTTTCTACCTCCTTTTCTCTTTTTTCTTTCCATTATTCATCCCACCGACTCTGATTACACTATTTTCCTTTTCTATCAGAGATAAGGTAGAGAAGAAGAAAAAACTCAAGAAGAAAGAGGAGTAGAAGGGCAAAAAGAATTAGAATTGAATTTTTCTTGACCTCCTCTTGTTTACACTTCACATCCTGAAGTGATAGTATAAGCTATAGGATTATCCTTTCAGACTACAGAGGAGTAAACTTGGGTGTGAATAAGCTTCTGTATAACAGAATAAGGAGTCCAGTAAGTCTGAATAGGAAATGAGTTTAAAATATGTGTTATGATTTTAACGTTTATTTTAGATGCAAAGGGGACACAAGTTGCTTTACATTCATGTGTGAAGATATTTGTTTTTGTAAATCCACAGTGATTCTTTGTAGATCTTTATATAAACCCTTGCTATTGCCTCATTCCTGTGGAATTGTTGAATAACTTAAAAGTCAGGATTCCTGGTTATCCTATGATTCTGTTTCCTCATGGTGCAGATAAAAACTGAGTTCCCCAAGTCATAGGAGAATTTGGGGATAGAATTGGGAATAAGATCTTGATTGCAAGCTGTACTTCTTTTACAACCTGTTTGAAAAGTATCCTAATATTTCTATTTCAGCCTTATAAAGCACTGAAGTAGATGTGAGACTGATGCCCTACTGTAGAGAAGCCAGGATTTTAGTACTCTGGTTGTATTTTCACATCAGTAGGCTGCCTCAAATCAGAGATGGAGAGTGTTACGATTTAGCGTGAGTTTTAGGTTTCACCAGAATCAAGAAGTCAGCAGTAAAAAGCTTGTCTCCTTCTACTCATGAATGAATTATCTCAAACAGTTTGAATTTAAAGACTGTAGAGTATGAAACTTCCCTGGCAGTCCAGTGCTTAAGACTTCAACTTCCGATGCAGGGGGTGCAGGTTGGATAACTGGAAGGGGAGCTAAGACCCCACATACCTCATGGTTAAAAAACCAAAACATAAAATGAAAGTAGCATTGTAACGGATCAACAAAGACTTTATAAATGGTTTGCATCAAAAAAATATTTTAAAAAAGACTGTAGAGTATAAATTGACTAAATTTTCTCCTAATACAGCTGCCAGAGAGATGGCTGGGGAATCAGTTTTGAGATTCCTTGTCTTCACTTTCATTTGAAGATTTAATTAGAAGCATAGCTGTTGCTGATATAATGAAAGTCGAGTTTGGGGCCCACTTGAGTCTGGCTGGTGGAAATAGTCTCTGATGGAAGCAGTGTCAGAAAAATACATTTACTTTAACTTCTCTTTTACTCCCAGAAGCGAGCTTCACCAAACAGAAATATTATTCATGCAATGTGTTAATGGTGATTATGTATAAAAACTGTCACCCACCAAAGAACACCTTGTAATCAAATTAGTAGAAGTGACTGCATTTTTAGAGCTAAAATTTAAATGATTCCTATGTACACAGCCTGCTGATCTCAGCACACTACTGCTTGGACATTTTGTCTTTGACCTCGGATGGCAACATAAAAATTACCTCACCATTCAATATGAAAAATCCGATTGACCTATCCGTTTAGGTACACTGATCCCTGCCTTAGAATTAACCATGGATATCCTTTCTAAATTACTTTTGACTAGGCTAGCACCTTTAAATCCCATTTTTTAACACCACATTTAAGTTTCCTTAGACAAAATGTTTGAGAATATATGCATGAAAAGACTTAAAGGCTAATACACATTGCCACAGGCTAATAAACATGGCACTCGACTTTTAAGGAAAAAACAGAAATTAGAGACTCACGCTTTATGTGTTGTTCCCAGCTCCTCTCTGCATGTTGTAAATGGTCAGGCTCTCTGGTGTGAATGGGTCATAGCTCCACATTTGCCTAGCCAGCATCATCTGTAGTGACACCATCAGAACCAATATCACCATCACTGACAGCACACATCTTTATCTGCAGAGCAGCTACTGCATATTCTGTGTAGCAGGTAATATCCTGACTTCCTGGTTATTTAGCATGCATTGGTACCTGTTCAACATTGGAGATGTGGGCTGATGAGCTTAATATCGCTGACAGACACTATCCAGGCAGCAAGAAGGCAAACCTATGAACATTCTACCATCTCCCCACTGAAACTTTTACACCAGCAAATGGTGAATGTATTAATACTATTGGTTAAATTTCATACTTTCAGGGGAATCTGTGATTGTTTTCAATGTTTGGTTTCTCGTGACTGAATCCCAACCCAGCAGCTTCCTCCACTAAGTTTTGCTTCCTTTGCTTCCCTTTCCTTTTGCAGATTCTAATCTCAGGAAAACTCCCTAATAACCACCCATCTGGCTAAACTCTAGTTCAAAGTCTGCTTCCCCAATTGTCCAGCTTACCAGCAGACCACATGTAATACTTTCCTTGCTTTTGTTACTGGGTCATGCATTAGATATCTAAGGTTCTAGGACAGTGCTTCTTCTTTTTTTTTTTTTCTTATTTCTAATAATAAAATTCCTCTGGTTGTGCTGGGAGAGTAGTTTTCTAATGTTGGCTTTTATGGTCTCTTTCTCTAATGCAGCATAAGTCCAAGTAAAATAGCTTGTCTACACTTTGCAGATTCATTCAATCCATTGACTATTTAAGGAAATTGAACTTGTTATTTATGGCTTCCTTGGATAAATCTTTTTTTTTTTAAAATTAATGTTTGTAAATAATTTGAGCTCACTGGAAGAAGTTTGACAGGTTATTTAACAGGACATTGAATGGTATGGAAAGATAGCATTATTTCAACTGTTTGATGTTTTAGCTGTCCTTAGAAAGGCTCTTTGTTCATGGAAATAGCATAATTTTAAGTGCATTATATTATGCCTTTAAAAAGTTTTACCATTAAACAGAAAACATTGCAACTGTACTATTTTAGTTCAAAAAGAAGAGCAGAAATCAAGATATGAGAAGAAAAAAAGATAGTGATAGACATTTTTGAATAAAATTTAGATTATACTACTTAACGTTAAATGAAAACTTTGTAAGCAAGAACCGGCAAAAGATGGGCTCAAAACAAAGGGGATATTTTCTCATCAACGGTCTCTGAGTCCATGTACCTTGATGGTATCTTGCAATGGGAAAAGCAAAAGTGGACCATTGAGACATTCATTGTGGAAAACACCAGACAAATATTTCTATATCTTATAGAACATTTTAATTTTTGTATGATGAAAGAATGCACACTGAAGATCAATTATCTAAACTAAGGGTGCTTCCTTGGCAGTCCAATGGTTAAGACTTCACCTTCTAATTCAGGGGGTACAGGTTCACTCCCTGGTCAGGGAGCTAAGAACCTACTTGCCTTTCAGCCAAAAAACCAAAGCATAAAACAGAAACAATATTGTAATAAATTCAACAAAGATTTTTAAAATGGTTCACATAAAAAAATTTTTTAAAAATTATTGAAATTAGGGGCACGGGGGTGTTCAGTGGCTCAGTCATGTCTGACTCTTTGCAACTCCATGGACTGTAGCCTGCCAAGCTCCTCTATTCAAGGAGTTTCCCAGGCAAGAATAGCTTTATTTTAATGTGTGTGGATTAGTCATTCAGTCATGTCCGACTCTTTGTGATCCCATGGACTGTATAGCCCACCAGACTCCTCTGTCCATGGAATTCTCTAGGCAAGAATACTGGAGTAGGCCACCATTCCTTTCTCCAGGGGACCTTTCTGACCCAGGGATGAAACCTGGGTCTCCTGAATTACAGGCAGATTCTTTACTATCTGAGTCACCAGAGAAGCCTGGTGGACACCAGTTTTGAGGCATTTTCATCCCCTCCCAGCTAGCCTTCAATTGCCAGAAGTTTTATATGACCTTTTGGTACCAGGCTAATTTATCTCAGTGGCCTGGAGGAACAGGACAGTTGTCCTACTTAAAAAATTGTTGAGTTATAGAGTATTATAAGGATCAAGAAAACAAAAGCTAGACCAACTTCATGGGCACATACTTGGCAAGCAACGTTATTTTGTTTCAGTGAAATTTTATGTAAAAAGGTGGCAGGGCTTCTCAGGTGGCTCAGTGGTAAAGAATCTGCCTGCCAATCCAGGAGACATGGGTTTTATCCCTGGGTCAGGAAGGTCCCCTAGAGGAGGAAATGGCAACCCACTTCAATATGCTTGCCTAGGAAATCCCATGGACAAAGGAGCCCGGCAGGCTACAGTCCCTGGGGTAGCAAAGAGTCGGACACAACTTAGCTACTAAAACAACAATATGCTGTCCTGCAACACATTCCTAGGCTTTAGGAACATATGAAAATTTGTGATGAAGCCAAAGAAGAAAGAACATCTGAACATTAAGCAGAAACTAACATTTATTGCCTTTCTGTTTCTGGCACAATTCTAGATGCTTTCATCTCGGTCTCCTTAGGACCCATGAGAGGCTTGAATTATTGAGCACATGTTACAGAGAAGTTAGTAACTCAGCTGATATCACACAGTTATGATGAGGAATCAAGATTCAAAGCAAGGTCAGTGAAACTTCAAAACCCACATGTAGTCTTCCTATTGTACCAAAGGTAATGATTATGTGCATTTGTATACCCTCCTCGGCTCTCCAGGCCTCTTATTCTCCCTTTCCTTTCCCTCCCCTTTCTCCTCTTCCTCCTCCTTTGTCTTCCTCCTCCTTGTCCTTCTCTTTCTTCTTTGTATATCTGGTTAGTTAATGTATTTAAAAAGAGCTTGGGATCTTAGCTATGAATTATAAGGCCATCTGAGGTAGATGATATAAAAGTTAGATGATATAAAGGAAAGATATAAAAGTTAATTGCTATCTAATATTGAAATAATAGTGCTATGACACATTAGCTTCGACTCGCCTGAGATCTCCTCTCCTCTTCAAATAGCAAGCAATCGAGTTACAGAGGACTTTTTATGTTACAGTGGGCAAAGGACTACTGATTGAAATGAATTCACCACATAGGCTTAGTGTGTTTGTACAAAACAAATCTATCTCTAATAAAGTCCTTTACCACATTTCTGGAAGGAATGGGTTATGAAAACATTGTGCAGCTTTAAAGAGGCCTGAAATTATTTTTAACAATTCAAAAATACATCAGATGCACTTAGTTCCATGTTTGTCAACTGGGTGGTTTGTCTCCTATGGGACATTTGTTGGTGACTAGAGACAATGTTGTCACAACCAAAGGGGGTGCTTTTAGCATTCAGTGAATAGAAACCCAGGAATGTTGCTAAACATCCTCTAATGCACAGGAAAGCCCATCACAAAAATTTTCCAGCTCAAAATTTCAGTAGTATCACTGTTGAGAAAACTTGGTCTAGGTTAAGAGCAATTTTCTTTAAAAAATGAGACTAATTTTTCTCTTGTCAGATGTCCTAGAGTCAAAGCCATAGGACATTCTTGTGCCTCAAAGATGTATGACTTTATTTAAAATTTTGTTATTTTATTCATCATGGATCTTTGCATTTATGCTTATTTTTACAAGTTCTTCAAAATACTATTCATCTTGACTTTTAAATTTCTAATTACCTCCTTGAATTTTATGCCCAGGACATACATCCCACCCATCACGTCCTATTCCTGGCTCTATTAAAGATACAAAAAGGGATTCCAGACATATGCATTACTATACAGTATTTGTTTTTCTCTTTCCGACTTACTTCACTCTGTATGACAGACCCTACTTCCATGCTGCTGCTGCTAAGTTGCTTCAGTCATGTGACCCAATCTTATTCCTTTTTAGATTTGAATAATATTCCATTGTGGGAGACATAAGAGACTCGGGTTTGATCCCTGGGTCAGGAAGATCCCCTGGAAGACAGCATGGCAACCCATTCCAGTATTCTTGCCTGGAATCTCATGGACAGAGGAGCCTGGCTGGCTATGGTTCATAGGGTTGCAAAGAGTCAAAATGGATAAGAAAGCTATGGTACATATACACAATGGAGTATTACTCAGCCATTAAAAAGAATACATTTGAATCAGTTCTAATGAGGTGGATGAAACTGGAGCCTATTATACAGAGTGAAGTAAGCCAGAAAGAAAAACACCAATACAGTATACTAATGCATATATATGGAATTTAGAAAGATGGTAACAATAACCCTGTATACGAGATGGCAAAAGAGACACTGATGTATAGAACAGTCTTATGGACTCTGTGGGAGAGGGAGAGGGTGGGAAGATTTGGGAGAATGGCATTGAAACATGTAAAATATCATGTATGAAACGAGTTGCCAGTCCAGGTTCGAAGCACGATACTGGATGCTTGGGGCTGGTGCACTGGGACGACCCAGAGGGATGGTATGGGGAGGGAGGAGGGAGGAGGGTTCAGGATGGGGAACACATGTATACCTGTGGTGGATTCATTTTGATATTTGGCAAAACTAATACAATTATGTAAAGTTTAAAAATAAAATAAAATAAAATAAAAAAAAAAGAGCCCAACATGTACCAAATCGTCTTTATCCTTTCATCTGTTTATGAACATTTAGGTTACTTTCATATCCTAGCTTTTGTAAATGGTGCTGAACATTGGGGTACATGTATCTTTTTGAAACATGATTTTCTCAGGATATTTCCCCAGGGATGAGATTGCTGAGTTATATGGTAAATGGTGCAGATGAACCCATTTTCAGGGCTGGAATAGAGACATAGATATACAGAGTGAACATATAAACATAGGGGGAAGGGAAGTGTGGGAGATTAGAATTTACCTATATACACTTACATTTGTAAAATAGTGGGAAACTGCTGTATAGCACAGGGAGCTCAGCTCAGTGCTCCATGATGACATAGAAGGGTGGTGGGGAGGTCCAAGAGGGAGGGGATACATGTATACAATAGCTGATTTACTTCATTGTATTGCAGAAACTAACACAACATTAAAGCAACTATCCTCCAAACAAAAAACAAAACATACAAGTAGAGAAACATAATATAGCATGGCGGTGAGGAATGAAGGTGAATCAGTTTTAACACTTTCTAATTCAATATAGTTGTCACTTTATTTCCTTCTTTACCTGTAAAATTGAGAAAGAAGAACCTGTGACACATGTTGGTTCAAAGGATATGTTTATCCGTCAACACACCACAAGCACTGGCTATTAAAACGCAGCCCTTTATGTAGCATGAGGATGGGTGAAGGAAACTGACTCTTCGTCTGTCGCTTGGTCATACTTTTAACGAAAGACGTCACCCGTCCATTCACTTTCTCTGCCTAAGCTGAAGGCCACACATAAGCCCTCTCTTTTTAGTTGTTACCTCCATGTGGATGTAGAGACAGTAATTTCCAATTACCTTGACCAAGACTCACTTTCTACTTCTACTACAATAGCAAAACTTTGAATATCAACAGACTATCAAAGCTGAAAACCAAGTTAATAATTTGAAGTAAAAAGTGGAAAATAAGAAAATAATTAATGAAAGTTAAGGTTCTAAAAATTTGTTTCTAAAGCAAATCTGGTATACATATAAATCTTTGTTATAGTACAGTTCTGAACCTTGCCACATGACATTAAAAAATCAAACAAACCAAAAAGCAATTCTGGATTCTCTTGCACCTAGCTATGGCCATGTAATAAGTAGTGCGGATCACAGAGGAAACATATGAAAGTGTGTGAATTTCTAAAAAAGCTGTTTATAGATCTAAATTATTTGGGAGGGTTTTATTTTTTTTTGTATTGAGTTTAGCCTGTGTTGCCAAAGTGATGGCTGGAGCGCCTGCAATCAGTCTGAAGCATGAGAACACCTTGGAGATAGTAGGCATATTGGAATACTAAAGTAGAAAAATAAGCTTCAGGATTCCTGCTATCAGTATGGACCCTCAATATTTATTTTTGTTACAGACACATCTAATTTGAACTGCTAAAATAACCTTTCCACGTGTCACTTTGGAAGCTCTGAAAACTAACCAGCTTCCTCTGATAACAACAATGGTAACCAGGATTTATATGTATATCAGACTTGCTTAACTTAGATTTTTAATACTTTAATTTCCATTACTTTTTTTCTATCTTCCACTTATGTTTCAAGTTATTGACTTGGTCATTCTGTAAATCAAAATTTGGCTAATTGTAGGTACAGATATCCTTTTCATTATAGGGGACTGGGATGCAAAAGTAGGAAGTCAAGAGATACCTGGAGTAACAGGCAAATCTGGCCTTGGAGTACAAAATGAAGCAGGGCAAAGACTAACAGAGTTTTGCCAAGAGAATGCACTGGTCATAGCAAACACCCTCTTCCAACAACACAAGAGACTACCCTGTACGTGGACATCACCAGATGGTCAAAACCGAAATCAGATTGATTATATTCTTTGCAGTCAAAGATGGAGAAGCTCTATGCAGTTGGCAATAACAAGACCAGAAGCTGACTGTGGCTCAGAATGTGAACTCCTTATTGCAAAATTCAAACTTAAATTGAAGAAAGTAGGGAAAACCACTAGATCATGCAGGTATGACCTAAATCAAATCCCTTACAATTATACAATGGAAGTGACAAATACATTCAAGGTATTAGATCTGTTAGAGTGCCTGAAGAACTATGGATGGAGGTTCGCGACATTATACAGGAAGCAGTGATCAAGACCATTCCCAAGAAAAAAAATGTAAAAAGGGAAAATGGTTTTCTGAGGAGGCCTTACAAATAGCTGAGAAAAAAAGAGAAGCAAGGGCAAAGGAGACAAGGAAAGATATACCCATTTGAATGCAGAGTTCCGAAGAATAGCAAGGAGAGATTAAAAAAGCTTTCGTCAATGATCAGTGCAAAGAAATAGAGGAAAACAACAGAATGGGGAAGACTAGTGATCTCTTCAAAATAATTAGAGATACTAAGGGAACATTTCATGCAAAGATGGGCTCAATAAAGGACAGAAATGTTATGAACCCAACAGAAGCAGAAGATATTAAAAAGAGGTGGCATGAATACATAGAAGAACTATACAAAAAAAGATATGAATGACCCAGAAAACCACGAGGGTTTCATCATTCACCTATCCTAGACAGGTGATATCAGATATCCTAACCAGATATTCTGGAATGGGTAGTCAAGTGGGACTTAAGAAGCATCACTATGAACAAAGCTAATGGAGGTGATGGAATCCCAGTTGAGCTATTTCAAATCCTAAAAGATGATGCTGTGAAAGTGCTGCACTCAATATGCCAGAAAATTTGGAAAACTCAGCAGTGGCCACAGACTGGAAAAGGTCAGTTTCCATTCCAATCCCAAAGAAAAGCAATGTCAAAGCATGCTCAAATAACCACACAATTGCACTCATCTCACACACTAGTAAAGTAATGCTCAAAATTCTCGAAGCTAGGCTTCAACAGTTTGTGAACCGTGAACTTCCAGATGTTCAAGCTGGATTTAGAAAAGGC
This sequence comes from Bubalus kerabau, assembly GCF_029407905.1. Lineage (NCBI taxonomy): Eukaryota > Metazoa > Chordata > Mammalia > Artiodactyla > Bovidae > Bubalus > Bubalus kerabau. Next base: position 51,795,096 of record NC_073635.1, read on the forward strand.
AGAGGAACCAGAGATCAAATTGCCAACATCCGTTGGATCATTGAGAAATAAGATAATTCCAGAAAAACATCTGCTTCTGCTTTATTTACTATGCCAAAGCCTTTAACTGTGTGGATCACAACAAACTGTGGAAAATTCTTAAAGAGATGGGAATACCAGACCACCTTACCTGCCTCTTGAGAAATCTGTATGCAGGTTAAGAAGCAACAGTTAGAGCCGGACATGGAATAACAGACTGGTTCAAAATTGGGAAAGGAGTATGTCAAGGCTGAATATTGTCACCCTGCTTATTTAACTTATATGTGGAATACATCATGAGAAATGCTGGGCTGAATGAAGCACAAGCTGGAATCAATATTGCCAGGAGAAATATCAAAAACCTCAGGTATGCAGATGACACAACCCTTATAGCAGAAAGTGAAGAACTAAAGAGCCTCTTGAAAGTGAAAGAGGAGAGTGAAAAAGTTGGCTCAAATCAACGTTCAGAAACCTAAGATCACGGCATCTGGTCCCATCACTTCATGGCAAATAGGTGGGGAGACAATGGAACAGTGAGAGACTTTATTTTGAGGGGCTCAAAAATCACTGTGGATGGTGATTGCAGCCATGAAATTAAAAGACACTTGCTCCTTGGAAAAAAAGTTATGAACAACCTAGACAGCATATTAAAAAGCAGAGACATTACTTTGACAACAAAGGTCCGTCTAGTCTAAGCTATTGTTTTTTCAGTAGTCATGTATGGATGTGAGAATTGGACTGTAAAGAAGGCTGAGCGCCCAAGAATTGATGCTTTTGAACCGTGGTGTTGGAGAAGACTCTTGAGAGTCCCTTGGGCTGCAAGGAGATCCAACCAGTCCAATCCTAAAAGAAATCAGTCCTGAATATTCATTGGAAGGAGCGATGCTAAGGCTGAAACTCCAATACTTTGTTTGCCTGATACGAAGAACTGACTCATTTGAAAAGACCCTGATCCTGAGAAAGATTGAAGGTGGGAGGAGAAGGGGACAACAGAGAATGAGATGGTTGGATGGCATCACCGACTTGATGGACTTGAGTTTAAGCAAGCTCTGGGAGTTGGTGATGTCCGGGGAAGCCTGGCATGCTGCAGTCCACGGGGTCGCAAAGAGTCAAACACGACTGAAGGAATGAACTGAACTGACTGAGGTGCAGATAAGCTGTCCACACTTTTGTTGACTCACCCCCAATAAAGATTGTGTGCTTAATATAAAAATAAATTCTGGTTTTCAGATATAATGTCTCTGATCATAAGCTAGAAAGTTGGATGTCCTTGCTTTTCAAAACTTCTAGGTAACTATTATTCTGACCTTATTTGATTGAGATTATTTTTGGATGCAAGAAAACACATGTGTGCATCCATATTTAGGTTGTGTAGCTTGTTTTCAGCTCCAGCTGCCAGAGTAAATCACTGAAGATTTCCAACATTGGACAGTGAAGATATTTCAATACAAATGATAATAAGGAAACTGAATGGCAAATGGGTAAAACCAAAGTGTCACTCAGGTGAGGGAAAAGGCTTCTGCTTTGGGTCTTTGTGCTCACCAAGTATGAATGTGTACAGTGTGATCTCACAAAGGTAGGGAGGAGGACAAGAGAGAATGAATGCATGAATACATATATAAAATGTATAGTGGTTTATTTCTCTTCTCCCTTTAGGTTTCTTCCTGATGCTTCAAAAACAATCTAACAGTAGATATTATTTGAGGCATTTGTCAAATTCTACCTAAACTTTCTTTTCCAAGTATACATTATGTCTCCTTGCATGTGTGTGTGTGTGTGTGTGTGTGTGTGTGTGTGTGTGCTAAGTTGCTTCAGGTGTCTGACTTACCCAACCTGCATGTCTTACATCTCCCTCATTGGCAGGCAGGTTCTTTACCACTAGTGCCACCTGGGAAGCCACTTGTTCAGTTGCTCAGTCATGTCCAACTCTTTGCAACCCCCTGGACTGCAGCACGCCAGGCTTCCCTGTCCATCACCATCTCCTGGAGCTTGCTCAAATTCATATCCCTTGAGTTGGGGATGCCATCCAACCATCTCATTCTCTGTTGTCCCCTTCTCCTCCTGCCCCTATGTCTCTTTAAATATGTTATTGTAGCAGATACTGTAGTATCTCACCTCTATTCCTATAGGTCTTGCCAATTCAGAAAACTTTCTTTGGCTCTCAGATTCTGCTCTGTCCTCAAATAAGATGGGCCAGAAGTGCCAAGCAATTTATATCCCTCTGCAAATAGCCCTCAACTGATAGAAGTTGTTGGTGTGTAAATGCCCCAGTTCCCTCTCCCATTGAGTGCAAAAACTCTATGATGAATCTGTACATACAGTACAACTGCTCCCGGAGTTCCCAGTGATATTAAGCTTACTAATTATACTTATGCTGGTTTGGTAGTACATACACAGTTTTAATGGAAGATAATTATCTGTTGCTCTATAAGCCCAGTAGTATTTATCTGTAGTTAATGTGCTTTCAATCACTAGCAAGGCTGGAAAGAAGCTCAAGTCTAGATGATTGCTTTAATCATGTTCTTCCACATGGATCTACCATACACATTACCTGCCCTCCATGTGCATATAAGAGAGAAAACCATGAAATGTTTGAGTGAGAGGAAGAATAATCATGGAAATTCCTGAAAACTATGCCTTATTTTAATACTGAACAAAAGTGCTCATGCCTACTGTGTGTCAGATGTTTTGATAGGAGATGAGGATGCAGTTTTGTTTTTGTTCTCATAAAGCTCATAGCCTAGAATGAGATCAAAGGCTTACTTACAGTATATGTTAAGTTTTAAGAAAAAAAAGTGCCATATATACTATGGGCTGCAATATACTATCCCTGGGTGAAATGGTTTTCACTGAACTGTGCTTTGTTGTAATCTTACCAGTTTACATAAAAGTGTATTATATGGAAGCAGTGCCATTACACATATCACTGTATTTATTTGAAGGATGTTAAGAAGGGTGTTTGCTAAATAAATATGACAGTATCTCTCTATAAGGAAACAGAATAATTTCTTCCTGCCTTATTATAGAGAATATTTATGCTTGCCTTAATCAGCTCAGCTGGTTTGCTTAACTTATGGATACTGTGATTCTGTTTTTTTAGTTCTGGCTACCTGCTAAAAGTGTGAGACAAAGACAAACATCCTGGTCCATCTCTCACGAGCGGATAGGGTTTTGCTGCTTGTGTTATGTATGCCTGTCACTCTGGGATTCATTTTATTTGTCTGCTCATATTTTTCCCTAATTATGTTTCTCTTACTTTTTAACAAAAATCTGTCTTCCTAGATTAGCTTCATCTTTTTTGCTTTCTCCAAATCATTCTAAAATAAGACTTTGTGTAAATAAATCGTCTAAGACATAAAATTATTAGACTATCACAAAGCCCAATTTACCCAACCTCATTAAATTAAGCTGACATCATTGATATTTGGGTAACTTATTTTACCTGTAGTTCTTTATCTAAGACAGTGATTAGAAAACCCATACCTTAAGTAATAAACACGTTACAGTTAAATTGGAATACTCCTTAATTAATTTTGTGTAAAAAAGAAACACATGAACGTGGTGGGGATAGGATGGAGCAAAACAAACAAACAAAAAAATAAAGATGTATATTTTTACACTGAATGGATTCATTCTCTTCTGTCATTTAAATGTGAACCCCACGTACTTATAAATTTTCAGGGGTACTTTTCTTTTAAAACTCAAAGTTTCTTGTTGGAAATGCTCAGACTTTAATATTTCCAGCTGCAAAACATCTGCATTTACTTTAAGGGAAAAAGAATTATCCAGGAATTGAGAGACTATGCAGAGGACAGCCCAGAAATGCAGTGTGTTAGATGACACCAACATGGGGGAAAGCTCAGTCTTTCACCATCACTAAATACAGTCCTGAGATTAAACAGTCTTGCGAATTTGGGGTTTATAGAATCACAAAGATTCTTTTGTGGAATGATAGTCACTTTTGGCTTCATGTCTTTTGTTTGTAGACCATTTGTGACTACAAAGGCTAAAATACCAAACTGGAAGCCAAAAGAGAATGTTGAACTTGGCTCTATGTGGTTCAAATTAGTCAGATATGTTTGATAGGAAGTTGGCTCGTTTCTGTCTCTTTTAGCTTGGTTTTTACCTAATTAAATTCTCAAAAGAGAATGAATGGTGGAATGACTGACCTATTTGTTTCTCCAGAAGGAAAAGAGCAGAGAGTTATTCTTTGAAAATACATTTTTAAAGGCTGCAGTCAGTATCAGAGGTTTTAGGCACTTTACTTTCCCCAAATATTTGATTTTATTTGATGCCTGACATGCACATGAGGGCTTCCCAGGTGGCACTAATGACAAAGAATCCACCTGCCAATGCACGAGACACAGGACATCCGGGCTCCATCCCTGGGTCGAAGAGATCCCCTGGAGTAGGAAATGGTCACCCACTCCAGTATTCTTGCCTGGAGAACCCCATAAACAGAGAAGCCCGGTGGGGCTATGGTCCACAGAGTCACAGAAAGTCAGACACAACTCAGTGAATGAGTGCACATGCATGTATGATCTCCATATAAATGTGTCTCAGAACTGTTTACATTAATCTTTTTAATAATTTCCGAAGTCCCTATCACACACCTTAAAAAAAAAGCAAGACCCCTTTGAGATTTGAGCTATAGTAACTTCTTTAACTTGCCATTCTGGTTCTGAGTTACATGACTTTGGGTCCCCTCACTTTTCTCAGGACAGAATAAGAACCTATCTTATATTTTAAAATAATTACAGCAATAGAAATATTCTTTCTTTATACAGCCCCTCCTATACTTTAAATCAAGTTGATACTAAGATATGAAAGGTAGTTGATATTAAATTAGTAATAAAACGAACTGGAGTGGGAGTGACTGGCTGGGGACGTAACTTGTTGACTGTCAATTGTTTAATTCCAGTTGCTTCCTGGGAATTAAGCGTCTTGGTGAGACTTTGTGGTAACAGGCAAGTCTGGCCCTTTTTTCCCCCTATGTTCTAAAGTGATGAGGGGTTTTATTTTCCAAGCCTGTCATTCCAGTACTTTCCACAGACAAGTAATTGAATTTCCAAAAGCCTAGTACTGGAAGAGCCAAGCTCAACATCCTCCCTTGGCTTCCATTCTATGACTTTTTCTGCTGAATAAGGCCCACTGAGAATGACTAGATTGTAGTTTATTATGTTGTCCTGATTATGAATCAGTGCAATTTACAAATGTTTTGCATTTGAAACCTGGAGTTGTTTTAGGCTCATTTGCTGACATATGTGAATTTGCTAGAAAAGGCCAGTATCAAATGACATCCACCATCTGTGGAGGGTATTATGTCTACAGCTAAGAACTGGAAACATGAAAGAGGTTTGCAAAGTGAACTGAACCTACTTGCCTTCAAAAGCAAAAGCAATTATTTATTCCTGCAAAATATGCCCCAAATCATTCACTTGAGAAATATATCTACTCTTGCATTTAAACAATTATTATAATGCATCTGCTAATGTCGACTTTTAATTTATAAAGAATATTAAGAACAAAGTTAGGCTTTCAAAGTAGATCCCTATAAAAGAAAACTTATTAGAAACTGTGAAATAAACAAATTAAAAAAACAACAACAACTTGTCTCTTGTTTCCAAAGTAACTCCTCTCCTTTATTACTATATAAAACTTTAAGTCCAAGTCTCATATTTCCATGACAACCTGTCTTCATCCATGGTCTTCTCTTATACACCTTCTTGTGAATATAAATTAAGGTCCATAATGTTTCCAAGATTAAATCCTGTTTCCAATTTTAGAATTAAAGGATCGTTCTCTTTTCAGGGTATTTTATTGGCAAGGGTGTTGAAGATTGGAAAGCAGAAAAGGATAGGATTATTTGAAATCTCTTCTTATAGTGGACATAATCTGTTATCTATATATCAGTTCATTTTTAGTTTTTTGGCAATTGATTTTAAGGTAATTTTCATTGGCAAAGCTAAGTAGGTACCATAATACATTTGGGATGAGTCTCATAGTATTAACACCAATAAAATATGAAAAGATTGTAGGTCAAATGTAAGATATTGATTATAATTATGAACAAAATTTCAGATCATGAGGTTCAATTACTGTCTCCTATTCCTGTTGTAGAAATGACTTATCTTTCATTTACATATGTATTTAGCAGATATTTAGGACTTTCCTGGTGGCTTAGATGGTAAAGAATCCACCTACAATGCAGGAGATCTGGTTTTGATTCTTGGATCAGGAAGATTCCCTGGAGAAGAGAATGGCAATCCCCTCCAATATTCTTGCCTGGAGAATCCTCCAAACAGAGGAAACTGGCAGGCTACAGTCCATGGGGTCACAAATAGTCATAACTGAGTGGCTAACAATTTTACTTTTAGTAAATAGTTTAAATGCCTCTCATGGATGGAGGAGCCTGGTGGGCTGCAGTCCATGGGGTCGCTAAGAGTCGGACATGACTGAATGACTTCACTTTCACTTTTCTCTTTCATGCATTGGAGAAGGAAATGGCAACCCACTCCAGTGTTCTTGCCTGGAGAATCCCAGGGATGGGGGAGCCTGGTGGGCTGCTATCTATGGGGTCGCACAGAGTCAGACACGACTGAAGCAACTTAGCAGCAGCAGCAGCAGCATGTACCAAGCAGTGCTATCAAACTTGGGCCTATACCAATGAACAATCAATATAACATATAAAACTCTTATTGTAATGACACCTATGTTCCCACTGGGAAAAATAAATGCATGAATAAATCTATATGTCAGGAGTGAGTGGTAAATGTCACAAAGAAAAATCGCCCCAGATTAAGGGAATTGAACACTAGATCATCATGGGAAAAAACTCCTCTCTAAGGAGGTCACATTTGACAAAGATTCAGAGTGTAATTTATACAAATAAACTGTGAAGAGCAGAACAGCCAGTGCAAAGGCCCTGAGGTAGGGGTATGCTAAGTGTATTTAGAGAGCAACACAGATGCCAGTGTGGTTGTTATGGAGCATGCAAGGGAGAAACTAGTTGAGAAAGGATACCGCATAGGTAGCACTGGGCCTTACAGGCCAAAATAAGGTTTTTGATATTTTTTTATTGTGGTAAAAAACATTGCAAAATTTACTATCTTAACTATAAGATGATATGGTTCAGTGGTATTTTGTGTGTGCTTAGTCAAGTCCGATTCTTTGTGACCCCATGGACTGTCGCCTGCTGGACTCCTCTGTTTCCATGGGGTTCTCCAGTCTATTTAGTATATTTATATTGTTGTGAAAAATAGCTTCAGAGTTTTCATCTTTTGAATCCAGACCCATTAAATGACACTCCCTTTCACCCTTCCCCAGCCTCTGGTAACCACTACTCTACTCTTAGTTTCTATGAATTTGAGTTATTTTCATACCTCATGTAAGTGGAATCATGATATTTGTCTTTTTGCGACTGAATTGCTTAACATCGTTTCCTCAAGGTTGTCACATTCTATGCTGTAGCATTCAATAAGGTTTTCGTTCTTTTGAAGGATGAATAATATTTCACCTTATGTATATACCACATTTTATCTATTTATCTGACTATGGACATAAAATATTAGAATTATCCCATGACTCCCTTTTATGTACAATGTATTGCATATTTTAGCAGGCATTTTAAAACTTTTTTTGTGTAACTATTACTTTTCTTTGGCAATTTGTATTTTCCATACAAAGCTTAACTGTTTTTTGCTTTCTTCTAAAATAATTTTTCTCTGGTCTAATCTTGCTTCTATCACTGCTGTTGCCATGGTGTTTGCATGACACTCAGTTCCATTATGGCATTCATTCAGCTAAAGGAAATTATTATTTATTTAACCATTTCTTTCATATCTTTTTTCATATAACTAGCATTTAGGACAGTAAAAAGCTTGGAATAAGTATGTGTGTGTGTTTATTGAATACTTAGAATCTGTGTACTTGGCTTTTATAGTTTTCTCTAAGTTATAACTAGCTGTCTAAATAATGGAATTAACTCTTTTCTTTTCATAAGATCTCAATAATGTAAAGAGAAAAAATGGTTTTTAGGGCAATAGCATTATCACAATTCATATGCAAATAAGCAACACAGGACAGAATATACATCATTTTATGAATAAAGTTATACTTAAGCATACCTATAAGCAACAAAGCATTGTGCTGATACATTAAATAACAGCAACATTGATAGTGATATGTGCCTTTATGAAGGTAGAATACAAAATAGATAATTTTTAAGACAGAGGATCAAAAAGATCTCATGAGTAAGATGGTATGGAAACATTACCTAATGTTTGATGGTAGAATGAGAAGGGAGAGCATTCTTGGGAAAGAAAGACCCTAAGCAAAGGCATGAAGGTAGGAGATAAAAGACTGACATGCAGTCTTGATATTGAATGAGATAGTCTGACACAAAGCATGAGCATTTTAAGTATTCTGATGAGGAGTAATGGAATATAAGCCAGAAAGGAAAAATAAAGTTAATGACATGTGAGGCTAGGGGTTTTATATCTGATTCAAGAGACAGGGAGTGGGACTGCCTATAGACTGGTGCAGATGAACTTTGAGAAGATAAATGGTACAACCCAACTTCTCATCTAGGCAGGATGATCTAATAACCTTGGAAAATTAGGGGGAGGGGAAATGCCTACCTTTTGTGAAACCAGGCGATAGCTATTCAATAATCCTGTCAGTAAGCAACAAAATACAAATGGTGAGTACCAATGAGGATGAACAGCAAAGAGAGGATGAATAGGAACCATATTTAAGAAATATACTTAACCTGACTGGGTGACTGTGATGAATGAAGGAGATTCTAGGGGTTGGAAAGCATGGCAGATACACACTATTAAGTTAGGATCCACAGTGGAGGAGGAACAGGACATTGAGGAGATATGATGAATTTGATTTTGAACTTACAACTTATGGGGATAAATGAGTTATGGAGAAGAAGGTAAAACTAAGGGAAATCTTTAGAGTGGATCGATGGGATGTGACTGCATCTACTGCAATTAAATACTTACCTTACTGCAAGATAAGATTAGGGTTGGATATAATCAGTAGTTGCAGAAGACATAAAATAATAATTAAAAAATATTAAGCATCTGCTAAGATTTAGGAGGAATTTCCCTGGTGGCTCAGTGGTAAAGAATCTGCCTGCCAAGTAGGAGACCCAGGTGCTATCCCTGGGTCTGGAAGATTCCATGAGATAGTCACTATTAGCTTGATTTCCTTGAAGAACAAACAGACATATTAAATAGCTTGCTCAAGGATACAGAGCTGATAGGTGGCAAAAGCAACACTGTGAGCCTGGTGCATCTGACTTCAGAGGTTACTTGGATTAGAGACAAAGCTCCTGCTTTTCCCCTGGGACTATGTCTTATATCCTTGTCTGTTTTTGATAATGTAGGTTTTGAAATTGTATTTATGAATGCAGAGGAATAACTTGAGATATGCATAGTTCTAAACAGCCAGAACTAATAAAATTACATTGATCTGTAGCACATCAAAATCACAGAGCAAAACACCATCCGAAGTATTTCTAGCCACTTTTGTCAATTTGGCAGTAATTAGGTCCAGGGAGTCTCTGGGAGCCCTGTGTTCCAACTACATCTAGATGATTATGTTTCTGTGGCCATGCACCATGTTTCCAATTTTATTTTCAGAATTGTTTTTATTACTATCCCAGGAAGGAGGCTATGTAACCTTGTTTCCCTCCCATTATTCTAACCAGAATAAATCGGCTTTATTTAAAGAAAAGAACTGACAACTACCCCAAATACCTCATACCAGACTATTTTACCTTTGTTTTTAGACATGAAAATGATGTTTGCTAAGAGATGCAGAGAAGTGAAAGGCAAAATGAGACAAAGAAGACAATGTAAACTTTGCCTGATTATTCAGAAAGAAATGCAGTTACTTTTGCTTTTTTTCTCTCTCCTGCCCCTTTTAAACAAGCCAGTGATGTTTTGTAAGCCTCCTAGGGAATATAAACATTACCAATGTGCTACTGACCTATTTATACTCCCTGCATATTTCTAACTAAATCATGACATTCAAAACATACTAAATTTAAATGTTTCTATTATCAGCAAGAAGATATTCTCTTGCTTTTGTAAAAGGTGTCACTAGGAAAAGGTACTTTGGTGTTCCTAATAGAAACCTCCCATAGGGATGACTGATGAAAGTAAATATTAAGACCGATCAACAGTCTGATTCTGCTTTGGAGATCGGTATACACTGGGTGTAATAATAATTACTGAGTTACTGCCTTTCTTGATGGCTCAGTGTTAAAGAATCTGTCTGCAATTCAGGAGAGATAGGAGACATGGGTTCGATCCCTGGGTGGGGACCATTACCTGGAGGAGGAAATGGCAACCCACTCAAAGTACTCTTGTCCCAAAATACCATGGACACAGGAGACTGGTGGGCTACGTCCGTGGGATCACAAAGAGTCTGTCATGACTGAGCACACCATAGCAGACAATTACTGAATTGCACCTGAAAGCATGCACAGCATCTAGTAACTGTGATTTAGTATAATAATAAATCTTTACTACTAATAGCATGAATGTTTGGGAAAACACTGCAAAGGGCTCTTCTTGGATACATGGTCTCACATGCAAGACTAATGAGGCCCTTAAGGGTGTTGGCTATTACACAAAATTACATCATTCAGTTTGAATATTTTAGGTGTATTTTATACAAACACATGATTAGCTCAAATAATTGTTTTTATCAGATTCAAAGCATTGGGAAATCAAGTAGTTTGTCTAAGGTATCACCAGGTCAAGTTTTTCTTTAAACCAAGGGAGAAATTATCATTTCATTTTCTGTCAGAGGAAGACACATATGATAAATAATTTTGTGCCCATTAAAACCACATGTATTATTTAGGATTTACAACCCATGCACCCCTATCCAACTGCTTGCAGTCTATTCACCCGATAATATGGTCATCACAGAGGTGACCACAGAGGTAGACCCAATTCTACATTCTTGCTTTTGAATGGGATTTCACATACTGCAAATTTAGCAAAAACATTGTCTATTGCTGACCAGCCAAATTAACTACTCTTTATTGACTGAAAGCAAAACAGATTGATTATTTGCATGGTTGTTTTAAAGATATCCCACAGTTTGAAAACATTTAAGATGAGATGAGAATTAAGTTTCAAAAGCACCAAGGACTCCGAAAGAAAATGTATTCATGAACAAGTTAAAGGATATCAAGCTCTTCAGAGCAAGGGAAAGAACAATGGCCTATGTCATGCTTTCTGAGACAGATGGAGTAGAAGACATAGATGCTGAGCATCAAGAAATGAACACTACGGAGGATACTTTCATTGGGAACAGCCTAGATGTTAAACAATGCTAGAGATTCTTTCTCTTCATATCCCAGTTTGCTCAGGAATCTGTGAACCCATATGTAGAATTTTCTAATAACAATTCTCAACATCCCAACAAAAATATTCAAATATCACAAATTTTAGGTGAATATTTATGGTATGGAAAAAGCATGGCTTTAGGGATCAGCAAGATCAGGAGTCTCAACACCACCACCTGTTCTGACCTAGCAGAATACATTCAGCATTTTAGTCTCATAGCAAGAACATCATTAAGTTGGCATCATTGCTGGTTAGAGGGATTAAATAAACATGTCATCAGGGTATGTCTTCCAGTAAGATGGAAATGTGAGTGATTGTCTTTAAACACCATTTTCTTCTCCATAACCTCATTCCTCCCATCTCTTCTGCCTAAAGCACATGCTTGCATATGAACAGGAAGGGGAGCGTGCAGGGAGAAGGACTGAGTGCTCAGAGGGAGAGCAGCCGTATCTCAGGGTCTCTGTAGAGGCAGGATGGCGTGAGATCTAATCAGGGTGGGAGACACGCTGTAGGAGAAGGTTAGGTTTCAGCCCTGGAGCCACATCATTTGGATTCACCTACCTCCTCTATCACTTATTAGCTGTCATCTTAGGCAAATTCCTCTTCTCCTACAGGTGTCATTATTATCTGAAGAATGGGTCTCATAAGAGACTATTTAAGATAATTCTCACTCATAAAGCACTTACCACAATCTGGCACCTAATGATTGTTTAGTTCCTACTAGTCATTATCATCATTTTCATTAGTATTTGCTTCTCTGAGAGGGAACTTCACTAGGAAAAGGAGTCTCTAGATGCAAATAAAAGTGGACTTCTGACAGCTTTAACCCTGATATGGGAGATAATGTCAGCTACTTAGTTTTGGAGGGGAGGATGAGAGGAAAAGCAGAAGGGTGATCACCTATCAAATCAGTAAGACTAAAATATTTCCTAAGACAGACATTTGAGTCATCTTTGATGTTGTATACTAATCCCCTCTTCCCAAAATAATGCTTAATGGATGGTTTAATACCTATTGAACTACTTTTTGAAAATGTATCTGTTTGATGATAGAATTAATCATTTCTTTTGCTATTGCAGTTTGCTCATCTATGGAAAATATAACTTAAGAATTAGTATTAGCATCCATCCTGAAATAGGGAAAAAGCTCCATGACTGCCATAACTAAAAATGCTTTTAATCCATAACCAATGTCTAAATTCTAAAATGTTCCTGTTTTTAAATCTCTACACATGACACACCACCTGTAAAAGTATATACTTTCTTTTATTTTTTATTTTTTTTCCCTTTAAACCCATTCCTAATATTATTTTAAATGTATGACTCTTTATTTTGTGAGATTTCCAGGTAGTACTTTGGAATTAACACTAAACTGTATTTTTAGAAAAAAGTTTTAACAATGAAGGTAAAAAACTTCCATTTAATACAAAGTTAACATAATTAAAGTTTAATCATATTTCTCCACATCAGTTTTCTTTGCTTCCATATTCGTGTTTCTTCAAGGATTTGGGATTCCCCTGTGGCTCAGAGTAAAGAATCCAGCTGCCATGTGGGAGATGTGGGTTTGATCCCTGGATTGAGAAGATACTCTGGAAAAAAAAAAAAAAATGGCATCCCGCTTGAGTGTTCTAGCTGGGAGGATCCCATGGACAGAGGAGCCTGGTAGGCTACAGGGCACGGGTTCACAGAGTCAGATACGCTTAGCCACTGCTGCTGCGGCTAAGTCGCTTCAGTCGTGCCCAACTCTGTGCGACCCCAGAGACGGCAGCCCATCAGGCTCCCCCGTCCCTGGGATGCTCCAAGAAAGAATACTCAAGTGGCTTGCCATTTCCTTCTCCAATGCATGAAAGGGAAAAGTGAAAGTGAAGTTGCTCAGTCGTGTCCAACTCCTAGTGACCCCGTGGACTGTAGCCTACCAGGCTCCTCCGTCCATGGGATTTTCCAGGCAAGAGTACTGGAGGGCGTTGCCATTTCCTTCTCCAGTTAGCCACTAAACAATAACAAATGTATTAATTTACTCTGATTTTCATTAGTGGTTTTGGTAATTGGATAAGATGGTATAGTTGGAAAAATGACCTATAAAAGACTGTAAAAGCCAGTTTATCCTGCAATTTAGCTGAACATTTAACTATTTCAGCTGTATAATGAGAGAGATTTGAGAGCTGGCAGGAAATCTGTTGTATGAATGTGTTGATCCCTGCCTCCTTTTCACCCACACAACTTTGGATGACCAGTCCAAGGCCAAAAGACCAGGGAGAGCACTGTGCTTGCCATCACAAGGGCGATAACTTGTGCAATAGAATTTACTGAAACTTCACTGAGGCAAGAATCAGTATCTAGGAAAGCCCTGAGTACAGAGTGTCAGTCCCTTGAACACCAGAATAGAGCAATCTTTGGCTCCGTAGTTTCTCATACATTACATGGCCCTGCACACATAGGCACACAACATGTGTTGGTAAATGAATAAATGACTTTTGAGACATTTAGAAATTTAGGTATTTCACGTGTCTACCTCCTCCCTACATACATCTTATTAGCAGACCTAATTAAAATCTGAACCATCTTAGGCTTCTGTGTTCATTGCAAACACCCATCTGGGCTCATCAATTTCACCCTCTTCACCAAACAACTCGAGTCACATAGCATATGTTTGGTAATTTATCACCTTTAAAAAAAATAAAACACTGCTAGGGAGTAATTGCAGTCCAGAAAAATCTCATTAGTATAGCACAGCAAGTCTAAACCTGCCACCTAACTTTTCAATGCTGCAGAAGAACAAATGCATGCCTGAATTTAAGAAAGGATATTATTTGTGATGTTGAACTATTTATTACTCCATGGCTTTGGAATGGTTCAGTTTACAGATGCATGGAAATTGTTCAATATATGATGGAGTCACTCAGATAAAAATTTCAGAAAGTAGAGTAAAGGGTATCTGTGGGAAACAATAGAATCACAGGGAATAAGTAGGTTCTAGGGAGTCAGATTTTGAAATTCTAACTTAGCTAACTGCAACTTAAGCCAAGTTTTTGTTTCCATCCACAAAAAGGGGATATCAGAGTCTTAAGAGGATTATTAATTCCTTGGGATTTTCATTCTTATTTTTCTTGGGCTCCAAAATCACTGTGGATAGTGACTGCAGCCATTTAATTTTATGTAAAAGATGCTTGCTCCTTGGAAGGAAATCTATGACAAACATAGCATATTAAAAAGAATAGAGATCACTTTGCTGACAAAGGTCCATATAGTCAAAGCTATGGTTTTTCCAGTAGTCATGTATGGATGTGAGAGTTGGACCACAAAAACGGCTGAGTGTAAAGAATTGATGCTTTCAAATTGTAGTGCTGGATAAGACTCTTGAGAGTCTCTTGGACAGCAAGGAGATCAAACCAGTCAATCCTAAAGGATATCAATCCTGGATATTTATTGGAAGGACTGATGCTGAAGCTGAAGCTCCTATACTTTGACCACCTGTTGCAAAGAGCTGACCCTTTGGGTAAAACCCTGATGCTGGGAAACATTGAGGTCCGGAGGAGAGGAGGGCAACAGAGGATGAGATGGTTGGATGGCATCACTGAGTCCATGGACATGAGTTTGAGCAAATTCCAGGAGATAGTGAAGGACAGGGAAGCTTGGCATGCTGCAGTTCATGGGGTCACAGAGTCAGACACAAATGAGCAATTGAACAACAGAGGATTCTTAAGGGATTCATTGAAAAGCACTTTACGAAGAGACGAACACATCATGAAAACACCATACATCTCCACTGCTCTTACTCTGCCTCATTTTCTGTTAGAGCAAAGGTGAGTAACATTAACCCTCTGGCAACATTTCTTCATCTATCCCTAAAAAGGGATATTAATCATACCTCTCTGTACAATTGTGAGAAGCCGATGGTACTAGATAAAGCTCTGTGAAATCCATGGCAGGTATTTAGAGTTGTTCATTTATTCAGTCACTCAGTTGTGTCCAACTCTTTGCGACCCCATGGACTGTGGCACACTAGGCTTCCCTGTCCTTCACTGACTCCCAGAGATTATTCAAATTCATGTCCATTGAGTCAGTGATGCCATCCAAACATTTCCTCCTCTGGTATCCCCTTCTTCTCCTGCCCTCAATGTTTCCCAGCATCAGGGTCTTTTCCAATGATTCGGCTCTTCAGATCAGGTGGCCAAAGTATAGGAGATTCAGTTTTGGCATGAGTCCTTCCAGTGAATAGTCAGGACTGATTTCCTTCAGGATTGATTGGTTTGATCTCCTTGTCATCCATGGAACTCTCAAGAATCTTCTCCAGCACCACAACTCAAAAGTATCACTTTCTCGTGCTCTACCTTCTTTATTGTCCAACTCTCACATCTGTACATGACTACTGGAAAAAACATAACTTTGACTAGACGGACCTTTGTCAACAAAGTGACCTCTTTGCTTTTTAACACACTAAGTTTGACATAGCATTTCTCCCAAAGAGCAAGCGTCTTTTAATTTCATGGCTCAATCACCATCCACAGTGATTTTGGAGCCCAAGAAAAAATGGTCACTGTGACCATTTTTTCCCCATATATTTGCCATGAAGTGATGGGACTGGATGCCATGGTCTTAGTTTTTGAATGTTGAGTTTAAGCCAGCTTTAAACTTTCTCTTTCAGCTTTAAAACTCTCTTCTTTCATGTTCATCAAAAGGTCCTTTAGTTCCTCTTCCTTTTTGCCATTAGGGTGGTATCATCTGCATATCTGAGGTTGTTGATATTTCTCCTGGCAATCTTGATATCAGCTTGTGATTCATCCAGCCTGGCATTTCCTATGATACACTTTGCTTATAAATTAAGTAAGTAGGGTGACAATACACAACCTTGTCATGCTCCTTTCTCAACTTTGAACCAGTCTATTGTTCCATGTCTGAATTTAACTGTTGCTTCTTGACCTGCATACAGGTTTCTTAGGAGGCAGGTAAGGTGGTCTGGTATTCCTATTTCTTTAAGAATTTTCTAGTTTGTTGTGATCCATACAGTCAAAGCCTTCAGCATAGTCAATGAAGCAGAAATAGATGTTTTTCTGGAGTTCCTTGCTTTTCTCTGATCCAACGGATGCTGGCAATTTGATCTGATTTCGGTCTTGACTATCTGGTGATATCTGTGTGTACAGTTGTCTCTTGTGTGGTCGGAAGAGTTTTCTTTGCTATGACCAGTGTACTCTCTTGGCAAAACTCTGTTAGCCTTTGCCTTGCTTCATTTTGCACTCTAAGCCCAAACTTGCCTTTTACTCCAGATATATCTTGACTTCCTACATTTGCATTTCAATCTCCTATGATGAACAGGACATCTTTTTTGGTATTCGTTCTAGAAGATCTTGTATGTCTTCATAGAACTGGTTAACTTCATTTTCTTCAACATCTGTGGTTGGGCCATAGACTTGGATTACTGTGATTTGGAATAATTTGCCTTGGAAACGAACTGAGACAATTCTATTGTTTTTAGATTGCACCCAAGTACTACATTTCGGACTCTTGTTGACTCTAAGGGCTACTCCATTTCTTCTAAGGGATTCTTGCCCACAGTAGTAAATATAATGGTCCTCTAAATTAAATCCACCCATTCCAGTCCATTTTAGTTCACTGATTCCTAAGATGTCAGTGTTTACTCTTGCCATCTCCTGCTTGACGGCCTCCAATTTGTCTTGCTTCATTCCAGGTTCCTCCCAGAAATCAAATGTTAACAGCCATTTATTTACCTTAATATGTCAACTTTGATGTGTGTGTGTGTGTTAGAGAGGCTTTTTCTAATAGTATGTGCCAAGTATTATCTAATACTGTCAGTGAATTAATGATACTCTAATATTTACTAAACAGTTATATAATATAATATTATATTATTATGTTATATTATATACACTTGTTGATGGAAAAACTGAGTTTCTTCTGAGCTAAGTGCAATTCTAGATGGTGTAAATATGACAGCAAATAATATACATACGGATGGATTTCCTATTCTCATGGAGTCATTTGAAGAGAATGAAAAAATTAATATATCAAATGATCAATAGCCCTGACCAAAAGTAGTGTAAAGGGTCTAGAGAATGATGGGTGTGCGGTCAGAGAAGTTTCCTTCTGAGAAGCTAATGTTTGACCACAGATCTGAT
Source organism: Bubalus kerabau (assembly GCF_029407905.1). Classification (NCBI taxonomy): domain Eukaryota; kingdom Metazoa; phylum Chordata; class Mammalia; order Artiodactyla; family Bovidae; genus Bubalus; species Bubalus kerabau. Next base: position 51,812,622 of record NC_073635.1, read on the forward strand.
GGAAATGAGGACTGAGTAAAACAGAGGCAAGAACAGGTGCAAAGTTCCTCAGGTAGGTACCTGCTTGGAGACCTAAATGGACAACCAAAATCATGGCTGTAGAGGCGGGAGTGAGGGGAGAATGGAGGAATCAGTGGAAAAACAAAAAACAGAGAAGGTCTCATAGGCTATGATGAATCTTTGAGTTCTACTCTGAATGAGATGTAGCCCTTGGAAGGGTTGAGTGGAAGATTAATGTGATCTAGCTTACATTTAATTTATTTATATGTTTTTCATATTTAAAAATTTGAGTTATTTTTATTTTTATTATTTTGTGGTAATAGTTTTTTTAATTGAAGTACAGCTGATTTACAATGTTATTTAAGTTTCTTGTATACAGCAAGGTGATTCATATATATATATATATACACATACTTTTTCACACTATTTTCCTTTATAGGTTATCATCAACACTTGAGTATGGTTCCCTGTGCTATACAGTGGTCCTGTTGATTACCTATTTTATACATAGCAGTGTGTATATGTTGATCCCCAAACTCCTCCTAATCTATCCTCCCCCACGTCATTCTCTGACTCATTGTGCCTTTTCCCCTTTGGTAACCACAAATTTGTTTTGTATGTATGTGACTTAAATTTTAAAAGTCTCACTGTCTAAGTCTATTCTGGCTGCTGTAACAAAAATACTATTGACTGGGTGGCTTATAAACAAACAGAAATTTGGTTCTCAGATTTCTGGAAGCTGACAAATTCATGATCAAGGCACCAGCAGGTTCAGTGTCTGGTGGGAAGGGTCTGCTTTGCTGTGTCCTCACATGGCAGAAGGGGGAAGGAACACTCTGGGGTCTCTTTTCTAAAGACACTATTCCATTCATGAGTGGATTAGGTTTCAGCATACGAATGTGGGGTGATACAAAAATTTAGTCTGCAGGACTCACTTTGGATGCTGTGTAGAGAGTAGGTTGTAAGTGGAGCAAGAGAGGAAGAAGGAGGAATCTCAGGAGGTGATTGCAATAGCCCAGGAGAGAAAGCAGGGTGGGTTAGATTAGAGAGTAGCAGTGGGAAAGATGGGACATTTACAACTCTGGAAATATTTTGAAAGTAGAGCCATGGGGATATCCTGATGGTTTGGAGGTAGGGTGGGAAGAAAGAAGAATGATGTCAAGAATAGCACTGAGTCTTCTGGCGAGAACAACTGAGATTGTAGACTAGAGAAGCCGTTAATTAAAATTGGAACTCTTGGCGGTGGAGACAATTTGCGGCTAAAAGAATTTAGCTTTCGATCTGCCAAACTTAAGCCACTTGATATAAATTCGAATGGTGGTAACAAATAGTAAATAAAATAACCCAGTTCAGGATTCACTGGAGAGATCCAGACTGAAGATATAAACTTTGAAGTTTACCAGCATGTGTGTGCGAGAGTGCTAAGTTGCTTTAGTCATGTCTGATTCTTTGCAACCCTATGGACCGTTGACTGTCAGGCTCCTCTGGTGTTTAAAGCCATGATGCTAGAATAAATAACCTAGGGAGTGAGAGAGAAGTTCAAAGGGAACATCTGGGATGCTCGTGCATTTATAGGATGAGAGTAAAAAAGATGCGAAGGAAGAAAAATATGTTTCCCCTCATCTTGGTAGCAAAGACTGACTACTGATCAACAGTGATTTTTCAAAAGAGGTCCTTTCACCATGTGCATCAGAAATATCTGACGGGCTTCTTTGCAATATATTATACATTCTCTGGCCTCACTGCACACTGACTGGAGCAGAAATGCTAGGAATAGACCATCAGAGTCTGTTTGAACAAGTTCCCGAGGAGAGGCTTATTGACGCTCAAGTTTGAGAACTGGTGCTTCCAAAAGTTTTTTGTTTTTTTTTTCTGATAGCCCACATAGAAGATGACACTGTTTTCTCAGCATGTTGTGTAAATAGACAAAGTCCTTGCATGGGTAGAAATACTGGCCTGGAACCCTGGCTGTCCGGCCCTCCACACAGTCTGAGGGGATCAGAGTGCTGGCGAACCTATAATCAATTTGGGTGGAAGACAATGCTGGGGCACAAAATCGCAGAGCTTCACTTTGTCCTGTCACACATAAAATTAGAGTTTTACAAAGCTGTGGTTATGTGTCTACATTTATTCTAATAAATATGGGAGTTATTGAAATGAAAATCAGAGATTAACTGATATTTAACATATCTATTTCAGCCACAAAGGTAAATATTACAAAAATACGCATAAATACAAAATATGAAGAACCTGACATCCAAAGGGATTCTCAAAGTCTAGAAATTCATGGTCCTGAATTTTAAGGGATATTAAAAAACCTTCTCTAATTTCCATATCACTAATGAATTCTCTTTCTTGTTTTTCTCACACAGGCATTTAAGGACTAAAGGCTTTGTTTGACAGCTGTTTTTTAATGTATTTAAACCTAAGGTGATATTCAGGTAGCAGTTTCTAAAATCTGTTCAATAAAATGTTAATGGTCCCATGGTTAATTTGGGACCAGGTATATTTCCTTGGTTGTTAGCAAGTCATATATTGTTAATAAAAAAAAAATGTATTCAAGATGTAAAAACACAGCTTGTTGTTGCTTACCCCAATGTGTCTCAGGTGTATTTGATTAAAACAACTCTTTCTGAAAGTATTAATGTCTCAAAGTCAATATTGTTGCCAGAATCCAATGTAAGAAACTCTGGTCTAGAAAACTCTTACAACATGACATGGAAGCAACTCCAAGGTAGTTTAGGAATATGTATCCTGGGTTACTAATGGAGAGAAGCAATGATGAGCAGGGTGATTAGTCTAAAGAGATTCTCTAGAGCAGGTAAGTCTTGGCAATAAAGAAGCATGCGTTAGTAGAAAGGGACTTACAGGGCAGAGGGAGCAGAGAATCAGGTAGCACACACTTGTGTCTTGGATCTATAGTATAAAAAAGACCTTTTAAAAAGGAAATTACTCATAGTGTCAAAACTCAGTTTTCAGACTTAAGATATATGTGTCTCAAATACAGAGAAAGATTTCTCATCAAGGTGATATTAGTTCCTGACATTGAGGTGAGAATCCAGTGAGAGAGCTTTTCCAGGAGAATAATGGAGCTATTGCCCCGTAAGAAGTGGAAGTGTTAGTCACTCTGTTGTGTCCGACTTTTTGCTACACCGTAGACTGTGGCCTGCCAGGCTCCTCTGTCCATGGAATTCTCCAGGCAAGAATACTGGAATGGATTGCTATTCTCTTCTCCAATGGATCATTCCGACCCAGGGATAGAACCGGGGTCTCCTGCATTGCAGGCAGATTCTTTATCATCTGAGCCACCAGGGAAGCGCACATAAGAAACCACTCTAAAACTCAGTGGATTTAAACAATAGCCACTGGATTAGATCATGAGTCTGTGGGTCTTTAATTTGGGCCAGGTGCCCCTGAATGATTCTACAGGTTTGACTATACTTATGATGTGTCCATGCTCAGCTGCCAGTCAACTGGATGTCTCCTCTGAGCTTTCACCAATTATCTCCTGGGGCAGAGAAGGTTCCTAAGCCACATCTCTTTTGTCATCCAGAGGCTAGCCTGAGCCCGTTCATGTAGTTAATTCACAGGGTATTATTAGTAATAGGAGAAGAAGGACTCTTAAAGTGTACATGTGTAGCAAAGGCTACAGATTTGCATAACATCACTGCCACCCAATGCTATCAGGTAAAGAAAGCACAAGGCAGCTCTGAAATAAAGAGTGGACTCTGCCCCTTGGTAGGAGAAGCTGAAAAGTAATGTGTTCTTTTTTGTAATCTACCACAGTAGGTGATACAGGCTACATGGTGGAGGCACAGACTTCCCCTCTATCAGCAAGTAGAATGCTCCTGTGAAACCTTTCATAAGCCCACTTGGTGTAAAGAGAAAAGGCAATTACCTCAGGATGTATCTTGCAAAATAATGCACAAAGTTAGTGGAGATAAGCACAGATGCTCGTAACACAAGTAGGAAGGTATGGCAGCTTAATGCTGAGATGCTGAGTGTAGCTGCAAAACTAATGCTAACACTAGTTTTTCTTTTCCACTTTTTTTTTTGTAAAAGTGAAAAGCCTCTTTGGATTTCTTTCAATTAACAAAAACAGGTACTAATGTAGGTCTTTTGTGAAAGCAAAGTGGCATAAAATGAACTTTTACAGGTGGGGGATACCTGTACCTTTGTAAACAGGGAGGAAAACTGGAAACCAGAGTCCTTTGGAAGGAGCACAGGCAGAAAGCAGGGGGTCATGACGTCATCTAGATTGGCAGAATTTGATGTAGTTACACAGTTGCTTTCAGAAACCACAGCCAGAGTAAAATCTGCATTCATATGCTCCATGGGTTTCCCTGCTGGCTCAGACAGTAAAGAATCTGCCTGCAGTGCAGGAGACCCAGGTTCATTCCTTGGGTCGGGAAAATGCACTGGAGAAGGGAATGGCTACCCACTCCAGTATTCTTGCCTGGAGAATTTCATGGACAGAGGAGCCTGGTGGGCTTCAGTCCATGGGGTCTCCAAAGGGTCGGACATACAACTGAGCGACTAAGCACAATATGCTCTGTGGATACACACTTGTTAATTGCCAACCAGGCATTTTATAACAATCAAATATGTAGCCTTTGTTAATAGGAGGCATAATGTTAAGTGGTTTTTTTTTAATGTTAATGATATTCTAGAGTTAAGACTCCAAATACATTCAATGAATCCTGGGAAGTGGGAAAAGATGAAGAAGGTTGAGTATAAACAAAGTTAAAATCATATACAATTTTCAGAGGGAGTTTATAGATGAAGATACATCCTTGTAAAATATTTCTTTTAACAGGTAGTATGTATACAATAAACTAAATTAAAAGTTCTAGGTATGATATGATAAAAAATACCATGCTTATCCCAGTTCCCCAGTTCAATAATTCCTTTCATGGGATGGGCCACTGTTACTGATTTCTTGTTTATTCTTACAGAACTATATATCTTCTTTTTTTTTCTGTCTTCATCCTTCATCTTAATTTAACATGTAGTCTACTCTGTCTCTAGTTCTACACTTAACTATTCCCTTTTGACAAGTTATTCACAACTTACGTTGTTTAAGAGACAATTGTATGTATAAACGAGGCTAAAAGGAATGTTAACATTTAGTGGCACATTTAAATAAGTGAAAAATTTTTTTAAACGCATCATTTATTACGTGTACCAATATATAAGTGTGGAAAGAATCTTAGGACTAGAATTTCTGGGTAAAAAAAAGGTGTATGCATAAGTTATTTTGAAAAATATTGCCAAATTGCTACCAATCAAGACCTTTTGCTACATACAATTTTTAAATTATTTTATTACACTTAACTGTAGAAAGCTCTGGGAGTTGGTGATGGATATGGAGGCCTGGCATGCTGCAGTCTATGGGGTCACAAAGAATTGGACACGACTGAGTGACTAAACTGAACTGAACTGGAATATAGAAAATCTTTACAGTTTCTGAGTTTTGTCTTATACTTAGGTGTTTTGTTTTGTTTTGTTTTTGAAGAGTTTAAATCTCTCATTTAGAGGAGTTTGATATTTTATTCATTTTTATTATGCATATCATTTAATGTGTTATTTTAATTATGCTAAACTGCCTTTATTTGTTTTGTGTGAAATGTGGTGTAGAAACTGAAGTTTTTTCCCAGATGTTTACTCAGGGGGCTGAATCCATTTCTTGACTAATATATATTTTTATTAGTAAATTAAAATAATATCTTTATCTTCTTACTTAATTTTTGATGTATTCTTCCTTGTTTCTTATTTACTAATACCTCTTCTGGTTGTACTAGACATAAAACACTGCTTTTGAGCAATAATCCACAACTAACATGGAGGAAAGAGATGCCACAGTTTGGCAGGATTGATGAAAAACAGTCTGGAGTTGCCACTGAAAGAAGAAAGCAAAGAACCCAGAAAATAGTAAGGAAAACAGGATCCATAGGGACATAGACAGAAAAGATTAGATGTCTATACTCACATGATATCATGAGGTTATCCACACATGGATCCCCAAATAATGGAGCGGGAAAACAAGAGAAACCATAAGCCTTGTGTGGGAAGGGAAAGATAGAGAAGGATTTATAAATGATATAAAATCCATAAAAGTCCAGAGGAATAGAAATTAAACTGAGATTTATGCTGGGTATTAGGGTCTGTGATGGCCACAATTGATAGCATCTCCCTTCCTTACTCAGGTTATAAAGCAAAATTTCTCTTTTATTACTAATAGAAGCAAGATTAGAAGGCATGCCTTCAGGGCTGCTAAGAAATAGGGTTTTATAATCCTAAACTCCAGAATTCTTTAGATTTAATCACCTAGTCAAGGCAACATAAGATTGGGAAGCTTCCCTGGAGAACAACCATTTCCCTTAGGAGTAGCAGCAAAGCTAACGCGCTCTGCAGGCATCTTGCTCCCCGGAGAATATAGATGGAAGAGAACACAGCTGCCCAGATGGTTGCAAGCAGACACATTGCTCCAGGTAACTCAAGCAGAAGCAAACCAACTAAAAGGGCAGAGAGAGGCAAAAAGGATGTCAAAACCCCTTCTCTAGGAAATCAGGAGGTTTTTTCCTCTAACATTAGACTTCTAGGCCTAATGAATGATGAGAGAAATGATCCTTGAAATAGAACAAGAAGGCATCAGTTACAGCATGTTAAGCAATTAAATGTGTGATCAGGCAGGTAGAGGAAGGAAAGGTGATCAAGTGGATGTGGTTAGGAAGTGTATGAGGAGGCAAGATTTCAGTGTCATGGGAATGGGAAAGCTTTACTGAGAATTTTTAGGAATAAGTAGATAAAAACTCAAACTTTAACGTCAGTGACCACAAAAAAAAGCATAATAAACCCTTCTCTTATTTCACTGTATCCAAAATGAAATCTATAATGATTATGTTAATCATTCAGCTTTAGAAATTAAAATTGTGACCTGATTGTATACAAGCATCATCCAGACACACACACACACACACACACATGTGATTTGACCTAGGGAGTAGGAGAATGCCACTGTACTCTAGTCTGTTACTAAATAACATGCTATATGTCATTCATGTTGGTTATTTCCAATACTCCTTGCTTCATACACATTTTCAATTTTTCCTGAGTGTTTGAGTTCTACTTTTTTTTTTTTTACTTCAAAACAAGTTTAATTATTGTTTTTGTTTCCAAAACAAAACATTACAGAATTATAGATTGTTCTTGCCTGGAGAATCCCAGGGACGGGGGAGCCTGGTGGGCTTCCATCTATGGGGTCGCACAGAGTCGGACACGACTGAAGTGACTTAGCAGCAGCAGCAGATCTTTGAAAAGGTAGAGATTTTACAGACTTAACTCTGTTTCCCATAAGGTAACTGTGATTCTTAACACTAAAATAGTTCTGGAAATTCTGAAAGATTACTAAACCTCAAATGTCATTGACTCCTTGAAGTAATAGTATTTGAATGGCTGATTACAGAAGGTAAATGAAGCGACAAAGACCACAACCACTTAGTGACAGAATGCTGGAGCTGTGTACAGTGGTCTTTGTTTTCTGCCTTTCTAGCTCTGCTGCCTATGCAAATTCTGACTTACTTGAATTTCTATTTACACTATATATATACATGCGATGGCACCCCACTCCAGTACTCTTGCCTGGCAAATCCCATGGACAGAGAAGCCTGGTAGGCTGCAGTCCATGGGGTTGTGGAGAGTCGAACACAACTGAGCGACTTCCCTTTCACTTTTCACTTTAATGCATTGGAGAAGGAAATGGCAACCCACTCCAGTGTTCTTGCCTGGAGAATCCCAGGGATGGCAGAGCCTGGTGGGCTGCTGTCTATGGGGTCGCACAGAGTCGGACACGACTGAAGTGACTTAGCAGCAGCAGCAGCAGTAACAGCAGCAGCATGTATGTACACACACACACATATATATATAAAACATATGAGTCTCATATAACATATGAGACTCAACACTGGTTGAATCCACCTTATGCCCTACCCCTTCATCAAAATTCCCTATTCAGTGTACAGTTTAATAATAGCAATATTTGTAATCTTAAGAATTTCTAAATAATAACAAGTTATAAGTGATGCCTGATTGCATCACTCTCATAGTAACGTTCAGCAATTAATTTCACAAAAATAAGATTGAATAATGCTGAATTATAGTATCAGTTGGATTAAGCAAATAACTTTTATTAAATAAATTTATTGATTAAATAAATGAATTTCTCATTCTATTTCAGCCTTTGGGATTTATGTATATATGAGTGTATAATGTTTTTATAATTTAAAGTGTGAAATCTGAAAACACTATATAAAGAATTCATAGCTAGGTCACCATATTACACATCTATTATTCTATCATATCAACAAATTTGTACTTATATTAATTGTAAGGCAAATATACTTTCTGGATGTCTGCCTTAAAGATGTTTATACCCATGGTGTTAGAAATATTACCTAGAGTATGTGAGTTTTTTACTGATCATTTATCGAAGTCAATAGTTCTCAAAGTGTGGTGCCCAGATCAATAGCATCAGCGTTGCCTGGAAATTTGTAAGTGCAAAACTGGGTTCCACCCCACACCTTCTGAATCCTGAGGCAGAAACTCTGGGTATTGGGACTCAGAAATCTATATTCTAACAAGTTCCCTAGGTGACTCGGATTCATGATCAAGTTTAAAACAACAGCTCTATGTGAATCTCTGCTGTGAATTCTAAAACTCTCTCCCTGAACCAGAGAAACTGAAATTGGGTCACAAGAACCCAGATAATACATCCCAGAGAATCATAATTACATGACTCTAGTAAATTGTCTAGTAAATTACAGTATCATATTGAAGGTTTCTTTTAGGTAAATAAATGTTTTGATTGGAATTTTGCCCCTTTCTTAGTATGATGATAATGCTGGAATCCAAGTGCTGAATGAAAGGGTACGTACACAATTTACTACTTTAGAGTTGCTGCTGCTGCTAAGTCATTTCAGTCGTGTTCAACTCTGTGTGACCCCATAGACGGCTGCCCACCAGGCTCCGCTGTCCCTGGGATTCTCCAGGCAAGAACACTGGAGTGGGTTGCCATTTCCTTCTCCAATTCATGAAAGTGAAAAGTGAAAGTGAAGTTGCTCAGTCATATCCAACTCTTAGTGACCTCATGGACTGCAGCCTACCAGGCTCCTCCGTCCATGGGATTTTTCCAGGCAAGAGTACTGGAGTGGGGTGCCATTGCTTTCTCGACTACTTTAGAGCAAGGCTAACTAAAAGGAATAGTCTTATCATATGACTATGGAAACTGTTGGAAACATACTAAAAATAATTTTTATATTCATACCTGTTGGAAACTACTTAATATAATTTTTACATATTGTTCTTTCAATAAACATGACTCATTCCCCAAAGATAAACTATCTCACCAGTACTTTTTAGATGAATATTTTCAGAATTATCTTGCCTTGGAGAATGAACACAGCAAAAGAGGCAAGAATGGGATGTGACAGAAAAGCAGCTTTAAGCTGCTCCTGAAGCATGATGCCTTAGAATAACAAGATAGTTCTCCTGTTGTAGACTAAAGAACAACTAGGTTGTCAGGTCCACAAAATTTCTTCCAATTTATATGGTTCCCTGGGAATTGACTCAGCATACTTTATATCAATAGAATTAATCTAATTTTTTAAATAGGGTTGTGTACCTTTGCTCTCTCCTCTTCCTCCTCCTCCTCTTCTTCCTCCACCTTCTTCTCCATCTCTTTCTTCTTATTTTTTCCCTTGTTCTTAATGGGGCTTCCCTGGTGGCTAAGCAGTAAAGGATCTGCCTGCTATGCAAGGTGTGATCCCTGGGTTTGGAAGATTTCCTGGAGAAGGAAATGGCAATCCACTCCAGGATTCTTGCCTGAAGAATTCCATGGACAGAGGAGCCTGGCGGCTATAGTCCATGGGCTCACAAAAGAGGCAGACACTGCTTATCGACTACAACAATAATGGCTGTATATAGTATTATACACTGTATAACTTAGTCTGTCAACTATTATTGTTTCCATTACCTGGGATATTATGAACATTGTATGTTAAATACCCTTGTATTTAGATCTGTATTTGATGATTTTTCCCTCAAGATATATTATTTAAATAACATATCTGTGCCAAAAAGAAGACATATTTTTAGAGCTTTCAATAAATATTGCTATATTGCCCCCTAGACACTTGTTGCTAATACCAGTTCAGTTTTTAAGATAGATTTTTATTTAAATGCATGCTAACACGAGGTAGTAGTACTATTTTTCTTGTCAATCTAATTATTGTATACTTTAATAAATTTTCTTTGATTATTCCTGAAGTTAGGCATTAAAAATTTACCAATTACATTTTCTCTTTTGTTATTTATTTGTCAATTCTTCTATTGGATATTCACTATCATATTAATTTTTAGGAACTCTGTATACTAATGATGTCAATTCATTAACGATATTAATGATACACTGGAAATGCTTCTGCAAGTTATTTTTTCTTTTAAATTAATTTGGTTTTTACTTTTTCCTCAGCTTTACTGAGATATAATTAACCTTATGTAACTTTAAAGTGTACAAGGAACTTGATGCATTTATATATTGCAAAATGATTACCACCAGAGCTTTAGCTAATGCTTACATACCATTACATATCCAAGTAATTCTTTGTCTTAATGTTATTTGCTGTGCTTTCCATGTTTACATAGAAAATATACTAATTTTCCCATCAGTTCATTTCAGTTCAGTTCAGTCACTCAGTCGTGTCCGACTCTTTGCGACCCCATGAATCGCAGCACGCCAGGCCTCCCTGTCCATCACCAACTCCCGGAGTTCACTCAGACTCATGTCCATCGAGTCAGTGATGCCATCCAGACATCTCATCCTCTGTCATCCCCTTCTCCTCCTGCCCCCAATCCCTCCCAGCATCAGAGTCTTTGCCAATGAGTCAACTCTTCGCATGAGGTGGCCAAAGTACTGGAGTTTCAGCTTTAGCATCATCCCTTCCAAAGAAACCCCAGGGCTGATCTTCAGAATGGACTGGTTGGATCTCCTGGCAGTCCAAGGGACTCTCAAGAGTCTTCTCCAGCACCACAGTTCAAAAGCACGAATTCTTCGGTGCTCAGTCTTCTTCACAGTCCAACTCTCACATCCATACATGACCACTGGAATAACCATAGCCTTGACTAGACGGACCTTTGTTGGCAAAGTAATGTCTCTGCTTTTGAATATGCTATCTAGGTTGGACATAACTTTCCTTCCAAGGAGTAAGCATCTTTTAATTTCATGGCTGCAGTCACCATCTGCAGTGATTTTGGAACCCCAAAAAATAAAGTCTGACACTGTTTCCACTGTTTCCCCATCTATTTCCCATGAAGTGATGGGACCGGATGCCATGATCTTCGTTTTCTGAATGTTGAGCTTTAAGCCAACCTTTTCACTCTCCTCTTTCACTTTCATCAAGAGGCTTTTGAGTTCCTCTTCACTTTCTGCCATAAGGGTGGTGTCATCTGCATATCTGAGGTTATTGAGATTTCTCCCGGCAATCTTGATTCCAGCTTGTGTTTCTTCCAGTCCAGTGTTTCTCATGATGTACTCTGCATAAAAGTTAAATAAGCAGGGTGACAATATACAGCCTTGACATACTCCTTTTCCTATTTGGAACCGGACTGTTGTTCCATGTCCAGTTCTAACTGTTGCTTCCTGACCTGCATACAGATTTCTCAAGAGGCAGGTCAGGTGGTCTAGTATTCCCATCTCTTTCAAAATTTTCCACAGTTTATTGTGATCCACAGAGTCAAAGGCTTTGGCATAGTCAATAAATCAGAAATAGATGTTTTTCTAGAACTCTCTTGCTTTTTCTATGATCCAGTGGATGTTGGCAATTTGATCTCTGGTTCCTCTGCCTTTTCTATAAACCAATAGCAAGAAGAGATAAGAAAGGCTTCCTCAGTGATCAATGCAAAGAAATAGAGGAAAACAACAGAATGGGAAAGACTAGAGATCTCTTCAAGATAATTAGAGATACCAAAGGACCATTTCATGCAAAGATAGGCTTGATAAAGGACAGAAATGGTATGGACCTAACAGAAGCAGAAGATATTAAGAAGAGGTGGCAAGAATACACAGAACTGTACAAAAAGAGCTTCACGACCCAGATAATCACGATGGTGTGATCACTGACCTAGAGCCAGACATCCTGGAATGTGAAGTCAAGTGGGCCTTAGAAAGCATCACTACGAACAAAGCTAGTGGAGGTGATGGAATTCCAGTTGAGCTATTTCAAATCCTGAAAGATGATGCTGTGAAAGTACTGTACTCAATATGCCAGCAAATTTGGAAAACTCAGCAGTGGCCACAGGACTGGAAAAGGTCAGTTTTCATTCCAATCCCAAAGAAAGGCAATGCCAAGAATTTTCCCATAGGTATCTATTAATACCTATATGACAAGCTTAAATAAATGTTTTCCATCCCCCAATCATTTAGTTATATGTATTTTCTTCTAGTACTTTCTGTTTTCATTTAAGTAATATAATACACATGAAATTTCTTTTGATGCAAGGCAATGGCACCCCGCTCCAGTACTCTTGCCTGGAAAATCCCATGGACGGAGGAGCTTGGTGGGCTGCTGTCCATGGGGTCGCACAGAGTCGGACCCAACTGAAGTGACTTAGCAGCAGCAGCAGCAGCAAGAAGAATATATTAGGAGATAACTTGTTTTCTAAGGAGTTCCCTGCTGCTGCTGCTGCTAAGTCTCTTTAGTCGTGTCCGACTCTGTGAGACCTCATGGACAGCAGTCCACCAGGCTCCCCGGTCCCTGGGATTCTCCAGGCAAGAACACTGGAGTGGGTTGCCATTTCCTTCTCCAATGCATGAAAGTGAAAAGTGAAAGTGAAGTCAGTCGCTCAGTCGTGTCCGACTCTTAGCGACCTCATGGACTGCAGCCTACCAGGCTCCTCCGTCCATGGGATTCTCCAGGCAAGAGTACTGGAGTGGGTGCCATTGCCTTCTCCGAGGAACTCCCTACCCCAAAATAATATAAGTAGGAAAACTTTTTGACTGTCAGAAAAGAACTTCTCCAAGCTACAGTCCATTTGAAAATTTCGGAAAGAATCTCATCCATTTTATTATTTCTCTACAAACAATTTACTAGCATTTTATCTTTGTGTTTCTCAGTGAATTGAGTGAAAATTGACTGGTTAGGGTGAGGTAGAATAACAATTGTTCAACTAATCCTGACCTTCCTTTAAGTTAACCAGTTCTTTCCTAGAGTTTTATGTCTGTTTGAGAACACTGTGGTGATTTTTTTTTTTTTTTCCCTTCTGATGGTGATCCCAGTAAGTTACTTGTTTCAAAGCATATTCTGGAAAATATCAGTTTAAAACAAAAAAGCTTTGTTTCCTTGTTGTTGTGTAGTCATTAAGTCATATCTGACTCTTTTGCAACCCCTGGACTGTAGCCCACCGGGCTCCTCTGTCCATGGGATTTCCCTTGCAAGAATACTGGAGGAGGTTGCCATTTCCTTCTCCAGGGGATCCTCCTGACTCAGGGACTGAACCTGCATCTCCTGCATTGGCAGGCGGAGAAGCCTTTGGTCCCTTTCTATTATTCTTTGTTGTAAGGTGATACAATGTCAAGTGCCTTACAAAGGTCAATTGCAAGTTTTCTTTAGTGTTTGAAGAAAATTAACTGTGTCTTTCCATGGAAGTCTGAAGCAAAGATACCATCTTCATGCCTCATTGACTCACACACTTCATTCAGCTTTCAAAGTAGTGTTCAGCTGCTCTTTTCTTATCAGAGTTGGGCATTCCTCAGGGTGCCCTTCTGTAATCACAGAGCAGTATGTTGGCTACCCTACAGAGACTCTGGCCTGGTGGACTCTGAATAGAATTGCCCGACAGAGACCCGGTTCTAATTCTTACTGTGCCATTTCATTAGCTTTCAATTCTTGCTAAAGCCCCTTAATATTACAGTATTTCATGTTTTGCATCTGTAGCAAGTGATAATAACACTGATGTATTCTACCAGGAGACTGTTAGGATTAACTAATTAATGGTCACAAAGAGCCTTTTAAATAGAAAATGCCAAATATCTTCCCTGGTACAAAGCAAGATCATTTTGCTTGTCTTTTTAATCTGTCCTTTGTTGTCAAGCTGTCTTGTATCATCTACTTTCAGAGTGCTTAGGCCCATCTACTTTTCAATTCAATTCCATCCAAAAGACTTTTAAATAAAATCAAACTACTTTAGTACCCAATTATGAGTAAGAAAATGATCCTGCTTTTATAGCTTGGTGCCCAGGGGACACAAGTCATAAGGTGCTTCTGATTCACCAGAATCAGGATGCTTTAAACATTCACTGGAATGTTTCAAAAGTCTAAAGCAAAAGGACCAACATAGCATAAGGGAATTCAAATTATCAGAAATCTCAGTTAATTGGGAAACAGTTTCCTGACAATTCAGCTTTCATGAAACAAGCAGATCATACATTTGATTTTAAAAATATACACAGAGAGACCCCCAATAGACATTTTTTTTTCCCAAAGAACATATGGATGGTGAACACACACATGAAAAAATGCCAAACATCACAAATCACTAGGGAAATACAAATAAAAGTACAATGACATGGCACCTCAGATCAGTCAGAATTTTCTTGTTTAGTCGCTCAGTCATGTCTGACTTTTTGCAGCCCTAAGAACTAGAGCACTCCAGGCTTCTCTGTCCCACACCATCTCCCAGAGTTTGCTCAAACTCATGTCCATTGAGTCAGAGGATGTGGAGAAAATGAAAACCTCAAGCATTGTTGGGGAGATTGTAAATTGGTGGATCTACAGAAAACAATATGAAGTTTCCTCAAAAAATTAAAAGTAGAACTACCCTACAATCTAGCAATTCCACTTCTGGATATTTTTCTGAAGAAAAGAAAAATATTCTGAAGAGATACATGCACCTCTGTGTTCATTGCAGTATTATTTACAATGACCAAGATATGGAAGCAAGCAAAGTATCCATTGGTAGAAGAGTGAACAAAGAAATCATAAAAATATAGTATGATGCTGTTTACATGTGGAATATAAAAAACAAAACAAATGAATAAACATAAAAAAAGAAAGACTCATAGACACAGAGAATAAGCAGGTAGTTTTCAATGGTGGGGGAGGGGAGATTAGTGAAATAAGTGAGGTAGAGTAAGAGATAAAACTTCCAGTTACAAAATAAATTAGTTAAGAGAATGAAACATACAGCATGGGGAGTATAGTCAAAAATACTGTAATACCTTTGCATGGTGGCAGATGGTAACTGACGTAATGGTGACGTTTTTGTAATGTATAGAAATTTTGAATGACTGTTTGCACCAGGAATGAACGTAGTATTGTAGGTCAGTTATATTTCAAACAAATTCACAGAAAGAGAGATAAGATTTGTGGTTTCTAGAGGTGGGGGTGGGGTGAGGTGGAATTGTATGAAGGTGATCAAAAAGTACAAACTACCCTTTATAACATAAATAAGCACTAGAGATGTAATGTACAACATGCTTAATGTAATTAACATTGCTTTGTGTTACATTTGAAAGTTGTTAAGAGAGTAGATCCTAAGAGTTCTCATCATGCAGAAAAAATTTTTTTTTCTTTAATTTTGTATCTATATGAGATGACGGATGTTCACTAATCGTGATAATCATTTCATGATGTATGTAATTCAAGTCATGCTACACTCCTTAAATGTGTATGAAAGTGAAAGTGTTAGTCTCTCAGTCATGTCCAACTGTTTGTGACCCCATGGAATGTAGCCTGCCAGGCTCCTCTGTCCATGGAATTCTCCAGGCAAGAATACTGGAGTGGGTAGTCATTCCTTTCTCCAGGGGATCTTTCTGACCCAGGGATTGGACCCATATCTCTTGCATTGCAGGCAGATTCTTTACTGTCTGAGCCACCAGGGAAGCTCTTAAATACATATAGTGCTGTATATAAATTATATATCAATAAAAGTGGAAGAAAAATTTAATTAAAAACACACATAAATTCATGTATGTGTCACACTGTATTCACTCTTCTATAGAGATCCCTCTATGGACTGGATGACTACATAATTTATTGTCAAAAGCAGGACGCTATTGAAAGCGAAAGAAGATGCTATTATTGATTCCACCAGAAGATCAGGATTATATCATTCTGCCCATATATCTACTGAATGATAATCATTACAGTTCATTTTGGTGATGCTGATTGTTTCAGGCAAGATTTTCAGTTTCTCTGTTATTAGCAAAAATAGAAACAGAAAAGTTTCTGTTTAAGCTTTGTTGATTAATTAATTAGAAAATTTTAATTACTAATCATTCTAGACTGAGTCCTCATAATTCAGAGAGGCACCAGGGCCTCTATTCAGTAAAGTAGTTGTCTGTTTTCAGAGTATCAGTTCTATGCCTTCTGTTGTGGAGTAGCCCCATCTTATGCATGGCACATTCCAGAATTCTGCCCTCCAGGGATGGGCTTGAAGGGAATTGGTCTGGTAGGGCAGCTAGCAGAGCCTCAGCTCTTTACGATCTTGCCTTGGACTGCATCATCGTAGCAAAACAATTACAGCTCCAAGCTCAAGAACAAAGCAACATGCCTATTCTTTTGATTCTAAAGTCAGTAAAAATCACCCATTTGTTGTCCTAAAGTAGAGATTACTGAGCCCCACCCTCAAGATGCTAGGGCAGTCGACTTTGCAAGGGACCCAGGATTTCAAACCAGTCAATCCTAAAGGAAACCAACTCTACCAACCTTGACTATTCATTAGAAGGACTATTGCTGAAGCTGAAGCTCCAATATTTTGGCCACCTGATGTGAAGAGCCAACTCATTGGAAAAGACCCTGATGCTGGAAAGACTGAAGGTAAAAGGAGAAGGTGGGCAACAGAGGATGAGATGGTTGGATAGCATCACCAATTTAATGGACATGAATCTGAGCAAACTCTGGAAGATAGTGAAGGACAGGGAAGCCTGGTGTGCTGCTGTCTATCATGTTGCAAAGAGTTGGACATGATGTAGTGACTGAATAACAGCAACAAACATCTTGGATTATAAGAAGCAAGTGACCTTGAACCCCTTTTCTAAGAAAATAGTTTCCAAACTTTAAACACCAACGTTTGTACCATTACCTAAACTCGGTCCATAAATATGATTATACCTGTATTTACATTGAGGCAGTTTGGACAAGAAGACTGTTTATTTAAGCTTTATTTAAAAACCCTTTCCTCAAAACCCCTTTCCTCTTAAAATGCCTCAAGTTATTCTAAAGCAAGTGGCCAATGTTTCTCGCACACACTGAGAAATACTATTCTTAAATGCTGAAGACCAACTTAGTTGACCATAACGAAGCTTTATATTTCATGACAACAATTTTGTAATTTGTAAAATGAATCCTACCCATTTAGAGTATTCTTATTATTTTAATCCTACAATCCATAAGCAAACATCTGGGAATGTCTTATGATTTAATGGAGACAATGGATCAAGGGCACAAAACACATATAGTCATGAAAACTTTAGCCCACCAGGCTCCTCTGTCCATGGATTCTTCTGGCAAGAAAACTGGAGTGGGTTGCCATTCCTTCTCCAGGGGATCTTCCCCAGGATCAAACTCACATCTCTTATATCTCCTGCATTAGCAAATTTGTTCTTCACCACTAGCGCCACCTGGGAAGCCCCTGAAACCTCAATAGGGACGCTTAAATGACAACTTACTAAGAGTTGTAAGTTGATCAAATTAGATATCAAATCAAATCAAATTGATATTGATTGGAAGAAGACATGCCGTAATTCAATGCCTTTTTTCACAGGTTCATTTTTCTAGCTGAATCCTCATAAAATACAGTTAAAACAAGAGAACAGACATGTGGTGAATGGTTCAACAGATGAAGAATACCGTTTTGAGAATCTTTTTTTCTGAAAAGAGAAAAACCTCAAGCTCCCTTTATGTTCAATTACTGGAATTCTCCAAAGGCCCAGTATGAAAGCCTTTACAAATTCTTGCAGTAAGCCAGCAATAAAAGTATATTTTAGAACACTCAAAAATACAAAAAAATAGCTGCAAAGATGAATAGACACTATCTCTAATTTTCACAATCTCTGAGCTAAATTTTGCTTAATTAAAATTAAACAAACATAGCCATAAAAAAAATTTCATGATAAAACCTTAATTCAGATGGATTGTTGACTATTTACCAGTTAAGAGCTATCAAAACTGAACTAACATACTGCATCTATAACATGAATAAAAACAATATTGATTTCACAGGGTTGTTCTGGGTAATAGAGTAATAGTAAGCAATATGTGAACCATGAAATTCCAGATGTTCAAGCTGGTTTTAGAAAAGGCAGAGGAACCAGAGATCAAATTGCCAACATCTGCTGGATCATCGAAAAAGGAAGAGAGTTCCAGAAAAACATCGATATCTGCTTTATTGACTATGCCAAAGCCTTTGACTGTGTGGATCACAATAAAGTGTGGAAAATTCTGAGAGAGATGGGAATAACAGACCACCTGATCTGCCTCTTGACAAACCTGTATGCAGGTCAGGAAGCAACAGTTAGAACTGGACATGGAACAACAGACTGGTTCCAAATAGGAAAAGGAGTATGTCAAGGCTGTATATTGTCACCCTGCTTATTTAACTTCTATGCAGAGTACATCATGAGAAACGCTGGGCTGGAAGAAGCACAAGCTGGAATCAAGATTGCTGGGAGAAGTATCAATAACCTCAGATATGCAGATGACACCACCCTTATGGCAGAAAGTGAAGAGGAACTCAAAAGCCTCTTGATGAAAGTGAAAGAGGAGAGTGAAAAAGTTGGCTTAAAGCTCAACATTCAGAAAACGAAGATCATGGCATCCGGTCCCACCACTTCAAGGGAAATAGATGGGGAAACAGTGGAAACAGTGTCAGACTTTATTTTGGGGGCTCCAAAATCACTGCAGATGGTGACTGCAGCCATGAAATTAAAAGACGCTTACTCCTTGGAAGGAAAGTTATGTCCAACCTAGATAGCATATTCAAAAGCAGAGATATTACTTTGCCAACAAAGGTCCGTCTAGTCAAGGCTATGGTTTTTCCTGTGGTCATGTATGGATGTGAGAGCTGGACTGTGAAGAAGGCTGAGCACCGAAGAATTCGTGCTTTTGAACTGTGGTGCTGGAAAAGACTCTTGAGAGTCCCTTGGACTGCCAGGAGATCCAACCAGTCCATTCTGAAGGAGATCAGCCCTGGGATTTCTTTGGAAGGGATGATGCTAAAGCTGAAACTCCAGTACTTTGGCCACCTCATGCGAAGAGTTGACTCTTTGGAAAAGACTCTGATGCTGGGAGGGATTGGGGACAGGAGGAGAAGGGGATGACAGAGGATGAGATGGCTGGATGGCATCACTGACTGGATGGATGTGAGTCTGAGTGAACTCCGGGAGTTGGTGATGGACAGGGAGGCCTGGTGTGCTGCGATTCAGGGGGTCCCAAAGAGTTGGACACAACTGAGCGACTGAACTGAACTGAATGCTTTTAAAGTATTTAGCACTGTTGAATGGAATGCAGTATTTACCTAAAACAAATAGACTGTCAGTTATTTATCTGACAAAAATGGGTTTCTTTAGGATCAACAAAAATTGCAATTCAAGGTATCCAACCATGGTGAGCTATGTGCAAGTCTCTGGTAACAGGAGAAGAGGACTCTTAGAGAGAAGAAAAGGAAGTGGTGGTAAGGAAGGGCTTTTTTAAACTAAAGATCCATTGGAAGAATTGAGAATTTGAAGTATAGTGGCTTTTCACTGAGTCTCAATGGCTAAGCCCTTGCCAGTAAGAAAAGGAAGTCTTTGTTCTTCCTGTTGGGCTCCACTATTGTCCTAAGACATGAATTTTGCTTAATTAAACTAAGCAAAATTTAATTTTAAATTTAAAAATTTAATTTTGCTTAATTAAAATTCCCCATTCTGGCCTCCCAAATCTATTTAAATTGAGCTTTCTGTTTATTAATTTTTATGATAGTAAATGCTCAAGAAAATTAGCTGTTGTTTTGAAAAGTGAAAGTATTAGTCGCTCAGTTGTATCCAGCTCTTTGCGATCCCATAGACTGTAGCCCGGCAGGCTCCTCTGTCCATGGGATTTCCCAGGCAAGAATGCTGGAGTGGGTTGCCACTTCCTTCTCTAGGTGATCTTCCCAATTCACTGATTGAACCTCAGTCTCCCACATTGCAGGCAGACTCTCTACCATCTGAGCCACTCTAAGTCAAATCATTTAATTCAGTATTTCTCAATTCTATTTTCTCTAGTATCAGTGCAACATCATACTGTTTATTACAAGGGGTCATTCATGGATATTTACACCTCATAAGATGTCTGTTGTCTTTAGAATTTAAGAACAGAAGTTTTAAATCAGGCATTTTTCAGACTATAAGCAGAAGATCACAGAACTTGTTCCTTTAAAGTCTCAGCTCTAACTGTGCCTGTTACCATGGGTTTGAAGACATAGCTCACTTTTTAAATACTGATTTGAGTTTGCATATTCAGCAATACTTTCCTCAGGTTCTGTACTTAGCAGGAGTATAATTGAGAGGCTTTCAATTACAGAGAAAAGAAATGATGGATTGTTAAATCATTCCCTTTGTAGGAATAATATCTTTGCTTAATACAAATACAAATCATTTTCGAGAACAAGCTTGACAACTGTTATGGAGTTTCATTATGCAGAACTTCTTATATGCTCCCCCTCACCCACCACACCCACTCACCCCTGTATTTTTTCCTTTATTACCTTGTCATTTTGATACATTTTATAAGACCTCTCATAAGTTCTTTGGGGAACTCAAGGAAAACATTAAGTGTTCATGGAAGATTAGATTGTGCCTTTCAAAGGCACAGATTTTGGTGTGTGGGAAATTTAGGTGCCCAAGAACTGATGCTTTTGAACTGTGGTGTTGGAGAAGACTCTTGAGAGTCTCTTGGACTGCAAGGAGATCCAACCAGTCCATCCTAAAGGAAATCAATCTTGAATATTCATTGGAAGTACTGATGCTAAAGCTGAAACTCCAATACTTTGGTCACCAGATACGAGGAATTGACTCATTTGAAAAGACCCTGATGCTGGGAAAGATTGAAGACTGGAGGAGAAGGGGCAACAGAGGATGAGATGGTTGGATGGCATCACTGACACAATGGACATGAGTTTGAGTAAACTCTGGGAGTTGGCGATGGACAGGGAGGCCTGGCATGCTGCAGTCCACGGGGTGGCAAAGAGTTGGACATGACCAAGTGACTGAACTGAACTGAACTGACTGAAATTTAGCCTATAGGACAAATGTTAAAGTTTTACTTGCTCCCTGAGGCAACTCTTAAATACCACTTTCCTCACCTGAGTTCACCAAAGCAGCCCTCACTCCTGGATGTCTCTTGAGGTCTATCCTGACATAGGTCAAACAAATTGATTGTCCTCCACGACAGCCTATGGGGCTTCCCTGGTGGCTCAGCAGTAAAGAATCCACCTGCAGTGCAGGAGATGCAGGAGATGTGGGTTCAGTCCCTGGGTCGGGAAGATCCCCTGGAGAAGGGAATGGCAACCCATGCCAGTATCCTTGCTGCAAGGAGCCTGGCCAGCTACAGTCCATGGGGTCACAAAGAGTCAGACACAACTGAAGCAACTGAGCACACACACACAGCCTATTGAACCTGTAGCCAGGGACTGCACAAACTACCCTTGGCTTTCCACCATGGAAATGCTTGATTATTCCTCACTCTTTGGTCACTTGTTAGACTGAAATACCAACATTTATTTTTCTATTGCCTATCAAAATCTCTAAAGGAAGGGAATCTATTTAGTCACTCTCTATTAAAAGTCATTCCTTTAGCAAATATTTTACATATTTGTTAATGATAATGCCCATCATTAGAACTACCAAAACTCAGGTCACAAAGCTTTCAACTTTATTCTCAATAATTGGGTTGAAGAGGAAAAGCATGGATTCTGTTGTTTAAAAGGCAGAAGAGTAAACAGAGTGGTTACAAATATCTTTCCTTGTTTTTATCTTTTGTAAGTACACACAAACTCAAAATTCCATATTTTCTGCTTTATTTCAATGAAAAGATGGTCACATTCACACAAACAGTAGCTCATTCTTAGAATGGAAATGTAAAATGCAAAAAGTATGTTTTGATTTTTTTGATACCTGTCCTTCGCTATACATTTGAATTCACACAACTGAATTGATTGTTTGTGTATGTGTTACAGCTGCATATTGTAAGTAGGGGTAGCTCTTATTTGGTTGAACACAGATTGATTTTCCTGGAGGGTGTTTTTAAAAGGAAATATTTGGCAAATCTAATACAGTTATGTAAAGTTTAAAAATAAAATAAAATTAAAAAAAAAAAAGAAAACTGTAAATTAAAAAAAAAAAAAAATAAAGTAAAGCAAAATAAAAAAAAAAAAAAAAAAGGAAATTGTCTACCTGAAGATATGATGTAGTCATTATCCTCAGAGTTAACCTTTTCAAATATGTATAAATGGCATACATCCCTTTGTTTTGTTGTTTTATTTTCAATTCAAAATTTTTAGAGCATTTTTTTTTGGCATCTCTCTCTGTACTCAAATCTCATGCATGATCCAGTATTAAAGTTAGAGGTCAAATAAAATTAGACTGAATACTTGAAACTTCCTTCCTTCCTTTGTTTTCTCTTTGGGGCATTTTAAAAGTGTTTTAGATCATAAGTTATAACCATCCCCAGGTCAATTTAAAAGTCCTAGCCAGAGCGCAGACACGTTGCCACAGAATCTTATCATTCCATGCAAATGTCTGTTTCTCTTTTAAGATTGTTTTATTGGTCTTCCCAGGTGGTGCTAGTGGTAAAGAACCCACCTGCCAATGCAGGAATCATAAGAAATGCTGGTTCAATACCTGGGTTGGGAATATCCCTTGGAGGAGAGCATGGCAACTCACTTCAGTATTCTTGCCTGGAGAATTCCTTGGACAAAGTAGCTGGCAGGCTACAGTCCATGGGGTTGCAAAGAGTCAGACACAACTGAAGCTACTTAGCACACAGCACGACATACAATGGACATTTTATCACTAGTCAAGATTTTGTCCTTCAATTTACCTTTTCAAACTATGAGGCTGAGTTAATGTTTTGAATAGTACCCAGTATTGGTGAACATAAATTGAAAAATGATATTCCTAGAAAGAAAATGATTAAACTGTGTACTATAAGGGAAAGCAATTTCACAATAATATCAAAAGCATTAATATATATGTTAAATATTCACAAATATAACCTCATTTATATTTCCAGGAAGAGTTTACAATTAATGGACAATGTAATGCAAAGAAATTGAAAATCTTAAATGCATGTGAATATATATATATATATATATATATATATATATATATATATATCAGTTCAGTTCAGTAGCTCAGTCGTGTCTGACTCTTTGCGACCCCATGAACCGCAGCATGCCAGGCCTCCCTGTCCATCACCAACTCCTGGAGTTCACTCAAACTCATGTCCATTGTGTCGGTGATCCCATCCAACCATCTCATCCTCTGTTGTCCCCTTCTCCTCCTGCCCTCAATCTTTCCCAGCATCAGGGTCTTTTCAAATGACTCAGCTCTCCGCATCAGGTGGCCAAAGTATTGGAGTTTCAGCTTCAACATCAGTCCCTCCAATGAAAACCCAGGACTTATCTCCTTTAGGATAGACTGGTTGGATCTCCTTGCAGTCCAAGGGACTCTCAAGAGTCTTCTCCAACACTCAGTTCAAAAGCATCAATTCTTCAGTGCTCAACTTTCTTTATATATATATAAATTGTGATCCAATAACTACATTTTTGGTAATAAAATAATCACATATGTACACAAATGTTTCTGAGTTGCTATTCATATGTTAGACTATGAGAAATTTCTTGAATATCCAATGACTAGAGAATTAATCAATAAATTAATCATAATTTGAACATTATGGTACCATCAAAATCATGTTTGTTTCTAAGGGAAAAGTATGATTTTTGTTTCAAAAGGCTATTTTAAAATACAAACAATAATAATATACTAATAATATTAATGAGAAAATGTTTTAAAAGTTCAATCATTTCTGATTATAATTCTGAAACCATATGTGGATATATATTCAGTTCAGTTCAGCTGCTCAGTTGTATCTGCCTCTTTGTGACCCCATGGACTGCAGCATGCCAGGCCTCCCTGTCCATCACCAACTCCCGGAGTTTACCCAAATATGTAAATATAGTTTGTCTGAAATATGTGTTAAGATATAGCAAAATTATAATGTCTTATTCAATTACCTTTACATGGTGGTATCATTAGATTTTTCTGTTTATACTGAACATATATAACTGCTTCAGTCTGGAAAAAAGCTCATTTTAAAGATATTAAATAATTTCTCATCCATTCTACCATTCACAATATACTAGTTCTTATTGCTATTAATTTTGTCCCTATCCTAAATATAAAGACTACACTACACACATTTAAGATTTCCAAATGCTTCCATTAAACATTTTTATGTTTCCTTGATTGATAAGATCAAACTGCTGAAAGATATAAAATATTTACAAAGATTGACTCAGCGAAAATATAACCTTATTTATATTGCTAGGAGGAGTAGACAATTAATAGAGAATGCAATTCAAAGAAACTGAAAATCTTAAATGTATGTGAATCTTATTTAACAAGCTGTTAACAATAACAGTGTTCAAGGAATCACTAAAAGTAGTGAGCTCTTATCCTTGGCCTATTTATCCTACAGCTCTCTACTGGAAAGACTCATAGGAATCTTCTCATGCATGGTCTATGCACTGTGTCTTATCATGAGCAGTCTGTTGTTTATTTGATGAAATGTAACCCAGATCACTTTTTCCAAATGTCATCAGCCTACTGTGTGGCAGTGCATTCATATCAACCTAATTTCAAAAGGTTCTTTTCTGTGAAAAGCAGTAAGTTAAATTTTCCAAATAAATTTTAGTTTCAAGTAATTTTCACAGTTATCATATATTACAATCATACATAAGTGTTAATGACATATTGGCAAGCTGCTATTACTTTTGAAATACATTAAATGTTTCACTTATTTTCTCAAATATCAAATCAAAAATTAAGATTAAGCCCTTACAAACAATTAAGATACAGAACTATGCCAAAGCCTTTGACTGTGTGCATCACAATATACTGTGGAAAATTCTGAAAGAGATGGGAATACCAGACCACCTGACCTACCTCTTGAGAAACCTATATGCAGGTCAGGAAGCAACAGTTAGAACTGGACATGGAACAGACTGGTTCCAAATAGGAAAAGGAGTATGTCAAGGCTGTATATTGTCACCCTGCTTATTTAACTTCTATGCAGAGTACATCATAAGAAACGCTGGGCTGGAAGAAGCACAAGCTGGAATCAAGATTGCCGAGAGAAATCTCAATAACCTCAGATATGCAGATGACACCACCCTTATGGCAGAAAGTGAAGAGGAACTCAAAAGCCTCTTGATGAAAGTGAAAGAGGAGAGTGAAAAAGTTGGCTTAGAGCTCAACATTCAGAAAATGAAGATCATGGCATCTGGTCCCATCACTTCATGGCAAATAGATGGAAAAACAGTGGAAACAGTGTCAGACTTTATTTTTGGGGGCTCCAAAATCACTGCAGATGGTGATTGTGGCCATGAAATTAAAAGACGTTTACTCCTTGGAAGGAAAGTTATGACCAACCTAGATAGCACATTAAAAAGCAGAGACATTACTTTGCCAATAAAGGTCCATCTAGTCAAGGCTATGGTTTTTCCTGTGGTCATGTATGAATGTGAGAGTTGGACTGTGAAGAAAGCTGAGCGCCGAAGAATTGATGCTTTTGAACTGTGGTGTTGGAGAAGACTCTTGAGAGTCCCTTGGACTGCAAGGAGACCCAACCAGTCCATCCTAAAGGAGACCAGTCCTGGGGTTCATTGGAAGGATTGATGCTGAGGCTGAAACTCCAATCCTTTGGCCACCTCATGTGAAGAGTTGACTCATTGGCAAAGACCCTGGTGCCGGGAGGGATTGGGGGCAGGAGGAGAAGGAGACAACGGAGGATGAGATGGCTGGATGGCATCACCGACTCGTTGCACATGAGTTTGAGTGAACTCCAGGAGTTGGTGATGGACAGGGAGGCCTGGCGTGCTGCGATTAATGGGGTCGCAGATTCGGACACGACTGAACGACTGAACTGAACTGAACTGAAGATACAGAAACCTGAATTAGAGTTGGGAGACCAGAAGGGGGAGCTCTCACTACCTGTGATGAGGGCAAAGCCCTACAGGAAGAAGAAAAACTACCCTTCCTTCCAGCAAAGACTCAACCAATGAAAAGCAATGAACACTTTGTTTACTGAGGAGCTTGGTAGGCTGCGGTCCATGGGGTCGCTAAGAGTCGGACACGACTAGCGACTTCACTTTCCCTTTTCACTTTCATGCATTGGAGAAGGAAATGGCAACCCACTCCAGTGTTCTTGCCTGGAGAATCCCAGGGACGGGAGAGCCTGGCGGGCTGCCGTCTCTGGGGTTGCACAGAGTCGGACATGACTGAAGCAACTTAGCAGCAGCAGCAGCAGCAGCAGCATCAGTCTTAAGTTATGTCTGACTTTGTGAGACCCTATGGACTGTAGCCTGCGAGGCTCCTCCATCCATGTCATTCTCTAGGCAAGAATACTGGAGTGAGTTGCCATGCCCTCCTTAGGAAATTTTCCCTACCTAGGGATCGAACCCCAGTCTCTTATGTCTCCTGCACTGGCAGACTGGTTCTTTACCACTAGCACCATCCATCTGGGAACCAATATCCTTTTTCTCTCTATAAAAACTTGCTCCTTTCCTTGCCAAGTTAGGACTTGCAGGTAGCTGGCTTTGGTTGCAGATCCAAAATTAAAATTAGCTGCTGATCCAAAATGAACCCATTTTGCTAGAGACAGAGCTGGAAGTCTATTGTTTCATGTCAACACTTTCTTAAAATGTGACAATTAAAATGGGTAGTAATGGAGTCCCAAACAAGTGAATAAACTTGGACAGAGAAAGAAAAAGCCAGAAGGAAAAGGATCCATAATATGCAAATGTCTAAGGCAAAAGAGAAAAGTTGTTAAAAATTGCACAGTAGATCTGAACCAGTGAAAAGAGATATATTTGCTTCAATAAATGTTTAGGAATCATCTACTCACTGTTATGCATGTGACTGGTATTGGGGATTTGTGGATTGACTGGAGAAAAGATAGTCTGGGGATGGTAACTAAAAAACTTCACTCATTCAAGTATAAACATGCTGAGTGTTAGCAAGGAGAACACCTTTAGTTAATCCGGAAGACCTATCCCAGACTGTAAAGAAAGGACAGACTTCCAGAGGAAGTAACATTGAGATGGGACCTGGAGAGTAAAACCATCATAGCTTGGAAGAGCCAGAGCAGGGGGCCCAAGCAGACACCATGATGTGGAGAGTAAGAGATGGGAGAGGGTCAGAAAATGTCACAAAGTCCGCTAAACTTTAGTGTGGATAGCCTGGGAGGAGAGAGGGCAAAGTGATGGACAGGAAGTGGGTGGGGTTAAACCTGCCGGGCATTGCTGCTAAGAGCTGTAGAAAGACTATCTCCCAAAACAGAGACTGACAAAATCAGAGGTGAGTTTTTAAGAGGTTACATTCAGAGCCGCTGTAGAAAACACATCAGGGTGAATGAAGGGCTCAGCAAATGAAAGTGAAAGTGAAAGTCACTCAGCTGTGTCTGACTCTTTGCAACCCCATGGACTATATCGTCCATGGAATTCTCCAGGCCAGAATACTGGAGTGGGTAGCCTTTTCCTCCTCCAGGGAATCTTCCCAACCCAGGGATCAAACCCAGGTCTCCCCATTGCAGGCAGATTCTTTACCAGCTAAGCCACAAGGGGAATTACCAAATCCGAGTTTGTTCTTATTGCCACATGACAGGCCAATTAACTGAGAGACGAGGTACTGAGGCAAGGAATATGACTTTATTCAGAAAGCTGGCTGACCAAGAAGATGACTACTAATATCTCAAAATAACCATCTTGTTGAGGTCTGGATGCGAGGTTCTTTTATAGAACCAGAGAGAAATGGTGAGGAACTAAAGTAAAAAGGCAGGATACAGAGGGAGAGACACTGACAAAGCAAAGCAAAAAGGCCCATCAGTCTTGCAAAACATCTCCAGGAACAGCCAGCCTCAGGAAGGCATGTGCTAATTCTTCTTTCTTGCAGCCACTCACAGGTGGGTAGGGTCAGATTATCTCTCTGTGAGTTAAACAAAGGCACTTTAGTTTAACAGGCAGAGGGGCAGGGTCCTCTGAGGTAAGCCATTATGTATGCTAGTAATAACGAAGACTGTTCAAACTATCACACAATTGCACTCATCTGACACACTAGCAAAGTAAGGCTCAAAATTCTCCAAGCCAGACTTCAGCAGTATGTGAATCATGAACTTTCAGACATTGAAGCTGGATTTAGAAAAGCCAGAGGAACCAGAGATCAAGTTGCCAACATCCGCTGGATCATCAAGAAAGCAAGAGAGTTTCAGAAAAACATCTACTTCTGCTTTATTGACTATGCCAAAGCATTTGACTGTGTGGATCGCAACAAACTGGAAAATTCTTAAAAAGATTGGAATACCAGAGCACCTTACCTGCCTCCTGAGAAATCTATATGCAGGTCAAGAAGCAACAATTAGAACTGGACATGAAACAACAGACTGATTCCAAATTGAGAAAGGAGTACGTAAAGGCTGTATATTGTCACCCTGCTTATTTAACTTATATGCAGAGTATATCATGAGAAATGCCAGGCTGGATGAAGCACAAGCTGGAATCAAGATTGCTGGAAGAAATATCAATAACCTCAGATATGCAAATGACACCACCCTTATGGTAGAAAGTGAAGAAGAACTAAAGAGCATCTTGATGAAAGTCGAAGAGGAGAGTGAAAAAGTTGGCTTAAAGCTCAACATTCAGAAAACGAAGATCATGGCATCTGGTCCCATCAGTTCATGGCAAATAGATGGGGTAACAATGGAAACAGTGAGAGACTTTATTATTGAGGGCTCCAAAATCACTGCAGATGGTGACTGCAGCCATGAAATTAAAAGACGCTAGCTCCTTGGAAGAAAAGCTATGATCAACTTAGACAGCATATTAAAAAGCAGAGACATTGCATTGCCAACAAAGGTCTGTCTAGTCAAAGCTATGGTTTTTCCAGTAGTCATGTGAGGTTGTAAAGGTTGAACCATAAAGAAAGCTGAGCACCAAAAATTGATGTTTTGAACTGTGGTGTTGGAGAAGACTCTTGAGAGTCCCTTGGATTGCAAGGAGATCCAACCAGTCTATCCTAAAGGAAATCAGTCCTGAATATTCATTGGAAGTACTGATGCTAAAGCTGAAACTCCAATACTTTGGTCACCAGATACGAGGAATTGACTCATTTGAAAAGACCTTGATGCTGGGAAAGATAGAATGCAGGAGGAGAAAGGGATGACAGAGAATTCGATGGCATCATTGACTCGATGGACATGAGTTTCAAGAAGCTCTGGGAGTTGGTGATGGATAGGGAAGCCTGGTGTGCTGCAGTCCATGGGGTTGCAAAGAGTCAGACACGACTGAGCGACTGAACTGAACTGATAATAACAAAAACAATGAAAGGCAAAGGTTAAAATCAAAGAAACAAATCCAGCATGGAGTCAGAATTAACTCTTCCCTGCAACAGTTAGGCAGCTAATACTGAACTTAAAAAAAAAAGTAGGTAAAGAAGGTTCAAGTGACAGTCATAATCACAGGAATAGAAGGAAGTGGACTAAAGCATAATTGCTGGGGCTCTAGATAATCAACCAGCTTGACCTCGAAGGTGAAGGTGAAGATGAAGTCACTCAGTCATGTCCGACTTTTTGCGACCCCGTGAACTGTAGTCTACCAGGCTCCTCTCTCCATGGGATTCTCCGTCCATGGGATTCTCCAGGCAAGAATACTGGAGTGGGTTGCCATTTCCTTCTCCAGGGCATCTTCCAGACCCAGGGATCAAACCCGGGTCTCCCACATTGGAGGCAGATGCTTTAACCTCTGAGCCAAACCCTCATATCTCCTCCAGCAAAGCTGGGAGTCAGGGTGTCACTCCCTTATGGTGACTGCCTTTTGTTTTCTAAATGGTCATACATGCCTGTTCAGTCACTCAGTCATGTCTGACTCTTTGCGACCCCATGGACTGTATCCCACCAGCCTCCTCTGTCCATAAGATTATTCAGGCAAGCACACTGGAGAGGGTTGCCATTCTCTTCTCCAGGAGGTCTTCCCCACCCAGGCATTGAACGTGCATATCCTGCATTGGCAGGCGGATTCTTTACCACTGAGCCACCTGGGAAGCATGGAGCCATGAATCATTATGCCTTTTTATAGTTCATTTATGAATATCTATTTCATTTCAATGTTACAAAGTTTAAATGGGATAAATTGAATCAGCTTTTATGATAATCATACAAATGGTCTTTCCACAAAGTGCAAGTGAAAATGTTTTCGATAACAACCCCATCTATAAATGAGGGATCATTTTATTCTGTCCATGAAATAGTGAAATATAAAAACCCTAAACAGATATCCATTCATCAATATTTATTCATTAAACAATTCCTTATCCATTAAACAATTCCAGGTGGTTCAGTGGTAAAGAACTGGGGTTCAATCCCTGGGTTGGGAAGATCCTGTTGAGAAGGAAATGGCAATCCACTCCAGCATTCTTGCCTGGAAAATCCATGTACAGAGGGAGCCTGGTGGCTACATGGGGTCACAGAGTTGGACGTGACTCTGCAACTAAACCATCACCACCACCAAACAATTCCTTAAGGCTTGACATTGTACTGGGTATCATGGAAAAACTAAAAGAAATTTATGAATGTATTAGGGTGTGATTTAAAGAAGTGCTTAGATGTAAATAGGGCTTCCCTGGTAGCTCAGCTGGTAAAGAATTGGCCTGAAATACTGGAGACCTGGGTTTTATCCCTGGGTTGGGAAATTCCCTGGAGAAGGGAATGGCTACCCATTCCAGTATTTATGAATATATTAGAGTGTGATTTAAAGTGCTTAGATCTAAATAGAGTTAAAGGAACACTGAAAATAGTGAGATGGACCCTGATCTTTTCCTATAAATACACAGATAGATCATGTTTCTCTATTTTAAATCTGTGAGAAGTGTGCTGATTTAACCTTGCAATACAATTCATCTTCTCTTGATTTGTTATTTAGAAGTCTTGATTGCCCAGAGGAGAGAATTATCATCTTGTGAGTGAACTTGAGAAATTTCTAGTGGAGATTTTCCCAGCAGTTGAAATCCAGATGATTACTACATCTGCCCAATGTCATGACTCTGATTGTTTACATTTCATTATAATCCAATTAGGTAAACCCAACCTTAAAGACTTACAGATAGCAGAGGTTCCAAATGTTTCAGTTTCTCTTTTATTTTCCTTCCTGTAATGGATCATTCTGCTCAAAGGAGAACATGAACAAAATAGATTATACATTCCTAGTGAAATCATTTTGTTCTCATCTAAACTGTCTCTGGTTCCTTTCTTATTTCTAGACCAGGTTGTTATTGAAAGCATTTTCACTTGCACTTTGTGAACACCATTTGTATGATTGTTTATTCTCCTTCTCCTGTTCTGCAGTTAGGTCTATGTTCTGATGAATATGAAGGTCTAAGTCCTATGAAACATACACATCTCACAGGGAAAACAGAAGGAAACTTTTTTACTCCTCAGCTTCTACAGTGTTAATTTGTGAATCTAGTTGATTACACACACTCATCTTTGACTTAAATTAAAGATATAGTTCAATAATGGTGGAAAAGATAGGATACATATTTTTGTAATCATAAATTTTTTATATGCAGAGATGATATCAGAAGATAGGGATTTTAGTTCTTATTCTTGGAAAAGTCCCAAACATCTCGAGATATCAATTTTCTTATCTTTGCAATAGAGATAACAATGCCCACAGAATAAGATGGCTCTAAGAATCTAATACAATAGCTTCTAGGAAGATAGTGCAAAGTATAAAGCACCACATAAATTTGACATTGACAGGCAGCTCTTGCCTGGATGTTCAAGTTTAATTAAATACTTTAAAACATGATGTCAACTGAAAAGTATTATTAAATAAAATTCATGCTTCACTCAGTCCTGTTTCACAGTTGAAATTTTAAAAACAAAATCCATTAATTTCATGAAATAATGAATTTAATAATTAATTTGATTTTGAAGTCAATTTTACTTTAAAGTTAATTTATTTTTAAACATTTTTATTTTTAGAAATTGAAATTTTTCTCTGCACTTGAGTAGATTGCAATATGCAAGTTTACTCATTCATTGATTTATTCATTAAATAAACATTTATTGAACAACTAATTATAACCTAGACACTATGATAAGTTCTAGAGATTAAAAAAAGTGCTCTTTTTTTTTTTTTAAAGGAATTCCCAATACAGTAGGGGAAATTAACACATGTAATACGAAATAGTACACATTAGTACACAAAATGTGTAAAGCAGCAATGAATCACAGTACCAGGTATTATTTTAAAACTGTTTAAAAGGCACTTTGAATAAACATGGGCAAAAGGAAGATTTTTTTATGTAAGAGAAGGATTATAGAAGATGTCATAGATGCTTCCTTTGAATTGAGTGTTACGAGCTGAAGTGTGTCCTCCCAAAATTTATATATTGAAATCCTAACCCCTAGTACCTCAAAATGTGACCTTCTTTGAAGATAGGTAAGGTACAAAGGCTATTCAGTTAAAATGGGGTCATTAGGCTGGGTCCTAATCCAAAATGCCTGGTGTCCTTGTACAAAGGGAAATCTGGACACAGACATACACACAAGGAAAATGCCATGTGAAGATGAAGGTGAAAATCTGGGTTCTGCAAGCCAAGGGCTAACAAAGATTGCCAGAAAACAACAAGAGGCCAAGGTAGGGGTTTGGAACAGATTCTTCCTCATAGTCCTCAGAAGGAATGCTGACACTTTGATCTTGAACTTCTAGCCTCCAGAAACATGAGAAATAAATTTCTGTTATTCAACCTACTCAGTGTGTGGTAGTTTGTGATGGCAGTCCAAACAAACTAATATGCTGTCTTAAAAAAAAAAAAAATGGATATGAATTTATCAGGATGAAGGAAGAAGTGGGTGGGTGTTCAAAGTTGAGGAAGGAGCCTGTGCAAAGAGAGGGAGATACCAACAAGTGAGGTTTAAAAGTCAAAGTGCAAGTTGTTCAGTTTGGCAGAATATAGAATATGAGGAAAATCCCAGAAGGAAGAAAACCTTAGAAAGATGATAAGGAGTAGCCCTGTAAAAGCACTGAGGCCATGCTATGGATTTGGATTGTATTCTGAAAGTAATTGTGAACCAATGAAGGCTTTTAAACAGGGAAAATATATGATGAAGTGTATATTTTATAAAGACCTCTTACTTTTTTAATTCTTTGAAGGATGACTTGAAGGGATAAAACTCAAGATGTAGGAATCAGCTAGGAATTGACTGTGAAAGTAACTTAAGAAATGATGGTTATTCGATAAAGGCAATAGAGTGGGATAAATGAGTAGATTGGGGAGATAGTAAGAAGTTATAAAAATTTGCTGAGCAGCTGGTTAGCTTACAGAGATAGAATGGACTGATTTCAGCAGTGGAAATGGGGAAGGGGTGGATAAGACTATTTCAAAAAAGAGCTGAAAGACCTTCTTTCGCCCAGTATGGCAAAGGAAACCTACATGACCTTGGCAAAATTCTGACTTGCCCTTGACTATTGATCTGGTTATTTGGGGCATATTTGGGAGGGTATTTTATTGTATTGTGATTCTGGCAGCACTTGATGGGCACTAATACTTATTCAAGTGCAGCAAATTATATTCCAGCAATTCCAAAAGACCATTACATTTTTATTATATTTTATTGCATATATCACAGACAGATGCATATTCACTTTGATGGCAAACAAATGTTTCTGCATAAAAAATAATTTTATAAACTGTGTTCTATTTTTAGTGTAGAAGATATTCTGGTAGCTAAATTGCAAAAAGTTTTGCTATAAAACATAAATGTTTGCTTTTTCTAGTAAAAGAAAGGGAGTTCAAATCTATTCACACTAACGGAAAACAATTTTATCATAAACTACTCAAGCAACTTATTTTATCTTAAGTTTTAAAATGTGTCACTTAAATGTTAAACAAGAAAGAAGGGCCACAGGGCTATTTTAGAAAGAAGTTAGGAACTTTCCTTGGAGTAGGAAATGGCAACCCACTTCAGGATTCTTGCCTGGAAAATCCCATGACAGAGAAGCCTAGCAGGGTACAGTCCACAGGTTTGCAACAATCTGACAACAGACTAAATCACCAGGAAACTTTCCTATTGCAGAGAAATTACAAAGTATCCTAAGGGTACTTTTGGATGTTTTTCTCTTTTGCTACGCTTTACAATAGCTTGACAAAGTCAGTGTCTTCTTTTCTCATTAACATCAATTAGCACCTACAGTTTGCATTTTATTAAGTGATTTGTCCAGACTGGTAATTTCAGAGGATCTGTATTTAATTCTTTCCTTTACTTCTTTCTGTTGTAAAAAGCCCTTCTCTAAAGCATTTCATGCTACTTCCCTAAGCCCTCCTGGTCTTTGTTAGCCTGGGCTCTGTCTTTCCTTTGTTTTGTGAATGAAAAATGTTGCCAGCCATATCAGTAGACAAAGGGTATTGTAAGCCATCAAGCCACTACAGCCACTCCGATAGTGAGCCCTGGGGGAACTCAAGTTGGAGACAAAACTGCCTACTGCCTAGCCCTCAGCCACTGTCAGAACTCATGAAGTTGTACCTAGAGGGGGTGCCGGATGGGAAAGCATAGGACTTTGTCTCCAGAGAGCTGAGATGCATATCAAAGGAATGATTTCAATGAGCCCAGACTCTTGCCTCTTCCTAAACTTAGAAAAGTGCTAAATTTGTTAACTTGAGATATCTTTTAGTTAACAATAATCTTTTGATCTTCCAACTACCTGGTTGTTGTTGTAAAAGCCTCTTTATATCCAGTCTCCTCCCTTACCTCTATAGCAGTCCCTCAGAGCAATCGGAGGTGCTCTCTTCCAGACTTGAAATCCTCAGAAAGTCCACAGCTGCTGCTGCTGAAGCTGCTAAGTCACTTCAGTTGTGTCCGACTCTGTGCGATCCCATAGATGGCAGCCAACCAGGCTCCGCTGTCCCTGGGATTCTCCAGGCAAGAACAATGGAGTGAGTTGCCATTGCCTTCTCCAATGCATGAAAGTTAAAAGTGAAAGTGGAGTCTCTCAGTAGTGTCCAACTCCTAGCGACCCCATGGACTGCAGCCTACCAGGCTCCTCCGTCCTTGGTATTTGCCAGGCAAGAGTACTGGAGTGGGGTGCCATCACCTTCTCTGGAAAGTCCACAGGCTACAACATAATTCTTAACTTTTAGGTTGTACTTTTTTTTTTCCCCCAGTGGACAACCTTGACTAGAGCCTTTATTCTCTGTTCAGGAGATACCTGTTTATCACTAGCTCTCCACTCTGTTGTTGCTTAGTCACTCAGTAGTGTCCAACCCTGAGTGAACCCATGGACTATATCCTGCCAGGCTCCTCTGTCCATGGGATTTTCCAGGCAAGAATACTAGAGTGGGTTGTCATTTCCTTTTCCAGGTGATCTTCCTGACCTAAGGATCAAACCCTGTCTTCTGCATTGCAGATGGATTCTTTACTGCTGAGCCACCAGAGAAGCCCTCTGTAGTCATCTGCTTTTGCCAAGATTTTCCATCAAGCTCCTTCTGGTCCCTGCTGATGCTAGTTGAGGGATCTGAAGGAAATTCTCAAAGCCAGGCTGCCTTGTCTCTCTAGACAAGTGAAGAGATTATTAGGTTCATGGCACAGAATGCTCCCTGGGCTGGGAACTTGTGGCGGTGTGTTCTTTCCCACCCATGAGGGTCATGATCCCCTATGTTGGTGCTCCCCAGCTGCCTGGTCTCTTCGGCTGGGAGAGGAGACTCTCGGGCCTGGTAGGGGAGATGAGCACTCCCTGTCCTGGGTCCTTTCATGGGAATCCATCTTATCCCCTGGACGCATGTGTTTCTGGGTGGGGGAGGGAAGTCATAGGACCAGTGACAAAGGAGAGTGCTTCCCATACGTGCTTATTATCAGCAAGACTTCCAACTGATCCTTTGCTGGTTCTACTGGTTTTGCTTGGTGTTGTCAGAGATCCTCCAATTTGATGCTGTAAGCATGAGCTAGTCTGGGATGCTCTTTTTTGTTGGGTTGGAAATCAACAAACACTGGGTCTAGGTCACATTCTGTTGTCTGTGAGGTTATAAGATGACCTCCTGCTATGCTATTCCTCTAGCTCAGGGGTCTCTAGGCAGTTCATCATCCTCTTTCAACTTCCAAAGTTCTCCTTTGATTTTCCATTGGCTTGTTTCCAGATTTTATAGTGATACTTAGTATAGAGGAGTAGGGAGAGACAAATTTTGGCACCTTGTTATGATAGGAAATTTCTACTATGTATAGAGACGACCAAGTTTGGTGG
Source organism: Bubalus kerabau (assembly GCF_029407905.1). NCBI lineage: Eukaryota > Metazoa > Chordata > Mammalia > Artiodactyla > Bovidae > Bubalus > Bubalus kerabau. The sequence continues at coordinate 51,849,207 of NC_073635.1, forward strand.
GCCCTAGAGCATATGTTCTTTTGTCCAAGACTATGTGCAGGACTATTCCACGGTTATGCAAGTAAGGGTGGGCAGAGGGAGGGTCATTGAGCTTCTTAAATGGTAGACATGGATGGCCCTTGCACGTTCAGATGTCATCACTTGCAACTATCCCTCTGGATGACAAAGTGTGTGTGTGTGTGTGTGTGTGTGTGTGTGTGTGTATGCTTAGCTGTGTCTGATTCTTCGGGATTCCATGGGCTGTAGTCATCAGTCTCCTCTGTCCGAGGGATTTCGCAGGCAAAAATACTGGAATGGGATATCACTTCCTACTCCAGGGGATGTCGGGAACTCACAACTCCTGTGTCTCTTGCATTAGCAGGCATATTCCTTACCACTGTGCCAAGTGGAAATCTCATGACAATGTAGATCCAGAAGTTTAAAGTGGGACCTGGAAAATGCTACCATTTTATCACAGAGCTTCCTGGATGTACTGTTTCTTCTGAATCCTTTAGATCAGGATACTTTAGTTTTACCTATATAAATAGTCAAAGTCAAAAATGGTAGCAACTGAAGAATTCTTAAGGATTTTAGAAAGCATTCAATATCATTTTGTAGATAAAAAAAGAAGGCCCAATATGTTTTATCAACTTTTTCCAAGTAATAGAGACAAACAGTTGGGGAGCAGTATTAGGTCCTGACTTTATAACTTCTACTCCGTGCTTTTCTTCATTTCACCATGGAAATATATAATAATTAGGATTTAATGCATTTTCAATAGCAAATGTATTATTCTAACTCCTTCATAAATTTTTTTCTCTATACATTTAATTTGCCAGCATGTTTAGTTCACTTCTATCCTATTAAAGAACACATCTATTCTGTAATTTATGAGTCAAGCACACAGAAGAAGAGAAATGTCTTAAATGAGGCTAGTGGCTATTCATTGAGCAGATTTTATTAAATGTTTTGTATATTCTAGGATTTGAGATAGCTGTGCAAGTATTGTAGAAACATAAAGTTAGATAAAAGATAACTTCTTGCCATCCATCCCTCACCCCAAGTAGTTATGAATCTAATGAGAAATACAGATGTATAAACTCACTATAATGTAAGAAATTATGAGATTATTGGTTTAATAGGATACAAATCAATAGTAGTCAAAGGGAATTGGAAATAATAGTAACATCTGACTAGATATATTAGGGCAGATAACTTGAGAGATGTCCTAAAAGTTGAAAAAGAGCTAAATAATACTCCATAAAGAGCTAATTCTGTGATAGCAAGGTACTGATTGTACATAGGTAAACCTCTTCTTGCTATTCTTTGGAACTCTGCATTCAGATGCTTATATCTTTCCTTTTCTCCTTTGCTTTTCGCTTCTCTGCTTTTCACAATATTTGTAAGGCCTCCACAGACAGCCATTTTGCTTTTTTGCATTTCTTTTCCATGGGGATGGTCTTGATCCCTGTCTCCTGTACAATGTCATGAACCTGAGTCCATAGTTCATCAGGCACTCTATCTATCAGATCTAGGCCCTTAAATCTATTTCTCACTTCCACTGTATAATCATAAGGGATTTGATTTAGGTCATACCTGAATGGTCTAGTGGTTTTCCCTACTTTCTTCAATTTAAGTCTGAATTTGGCAATAAGGACTTCATGATCTGAGCCACAGTCAGCTCCTGGTCTTGTTTTTGTTGACTGTATAGAGCCTCTCCATCTTTGGCTGCAAAGAATATAATCAATCTGATTTTGGTGTTGACCATCTGGTGATGTCCATGTGTAGAGTCTTCTCTTGTTTTGTTGGAAAAGGGTGTTTGCTATGACCAGTGCATTTTCTTGTCAAAACTCTATTAGCCTTTGCCCTGCTTCATTCCGTATTCCAAGGCCAAATTTGCCTGTTACTCCAGGTGTTTCTTGACTTCCTACTTTTGCATTCTGGTCCCCTATAATGAAAAGGACATCTTTTTTGGGTGTTAGTTCTAAAAGGTCTTGTAGGTCTTCATAGAACCGTTCAACTTCAGCTTCTTCAGCATTACTGGTTGGGGCATAGACTTGGATTACTGTGATATTGAATGGTTTGCCTTGGAAACGAACAGAGATCATTCTGTCATTTTTGAGATTGCATCCAAGTACTGCATTTCGGACTCTTTTGTTGACCATCATGGCTACTCCATTTCTTCTGAGGGATTCCTGCCCGCAGTAGTAGATATAATGGTCATCTGAGTTAAATTCACCCATTCCAGTCCATTTTAGTTCGCTGATTCCTAAAATGTTGACATTCACTCTTGCCATCTCTTGTTTGATCACTTCCCATTTGCCTTGATTCATGGACCTGACATTCCAGGTTCCTGTGCAATATTGCTCTTTACAGCATCAGACCTTGCTTCTATCACCGGTCACATCCACAGCTGGGTATTGTTTTTGCTTTGGCTCCATCCCTTCATTCTTTCTGGAGTTATTTCTCCACTCATCTCCAGTAGCATATTGGGCACCTACTGACCTGGGGAGTTCCTCTTTCAGTATCCTATCATTTTGCCTTTTCATACTGTTCAAGGATTCTCAAGGTGAGAATACTTGAAGTGGTTTGCCATTCCCTTCTCCAGTGGACCACATTCTGTCAGATCTCTCCACCATGACCCGCCCATCTTAGGTTGCCCCACGGGCATGACTTAGTTTTAGAAAACTCAGCAGTGGCCACAGGACTGGAAAAGGTCAGTTTTCATTCCAATCCCAAAGAAAGGCAATGCCAAAGAGTGCTCAAACTACCGCACAATTGCACTCATCTCACACGCTAGTAAAGTAATGCTCAAAATTCTTCAAGCCAGGCTTCAGCAATATGTGAACCATGAACTTCCTGATGTTCAAGCTGGTTTTAGAAAAGGCAGAGGAACCAGAGATCAAATTGCCAACATCCGCTGGATCATGGAAAAAGCAAGAGAGTTCCAGAAAAACATCTATTTCTGCTTTCTTGACTATGCCAAAGCCTTTGACTGTGTGGATCACAATAACCTGTGGAAAATTCTTCAAGAGATGGGAATACCAGACCACCTGTCCTGCCTCTTGACAAACCTGTATGCAGGTCAGGAAGCAAGAGTTAGAACTGGACGTGGAACAACAGACTGGTTCCAAATAGGAAAAGGAGTACGTCAAGGCTGTATACTGTCACCCTGCTTATTTAACTTATATGCAGAGTACATCATGAGAAATGCTGGACTGGAAGAAACACAAGCTGGAATCAAGATTGCCGGGAGAAATATCAATCACCTCAGATATGCAGATGACACCACCCTTATGGCAGAAAGTGAAGAGGAATTAAAGAGCCTCTTGATGAAAGTGAAAGTGGAGAGTGAAAAAGTTGGCTTAAAGCTCAACATTCAGAAAACAAAGATCATGGCATCCGGTCCCATAACTTCATGGCAAATAGATGGGGAAACAGTGGAAACAGTGTCAGACTTTATTTTGGGGGGGGGGTCCAAAATCACTGCAGATGGTAACTGCAGCCATGAAATTAAAAGACGCTTACTCCTTGGAAGGAAAGTTATGACCAACCTAGATAGCATATTCAAAAGCAGAGACATTACTTTGCCAACAAAGGTCCCTCTAGTCAAGGCTATGGTTTTTTCTGTGGTCATGTATGGATGTGAGAGCTGGACTGTGAAGAAGGCTGAGCACCAAAGAATTCGTGCTTTTGAACTGTGGTGTTGGAGAAGACTCTTGAGAGTCCCTTGGACTGCAAGGAGATCTAACCAGTCCATTCTGAAGGAGATCAGCCCTGGGATTTCTTTGGAAGGAATGATGCTAAAGCTGAAACTCCAGTACTTTGGCCACCTCATGCAAAGAGTTGACTCACTAGAAAAGACTCTGATGCTGGGAGGGATTGGGGGCAGGAGGAGAAGGGGACGACAGAGGATGAGATGGCTGGATGGCATCACTGACACGATGGACGTGAGTCTGAGTGAACTCCGGGAGTTGGTGATGGACAGGGAGGCCTGGCATGCTGCGATTCATGGGTCGCAAAGAGTCGGACATGAGTGAGCGACTGAACTGAAACCACACAACATAAATAAATATTTTACATAGATATAAATTTACTGAGATTAAAATATAAAAATGAAAAGTTATTTCACTTATAAATTTAAAGATGTTAACATTACAGAGGAGTTATAAATTTGCTCAAAACTTCTCAGTTGTTACACGTTAGAACTGGAAGAAACCTAGGGAAGCCCACCCCAAACACTTTCTGAGTTTACAAATTTTGAATCCAAGGAGTGCATAGTTTTGGGTTTACTGGATACTCTAAAACTATTAGCTGGTGTTAAAATGTACTTTGGTTCACATTATTTTGCATGCATGCATCCTCAGTCACTTCAGTTGTGTCTGACTTCTGAAACCCATAAACTGTTGCCTGCCAGGCTCCTCTGTCCATGGGGTTTCCCAAGCAATAACACTGGAGTGGTTGCCACTTCCTTCTCCAGGTAACCTTCCTGATCCAGAGATTGAACCCATGTCTCTTGCATTGGCAGGCAGATTCTAAACCACTGAGCCACCAGGGAAACCCTACTGCCTACCTTGGTCTTCTTCAAAATGCTAATTCTATGCTTTATGCATACTTCTGAGACATCAGAAAAAAATTTATAGCCTTCTGATAAAATTATATGTGTGAAATGTTGCACAAATAGCAATAATTCACCAAATCATCTGACTTTTTTTTTTCTGAAACATCGAATTCATAGATTTTTCAGTTATTAAATCAGCAGGTTCTTCTAGTAAGGAGACTATTTCACAGCTGTCTTTTTGAAAGTATATATTTTAAAGCAAAATTAGTAAAACCCAGACTTGTAACATGAAGGCAATAGTGGTTACATGATGCTATGCCTTAAACTGCATGCCATTATGTTTGTAATTCTTGATCAACACTCCTATTGCTGAATTTCTGATCTAAGATCAATATTGTACTCTAACTAGATTGTGGTGTTATTGTTTAGTCACTAAGTCAGGTCCAACTCCATGTGACCCCATTGGCTGAAACATGCCAGGCCTTCCTTCATGGTCTCCCTGAGTGTGCTCAAACTCATGTCCATTGAATCAGTGATGCCATCCAACTATTTCATACTCTGGCACTTCCTTCTCTTCTTGCTCTCAATCTTTCCCAGCATCAAGGTCTTTTCCATTGAGTCAGCTCTTGTTATCAGAAGGCCAAAATATCGGAGTTTCAGCTTCAGCATCAGTCCTTCCAATGAGTATTCAGTGTTGATTTCCTTTAGGATTAACTAATTTGATCTCTTTGCTGTCCAAGGGACTGTCAAGAGTCTTCTCCAGTACCACAGTTCGAAAGCATAAATTCTTTGGTGCTCAGTCTTCTTTATGGCCCAACTCTCATATCCACAGCTAACTACTGGAAAAATCATAGTTTTAACTATATGGACCTTGGTTGGCAAAGTGATGTCTCTGCTTTTAAGGTTGGTCATGGCTTTCCTTCCAAGGACCAAGTGACTTTTAATTTGATGGCTGCAGTCACCATCAGAAGTGATTTTGGAGCCCAAGAAAATAAAGTCTGTCACCATTTCCATTGTTTTCCCATCTATTTGCTGTGATGTTATGGGACCAAATGCCACAATCTTAGTTTTTTGAAGTTTGAAGTTAAGTTTTAAGCCAACTTTTTCATTCTTCTCTTTCACCCTCATCAAGAGACTCTTTAGTTACTCTTCACTTTCTGCCATTAGAGCAATATCATCTGCATATTTAAGATTGTTGATATTTCACCTGACAATCTTGTTTCCAGCTTGTGATTCATCCAGCCCAGCATTTTGCATGAGGTACTCTGCATATAAGTTAAATAAGCAGACTGTGTTGTAAGCCAATTAAAAGATGAACTAACACAGCTCTTGTCCTGATGCCAATCTATATAGTAGCCAAGACATCACTAGAAATTTATCAACATGGTAAGGATACATGTCTCATTGCTGCCATAACAAATTACCATAATTAAGTGCTCACAGCAATACCAATTTTAGATCTTACCTTTCTGGAGGTCAGAAATCCAATATGGGTCTCACTAGGTATCCCAGTCAGATTGGGCTGTCCGAATAGCATATCATAGATTCTAAGGCTCAAACAATAGAAATGTATTTTTTCACAGCTCTGGAGGCTGGGAAGCCCAAGATCAAAGTTCTGATCAATTTGATTCCTGGTGAGCACTCTCTTCTTGACTTAACTTGCAAGTGACCAGCTTCTCTGTGTGTTCTCACATGGCAACACAGAGCACTCTGCTATCCCTTTTTCTCATAAAGGTCCAAGGTCTCCAGCCCCACTCTGATGACCTCCTTTAACATTTGTTTTCTCCCTACAGACCCTGTTGCTGAACACAGTCACATGGTAATTTGGAACTTCAACATACATACCTAGGAGTAACACAAACATTCAGTTAATAACATAAAGCTGAAGTCAAGGCATTATCAGGACTGTCTTCTTTTCTGCACACCATAGAGGAGAATCCATTTCCTTGCCTTTCCCAGCTTCTAGAGACTGGCTCACATTCATTGACTACTGGCTCCAGCTCCCTTCCCTCTTGAAAGCCAGTGTATTAGTTTCCTAGGTCTGCTCTAGAGAAGTATCATATGAGTGGCTTAAATTCACAGAAATTTATTGTCTCACAGTTCTGGAGGCTAGAAGTCCAAAGTCAACATGTTGGCAGGGTTGATTCCTTCTGAGGGTTGTGAGACAGAATCAGTTCCATGCCACTTCTTGACTTCTGATGACTTGTTGGCAATTTTTGGCATTTCTTGGCTTGTGTATGCATCATTCCAACCTTCTACCTTCACATGGTGATATCTCTATGTTTCTTGACATAGTCTTCCATCTGTGCATGTCTTTCTGTGTCCCAATTTGCACTTTTTTATAAATACATCAGTGACATTGGATTAGACTTCATTTAAACTTGTTTATTGGAGAAGGCACTGGCACCCCACTCCTGTACTCTTGCCTGGAAAATCCCATGGATGGAGGAGCCTGGTAGGCTGCAGTCCACGAGGCCATAAGAGTCAGACATGACTGAGTGACTTCACTTTCACTTTTCACTTTCATGCACTGGAAAAGGAAATGGCAATCTCTGCAAGTGTTCTTGCCTGGAGAATCCCAGGGATGGGAGAGCCTGGTGGGCTGCCATCTATGGGGTCGCTAAGAGTCTGACACGACTGAGCGACTTCACTTTCACTTTTCCCTTTCATGCATTGGAGAAGGAAATGGCAACCCACTCCAGTGTTCTTGCCTGGAGAATCCCAGGGACAGGAGAGCCTGGTGGGCTGCCGTCTATGGGGTTGCACAGAGTCGGACATGACTGAAGCGACTTAGCAGCAGCAGCAGCAAATTTGTTTACATTTTCAAAAATGTCTGTTTCTGCATAAGATTATATTCTGAGGCATTGGGAGTTAAGAGTTCTACATATTTTGGTAGGGAACACAATTCAACACAAAGTCATCAGCAACGGCCAGTAAAGATCATTTTATCTCACATGAGTTAGACAGTTCAGCCACTCATTCGTGTCCGACTCTTTGTGACCCCATGAATCACAGCACGCCAGGCCTCCCTGTCCATCATCAACTCATGGAGTTCACTCAAACTCATGTCCATCAAGTCGGTGATGCCATCCAGCCATCCATCTCACATCACATCACAACACATTATTCTTTCTTTTTCTTCTGCCTCTGTTTCTCAGTTATAAAGATCCTCGTGGTTACACTGGGCCCACTCAGATGCCATACAACATGATACACTACAGGTTCCAGGAATTAAGGTGTGGATGTCTTTGGAGGGCTGTTATTCTGCCTATAGCAAGAAATTGTTATTTCTTAAAAGTTAGAAAGAGTCCTGAGTGTGACTTGAAGAAAGAGAAAATTTACCTTTGGTGAAATGTGCCAGTGATGTGACTGTCAGAGGTGTGATTGCTATCTTCTGAGGAAAAGGGTTTTTGAGTTTCTGAAAGAGCTAAGTTAGAGGTAAGCTAGTGATTAGAGGAACAGTGGAGCATTTCCACCAGTTCTGCACCAGACATCAACTTCTCAGTTAAATAAATGCTCAGCACATACTGAGATTAGGTTTCAGAATTAATCAGCTATTCTGTGCATATGCGCACTAAAATGATAAAAGTTTAATTTCAAGAAACAAGTTTTGAATACTTTTTGGTTATAGAGTATGGTACTAGAAGAATCACATGCCAAAAACCTCCTGAGCTTGCTCCCCATCCTTGAAAACACACACACACACACACACACAGCTTATTGTTGCTCCATTGGGAAACAAAGGAGGAAGAGAACAGGGCTCTTTTATGGTGCTTATTTAAGAATCTATTCCATTTCCTGAATCAGATGAGTTTTGAGAATTCTGGTATGGTTTTCTCCATACTCAAGCTTATCTTCATCCTCACTGAATAGATTTTGCTTCATGGCTTTCCCATAATTCATACAGTTAATATTTATTTCATCATAAATTTCCCGAGGCTCCTCCAGTCAATATGTGAATTTATTTAGGAATGAACAAATTCCAATTCCCTGCACTAAAACACTGGATTGAGTATCGCATTTGCTGCATCTGTCAAAGAGGAAGAATTATTTTAAAGTGTTCTGAATTCTTTCCAAAATCTTCTCCAGAGTCATTGTCAATTGCCACAGACTGTGATTTTTCCCTGGAAGTATGAAACAGAGAGATGGGATCAAACAGAGGGAAAAAGACGAATAAAGTAATTCAAAGAATGTAAAGAGGAAAGGACAATGGGAATAATACAAAGAGAAGTCTTTGGACTTCCCAGGTGGCACTAGTGTTAAAGAACCTGCCTGCCAATGCAGGGGATGTAAGGCATGGTTTTGATCCCTGGGTCAGGAAGATCCCCTGGAGAAGGAAATGGCAACCCACTCCAGTATTCTTGCCTGGGGAATCCCACGGACAGAGGAGCCTGGCAGGTTATGGTCCAGGGGTCACAAAGAGTCAGACACTGCTGAAGTGACTTAACAAGCAAGACATCTTTGGAGGCTAAATTAAGAGACACTATTAAAAAGGGAAAGATTGAGAATCCTAAGAAACAAAAGATAAGACTCTTGGGACAGAGGTATACAGAAAGCATTAAAGAAACAAGTAATTGAAAAGAAAGGGAATTCTAGATACTCAGATAAAGAGGAAATGGGGGACTTCCCTGGCAGTCCAGTGGTTAGGGCTCCCTGCTTCCACTGCAAGGGGCCTGGCTTTGATCCCTGGTCAGGGAACTAGGGCCCTACAAGCCTCACAGCCAAAAAAATGGAAGACGAATGAAAACATGAGGAAGGAGAGAGAGGAGAGAGCATAACCTGGAGGCTAAGTTGTTTTTTGTTATTCCACAGAGTACATTTTCTTTTAATATTAAAGGAAGAAAAAAAAGAATTTAAGATTAGTTTATAATAAACACGAAGACATGATGTCAGCTAGAGGTTCAGAAATTTCTCCAGCCACTTGGAGGACACTGCAGTCTGGCTTTGAACATGGACTGGAATTCATTCTTCCAAACATGAATGCGGATGACAAATCTCTTGTTGCTCACCAGTGGCCCCTGAATCATGCATCACCCATGGACTCTGCACATGAGAGTTTTATTAATGATTTTTCAGGTATAGTCAACAATGGACTATGTGAGAATGAAAGTGGGATTTTGGCCTGCCAGGTCCTTTGTGGAAATTTTCTTCTGTGAAGTTGTCTTACTGTTGTCTTATGTGTGGAGTGCCATCCCCTATGGAGGCACTGCCTATGAATGTCACAAGTGTGTAAGGCTGATGGATCCTTAAGGGACTTACAAAGGTTTCACTACATCACCTTTAGAGAATTCTGAGAGAATTCACACATTAACATTTCAACACTGTATAAAGATTTAATGACACGTGTACTTAGGAGACAGGCCAGAAAAAGAAAGAAAAACCTAACCTCTGAACATGTGACTATCCAACCAAATGCCACAGTCTTTCATCCAAATCAGAGTCCTGTAGGCTTTGATTCCATGAAGATACAGACAATGCATGTAAATATGCAATTGAGGGGTGAGCTACAAGATCTCCTTGCTTCTTTTTTAGACAAGATGTGTATGTGTGTGTGTGTGTGTGTGTGTGTGTTCAAAATATCACCTAGATTTGGGCAGTTTTCTAAGTTACTTTCCTTTCTTTTGATATCTGTGTGCTGCTGCTGCTGCTAAGTCACTTCAGTCATGTCCGACTCTTTGCAACCCCATGAACTATATGCAGCTAGGCTTCTATGTCCATGGGATTATCTGGTGGCAAGCTACATGTATTTCCAAGGTTCTAGCCTTTGAAAATAAATATTGGGTTGGCCAAGAAGCTCTTCTGAGTTTTTCCATAAGATGTTATGAAAAAGCTTGAAGAAACTTTTTGGCCAACCCAATATCTTCTCATTAAATGGTGTAAGTAAAGCATACTAGCAGCAACACTGGTGTAAAACAAATAGAAAGTGAGCAAGTGGTCTTCCAAGCACTCCAGGACCATCTATGCTGAAAGCTTTTTTAGCACAAATTAAAGATAAATGAACTGGTGAGCAATGGGCAAAGTTTTCAACTGAGTCAAGTTGCACGTTCATGTGACAAATATTGTCATTTTTGTTGTTGTTGTTGTTATGAGCAGCAGTTATTTTGATGTTTCGGTCTCTTTAGGAGCAACATAAAAATATAAAAGCCAAAGAATTCAAAACAATTTAAAGCAATTTAAATTCTGTTTTACCACTAGGCACCATGCCCACACTGTGAGTCAAAGCATCAAATTACTTAGATCTAAGCCAGCACAAAAATGGACTTTGAAATTCACAGCTAGAAGTCTTTACAGAAATCCTTCTTTAAATGCTGGGTCATGGGGGAGAAAGTTCTGAACAAACAAAGGTGGTGAGAGAGGGAGAGGAGACAAGAGAACTAAAGTGGGTGCAGTAAGATCCAGTAGTTACATTGCATCTCTTTTGTATAGTTATGAGTGTGGAGAAACAAGAAATAAAGAAAACCTCCATCACTTGCCTGCCTTAAGCTCAGTTATTGAAAATAATTACTTGTAATATGCTTTTCATTAAATTACAAACAAACTGCTTTTGACAATTACCTCTAGAAACCTTTTTCTATTTCCCTTTCCTTTCCATAATAGAATGTCTCAACCATTAAAAATATGATACTCCAGATAGATACTTTCTGAGGAGATAAATATTAAAATCTAATATTGTAAGAAGAGTTCCCAAGTCCTTTTATTATTTGTTTGTTTGATTAATCTGAAACTCTGCAGTGGGAATACCAAAAGATACAACTGGGCTCTGGAACTTGGAATATTTTTCCAAGACCTGGAAACATTTGACAGAATTTTGAGACTGAGCATAATTGTTTTTAGTGTTATTTTTAAAAATCAATAGCCTTTGTTTTTTGAGCAGTCTTAGTTTTATTGAGCAGAAATACAGAGTTTTCATAAGACCTCCTCCCCCCGTTTCTTCTAGTATTAACATCTTACATTAATGTGATACATTTGTTATAACTGATAAGCCAGTGTTGCTATATTAATGTTATTAATTAAAGTGCATAGTTGACAGATGGGTTCATCTTTTTGTTGTTTTATTATTTATATATTTTTATATATTTATTTATATATTTTGTTGTTTTATTATTTATTTATTACTAAAAATTTATAGCTTTCACTGGTTGTTGAAGCAGCAGAACTGCAGTGATGCCACTGCCATGCCCCAAGAGAAAGTGGCTCACGTGATGGAGGATGTGAACCAGTGAGTGGGAGGGAAAAGGCAGATGGAAAGAACAGAGGGCTAGTGACGCCATTCAGCTCATCAAGGAACCCACTGGAGCCTGATGCCAATTACTTTTAATTGGAGGATAATTGCTTTACAATGTCGTGTTAGTTTCTGCTGTACAACAGTGTGAACCAACTGAAGTATATATATACTCCCTCTCTCTTGGACCACCCTCCCACCACTCTCCCCAACCCTATCCCACCCATCAGGGTCATCACAGAGCACTGAGTTGAACTCTCTGTAGAGATGTGGATGGACCTAGAGTCTGTCATCCAGAGCAAGGTAAGTCAGAAAGATAAAAAGAAATGTCATATATTAACACACATATGTGGAATCTAGAAAAATGGTACAGGTGAACCTAGTTTGAGGGTAGGAACAGAGATGCAGACATAGAGAATGGACATCTGGACACAGAGGGGAAGGGGAAAGTGGGATGAATTGGAAGATCAGGTTTGACATAAATACACTACTATGTGTAGAATAGATAGCAAGCGGGAACCTGCAGTGTAGCCAATTACTCTGTTTCCTAGATATAGGAGGCCCAGAACCTTAGGCTTGCCATGCACTAGATACAGTTCAACCTAGGATTTGTACCTTTTTTGCTCCCAGCTTTGCTGAGATACAATTAACATATAACCTTGTGTAAGTGTAGGGTGTACAAAGTGATGAACTCATATTAGTAAATATTGCAGAATGATTACCACAGAAAGATAATCATAGAATCATCCTATTATGAAATGCTCTTGCTTTTTACCAAGGGTACTATAATGAAAGCCATGCAATTATTTCTTCACACTAAATCACTGAAAACATTATGTATTGACCCTATACAAAAGTTTACCCATTGGATTTGAACACTAGGAAATGTATCTCTCTTCTCACAGCCTAGTATTCTTCCAATTACAGACAATGATTGTTATAGACGCCTCTGCCAAGATGAATTCTGACCTAAATTTGGTGCTTAATTGCAGCAACTGTTCTTAGACTGTTTTTGATACAACCATTTGCAATAAGTCTCTTTATTTTTTCTTTTCTTTTTATTGCAAGTGCATGTGATGGTAAAGAGTACAGTGGCTATCGGAACAGTTGGGTACCACCTTGATTTATATTAAGGTACCAAAAATTTTGCCCATTACAGCTTTGCATCATTAGTGCAAATGTAAACACAGTACAAAAGGCAAATCTCTTAGTATCATTAAGGAAATAGCTGTGACCTTATGGACCTCCTAAAAATGTCTCATGGCAACCCCAAAGTGGTCTATGACCACATTTTGAGAATTGTTCATGAAAAAAGATAAAACTTCAACCTTTAGTTTTAATGCACTTGTTTCTTTGGATATTCTCCTTTCTTCCCTAGAATGTAAATTCCAGAGAAGTAGCTGTTCTGTTCTCTCTTGTATCTTAGCACCTAGTACTAGACACAGATTAACTGAACCTAATGAAACTGTAAAATAGAGATAAAAAATATTTTATTACTAAAAATATGGTAAAACAATTTTTTAGAATGCCTTTGTACAGCATAAACCAATAATATTTCTCACCACAAATAATCCTATGTTTAAATTTTCATGTCATATATTTTGATAATCAATAATAATTAAAACAATTTAGACCAAATATGTTAGAGGAAATATTACATATTTTTCTACAACATTAAAAAATTATTGCCATTTAAGAGGCAAAGAATTTACAGCCAAAATATATCAGAAAAATATGCTTTAGAGATGTGTAGGCTCTTGATTAATGAAAATATTGGTTTTTTCTACCTTTTGTGAAATTTTTTAAGTTCAAGACATTTGTATTTTTGCTGTCTTCTAACAAATATTCTTTTCATATCTATATTGATATTGTTCTTAAAGAAGTCTTACTATTATCTAATGTATAAATATTAAGGCCTTAAAACCAGGATCCAATCCTGCCTAAAATGTGTCTCACTCCATTGATATCCACTCATTATTGACTGACTGACTCAATGGATTTATTGAGTAGTATGTGCTTGTGCGCTCAGCTGCTTCAGGTGTGACCCCGTGGACTGTAGCCCACCAGGCTCCTCTGTCCATGGGATTCTCCAGGCAAGAACACTGGAGTGGGTTGCCATGCCCTCCTCCAGGGAATCTTCCCAATCCATGGACTGAACCTGCATCTCCTATACTGCAGGCAGATTCTTTACTGCTGAGCTATCTGGGTAGTCCAAAAAGTGTTAGTTGCTCAGGTGTGTCTGACTCTTTGTGACCTGGTGGACTATAGCCTGCCAGGCTCCTCTGTCCATGGAGTTCTCCAGGCAAGAATACTGGAGTGGGTAACCACTCCCTTCTCCAGGGGATCTTATAATAAAACCTAAATCCCTAATCTTTTTTTAAAAGTTTTTTTTTTTTAATATGGACAATTTTTAAGTCTTTATCGAATTTGTTACAATATTGTTTCTGTTTTATGCTTTGTTTTTTGGCTGAGAGGCATATGGGATCTCAACTCCCTAACCAGGGATCAAACCAGCACCACCTTCATTTGAAGGCCAAGTCTTAATCTCTGGACCACCAGGGTGCTGTGCTCAGTCGCTCATTCATGTCTGACTCTTTGCAACCCCAAGAACTCTACCCTGCCTGGCTCCTCTGTCCATGGGGATTCTCCAAGCAAGAGCACTGAGTGGATTGCCACACTCTCCTCCAGGGGATCTTTCCAACCCAGGGATTGAACTCCAGTGTCCTGCATTGCAGGCAGATTCTTTACCATCTGAGTCACCAGGGAAGACCCTGAAACACCAGGGAAATCCCCTAATCATTTTTATTGATTGATGATTTAAAAAAAGATACAAGCCATGTATTTCGAGGAGAATTATCTTTATACTAAAACAGTAGAATGAATATTGGAAAGGGACAATTGACAAACAATATAGATAGTAAAACTCACAGAACAGAGTGTTGATTTGCATATATTAAGTTCTTGGCAGTTTCAAGCAGTGTGACTTTCCAGACCAAAACCCCAAATTTCAAGAAATCTGTATTTCACATGTTACCAGGAGGACATTTTTATAATAGCAGATTTGAGTTCATAATTATCTGTGGAATGCCTTGAGTGCTCCTACTTAGAAACCATTTACCTAAATATAGAATATGTATTTGAAAAAAAAGGACAATTTTGCATTCAATTATAATTAGAGTGGTAAGTGTACAAGAATACCTACTAGGCAAGGAAGCAAATGAACTTCTAAAGAATCTGATTAAAGTGCTTTTTAAAGTTCTTAAAAGAGGAAAAATAATTTTTGATGTAGTCTTTATATCAAGTACCATCTTTTCTTAATTTAAGGACTGCATTCTTACTTTCTAGTTTATTGGCCATGAGGTTGCTTTTGAGTTTAAGATACTATACAGGAGTTATAATTGATTTAGAGCCAAAAATTCATATTTGAATTCTACTTCTTCCATGGGGCATTGACCAAGTCATCTAGCCATTCCAAGCCTCATTATCTTCAGTTGAAATGTATGGGACTCTCCTAGGTGATGTATAGGGATCTCTTTGCACTCTACTGATTTTAAGAAGCATCTTCTACAGACTAACTTGAGCAAAAGTGTGTTGACAATAGTCATTGAATAAAAGAAGAAATTGAGGAGAATGAAAGTAAGGATAAAGGAAATATGAGACTAAAAGATTCAGATTATATATTTAGAAAGGATTTTTATAAAATCATAAACTACTGCTTTAAAGACCTTAGAAGAGAACAGAAAGATCTTTATATATGGCTATTATGACTTCTCCTCCTGTAACACCCTATATGCACCCATATCATCTAATTTATCACATTTTATATTTTAATTTGCTTTACTTATTCATTTCCTCTATCTATAAACTCCTGGAAGTTGGGGCAAACGTGCCATGTTCATCACTGATTCCCTAATACTTAACCCTGTGCTGGACACACAGCAAGGACTCTGTAAGTATTAGTTGAATGAGGAAGTAATTTCTTTCTTTTCAGTATTAATACCACTTAAATGCCCATTTTTGATTTTGCAGAGAACATCACTAAAGAGAGTACATCAGTTCATTTAGAGTCAGAGTGAGCAAACTGCAGTCCGTAGGTCAAATCTGAACAACCATCTATTTTTATAAATAAAGTTTTATTGGAACACGGTCACACTCATTTGTTTACATGTTGTCCATGGCTGCTTTTTCCCAACAGTGGCAAAGTTGAGTACTTGGGATGAAGCCTGAGTAGTCTGCAAAGCCAAAAACTATTTAATCTCTGAACTTTCATAGAAAAAGGTTGCTAACCCCTGGTCTGGAGTTGTAAACAGATCATAAATGAATGAATGAAAGTCACTCAATCGTGTCTGACTCTTTGAGACCCCATGGACTGCAGTCTGCCAGGCTCATCTGTCTATGGAATTCTCCTGGCCAGACGACTGGAGTGCGTATCAGTTCTCTTCTCCATGGGATTTTCCAATCCAGGCAACAAACC
Organism: Bubalus kerabau; assembly: GCF_029407905.1. Classification (NCBI taxonomy): domain Eukaryota; kingdom Metazoa; phylum Chordata; class Mammalia; order Artiodactyla; family Bovidae; genus Bubalus; species Bubalus kerabau. Next base: position 51,865,443 of record NC_073635.1, read on the forward strand.
CAGGTCTTCCACATTACAGGTGGAATCTTTACCATCTGAGCCACCAGGGAAGACCCAGAGAATAACTAATTAAAATAAGGTGACTTAAATCAATAGTAAAAGTTTGATATAATATTATTGTTCTTCAAACTTAGTTTTGTAACGATCACAATGTTATAAAAGAACCATTTTGCAGTTAATGCTTCTTTCATCATTTACAAATCAAGATCTAGCCTTTTTTTCTCCCTGTATTTGAAATTTAATATTAAAAAGCACATAGCACTAATCTGGCCTCTAAAAATCCATACCTCCCCACACAAGTGATGCCTTTCATTCGTCACTTAAAGAAATTTATTCTCCTCTCTGGTTTCAGTGAGTGGCCTGCCTGATGTCCAGCTTTCACATTAGGATGCCCAGCAAGCCTTTCATCATCAGAGGCATCACACTCACATTCTTACTATTTCTTCTGCAATGATGCTACATTACGTGATTTATGAAGAAAGCTAATCAAAAAATGATTCAGAAAATACCATAGCAACTAGGCTACAGAGAAAGGACGTGATATATACTTGTTTGGAAGTTCCTCGACAGGTGATAAGAGCAACAAACAATAGAATTAAGAAACTGTTCCCATTCTGGGAACATGGTAAAGGGAGCCCAAATTTCATGCTCACAATGTTCTTTCTTGACTTAAATGCCTTAGATAGAGGTACTTGGGAAGGCCAATAAGAACGTCAATTAAATTCTAATAGAAGATGAGGGAATGACTCTCAGAGGCCTTGGATGTTGGCCAGTACATCAGTCCAAGCCATAGTAACTGGGCTGACTCCTGGGCTCTGAGCTCCTTCCATAAAATGTAACTGATCAGTAAAAGATATTGCAATCTAATTAAGAAAGCGAGGATAAACATGTGGGAGTAAATGTTTATAAAACAAAAAAGCACAGCCCTCTGCTGAAGTTCCTGGAAAAAATATGCAAAAATTTTTATTTTGAAAAACTTTCATAGTAGAACGAGCACTATGAAATGTTTCTCTGAATAAATAAGCATTTTTTAGTATCTTAGGAGACCTACTGCTGAAACACACAACAGATATTTTAAGCATAATTTATAACTTTTTCCTCGTTTGAAACAACTGAATTATTAAAAGAAGGGAAGAAGTCTAATGTGTGTAACATGTATGTCAAAGTATTAAGTTCATTAACATCAAGAAATTTTTTATCATCTTGGTGGTGTAAAGTGTTTGAAGAGAAGGCAGTGGCACCCTACACCAGTACTCTTGCCTGGAAAATCCCATGGATGGAGGATCCTGGTGGGCTGCAGTCCATGGGGTCGCGAAGAGCCGGACACAACTGAGCACTTCACTTTCACTTTTTACTTTCCTGCATTGAGAAGGAAATGGCAACCCACTCCAGGGTTCTTGCCTGGATAATCCCAGGGATGGGGGAGCCTGGTGGGTTTCTGTCTATGGGGTCGCACAGAGTCAGCCACGACTGAAGCGACTTGGCAGCAGCAGCAGCAGCAGCAGCAGCAAGTGTTCGAGAAGAATTGTAAGGAGAATCCTTGTTAAAGATCTAGCTGGAGACAACTTTACTGACTAAAAAGCCTAGTCTCAAAGGAAAGTCTTATATTCTTATCTTGTTTTCTATCTAATGTGGGACTTGGATGCTCTCCTTCAATAAAGATTCAGTGCATTTTCTGTGTACATAAAAATTTAAGTAAGATATATAAAAAATAAAATATTTGTGTTCTCTTTTGTGTCAGTTATTAAAAATATATGTAGAAATACTGTCTATTATATCTCCCAGATCTCTCCCTATACTTTCCAGTGAGGAACAATTTCTTTGAGACTAAGATAAGGAATAAGTTTGTATTCATTGTTACCATATAAGGCTTGAGCAACTTTTTATATTTCTCTCATCCTTCTGCCTCTCAGGAAACTTAAGGCTAAATTTTATAGTGAAATGTAACAGCTGCATTTCCCTCCTATTTGTCATGCCAGCTTTTATTTCTTTTCCAAATTTGATTTGTCCCTTGTCCTCCTCTCTTCCTCCAATTTTTTTAAACTTAATTTTATTGTCATGGTTTTATAAGATACTTTAAATTATTTTTCTCTGTTAAGGAGATAAATGAGTAATGAACTCACACCAGCATCAATCAAATACGCATGTGGGTTCCTGTAAAGAAATTAGTTTTCCACTCTGTTGGTACTCTTCTCCTTATGAGCCAAATGAACTCCTGCTTATTCTTCAAGGCTGAGCTCAAGGGTCCCCCTAACTTTTCCCTTTCTGTATCTCATCTAGGAAGCAGAGTCCATCATTTTACCATCCTTGCTTCTGTGGATTCACCCCTGATACAGCATCTTTCTGTGTACATCTGCTTCTTCTCACAAATTATCAGACTCTTTTAAGCAATATTTGCATTTTTTCATGCTTCTATGGTGGCTTCTCAGGTGGCTCAGATGGTAAAGAATCTGCCTGCAATGTGGGAGACCCAGGTTTGATTCCTGGATTGGGAAGATCTCCTTGAGAAGGAAATGGCAACCCACTCCAGTATTTTTGCCTGGAGAATTCCATGGAGAGAAGAGCCTGGTGGGTTATAGTTCATGGGGTCACAAGCAGTCAGACACAACTGAGCAACTAAAATTGCAACATGCCCAATATCTAGTCTTCATGATCCTTTTAAAGCCCAACACCAGGCAAAGAGCATATATTAATCATTGTGTGTAGATGAGACAAATCAGTTAATGAATTTGAAAACTATAAAAAAATACGATACCTTGGAAGGCTTATGAGGATAGTGAATACATTGGTGAGCAGGCTTCCGCTGTGTTTCCTCCATGAAACCAACCCCATGCTCTGCACTATCAGTGAGGGGATGCACAAGAGGGGGATTTACCAGGGGGATGAAACGCCATTGTGTGATACCTTCAAGGAGTTTACTGTGCTGAGAAGACTAAGACTAATCTGGGTTTGAGTGAGCTGGATAATTTTTAAGACTTGAAATAGTCTTAACAATATTCATCAGAGTCTTCATTCAGAATAGAATGGGAGAACAGAGTAAGCAATGATATGAAGACAAAACAGTGAACACGGTTTAGCCAAAGAATGATGAGAAAGTCTGTTTAAAAGACTTAAAGGTGAGTGATAATAAAAAGTGTGCACAATATGTTTAAATCAGTGATTGTGTGGAAGAATAGAAGGTAGGAACTGGATTATATGAGAGTCTTAAGATTCATATAGAGTGATATTTGATATGTGTAAAAAGTACAGTTCACTTTTGAACAAGAGGGTGGCTTAATGAAAAGTAGATTCATTTGGCATTAGTAAAAATAATAAATTAGATCTGTGTGAAACAGAGGTAGGGTGATTATATTGGTAACAGTTGAAATCCTGATATGGGAAAGGAAAGGTCTAGATTAAAATGCTTATTAGTAGAAGCATAAGCTTCTATCTGGAAAACATTTCAAGGCAAGAATCTTGAGCTTTGGTAGATGAAAAGGGATATGTAAGTCATGAGCCACAGTTTCTTAATTAGAAATAAAAATCTTACCATACCAATATTGAGAATTAATAAACATAATACATGCTATGCTAGTGTAGATCTTTAAAATTGTAAATCAGTAGAGAGAATTAATTCCCATGGAATGGGATGTATAATGATATATGATAATACTAGACATTGACTTTTTCCTGTAATAGTTCAACACAGAGAATAATTCAAGCTCATCATTATTTTCATGTTGATGATTTGTAAAGATGTGGTTTATGGACTTTGTGAATGATTATAGCAGAATTATTAATCTATGCATAACATTGCAACCGAGGAAAAGGTTTGTAATAATTTGGTAGGACTGACATAAGAAAATACTACTGAGTGAGTGGCTTCAACTACAGAAATCTATGTTCTCATAGTTCTTGGGGCTAGAAGTTCAAGATTAAAGTGTTAGGTTTAGTTTCGAGATCTCTCTTCTTAGCTTCAGATGACCTTCTTCTCATTATGTCATGATGACCTTTTTCCTTGCACCTGCACTCCTGTGTTCTCTTTCTCTTCCTACAAGGAAACCAGGCCTTTTGGATTAGGGACCCCTACTATTGGCCTCAGTTTTTACTTAATCACCTATTTAAGGACTCTTTCTCCAAATATGGTTAAATTCTGCTATACTAGGGGTTGAGACCTCAATGTTTGAATTTTTGTTGTTGTTCAGTTGTGTCTGACTCTTTTGCAACCCCATGTGCTGTGGTCCACCAGGCTTCTCTGCCCATGGAATTTTCCAGGCAAGAATACTGGAGTGGTTTGCCATTTCATTTTCCAGGGGATTTTCCCGACCCAGGGATCAAACCCGCGTCTCTTGTGTCTCCTGCATTGGCAGGTGGATTCACTACCACTGAGGCACCAGGGAAGCCATATGAATTCTGGGGTAACACAGTTAAGCCAATAACATCCTGCCTTTAAAATTCATAGTCTTCTCATGTGCAAAAGACATTCACCCAATCCCCAAATTCTTAACCCATTCCTACATCAACTCCAAGTCTATATCTCATTTAAATACCACCTAAATCAAAGGTGGGTGAAACTCAAGGAATGCTTTATCTGGAGACAGAAATCCTCTCCATCTGTGGATCTGTGAAACCGAAGAAGTCATCTGCTTCCAACAATAGCATCTACATAGGATAAGCATTCCCATTCCCAAAGGGAGCAGAGAGGATAAAGGGGTCACGAGTTCAAGTAAGTCCAAAACCTGGCAAGGCAAATGTCATAAGATTTTAAGGCTTGAGAATAACCTTCTTTGGTGCAGTGCTCTGTCCTCTGTGTCCACTGGGGTGACACACCCACCTTCTGGACCCATTAGGGTGGCATCATTGCCCCTTGTTCTGGGCAGCAGTCTGACCTCTTGGAAACAGTGAGGTGGCCCCAAGCTCTGAAACCTAGGAGGAGATGGCTTTGCCCACTCCCAGACCTGTGGTGGCAGGGGCAGCCCTGCTGATTTCTGAATCACCTGTGGGGTTACTTCTCCCCACCCCACCCCCTTTTTTTGGAAGGATACTACTTGTTTGCAGCTGGATAGCCTTAATATCCTGTTCTCTAGAATCCAAGATGTCCAGAAGCCTGCCTTCATTCTGTCCCCTCTTTACCCTCTGTGGTCCAAGCTGGTGGTGTTTATGCTGGTCTAACCTCTCTCTGCTCCTGGCTTCTGCTGAGACCACTGTTTAGAATCATGACCCACACTCACAGTCTCTTCATGGAGTGATTGTCTAGCCACACCATTCATGCTCTCTCTAGAATTTTCTAAAGTTTTTGCAATACAGTCAGGCTGAGAATGTTCTGGTTCTTTCATTCTTTTTCTTGTCTTTTTCTTTTTAATTGGAGGATAATTGATTTACAAAATTGTGTTGGCCTTTGCCATACATCGACATGAATTAGCCATAGGTTTACACATGTCCCCTCCCTCTTGAACCTCTCTCCCACCTCCCACCCCATCCCTTTCTTCTAGGCTGTCACAGAGCCCCCTGTGTCACACAGCAAATTCCCACTGCTGTCTATTTTACATATGGTAATACTATTCTCTTAATTCAAGTTCTGGTTCTTTTTCTTAACAATTCCTCCTTCATTTTATCTCCCTCCTTTCACTTTTTACTGTAAGCAGCAAGGAGAAACCAGCTGCACCTTGAATCCTTTGCTTAGAATTCTCTTCATCTTAATATCTGATGTCCTCATTCACAAGTTCTGCCTTCCACAAAACAATGGGATACAATTCAGCCGAGTTCTCTGCTGCTTTAAAGCAAGGATAATGTCTTCTCCAGTTTCTGATGATATGTTCCTGATTTCTGTCAGAAACCTGATGAGAATCACTTTGCACATTCATATTCCTGCCTATGGTCTCTTCAAGGCAATCTAGGCTTTTTCTAACACACATCTCATTCTTTCAGCCTCTGCTGATTACCCAGTTCCAAAGTCATTTCCACACATTCAGGTTTTTGTTACATAGCATACCACTTCTCAGCACTACAGTTGTGAGTAAATGGATGTGTTCCCAGTACATGGGTAGCTTAAAGAACAGAAAATTAATTTTTTCACAGGTCTGGAGTTTCAAAGTCCTGGATGAGGGTATTGCAGGTTTGTTTTCTCCTGAGGCCTCTCTTTTTGGCTTCTAGTTGGCCTTCTGTGCCCTCACAGAACACTTTCTGTGAGCACCCACACCCCTGGTATGTCTTACTTTCTTACAAAGACACCAGTCCTATTGCATTAGAGCCAACCCCAGTCCCCTCCTTTTAACTTAAAAACCTCTTTAAGAATACAAGAGCTTCTGAAGTCAGAACATGTATCAAAATCAAAGCCACAATTAGAACTATGAATTTTTTGAATCTGCCCCAATCTTTTGCTTTTGGACCTCTGATTTTCTTTCAGAGACTGAGATTATTTAAGGTTATGATGAACTAGAAAGAAGAAACAGAAAACCAAATATATTGAGTTGTACACATTAAATATCTATCACTTAAAAAAATTAACTAGATGGAAGGAATCCTTGGGCATATATATCAAATCATCATTGATATGTAAGCATATATCAAAACTCATGATGTATATTTTAAATATCTCACAGTTTTGTCAACTATACATCAATAAAGTTAAGAAATTAATACCTAAAACAAACAAAGAAACAAAAAATTTTTCTACAAATGTGGTTGATTCTGAGGTACTAGGGAATGGGATGTCAGCATATTAATTTTCAGGGAACACAATACATCCCATAAAAGGATTTACACTGTATATTTTCAACACAATAGTCTGTTTCATTTTTTCTTTGATTTCCAATGTGTACTAAATGCTTCTTCATATGATATAAAATTGTTTTCAGAAACCCAAAAGACCTCAAAATACATGCTAATGTTACCCAACTAATGTTGTTCTTTTTCTGTCTCTGTGATTGTTAATTTGAGTCTCCTGGGTTTACACATTTTTTACCTCCATATTAATGCACATTTTATCCTCTTTCTTATAGTAACAAAAAATGATCCCAAACTAATTTTTTTAGATTATAAACACATTCCCTTTAACTATTTATACGTTTTTAGTGTATCTGTTTTTAATTGAAGGATAATTGCTTTATAATAGTGTATTGGTTTCTACCATACATCAACATGAATCAGCCATAGGTATATAACCTATGTCCCCTCCCTTTTGAATCTCCCTCCCACCCCATCCCTCCCCTCTAGGTTGTCACAGAGCATTATGTTTTGATTTATTTAATTTTTTAAAAAAAGACAGACTGTTCATCGTCATGTATGGGCTTGGACATGTTACTTAATTTTTCTGTACCTCTGCTTTCTGTTCTATGAGGTAGAATGCGATTACTGACCTGTTAATGCTGCTAAGAAGACTAATTTACAATGTGTGAATGTGTATGCAGTGTGTTTGGCTCCTTTCTCACTTTATGCCCCCAACTTTTCTTAAAACCTAAGAACATGAATAAGGCCTGTTCTCAGATCAAAATCCAGTAGCATAAGATCCCTGTTGAGAACAACGATTACTATACTGTAATGGTGATTCCTCATCACTTTTGACGTTTGTAAAACTGTTTGTTGCTGAATTAATTGTCCTATATCTCTGCAGCTTGTTCACATCTTATATGTATTTTTAATTTTTCTAGTATTGCTTCTGCCACATCAGTTTACCAGCTGTCACTTTTTATCAAAATCAATAAAACTTGTTCTAGCAGCCTCCCACACTTTAATTTGCTGTTTCAAATAACTTGGGAGCTGGAAAATCAGATGATCAAGCCTACTGGAATTTGGAGAGATGAAGGGGAGCAATCATTAAATCCCAACTCCAGATTCAGTGCTATGCTGCATGATTTACCTAATTACATCATTCGATCATTATAACAACCCAGGGATGAAGAACTATGATTGCTTTTCTTTTGTTGATGAGGAAACTGAAACTTTAGGAAGCAATTTGTTCAAGGACATATATGTAGGGAGGAATAGAGTCATTACCTGAGATCAGATCTTGTAATTCCTGGCTCAGTACATTTATATTACATACCCTGAAGTGAGATATTCCTATGGTAGAACACTAAGGGCTCCAAGCTTGCTGTGTCATATTTATTTAGTTATGATCCTGTCTCATACCACTTTTCTCAAACATCACAGGTAACTTTTATGATATTTCACTAAACACCTTAGCAGTTTAGCTCTCTGTCAATTTATACAGAGTAAAATTTAATCATGACATATGATTACTCAATGAAATCTTATTCAACAATAATAATAAAACAGCTGATGTTTATTAAGTAGTTACTCCCTATCAGTTTCCATCTCTTGTTCTTTACTTTAAATTAATTTTTATTGGAGTATAGTTGCTTTACAATGTTGTGTTACTTTCTACTGTAGAGCTCTATGTATACATATACTCCCTCTTTCTTGGATTTCCTTCCCATTTAGGTCACCACAGAGCATTGAGTAGAGTTCCCAGTGCTATACAGTATTTCTCATTTTATACTATTTTATACATAGTATGAATAGTGTATATATGTCCATCCTAATCTCCCAATTCATCCCACCTCTGTTTCCCCTGTTGGTTTCCATATGTTTGTCCTTCACATTTGTGTCTCTACTTCTGCTTTGCAAATATCATCTATACCATTTTTCTAGATTCCACATATATGCATTAAAATATGATATTTATATTTGTTTTTCTCTTTCTGACTTCGCTCTGTATGCCAGTCTCTAGGTCCATCCACGTCTCTACAAATGACCCACTTTTGTTCCTTTTTGTGACTGAGTAATATTCCATTGTATATATGCACCACATTTTCTTTATCTGTTCCTCTATTGATGGATATTTAGGTTGTTTCTGTGTCCTGGCTATTGTAAGTAGTGTTGCAATGTCCATCCCATGTTCTTTATGTTTACTTTACTTGGATTATCACATTCAATCTTCAGAATCACTCGGGGAAGTAAATATTCTTATTAATGTTATACCTATTTTGTAGGTGAAGCTGAGGTCACACATAGTTATTTTCCAATCAGCCAGTAACCAATGGAGCTGGGATTCAAATCCAGCCAGCTGAGACCAGTAGAAGACCGGAAAACAAAGATGGTACCTTTAGCATATTCTTTAGAACAGAAGAATGTCCCAAAAGTGTTACCAACTATTCACTAAAGATTCAGGTTCATTGAGAAGAAAATATTGTACCTTGCAGAGTTCAGTCTCAGGAAAACAAGAGTAGTGATATAAAGTTGTGGGTAGGAACAGAGCACTGGAAAATGGAAACTACATGTTCATTTTTAGATTAATATACAGATTCTCCCCTGAGACTGCTGAATGGTGAGGTTTCTGAATTTCCTTTGTAAGTCACCTAAATGCATAGCTTTCTATAGCTTTATATTGTTAACCCCAGATTTGTTAGTGACCAAAATGTTTCCCTGTACTTTCCTTAGGGAAGAAGGATTCTGAGGCTCAGTCGGTCTGTTTTCTTAACTCTTTGGCTGCTTCCTTCACTAATTCTACCTTTGTTTTGGTAGATGGGCTTCCTACCACCTGTATAGCTACTCCCTTTTTTTCCTTCCTTTTTTTTTTTTTGCTTTCAAGATCATTACATCTGTGATACCTGGTTCACAGTCATCTTCTCTTTCCCATTTTCTGCCTAAATCTGTGAAGACTCAAGTTCTCAATTGAAGTTGAACAACCCACTCTACAAAGTTCATGGATTTCTTTAATTTTAGCCATCCTTCACGAACCTAGACTAGGACCTTATTATGTGGCACATTCTTAATCCCAAGTCTGTAAACATACTAATTACCTTTATAACTTTATTATTACCTTATCTTCACTATATTGGCTCATCTAGCTCAAAAAGCCCAGCTCTTTAATCTTTCCTTTTTTCCCTCATTCTCAATCCCCAGTCATTCCTTTTAACCTCAGACTCCCAACTCATTTCTCCCTCTTTTGCTTCTCCAGCCAAACAAACCACATATTCCAATTTTTTTTTCATTCTTTAAATATCTTTATCCCACCATTTTACATTACTTACTTTCTGGTCTTATCACTTAAACATGCTTTACAAAACACCTTATTCTGAATTAACATGAACACCCAACTTCTTTCCTACATCCTGGCTGCTACCAGAGAAAAGCCAAGAGCAGCATGACTGCACAGCTCCCAGTTTATCATCTTCATCCTCAGCCACTGGTAACTAACTTCTCTCATTTTTCACAATAGCTATTTTCTGCCCTTTCCTACTGCCTTTGCCCTATTCCCTCCCTATTCCCTCCCTTTGTCCTATTCACTTTCAGTAGTTACACTGCTTTCCTTTCTTAGAAAAAAAATTGAAGTTACCAGGTCTGAATAACTCATTTATCGAAACTTATTTTCTTAAAGTCTCAGAGAAAGAGGTATCCACTCTCAAAACCAGAGTCAGTTCTTCCATCTGTTTTGAAGACTCATAGCCCATCTCCATCAGAATCTTACTCCACTGTGAATCTAATTTACCAACTGCATCTTCAACCTTTTTGTAGAGTTCAGGCCATGATCTGCATAGCATCTGTGTCAGAGTCTCCACCAGCATTTTCCTACAGATGAAATGTCTTTGGTATTGTTACTGTCCTGAGCCAAATCTTCCAAACAGGCTAAAACTCCATGATGCCAAAACATGCATGAGTGTTTGTGCAGGCACACACAGGCATTTGAGTGTGTGAATATGTGACAGAGAGAGAGGGAGAGAGAAAGAAAGATGAGGGAGGATATTGGGGCCACATCTATGTTTTCTGCTAATTCTTTTAAAATTTAAACTCAAGGCCTATTTGTAACTAATGGCCAAACCCTTGAGTCCAGAGATCACATTTGCATCAGTTCAGTTCAGTTCAGTTCAGTTGCTCAGTTGTGTCCGACTCTTTGCGAACCCATGAATCGCAGCACGCCAGGCCTCCCTGTCCATCACCAACTCCCAGAGTTCACTCAGACTCACATCCATCGAGTCGGTGATGCCATCCAGCCATCTCATCCTCTGTCGTCCCCTTCTCCTCCTGCCCATAATCCATCCCAGCATCAGAGTCTTTTCCAATGAGTCAACTCTTTGCATGACATGGCCAGACTACTGGAGTTTCAGCTTTAGCATCATTCCTTCCAAACAAATCCCAGGGCTGATCTCCTTCAGAATGGACTGGTTGGATCTCCTTGCAGTCCAAGGGACTCTCAAGAGTCTTCTCCAACACCACAGTTCAAAAGCATCAATTCTTCGGCACTCAGCCTTCTTCACAGTCCAACTCTCACATCCATACATGACCACTGGAAAAACCATAGCCTTGACTAGATGGACCTTTGTTGGCAAAATAATGTCTCTGCTTTTCAATATGCTATCTAGGTTAGTCATAACTTTTCTTCCAAGGAGTAAGCATCTTTTAATTTCATGGCGGCAATCACCATCTGCAGTGATTTTGGAGCCCCAAAAAATAAAGTCTGACACTGTTTCCACTGTTTTCCCATCTATTTCCCATGAAGTGATGGGACCAGTTGCCATGATCTTTGTTTTCTGAATGTTTAGTTTTAGGCCAACTTTTTCACTCTCCTCTTTCACCTTCATCAAGAGGCTCTTTAGTTCCTCTTCACTTTCAGCCATAAGGGTGGTGTCATCTGCATATCTGAGGTTATTGATATTTCTCCCAACAATCTTGATTCCAGCTTGTGCTTCTTCCAGCCCAGCATTTCTCATGATGTACTTTGCATAGAAGCTAAATAAGCAGGGTGACAATATACAGCCTTGACGTACTCCTTTTCCTATTTGGAACCTGTCTGTTGTTCCATGTCCAGTTCTAACTATTGCTTCCTGACCCGCATACAAATTTCTCAAGAGGCAGGTCAGGTGGTCTGGTATTCCCATTTCTTTCAGAATTTTCAACAGTTTATTGTGATCCACACAGTCAAAGGCTTTGGCAGTCAATAAAGCAGAAATAGATGTTTTTCTGGAACTCTCTTGATTTTTCAATGATCCAGCAGATGTTGGCAATTTGGCCTCTGGTTCCTCTACCTTTTCTAAAACCAGCTTGAACATCTGGAAGTTCACGGTTCACATATTGCTGAAGCCTGGCTTGGAAAATTTTGAGCATTACTTTACTTGTGTGTGAGAAGTGAAATTGTGCGGTAGTTTGAACATTCTTTGGTATTGCCTTTCTTTGGGATTGGAATGAAAACTGACCTTTTCCAGTCCTGTGGCCACTGCTGAGTTTTCCAAATTTGTTGACATGTTGAATGCAGCACTTTCACAGCATCATCTTTCAGGATTTGAAATAGCTCAACTGGAATTCCATCACCTCCACTAGCTTTGTTTGTAGTGATGCTTCCTAAGGCCCACTTGACTTCACATTCCAGGATGTCTGGCTCTAGGTGAGTGATCAGACCATCGTGATTATCTGGGTCATGAAGATCTTTTTTGTAGAGTTCTTCATTGTATTCTTGCCACCTCTTCTTAATATCTTCTGCTTCTGTGAGGTCCATACAATTTCTGTCCTTTATCAAGCCCATCTTTGCATGAAGTGTTCCCTTGGTATCTCTAATTTTCTCGAAGAGATCTCTAGTCTTTCCCATTCTGTTGTTTTCCTCTATTTCTTTGCATTGATCACTGAGGAAGGCTTTCTTATCTCTTCTTGCTATTCTTTGGAACTCTGCATTCAGATGCTTGTATCTTTCCTTTTCTCCTTTGCTTTTCGCTTCTCTTCTTTTCACAGCTATTTGTAAGGCCTCCTTAGACAGTCATTTTGCTTTTTTGCATTTCTTTTCCATGGGGATGGTCTTGATCCCTGTCTCCTGTACAATGTCATGAACCTGAGTCCATAGTTCATCAGGCACTCTATCCGATCTAGTCCCTGAAATCTATTTCTCACTTCCACTGTATAATCATAAGGGGTTTGATTTAGGTCATACCTGAATGGTCTAGTGGTTTTCCCTACTTTCTTCAATTTAAGTCTGAATTTGGCAATAAGGACTTCATGATCTGAGCCACAGTCAGCTCCTGGTCTTGTTTTTGTTGACTGTATAGAGCCTCTCCATCTTTGGCTGCAAAGAATATAATCAATCTGATTTTGGTGTTGACCATCTGGTGATGTCCATGTGTAGAGTCTTCTCTTGTGTTGTTGGAAGAGGGTGTTTGCTATGACCAGTGGTTTTTCTTGGCAAAACTCTATTAGTCTTTGCCCTGCTTCATTCCGTATTCCAAGGCCAAATTTGCCTGTTACTCCAGGTGTTTCTTGACTTCCTACTTTTGCATTCCAGTCCCCTATAATGAAAAGGACATCTTTTGGGGTGTTAGTTCTAAAAGGTCTTGTAGGTCTTCATAGAACCGTTCAACTTCAGTTTCTTCAGCATTACCGGTTGGGGCATACACTTGGATTACTGTAATATTGAATGGTTTGTCTTGGAAATGAGCAGAGATCATTCTGTCATTTTTGAGATTGCATCCAATAATGCATTTCGAACTCATTTGCATCAGAAATATATAAAATAATAAAATTGCTATAAATATATGAGTCCCAAATATATAGACATTAAATAGATAAACTTACCCCTTAATTTTGCCATCAATTATACATGAAAAAATTTAATAAATCTTTTAAATAAAATGGCTTTCTAAATTAAATTTTACAAGTCTGCAACATATCTTTTCATGTTTTTATTTTGATCACAGATGTATCTATAACATAGATATACAGATTTATATCTGTATTAAAAACTGTATTATATCAATGTATTTTAGTATATAACTGTATTATATCAGTAAGGTGAAGGGTTAAATGGTAAAAAAAAAAAAAAGTCTGGTTATATATTACTATCAGTAAACTTACCCATGAGCACATGTCATTTTTTTAATTGAAACTTAAGTACAAATTTTGTTGTTCAGTTGCTAAGTCATGCCTGACTCTTTGTGACCCCAGGGATTGCAGCATATCAGGCTTCCCTGTCCTTCACTATCTCCCAGAGTTTGCTGAAACTCATGTCCATTGAATCAGTGATGCCATCCAACCATCTCATCCTCTGTTGTCCCCTCCTCCTCTTACCCTCAATCTTTCCCACCATCAATAGCATTAGGGAATATATGTAGTATAATGAGAAATTCCCTGTAAAATACTTAAGAGCTTGTATTGAACTCACCATAACCTTGTCTACCAAAAAAAGACAAATTTTCTTTCACTGCCATGAGAATGATGACTCGAGGCAGAAATTTCATAATGGAGAACCTCAAATAATTAAACATTAATAAATCCTGAAGGGCAATTCTTTAGGATGGAAAATATGTGAGCAAGATAAATACTAGTCTTAGGCAACCACCCTCCCACCCCCAAACACCAATTCCTTGCCTATTTTCACTGGCTTAAGAACAAAATAGAGCCCAGAGGACATTGTTGTTTGGCCTCTATCATGTGAAATCAAGCATAAAATATAATTATTATAGGCATCATCCAAAAAAGGAACAGATATTAAGTGGAAAAATACTCTTATTTTTAGATCAATAAAGCAAGGGAGTTTGGAGTCACAGAATAAAATAAGAAAATAATGTTGGTGTGCGGGGGTGGTGTTAGGTGGACGGTGAAGGGGGCAGGCTTCCTTTGATAAGAATAATCTAGAATCATATGGGAGGCAGCTTTCTAGCCATGAGATCCCAATAGAGCTGCAACTTGAGGAACAACAGGCAGGGCTGAATAATCCCCTGAAGATGCAGTACAAGTAAAACCATGGCCTGGCCCAGGAGTGAGTTGTGAGTCAATTCAGTCTGTGTCACTTTCAAAGCAGTCACCCTATCTACTTGCTTTATGCCCCAAATCCCAGATGCATTCTCCACATCACTAGGAAATCTAAAATCCATCCTCTTGAGGAAGGAGTGTAAAGGACAGGAAGAACTAGCTGTCAGCCTTAGAGGGTGTATAAAGCATGGACTGGATGATCAGCTCAGGGAGCAGGGAGGGAGGCCCTCTAGAAATTCAGGCCCACTGAGGATCACGCCCACCCACACCAGGCTGCTCCTGAAGTACCCATGGTACCAGGAAGACGGTAATGGGCACACATTTGGGTCAAGGAACAGAGGAGGGGCAGGGGGACAATTTATCAGGTGGTAAAGTGTATGGTAAAGTGTCAGACTTTATTTTTTGGGGGCTCCAAAATCACTGCAGATGGTGACTGCAGCCATGAAATTAAAAGACGCTTACTCCTTGGAAGAAAATTTATGACCAACCTAGATGGCATATTGAAAAGCAGAGACATTACTTTGCCAACAAAGGTCCATCTAGTCAAGGCTATGGTTTTTCCTGTGGTCATGCATGGATGTGAGAGTTGGACTGTGAAGAAGGCTGAGCGCTGAAGAATTGATGCTTTTGAATTGTGGTGTTGGAGAAGACTCTTGAGAGTCCCTTGGACTGCAAGGAGATCCAACCAGTCCATTCTGAAGGAGATCAGCCCTGGGATTTGTTTGGAAGGAATGATGCTAAAGCTGAAACTCCAGTAGTCTGGCCATGTCATGCAAAGAGTTGACTCATTGGAAAAGACTCTGATGCTGGGAGGGATTGGGGGCAGGAGGAGAAGGGGACAACAGAGGGTGAGACGGCTGGATGGCATCACCGACTTGATCGACATGAGTCTGAGTGAACTCTGGGAGTTGGTGATGGACAGGGAGGCCTGGCGTGCTGTGATTCATGGGGTCACAAAGAGTCGGACACGACTGAGGGACTGAAGTGAACTGAACTGAACTGAAAGTATGATCCTGGACATTTCATCCAAAGACATTTGTGAACACCATAACCTCTCTTCTCCGGATTCTGTTCAAAAAGAAATGCTATACCCCCTTAAATCAATTTGGGGAAAAATGATGGATAATATGCTTTTCATGCTTGCAACTCAATTCTGAGGAAGTTTCCATATAAATAGGATTTATTTTTATTACAATTCTGGTTGCCCAGGTTTCTTAATAAGGTTCAGAAATTGTGCTAGGAGCCTGGGGTAAGGTGGTTATGAAAAGCTTCAGGAATACTGCAGGCTGCCTGCAGAGTGGGCTTTGGAAAATATTTTCATTTCCCTCTGTCCTTTATTCGTTTTCCTGACACAAAAATGAACATTGAAAATGACAGCATCTGTGGTCCATCCATCAAAAGACCGAGCCTCAGACCATCTGTGAGACTTCTTTGTAAAATGAGATTTTGTTTGAAAACTTCTGCTTAGGTGCAAAAAAAAAAAAAAAAAAATCCCTGAAAAGGTTAAAACCATAGCGAGTCACATTTGGTGGCTAAAATTAGGCTTGTTCCTATTAGCAAAGGCCAGAACCCACGATGGGGAAACGGGGAGGCACCTTTGTGAAAAACATCCTAACCTTTTCATCCTGGCTGGATTCCTGAGGAGCAGCAGCCATGACGTGCCCTGCTTTCCGGTAGGCCTTCTCATCTTCTGCGCCATCTTCCTTTAATCTTTGGAAAAGCCATTGAAAAAAATAAAATAACTATCTAACTGAGGTTCTCCACTTAAACGTATCCTTTTCATGAGATTTCAAAACAAAAAATATGATCCTTGGTAGTATTTCATGTCTGTATGTTACTTTTTTCCCCTGTCATAGCTAGAAATAAAAGTGTGTGGCAACTTCTCTGAGCCATTCCCTTTGAACAACTGAAAACCTGAGGAAAATAACTTCAGTGCCTTCTCACGTTCTTAAGGCTTTGTGTGTGTGTGTTCTCAGACGTGTCAGACTGTTTGTGACCTCATGGACTGTAGCCCACCAGGTTCCTCTGTCCGTGGGATTCTCCAGGCAAGAATACTAGAGTGGGTTGCCATGCCTTTCTCCAGAGGATCTTCCTGACCCAAGGATGGAACCTGGGTCTCCTACATTGCCATGTCTCCTGCATCATTGATGTGATGTTTTGACATATGTATCCATTGGGAAATGATGACCAAAACCAAGGTAATTAGCAAATCCGTTACTTCACACAGTTTCCTGTGTGTGTGTGTGTGTGTGTGTGTGTGTGTGTGTGACGAAGACACCTGAGATATATTCTCTTGCAAATTTTGAGTAACTATAGTCATCATATTATACATTAGGTAGCCAGACCACATTCAACTTAGGTGAAAATTTGTGCCCTTTGACCAATATCTCCCCATTTTCTCCAGGTATAGAAGTGTTTGTTGAAAAATAATTTTCATCATATTACAGAGAGAAGAAAAAAAACATAAACATATCAGTAGCACATCACTGCAAGCAGAAAATATCTCCAGGGAAGCAATCAATCTGCAGCTCTGATACAAGAGGAAAGCCAAGGGTATTTATTTCATCAAGACATCTTTATAAAAATGGAGAAATTCAGCATGTGAATCATGGCAGCCTCTCCCAAATAACCAAAATATTCTGTGAGCCTGAGAGTTAACCAGAAAGGGACTGCTAATCAAACAGCCCTTCTTCTCTTATGTTCATTTGGAGTAAGTTTCAACTACGTGAAATGCTTTTTTTTTTTAGCAGTGCTCTCTTTGAGCTGAGGAAATATAATTGCTACCATAGTCTCTTTAGAGAATTAAAATCAGTCTTGGTTTATAGTTTCTGTGGTAATAACAATTAGTTTTAGTTAAATTATCTTAGAGATCATAACATGGAAACCTTTTCACAAAACAAATCAGGATGTTTTGTTTTTTTCAGATGTTGGATACATGCCCCTGTCTCCTTCTGCTCTCTAAAATAACAAGGATAACAGGAAACAGAAGTGTGAACTCACACTTCAATAAAATTGGAGACATTGGTAACCAGCACTATTAATACATTGTATGTAGAAACACTGCCAAAGGTAGTGAAGGTCAAATGAAGACGAGGGAAGATGCTGAGAAAGCATGCCTGAAGCTAGAATTTCAGGCAATGGGGCAGAACATAGTTCTTCAAAGCAGGTTTTATGAATTTAACCAAGTGATCAGAGTGAATGTCAACCATAATGGTGAAGGTCGACATGATGGGCCTCCTGAGAAAGGTGCGAAATTACTCATTCCTGTTCTTTCTCCCTAAAAAGCCCTGCCTAAAATGAATAATGAGGAAACAATGACACAGTTGAAACCAAGGGTGTTATGGACATCCAAAAGCAATGAAGTGGACCCTCACCTAAAATTTAGATCCAGCATTGAGACTCAGGATCACACACACACACACACACACACACAATGAAAGGGAGAGGCTTATTTCTCACATAATGAAGCTTTCTTGGTTAAGTGGAATGGATTCCAAGGACACTCAAAAACAGTTTAAAAGAGAACAGGAGACTGATTTGGGGATGTTACTGTGACAGGAGGTGGGGCCAGGGAAGATGGTTCCTCCCTCATACGTGGGTGGTATCTTGCCTGGTTTGAACCTCCAAAAGGAGAAATCTAGGTTTTTCTACCAGCTTGTCCAGATGTGAAGCAGGAAGGGAAGAAGTAGAGAGACCGAACAGTTGTCAACAAACACTAAAAAACAGAGTACAAAGTGGCATTTGCAAAAGAATTGGCCCATGCTCTTCTAAAATGTCAATAAAAAGAGGTAAAAATATATAAAACTGTTTCATGTTAAAGAATAATCTTTTTTAGAGGCATGACAACTATATACAACATGTAATCTTGGATTGGAAACTGGGTCAGAAAAAAATGCCCTAAAATGCATTATTGGGATGACTGGTAATTTGTGAATATGAATGATATAGTTATTTTTTATCAAAGTTAATTTCATGAATTTAATGATTGTTATACATGATTTTCTAATAGAGTTAATGTTCTTATGATATACATAAATTATTTGAGTGAAGAATCTTGAAGTTTGCAACAGTTTCAATAAATAATATTTATATATTTATACAGCGTGCATTGTAAGTGTGTGCGCACTTACAATGTACAGAGAGAGAAAGAGAGCAAATGTACCAAATGCTATTAAGCAGCGAATCTAGGTGAAGAGTGTATGCACTTGACCTTCTTATAAATTTTTATTTCTTCAATTTTTTTCCAAAATGAAAAATGAAGTGAAGGAGGTAGTATGAAACCTCTTTACTGGAAACAAGAAACAGGATTTATGGACTAACAGATGAAAGTTCGTTAGGCCCTTTGTGACATTCTTTTCTGATTAAAAAAATTGGATGACTAAAGATCCACTTAGGGAACCAGCTTTGCAGGACGGATGAGTGACAGTAAGTTCAGAGCTATGACATCTTGTGGACTGCAGAGAAAACAAAACCACTCACTCTCACTCTGGGTTATACCAAAGAACTTTTTCCATACCAGAAAGAAAATCTACTAACCTGGAACTCACTTCATGCAGTCAACACAAAGAAACCAGCATATTACCCATACAAAGACCCAATAAACAATGCTCTGAGGAGTCTCAGTACTGTGGAGTGTAAATCTGAAGAGTTTATTTTTCTTCAATCAACTGCCTTCAGCTCCATTATGTCAAATTCCTTTTCTAGTTCCTTAAGGATACCTTTGGGAGATTTCATAAATTTTCACTTATAGTTCTAGTCATTAACACTTTAGTCTAATATTATTTCAGGCAGTCACCTTAAAGCTCTCTTTTCCCTCCCACTCAAAGTATACTACATGTAAGCTTCAAGGACGTGCAATGAGAAGGTTAAGAACAAGAGATGCACCACTCCTCTTTCTCTTTTCTGGGTCCAACTGTTCCAGTAGTGGGAATAGACAGAAGGGAAGAGGGAACAGGCACTTATGCTTTATTTTGGGGACACAGATATAATCTTCATTTCTTTGCCGTGAGTGTTTCTGGGCTCATACTGAGCTGCTATACATATCTCCTGTGCCTCCAGGGTCTAAGTGCTATCTCACCCATGATAAGTCACACAAGGCTCATATGTGACTTTGGATGAACTTCTACTAGTTCCTTTCCATTACATGATATATTTAGCAGCATCTTGCTGGCTAACCCAAAGACAGCTATCTGAGAGGAATGATCCTAGCCACACAACTCAAACTCGGCTACCTCCCAGAGTGCCCTGGATACGCTGGATACTTTGCCTCCTTGACACTTCTAGGGGAGATTGAGAGAAAATAGCAGTTCTGCCAATTAATCCCTCCTTCTACTCCTCCATCTTCCTCTGTTGTCTAAGACAAGGGCCAACCAGGAAAGGGAAGGTTAGATTTCCCTAACATGTTCTCTTTTAACATTTCCCTAAAACTTAACTTTGAGTTGGATTAGGAAATATAATAACTTCCTACTGCCAATAGAATCTGGGGACCCTCTAGGATGATTTTTCGTTTCAATTCTATCTTCCCCTCCTTCCTCTGATCACAGGGAAAAGACACATAAACTGTGTATAACTATGCAGATGATACCACCCTTATGTCACAAAGTGAAGAGGAACTCAAAAGCCTCTTGATGAAAGTGAAAGTGGAGAGTGAAAAAGTTGGCTTAAAGCTCAACATTCAGAAAACGAAGATCATGGCATCTGGTCCCATCACTTCATGGGAAATAGATGGGGAAACAGTGGAAACAGTGTCAGACTTTATTTTGGGGGGCTCCAAAATCACTGCAGATGGTGACTGCAGCCATGAAATTAAAAGAAGCTTACTCCTTGGAAGAAAAGTTATGACCAACCTAGACAGCATATTGAAAAGCAGAGACATTACTTTGCCAACAAAGGTCTGTCTAGTCAAGGCTATGGTTTTTCCAGTGGTCATGTATGGATATGAGAGCTGGACTGTGAAGAAAACTGAGTGCCGAAGAATTGATGCTTTTGAACTATGGTGTTGGAGAAGACTCTTGAGAGTCCCTTGGACTGCAAGGAGATCCAACCAGTCCATTCTGAAGGAGATCAGCCCTGGGATTTCTTTGGAAGGAATGATGCTAAAGCTGAAACTCCAGTACTTTGACCACCTCTTGCGAAGAGTTGACTCATTGGCAAAGACTCTGATGCTGGGAGGGATTATGGGCAGGAGGAGAAGGGGATGACAGAGGATGAGATGGCTGGATGGCATCACTAACTCGATGGACATGAGTTTGAGTGAACTCCAGGAGTTGGTGATGGACAGGGAGGCCTGGTGTACTGCAATTCATGGGGTCGCAAAGAGTCAGACACGACTGAGCAACTGAACTGAACTGGACTGAAAGTTGAGAAAGAAAGAGGAAGAGACTGTGTGGAAAAGGATGTAAGTATTGTGTCTTCCTCATTGTGAAGAACCTGGGAGCACAAGAATTTCAAGCTGTTAATCTGGAATAAAGATATGAGAAAAAAAGAATAGAGATCTGAGCATATATAAAAGTAAAAATGCCAAATACCAAGAAAATGGCAAAAAATGTAATACAAAAATAATACTAAAGATCATTTAATGGAAGGAGAGAGAAGAGAAAAAAGCAATTAAAATGTACTTAGTTATCAATATTGACAGTGGCTACAGAATTAGAAGTTTAAATACATGAGGTTATAAAGTAGCATCTAAAGTATAATAAAAATATAAACATTCTAAATTACAAGCAGGAATGTAACAGGTAAAGTAAACCATACCATGTGTAATTAAATAAGAAAAATCAAAAGAAGCAGTAAAGACAATTTAGCATACTATAAAAAGACTAACTGAAACATAAATATATCATATCAATTAATGCAAATGGGCTAAAACTTTTCCTGGTGAATATTAAAGCACAAACCAATTGTTTTTTTCTGTTTACGGATCATCAGCCTCTAAATCAAAAGAAATCCACAAAAGCTGAAAATAAGAGGATCAGCAAAAAACCAAACCAAAACAGGCAAATATAAGCACAAGTAAAACAAGAATTAAAGTCTTGATGTTGACAAAATTGATAAAGTCATTTTATAATGACAAAATTAGTCTGTAATGAAAATCAAATAATTATAAAACTTTTTTCCAAATAAATTAACATAAAACAGGTTCAGCCATAATTACCAGTACAACATAAAATGCTAGTTATAGTAAACTCTGCTACTCTTTTCTGTATTCATTAAAAGCATTGTTCAAAGAAAAATAGAAAAACTCATAAATACACACCTTAATTCGCCAGAAAGAATGAAAATCCATTAATTCTTGGACCAAAGAAATTCATAAAAGACTTTGGGAGTATAAAAGAAAGTTTAAGAAGAGTAGAAGGAAAATTATTAATAATAAAGACAACAAGGGAAATCTATTAATAATCAAGCAGAAAGAATGGTGCACGCACGTCTGCTAGGTTGCTTCATTCATGTCTGACTGTTTGAGACCTGAAGGGCTGTGTAGTCCACCAGGCTCCTCTGTCCATGGGATTCTCCAGGCAAGAACACTTGAGTGGGTTGCAGTGCCCTCCGCCAAAGAATCTTCCCAGGGATTGAACCTGAGTCTCTTGTGTTTCCTGCATTGGCAGGCTGGGTAAGCAGAAAGAATGATAAAACTACTGAATAAATAAAAGATATGGATATATAGAGGAAGTACAATAAAATGAATAAGGATATACCAAAGTTTCTCAGAAAAAGGGTGAGAGAACTTATATGATAAGTAAGAAATAAGAATATGGAAAAAATCACATATGTATAGAATACTAAAATATTTAAGAGATTGCTTTGTTCAATTCTGTGCAAATAAACATGAAGCAGACAATTCTCCAGGAAATTATAGTTTCCCAAACTTAGACAACTGCCACAGTTTCCATCTCAAAACAATGGGCATGCTATTTAAATGTTCTATTTTATGCTATTTAAACTCTTCTAATAAGAAGAAAACCTTTCCAGTTGTTATTTAATGACATGAACACAAAAGAGATACTTCAACTTGAGAAAGCTGGTCCCCTAAAGAAAGTTATAGACACATCTGAGTCACAAGCAGAATTTAGCCACAAATATCAGCTAATTGAAAGACATCAATTAACTGAAAGAAGTTACACCATGACCACAAGTGGTTTATGAAATAAATACAAAGTTATTTTAATACTAGGAAATTTATTGTTATAATTCACTATGTTTATAATATAAAGGAGAGAAATAATTTCTTTACATATTTCCAGAACATTTAGGAAAATTCACCATTCAATATTAAAAAAAAAAACTACCAAAAATACCTCTATAAAGTAGAACTGCCTTGTTTTATCTGAAACAGAAGGCTTTTGTCCTTTATTCTCTCTCCCTCTCCCTCCCTCGCTCCTCTCATAGGAAGACACTAGAAGCTTTTATAGGGTCTTCTATATATGCCCCAAGAAAGGAATATAAGGGCAGAAAGAAATGATGAATGGTAGAAAAGGATTTGTGTGTATATGTAACTTCAATGCAAACAACACAAGATAAATGTTTCATCATGTCCTATCTACAGTTGACTGTGAATTCCATTATGGAGGATAGGTTACAGTAGATTCATACTAAAGCATAAGTTTTGTATAAAGAAATAGGTAATTAGATGATGTGCTTTATGAAAACACCTACATCATTTGGAAGAAAACTATGAGATAAGTAAAAAAGGTTACTAATTACTAGCAGAGTTCACTTTTTTAAACTGCAGATGGAAGGAAATGATACAGCATGAAATTGCTTAACACATCTGTCAAAAGCAAACTAAAATGATTATATTCTATTTCATGCTGTTTTGAACATTGAGGTTATTTTTTTAAAATCCATAATCATGCATAATCTTATTGCTATGACAGCGTGATACCAAGTTCCACTCTAATATAATGGAACAAATAAAGAATAATATAAATGATTTATCAAAAAAAATGTGGTTCAAGTAATAAAATGAGTTGAATAAGGATAAAAAGAATAAGACACTTAATAATAAAAATACTATGGACAACTCCCCCATGTTGGTATTATATAAACACATGCTGTCAGTATGCAAACATTTTCAGCATCATATAATTCATTAGAAAGATGTCTTCTCTAAGCATGTTAACATCATGGTCACAGCTTAATGGTTTAATAGACTTGAATATGCTGTAAGAAATACTTTTTTATATAACAATGCAGTTAGCATTTGAACAACATGGATTTGAACTCCAAAGATCTGCATATATTTTTCTTTTTTCAATGAATACATACAGGTCAGTTCAGTTGAGTCGCTCAGTCATGTCCAATTCTTTGAGACCCCATGGACTGCGGCATGCCAGGTCTCCTTGTCCATCACCAATTCCCGGAGCTTACTCAAACTCATGTCCTTCGAGTCGGTGATGCCATCCGACCATCTCATCCTCTGTCATCCCCTTCTCCTCCTGCCTTCAATCTTTCCCTGCATCAGAGTCTTTCCCAATGACTCAGTTCTTCACATCAGGTGGCCAAAATATTGGAGTTTCAGCTTCAACATCAGTCCTTCTGATGAATATTCAGGACTGATTTCCTTTAGGATAGACTGGTTGGATCTCCTTGCAGTCCAAGAGACTCTCAAGAGTCTTCTCCAACACCACAGTTCAAAAGCATCAATTCTTCAGCTTTCTTCAGGGTCCAACTCTAACATCCATACATGACTACTGGAAAAACCATAGCTTTGACTAGACGGACCTTTGTTGATAAAGTAATGTCTCTGCTTTTTAAGATGCTTTTTAGGTTGGTCATAAATTTCCTTCCAAGGAGTAAGTGTCTTTGAATTTCATGGCCACAGTCACCATCTGCAGTGATTTTGGAGCCCCCAAAAATAAAGTCAACCACTGTTTCCTTTGCATCCCCATCTATTTGCCATGAACTGATGAGACCAGATGCCATGATCTTACTTTACTTAATGTTGAGCTTTAAGCCAGCTTTTTCACTCTCTTCTTGCACTTTCATCAAGAGGCTCTTTAGTTCTTCTTCACTTTCCTGCCATAAGGGTGATATCATCTGCATAACTGAGTTTTTTATATTTCTCCTGGCAATCTTGATTCCAGCTTGTGCTTCTTCCAGCCCAGAATTTCTCAGGAGGTACTCTACATAAAAGTTAAATAAGCAGGGTGGTTATATACAGCCTTGACATACTCCTTTCCCAGTTTGGAACCAGTCTGTTGTTCTATGTCCAGTTCTAACTGTTGCTTCTTGACCTGCATACAGATTTCTCAGGAGGCAGGTCAGGTGGCCTGGTATTCCCATCTCTTTAAGAACTTTCCACACTGTTGTGATCCACACACTCAAAGGCTTTGGCATAGTCAATAAAGCAAAAGTAAATGTTTTTCTGGAACTCTCTTGCTTTTTCTGTAATCCAATGGATGTTGGCAATATCATTTCTGATTTCTCTGCCTTTTGTAAATCCAGTTTGAACATCTGGAAGTTCATAGTTCATGTACTGTTGAAGCCTTGCTTGAAGAATTTTGAACATTACTTTGCTAGCGTGTGAGGTGAGTGCAATTGTGGGGTAGTTTGAGCATTCTTTGGCATTGCCTTTCTTAGGGATTGGAATGAAAACTGACCTTTTCCAGTCCTGTGGCCACTGCTGAGTTTTCCAAATTTGTTAGCATATTGAGGGAAGCACTTTCACAGCATCATCTTTTAGGATTTGAAATAGCTCAACTGGAATTCCATCACCTCCACTACCCTTGTTCATAGTGATGCTTCCTAAGGCCCATTTGACTTCACATTCCCATGTGTCTGGCTCTAGGTGAGTGATCACACCATCGTGATTACCTGGGTCATGAAGATCTTTTTTGTATAGTTCTTCTGTGTATTCTTGATATACATAGTGACTCCTGGAACAAATTCCCTTTGGAAACCAATGGAGGGCTATGTACCACTAGAACTTCATTTATGTAATATCATTCCTCCTTTAAATTTCTGTAGAACCAGCTAATTCTCTCCTAGGAGAAGCTCTCTTCCCAATTATTTCATCTAGGATTAGTGAACATAAAGCTCTGGGGAATCCTATGGGATGGAAATAAACCTCCCAGGGTGGAATGCAGACTTGAAAGGGATGAAAAGTGGATCCAGAGTGGTAAACAACAATATCAGCATAGCAGTGATTCATAAAAGCCTTCCAGAATTTACACACGCACGTACATGCACTATCCCTTTCACTAGATTATTATTTGTTCATAATAATACAGTTCTGAATTCTGTATATTAACATAATGAAGTATATTATGTACTTTATGTACTTTACATTATGTTAATTCTGTACTTCAATGAAATAAATTGCAAGGAGGAATATCAGTAACCTCAGATATGTAAATGACACCACCCTTATGGCAGAAAATAAAGAAGAACTAAAAAGTCTCTGATGAAAGTGAAAGAGAGTGAAAAATTTGTCTTAAAATCTAACATTCAGAAAACTAAGATCATGGCATCTGGTTCCATCACTTCATGGCAAATAGATGGGGAAGCAAAGGAAACAGGGACAGACTTTATTTGGGGGGGCTCCAAAATCACTGCAGATGGTGACTGGGGATGAAATTAAAAGACACTTGCTCCTTGGAAGAAAAGCTATGATGAATCTAGTTCAGTTCAGTTGCTCAGTCGTGTCCGACTCTTTGCAACCCCATGAATAGCAGCATGCCAGGCTTCCCTGTCCATCACCAACTCCCGGAGTCTTCTCAAACTCATGTCCATCGAGTCAGTGATGCCATTCAGCCATCTTATCCTCTGTGGTCCCCTTCTCCTTCTGCCCACAATTCCTCCCAGCATCAGAGTCTTTACCAATGAGTCAACTCTTCGCATGAGGTGCCCAAAGTATTGGAGTTTCAGCTTTAGCATCATCAGTCCTTCCAATGAACACCCAGGATGGATCTCCTTTAGGATGGACTGGTTGGACCTCCTTGCAGTCCAAAGGACCCTCAAGAGTCTTCTCCAACACCACAGTTCAAAAGCACGAAGTCTTCGATACTCAGCTTTCTTCACAGTCCAACTCTCACATCCATACATGACCACTGGAAAAACCATAGCCTTGACTAGACAGACCTTTATTGGCAAAGTAATGTCTCTGCTTTTGAATATGCTATCTAGGTTAGTCATAACTTTCCTTCCAAGGAGTAAGCATCTTTTAATTTCATGGCTGCAGTCACCATCTGCAGTGATTTTGGAGCCCCAAAAATAAAGTCTGACCCTGTTTCCACTGTTTCCCCATCTATTTCCCATGAAGTGATGGGACCAGATGCCATGATCTTCGTTTTCTGAATGTTGAGCTTTAAGCCAACTTTTTCACTCTCCACTTTCACCTTCATCAAGAGGCTTTTTAGTTCCTCTTCACTTTCTGCCATAAGGGTGGTGTCATCTGCATATCTGAGGTTATTGATATTTCTCCGGGCAATCATGATTCCAGCTTGTGCTTCTTCCAGTCCAGCATTTCTCATGATGTACTCTGCATATAAGTTAAATAAGCAGGGTGACAATATACCGCCTTGACATACTCCTTTTCCTATTTGGAACCAGTCTGTTGTTCCATGTCCAGTTCCTCTAAAGTCAGGAACAAGACAAGGGTGCCCACTTTCACCATTACTATTCAACATAGTTTTGGAAGTTTTGGCCACAGCAATCAGAACAGAAAAAAAAATAAAAGGAATCCAGATTGGAAAAGAAGAAGTAAAGCTTTCACTGTTTGCAGATGACATGATCCTCTACATAGAAAACCCTAAAGACTCCACCAGAAAATTACTAGAACTAATCAATGACTATAGTAAAGTTGCAGGATATAAAATCAACACATAGAAATCCCTTGCATTCCTATACACTAATAATGAGAAAACAGAAAGAGAAATTAAGGAAACAATTCCATTCACCATTGCAATGGAAAGAATAAAATACTTAGGAATATATCTACCTAAAGAAACTAAAGACCTATACATAGAAAACTATAAAACACTGGTGAAAGAAATCAAAGAGGACACTAACAGATGGAGAAATATACCATGTTCATGGATTGGAAGAATCAATATAGTGAAAATGAGTATAGTACCCAAAGCAATCTATAGATTCAATGCAATCCCTATCAAGCTACCAACAGCATTTTTCACAGAGCTAGAACAAATAATTTCACAATTTGTATAGAAATACAAAAAACCTCGAATAGCCAAAGCGATCTTGAGAAAGAAGAATGGAGCTGGAGGAATCAACCTACCTGACTTCAGGCTCTATTGCAAAGCCACAGTTATCAAGACAGTATGGTACTGGCACAAAGACAGAAATATAGATCAATGGAACAAAATAGAAAGCCCAGAGATAAATCCACGCACATATGGCCACCTTATCTTTGACAAAGGAGGCAAGAATATACAATGGATTAAAGACAATCTCTTTAACAAGTGGTGCTGGGAAATCTGGTCAACCACTTGTAAAAGAATGAAACTAGAACACTTTCTAACACCATACACAAAAATAAACTCAAAATGGATTAAAGATCTCAACGTAAGACCAGAAACTATAAAACTCCTAGAGGAGAACATAGGCAAAACACTCTCCGACATACATCACAGCAGGATCCTCTATGACCCACCTCCCAGAATATTGGAAATAAAAGCAAAAATAAACAAATGGGACCTAATTAACCTTAAAAGCTTCTGCACATCAAAGGAAACTATTAGCAAGGTGAAAAGACAGCCTTCAGAATGGGAGAAGATAATAGCCAATGAAGCAACTGACAAACAACTAATCTCGAGAATATACAAGCAACTCCTACAGCTCAACTCCAGAAAAATAAATGACCCAATCAAAAAATGGGCCAAAGAACTAAATAGACATTTCTCCAAAGAAGACATACAGATGGCTAACAAACACATGAAAAGATGCTCAACATCACTCATTATCAGAGAAATGCAAATCAAAACCACTATGAGGTACCATTTCACACCAGTCAGAATGGCTGCGATCCAAAAGTCTACAAGCAATAAATGCTGGAGAGGGTGTGGAGAAAAGGGAACCCTCTTACACTGTTGGTGGGAATGCAAACTAGTACAGCCACTATGGAGAACAGTGTGGAGATTCCTTAAAAAACTGGAAATAGACCTGCCTTATGATCCAGCAATCCCACTGCTGGGCATACACACTGAGGAAACCAGAAGGGAAAGAGACACGTGTACCCCAATGTTCATCGCAGCACTGTTTATAATAGTCAGGACATGGAAGCAACCTAGATGTCCATCAGCAGATGAATGGATAAGAAAGCAGTGGTACATATACACAATGGAGTATTACTCAGCCATTAAAAAGAATACATTTGAGTCAGTTCTAATGAGGTGGATGAAACTGGAGCCTATTATACAGAGTGAAGTAAGCCAGAAAGAAAAACACCAGTACAGTATACTAACGCATATATATGGAATTTAGAAAGATGGTAACAATAACCCTGTATACGAGACAGCAAAAGAAACACTGATGTATAGAACAGTCTTATGGACTCTGTGAGAGAGGGAGAGGGTGGGAAGATTTGGGAGAATGGCATTGAAACATGTAAAATATCATGTATGAAACGAGTTGCCAGTCCAGGTTCGATGCACGATACTGGATGCTTGGGGCTGGTGCACTGGGACCACCCAGAGGGATGGAATGGGGAGGGAGGAGGGAGGAGGGTTCACGATGGGAAACACATGTATACCTGTGGCGGATTCATTTTGATATTTGGCAAAACTAATACAGTTATGTAAAGTTTAAAAATAAAATAAAATTAAAAAAAAAAAAAAAAAAGGAAATTAGTCCTGAATATTCATTGGAAAGACTGATGCTGAGGCTGAAACTCCAATATTTTGACCACCTGATGTGAAGAATTGAGTCATTGAAAAAAAGACCGTGATGTGAGAAAGGTTGATGCAGTAGGAGAAAGGGATGACAGAGGAGGAGATGGATGGATGGCATCACCGACTCGATGGACATGAGTTTGAGTAAGCTCTGGGATTTGGTGAAGGACTGGGAAGCCTGACATGCTGCAGTCCATGAGGTCACAAAGAGTCAGACATGACCGAGTGTCTGAACTAAACTCAACTGAACCCACAAGAGAACCTGGGTTTCCTTGGTGGCTCAGCTGGTAAAGAATCTGCCTGCAATGTGGGAGACCTGGGTTCAATCCCTGGGTCAGTAATATCCCCTGGAGAAGGGCATGGCAACCCACTCCAGTATTCTTGCCTAGAGAATTAATATAGACAGAGGAACCTGCCGGCTACTGTCCATGGGATCACAAGGAGTCAGACGGGACTGAGCAGTGAAGCACACAGGAGCACCTGGATTGAAATGGCTCATAGCTTTTGACTAGAAAGGCTGTGAGTGGAGTTTAAAAAGTTAAAAAATATATATGGCAAAACCAATACAATATTGTAAAGTAAAATAAATAAAGTAATTATTGATAAAAAAAGTTAAAAAATGAACCATTTGTAATTTCAGTTTTATCACCATATGTAGATAAAATTACTTGCTACAAAAGACTATATAGGTTGGCTCTTGCAAGTTATGCATATTTTCATCCTCTCTTTCCTATCTTTGCTACAAAGTCTGGAAACCCCAAGTGCTTGCTCATCCAGACTCTCTTGCAACTGGGCATGCCACGTGACACCATTCTAGTCAGTAAGAGGAAACAATAGTAACTCAGTAAGTAAGGACTTTGGGAAACTTTTTAAATGGAACAGACAACACTAGTGATATATTCTTTGACTTTTTCCTTTCCCCTTCTTTTTGCTGGCAGGCAGACACAATGCCTGGAGGGAAAGCAGACATATCGTAAGCCTTATGTTGAAAACCACCCACTGAGGCTAGCGGAGCAGAAAGAATAGAGGAGCCTGTGTTCTGAATGATATCCTTGAGCAGCTTCACCACACCTAGGCTGCCACATCTTATTCTAAAGGAATAAAAGCCTTTATCTATTTAAGTCTGTGGTAGATCTACCTTCAGTCACTTGAAGTATAAATCCTTCCAGGGTGATATGCTCACTAATTTTCTAACTTTTAACAAGAACTGTCCATCAGAGAGTTAGGCTGTTGGCAGGTAGCCAGGGGACACTGGACTATGTGCTAGATTTTGTTTATTCATCTGATATTTCTTTGGTTCTTCATTCTAGACACCCATACTTCAGTACTGTAGGCTGTATAACAGGATATGGATATGGATTATTTGCTTTGGATTCATTTACTGAAATAAAGTTTGGGCTTGGGACCCAGTGTCTCTGCCTTTTACAACAACTTACACTGTGGTTTTAATGATTAAAATAGGTATCTGAGTTTTCTCTCAAAACCCAGAGGGTTAGTCCTTCAGAGAATGCATCAGCACAATACTACATCAGTTAGAGAAATAGAATTTTATATGTGAAAACAAAAAGTAGTCAAATTTTTTTTTATTTTATTTTTAAACTTTACATAATTGTATTAGTTTTGCCAAATATCAAAATGAATCCGCCACAGGTATACATGTGTTTCCCATCGTGAACCCTCCTCCCTCCTCCCTCCCCATTCCATCCCTCTGGGTCGTCCCACTTTTTAGATAAGTTTTCAGGTGTCTTTTTTTTTGCCATTACTTTATGCCCTCTTGAATTCTAAGGGTGCTTAGTAATTCTAACGGCACACTTCAGTAATCTAAGACACCCCTATGGGTCCAGTGGAAAATAATTCTAGATCTTTCTATTTCAGTGCCTCAAGCCAAAAGTCAGTTGCCGTTTGATGAAGAGGTCTTAATGAAGTGGAATGCATTTTATGCTTAGTGTATTTTAAAAACACAAAAATATGTTTTAGAGTTGCTTAATCCTCAAGACAGGCTTCCCTGGTGGCTCAGGGGTAAAGAATTCACTTGCCAATGCGGGAGACACAGGTCTAATCCCTGGGTTGGGAAGATCCTCTAGAGAAAGAAATGGCAACCCAATCCAGACAGAGGAGCCTGGCGGTCTACAGTCCATGGGGTTACAAAAGAGTCAGACAAGACTTACAACTAAACAACAACAACAATGATCCTTAAGACTGAACATTTTGTATCATATTCTCACTTTTAGTTGCATTATTATTTTAATCAATTTTCACATATCTATAATACCTTTTAAAAATGCATTTAGTTTCTTTTTTTTTTTTTTTTACTTTACAATGTTGTATTGGTTTTGCCATACATCAACATGCATCCGCCATGGGTGTACACGTGTTCCCCATCCTGAACCCCCCTCCCACCTCCCTCCCCATACCATCCCTCTGGGTCATCCCAGTGCACCAGCCCCAAGCTTCCTGTATCCTGCATCGAACCTGGACCGGTGATTCGTTTCGTATATGATATTATACATGTTTTAATGCCATTCTCCCAAATCACCCCCCGCCACTCTCCCACAGAGTCCAAAAGACTGTTCTATACATCTGTGTCTCTTTTGCTGTCTCACATACAGGGTTGTTGTTACCATCTTTCTAAATTCCATATGTATGCATTAGTATACTCTATTGGTGTTTTTCTTTCTGGCTTACTTCACTCTGTATAATAGGCTCCAGTTTCATCCACCTCATTAGAACTGATTCAAATGTATTCTTTTTAACGGCTGAGTAATACTCCATTGTGTATATGTACCACAGTTTTCCTATCCATTCATCTGCTGATGGACATCTATGTTGCTTCCATGTCCTGGCTATTATAAACAGTGCTGCGATGAACATTGGGGTACACGTGTCTCTTTCAATTCTGGTTTCCTCCATGTGTATGCCCAGTAGTGGGACTGCTGGATCATAAGGCAGTTCTATTTCCAGTTTTTTAAGGAATCTCCACACTGTTCTCCATAGTGGCTGTATTAGTTTGCATTCCCAATTGGAGGATAATTGCTTTAATATTTAAAAGACCCTGATGTTGGGAAAGATTGAAGGCAGAAGGAGAAGGGGACAACAGAGGATAAGATGGTTAGATGGTATCACTGACTCAATGGACATGGTTTTGGGTGGACTCTGGGAGTTGGTGATGGACAGGGAGGCCTGGCGTGCTGTGGTTCATGGGGTCGCAAAGAGTCAGACACGACTGAGCAACTGAACTGAACTGAACTGCTTTAATATATTGTGTTGTTTCTGCCATACATCAATACGATAAGCCATCAGTTCAGTTCAGTTCAGTCACTCAGTCGTGTCCGACTCTTTGCGACCCCATGAATCTCAGCACGCCAGGCCTCCCTGTCCATCACCAACTCCCAGAGTTCACTCAGACTCATGTCCATCGAGTCAGTGATGCCATCCAGCCATCTCATCCTCTGTCGTCCCCTTCTCCTCCTGCCCCCAATATCTCCCAGCATAAGAGTCTTTTCCAATGAGTCAACTCTTCGCATGAGGTGGCCAAAATACTGGAGTTGCAGCTTTAGCATCATTCCTTCCAAAGAAATCCCAGGGCTGATCTCCTTCAGAATGGACTGGTTAGATCTCTTTGCAGTCCAAGGGATTCTCAAGAGTCTTCTCCAATACCACAGTTCAAATTCTTCGGCACTCAGCCTTCTTCACAGTCCAACTTTCACACCTATATATGACCACTGGAAAAACCACAGCCTTGACTAGATGGACCTTTGTTGGCAAAGTAATGTCTCTGCTTTTCAATATGCTATCTAGGTTGGTCATAACTTTCCTTCCAAGGAGTAAGCATCTTTTAATTTCATGGTTGCAGTCACTACCTGCAGTGATTTTGGAGCCCCAAAAAATAAAGTCTGATACTGTTTCCACTGTTTCCCCATCTATTTCCCATGAAGTGATGGGACCAGATGCCATGATCTTCGTTTTCTGAATGTTGAGCTTTAAGCCAACTTTTTCACTCTCCACTTTCACTTTCATCGAAAGGCTTTTTATTTCCTCTTCACTTTCTGCCATAAGGGTGTTGTCATCTGCATATCTGAGGTTATTGATATGTCTCCTGGCAATCTTGATTCCAGCTTGTGCTTCTTCCAGCCCAGCATGGTATACATATGTCTGCTCCCGCTTGAACCTCCATCTTCCCACCTTCTATAACTCCTTTTTTCAGTTTACTACTGTTTTCTTAAAAACAAAATGGCCTAGAGGAAAATCAGTAAATACAATGTCAAACATTGATTTCTAGACCTAGCTCTTCAATGATCACGTAAGCAGGGGATCTCCAGGAATGCAACTTAAGAGACTGGTAGAAGCAGCATCCTGCCTGATAAGGGGGTGGTAAAATAGAGATTTATTGGCACAGTAGCCAACAGTGTACATATGTTAGAGACTGGAGGAAGGGCTAAAGTTTGCCACTGGCCCTCTGCATCATCATTTCCTCATCTATAAGGCTGAGTTAAACATAAATATTTAAAAATTCTATCTCAGGTGCTTACTTCGGCCACAAACATACTAAAATTCTATCTTGGGCTTTGGATTATTTCATTCCTTAACTTTCATCATGTCCCCATCACTTACGTACCTGTTGTTCCAATTTTTACTTTCCTCTAGCAAAGGCAGTATCTAGTTTTCCCTCAGACTGATGACCTATCTGTGCCTTGTCTTTGCTACACCAAAGTCATAAGTTCTTCCAAGTTTATTTTATCTCATGAGATTACACAAGGCTAATTATATGTATTTTATTTTCCATAATGTTTGATGAGTTCCAGAGTAGTTTGTCACATAAATATAGTGTGCAATACTTCTGGCATATGAAGGTGACTTGATTTTCAAGAATAAAAAACACATTAAAACTGGTGCAGCACTAAGTAACCAAAATGACTCTTTATTTGGCTTTTTTATGGACCAGGGACTGTTCGAAGGTGATTTTGCCCATTTATCTAATTTAATGTTTCCATTACAAGTATTCCTAGTTGGTAGATATGATTGCCTTTTTTATAGGTGAAAAGTCTGAGGCTTGGATGGTTTGAATATCTCACCTTGTGTCCTATGCACAGTGAACGGATCATTCAGATCCATGATCAGATTTATTTGACTCCAAAACTCGTCTCTTCCAGTCACAGGACTCTGCTGCACACCACATTATACCACTTTTTAAATGAGTGAAATCATCTCTGCTTAATTTCTCCTTGCTGTATCAAAACTCCAAACAGCCACAGCTTTAACCGTCTGCTCATATACTTTATTACTCAACTGTGTCAGTCACATCTAACTGCAATCCCATGGACTGTAGCCGCCCAGGCTCCTCTGTCCATGAGCCACAGGCAAGAACACTGGAGTGGGTTGCCATTTTTCCTCCTCCACAAGATTTCATGACCCAGGGATCGAGCCCAGGGCTCCTGCACTGCAGGCAGATTCTTTACCATCTGAGCTATGAGAGAAGCTCTATTACCAATTACCAGACAGTATACCACTTTCAAGAAAATTAGAGACCAAGGGAACATTTCACACAAAGATGGGCTCAGTAAAGGACAGAAATGGTATAGACCTAACAGCAGTAGAAAATATTAAGAAGAGGTGGCTAGAATACACAGAAGAACTATACAAAAAAGATCTTCAAGACCCAGATAATCACGATGGTGTGATCACTCACCTAGAGCCAGACATCCTGAAATGCCAAGTCAAATGGGCCTTAGGAAGCATCACTACAAACAAAGGTAGTGGAGGTGATGGAATTCCAGTCACCATCAGTCATCATTAAAGATGATGCTGTTAAAGTGCTGCCCTCAATATGCCAGCAAATTTGGAAAACTCAGTAGTGGCCACAGGACTGGAAAAGGTCAGTTTTCATTCCAATCCCTAAGAAAGGCAATGCCAAAAAATGCTCAAACTACCACACAATTGCACTCATCTCACATGCTAGCAAAGTAATGCTCAAAACTATCCAAGCCAGGCTTCAGCAATATGTGAACCATGAAATTCCAGATGTTCAAGCTGGTTTTAGAAAAGGCAGAGGAACCAGAGATTAAGTTGCCAACATCCACTGGATCATCAAAAAAGCAAGAGAGTTCCAGAAAAAACATCTATTTCTGCTTTATTGACTATGCCAAAGCCTTTGACTGTGTGGATCACAATAAACTGTGGAAAATTCTGAAAGAGATGGGAATACCAGACCATCTGACCTGCCTCTTGAAAAACCTGTATGCAGGTCAGGAAGCAACAGTTAGAACTGGACATGGAACATCAGACTGGTTCCAAATTGGGAAAGAGTACATCAAGGCCATATATTGTCACCCTGCTTATTTAACTTATATGCAGAGTACATCATGAGAAACACTGGGCTGGAGGAAGCACAACCTGAAATCAAGATTACGAGGAGAAATCTCAATAACCTCAGATATGCAGATGACACCACCCTTATGGCAGAAAGTGAAGAAGAACTAAAGAGCCTCTTGATGAAAGTGAAAGTGGACAGTGAAAAAGTGGGCTTAAAGTTCAACATTTAGAAAACTAAGATCATGACATCTGGTCCCATCACTTCATGGAAAATAGATGGTGTAACAGTGGAAACAGTGTCAGACTTTATTTTTTTGGGCTCCAAAATCACTGCAGATGTTGACTGCAGCCAAGAAATTAAAAGATGCTTACTCCTTGAAAGAAAAGTTATGACCAACCTAGACAGCATATTAAAGAGCAGAGACATTACTTTACTAACAAAGGTCCATCTAGTCAAGGCTATGATTTTTCCAATAGTCATGTATGGATATTATAGTTGGACTACAAAGAAATCTGAGCACTGAAGAATTGATGCTTTTGAACTGTGGTGTTGGAGAAGACTCTTGAGACTCTTGCAGCCCTTGGGCTGCAAGGAGATCCAACCAGTCCATCCTAAAGGAAATCAGTCCTGAATATTCATTTGTAGGACTGATGCTGAAGCTTAAACTCCAATACTTTGGCTACCTGATGTGAAGAACTAAGTCATTGGAAGATATCCTGATGCTGGGAAAGATTGAAGGTGGGAGGAGAAGGGGACAACAGAGGATGAGATGGTTGGATGGCATCACCAGTTCAATGGACATGAGTTTGAGTAAACACCAGAAGTTGGTGATGGACAGAGAGGTCTGGAGTGCTGCAGTCCATGAGATCATAAAGAGTCAGACACGACTGAGTGACTGAACTGAACTGATACCACTTTCAAGACTAATTCTTCACTCCACAGCCAAATAAAAGGTTTCGAAAAACCAAGGAGACAAGGCCAGTGTCTAGCCAGATTCCCAATCTACTGTGCTATGGTGTGGAGTTCAGGGCCAAGGAGCAGTCTGATTTTAACAGTGGTCACGGAGGCCTTGAAAGAGAAGGCAGTTTTTCTATTAGATAGCTGGTATGGAAAGATAGATTTTAACCTGCATACTTCTTTTAAGTGACTTAAGATGATTTTAAGTGAAAAAGAACAGATGCAATAAATCCCAAGAAATTATGTGATAAAACATGAAGCTAATTGTTAAAAAATAATATGATGGATATCACATAACAGGAGGGAAATAAGAAAGAGAAAAGGTGTATGAGGTCATATGGGGGCTTCCCTGGTGGCTCAGGTGGTATGAAATCTGTCTGCAATGTGGAAGACCCAGGTTCGATCCCAGGGTCAGGAAGATCCCCTGGAGAAGGAAATGGCAACCCACTCCAGCATTCTCACCTGGGAAATCCCATGGACAGAGGAGCCTGGTGGGCTACAGTCCATGGGATCACAAAGAGTCAGAAACAACTGAGCAACTGACCCCATCCCATGATACTACAGCTTAGTTCAGACTTATCTGCAAGCCTAGCTGGATAGGGAAACACAAGGAGGCTACAGGAGCACTTCTCAGACTTGAACATGCAGGTGAATCTGCTGGAAATCTGGTTGCAATACAGATTCTGATTTAGTAGGACTAAGGTGGGGCCAGGGCTTCCCAGGTGGCACTACTGGTAAAGAACACACCTGCCAATTCAGGAGACATACGAGACGCGTGTTCGATCCCCAGTTCAGAAAGATCCCCTAGAGGAGGGCATGGCAACCCATCCAGTATTCTTGTCTAAAGAATCCCATGGACAGAGGAGCCTGGTGGGCTACAGTCCATTGAGTCAAAAAGAGTCAAACACGGCTGAAGCATCTCAGCATGTACACACACAAGGCAGGGCCAGAAACTGCACATTTAACAAGTTCCTGGATGATGCAAATGTCAACTAAAAATTGGCACTTGCTATGGTCACTTGCCACCTACCTCTATAAGAATTTAATCATTGTTGCTACAGCTGTTAGCTTTCAACACCCCCTGAAAGAAGTTCAGTGTGGAGAGCAGAAATGAGGCATTCTGTGCTCTGGGAAAAGCTGGCAGAACAGGTCTCCAGAGAGTTAGATATTTTCAGGAGCTGACCCCATGAACTCAATTCTACATCTCCTCATAACTAGAAAAGCACTAAAATCCTTCACAGTGGTGTCCACTCCTTGTGACTAGCAGTAATTCTCATGAGACTAGCAGAAACCTTTGGAAAAAGCACATGGGCATGGTTGCATATACTACTCCTTCAACAAAATCACATATATACTGACCTTCCCTCCTGCCTCCTTGGAACAGTTTCTTGGAGCTATCTGAAATGCAGTCCTAATTTTGCCCCAAATAAAACTTAACTCATAACTCTCACATTGTGAATTTGTTTCAGTTGACACAGACTACTTTTTAAGTGAAAAAGGCCAACATTCACAGTCCAATAACTGAAAACTTACCATGACCCCTAAAAAGGCTTCATTTTTTTTTTAATCTCTGAGTGTTATGAGTTGAAATTTGCCCTCATCTCAAATTCATATGCTAAGGTCCTAGCCCCAAGTACTTTAGAATGTGACCTTATTTCAAAGTAAGGTCACTGCAGATGTAATTAGTTCAAATTAGGTCATTTGGGTGGGCCCTAACCCAATATGACTGGTGTTCTTCTAAAAGGGGGAAATTTGGGTACAGAACTACACACAGATGACAAATACCATGAAGATGAAGACAAAGATAGAGGTGATGCTTCTACAAGGCAAAGAATTCAAAAGTTTGCCAGAGAATCCACACAGTTTGTGTCAGTTTGTATCAGCAGCCCTAGGAAACTGAAAAGGAAAGAAAAGAGGTCTCAGTAGAAGGAATATTGCACCACATGTCGTCTTTGACCTTGATCTAATGAGAGGTTCCTAAAGTATCGCTTAGCTCTGAATGTTTTTCCCTTCCTCCCCAGACATAGCTTTCTTTTATCATCATTAGCATGCTTTTGTGAGCTAGTGTCTGGGATATCCAGTCATCTAGGCATCAAGAAAGATCAATGGATGGTATTCTGTTCTTTCCAACTTGAATAGACCCACTGTTGTGACTTTCTGGGCCTCAACAGGAAAATGACGCTGGGGAAAAAAGAGAAACTTGTATCCCACTGTTACTTTTCCCAACAATTTTAAACTGTGAAAAAGCTCACAAATGTTGTCATGCTCTAGATATGTATATGGATGTGTATTGAACAAGTCCTAAGGGCTTTGCTTTATTTCTTATTTTTATCCCCTTTCTCTGATCAGAGAAGCAGACTGGAGAACTGAGACTCCTGCAGTTGTCACTGACATTTTAATGCCACTGTAATTTCTTTGTCACTCCTATCCAGTTACTTAGTATGATCTCTAGCTATGACCCATGACGCTGAAGCCCTCTCCATCGTCTGGCCTACAATAACATATAGCTAGCATCTATTAGAGTAACATATAGTTAGTGTATTTTACTATAATATACAGTTAGTGTATATTACTATAATATATTTAGCATACTCATTTCTCTTTTAGATAGATGACGCATATAATTAACTGCTCTCTCAGAAAGAGACGCTAAGATTTACAGGAAATCTGGGCCCTTATTTGAAAACAGATGAAATATACATGAATACCACATGAATGACTATTATTATAACACGTCCAGAACCTTGTGTCAGAGAAAACATTGCAATGGCCAAGGTTAAACAGTCATGGGAGACTTTGTTGAAGGCTACTACAATAGAGGAGAGAGACCAGAACTCAGTTAGAGCTCAGCTCCACTGAAACAAAAAGCTGGAGAGTTTTTAAGACCTGGGGAAGAGGAGGGGAAGATAGGACTCCTGTGCTTAGCAATTATCCTTTCCCAGAGGAAAACTAAACTTTCTCATACCTTCATGATGGAAGTAGCAGCAAGGTATCCTCAGAAGTTAGGTGCATACCCTCCCTAAGAAAATAGGAATCCTATTCCTTAAGGATTATATGTCAAAAGGATGACTCTCATGTCCATGAGAAATAAGTTCACAGTTGTAATACTGGCAAGAAGCTATTTATAGGATTTACTTCTGAGATAGAAAAACCATTTACAATTACAAGTTTTCTAACACAGATAAAGAGCTTCCCTGGTGGCTCAGATGGTAAAGCATCTGCCTGCAATGAAGGAGACTCGGGTTGGATCATAAAGAAAGCTGAGTGCCAAAGAAATGATGCTTTTGAACTGTGGTGTTGGAGAAGACTCTTGAAAGTCCCTTGGACTGCAAGGAGATTAAACCAGTCAATTCTAAAAGAGATCAACCCTGAATATTCACTGGAAGGACTGATGCTGAAGCTGAAACTCCAATACTTTGGCCATCTGATGGTAAGAGTTGGCTCATTAGGAAAGACTCTGATGCTGGGAAAGATTGAATGCAGGAGAAGAGGATGACAGAGGTTGAGACAGTTGGATGGCATCACCAACTTATCACCAACTCTCCTGAGCAAGCTCCAGGAGATGGTGAAGGACAGGGAACCCTGGCATGCTACAGTCCACGGGGTTGCAAAGAGTCAGACATGACTGAGTGACTGAACAGCAACAACAATACAGATAATCTAAGGAAAGTAACATCAGGGACCAAAAGGGAAGGAGAAGCCTGTCTGAAGTTAGGGAAGTTGAGGGAAATGGTAATGATGTCCTGGCCACCTGAGATGCATGTGGGTGGACTTCACAGCACAGGTTTATAATGAAAAAGTTGGAAATCACCAGGAGGCATTGGAGACCACAAATGTAGTGTTCCTGAAATTAAGTCCAGATATGTTTGTTTCAAGGGCTTCCCAGGTGATGCTAGTAGTAAAGAACCTGCCTGCCAATGCAGGAGACATAAGAGACGTGGGTTCGATCCCTGGTCCAGGAAGATCTCCTGGAGGAGGGCATGGCATCCACTCCAGTATTCCTGCCTGGAGAATCCCATGGACAGAGGAGCCTGGAGGGCTTCAGTCCATAGGGTCACAAAGAGTCACACACAACTGAAGCGACTAAATACACATGCACGTGTTTGTTTCAAATGTTCCTCAGGCCTCAGAATTCTGGGGTAGAAAGGAATGCTTCAGCTAATTTTCTCGACAACTTGGAGTTCTAACTGTGCCTCCCACCAGTACATTCAATCCTTTAGATCTAAAATAAATACATCTTCACAAGACAAAATTCTAGGTACCCTAGAAACAATGGTTGGTTTTTTTGCTATTAAGCATCCAGGAACAGTTTGAAAGTGAAAGTGAAGTCGCTCAGTCATGTCCGACTCTTTGCGAGCCCATGGACTGCAGCCCACCAGGCTCCTCTGTCCATGGGATTTTCCATGCAAGAGTACTGGAGTGGGTTGCCATTTCCTTCTCCAAGGAACAGTTTATCTGCTGCTGCTGCTGCTAAGTCGCTTCAGTCGTGTCCGACTCTGTGCCACCCCATAGACGGCAGCCTACCAGGCTCCCCTGTCCCTGGGATTCTCCAGGCAAGAACACTGGAGTGGGTTGCCATTTCCTTCTCCAAAGCATGAAAGTGAAAAGTAAAAGTGAAGTCGCTCAGTCGTGCTGGACTCTTAGCGACCCCATGGACTGCAGCCTACCAGGCTCCTCCGTCCATAGGATTTTCCAGGCAAGAGTACTGGAGTGGGGTGCCATTGCCTTCTCCAACAGTTTACCTAGATGCAATTAACCTATTAACAAATCTCCTGGCTGATCAGTAAACCCCAAATTGGGTTAATCATCAAGATCAGTTTAGGATTTTTAAAACTACAAATTCCTAGACTCTATCCCTGGATATTCTGATTTCATAAGTTTGAGGTGGTCCAAAGAACTCGTTTTCTTATAAAATACCTCAAGTTACAAGTAGTTAGACATGGTAGGGAACTAGTAGTTGAAATTAGCATTGTGGGGACAATATGTCTCATGAGACAATTGTCAGATATGATACAGAATTTGTTCCCATACATTGCAGTTTCTACAGTGGGTTTTTTTTTTTTTTTCAATCTTTCATGGACTACGTTTATTCAACCTCTGGTACACTGACAGCAAGAACGCTTTATGAAAAATTTCTTGTCCACTATCTACAATCATTCTTAATGGCTTTTGGTTTTACAACCTAATATTCCCAAAATAGAATTTATCAAGTGAGCAGGAAAATTCATCTATTGACTTTGTTGTACATTTACTGATATATATTTAAGTATTTACTTATTTATTTAATAAATAATAAATAATTCCCTAATGGCTCAGACAGTAAAGCATCTGCCTACAATGCAGGAGACCCAGGTTCAATCCCTGGGTCAGGATGATCTCCTGGAGAAGGAAATGGCAACCCACTCCAGTATTCTTGCCTGGAAAATCCCATGGACAGAGGAACCTGGTAGGCTACATTCCATGGGGTCACAAAGAGTCAGACAAGACTGTGCGACTTCACTTTCACTATTTATTTGGTTGTATCGGGTCTTAGTTGTGGCATGCAGGATGTCTGCTGCATCACATGGAGTCTTTTGTTGTGGCACATGGGCTCTCTAGTTGTGGTGCATGGATTTAGTTATTCCTATAGCATGTGGAATCTTAGTTCCTTGACCAGGAATCAAACCTGTGTCCTTTGCATTACAAGGTGGATGCTTAACCACTGGAACATCAGTGGAAGGGAAGTCCTTATTAATATCTTTTCAAGCAGAAAGAATGAATGAATGACTTTGACATGCATTTCCAAGCCACCCAACCTGGGCCTTTTATTTGGTGAACAAACCCAGAGAGGCAGCTTCAGAGAAGGGTCAGGTTTCCAACTCTTCCCTACAGCTTCAATTCCATCAGTTTGAGACCTTGCAACTACATCTGTTTTTCCTTATGAAATTAAAACAATTGCCTAACCTCTTGGCTCTTAAGTAAAATGTTCAAGGGCTCACATTTGTTGTATAAATACAACAACACTTTGTTGTATAAATGAATGAATCTGTTGCAATTATATAATCTGTTGTGTATAATTAAATTTAAACTGTTTTTGCAAAAAGAGGAAAGAGAGCAAATAAATGCCTATAAAACATCTGGTTAGGATCTGCAGAAGGTTATGTGTTTTCTGTGCCTTCAAAAGGTTTGTTCTATCACTCATTGCTTTGTTTGAGTTTCTTCAGGCAACAAAATTATAGAGAAGTCCAGTGGATAAAAATACAGTGTCTGGGGCCTACTATGCCTTCCTGTTTGCCTGGAACTGAGCTTAGTCCATGGACAGGCAGAAAGCAGCTATATAAGAATGTGTTTAGAATAGGGTCACTTGATAGACACAAAGGAAAGTCACAGGGCCCTGCAACATATCTCTATTGAAATATTACACAGTGTGCAAGTTTATTTGTCCAAGATTCAATTGTAGAAGTGTAGTAGGTTGTATAAACAACAGAAGAAAGGGAAAGATAAGGTGAGAGGATTCAAGAAAAAAAAAAATCAGTGCTTTACAGTTTGCTCAGTTGTAACTAATTATGTGCCAGAAGCTCTTGTTTTAATGTAGTGTGTGTGTGTGTGTGTGTATGTGTGTGTGCATGTGTGTGTGTAGATACAGTGTCAGACTTTGCAACCAAGGTGAACAGGAGACTAAGAATTTAAAGGATGAAAAAACTTCAACCACTTAAAACTGAGAAACCTACATTTCTGAAGCATGAAATTTTTAAAATTAATTACATGAAAATAAATATTGATTAGTTTCATTTTATAGATAATTCTTTTACATTTGTCAACATACAGGGAGAAATGTATAGTTAAGATATTTTAAAATAGTCACCACTGGGACT
Source organism: Bubalus kerabau (assembly GCF_029407905.1). Lineage (NCBI taxonomy): Eukaryota > Metazoa > Chordata > Mammalia > Artiodactyla > Bovidae > Bubalus > Bubalus kerabau. The sequence goes on from NC_073635.1 coordinate 51,909,122, forward strand.
TCCCTGGCAGTCCAGTCGTTAAGACTTCACCTTCCAATGCAAGGGGTGTGGGTTTGATACCCAATTCAGGGAGCTAAGACGTCACATGCCTCGGGGTCAAAAAAACAAACACAAAAAACAGAATTAAGCAGGATTTCACAGGACGCCCTTAATGGAACAATAATAGTATCAGCTTCAACTCAAAGGTCATAAAACTTTTGAAATTTGTTTTCTAAGCCTGTATGTTCTTAACTAAGGTATATTGAACATTTTTTATAAGTCATACGTGAGTGCTAAGTTGCTTCAGTTGTGTCCAAATTTTGTGACCCTATGGACTGTAACCCACCAGGCTCCTCTGCCCATGGGATTTCACAGGCAAGAATACTGGAGTCAGTATTGGGAACATACTTTGAGAAAACCATACCTGAAAAAGATGCATGTTCCCCAATGTTCACTGTGGCACTTTTTTACAGTAGCAAGGACATGGAAGCAGCCTTGATGTCCATTGGCAGATGAATCATAAGAACTTGTAGCATGTATATACAATGGAATGTTATTCAGCTTTAAAAAAGAACTGGAGTCAGTCCTAATAAGGTGGATGAACCAAGAGCCTGTTGGACAGAATGAAGTAATTCGGAAACAGAAAGACAAATATTGTATATTAACATATGTGTATGGGATCCAGAAAGATGGTACCGAAGAACCTACAGAGAAGCAGTGGAGATGCAGACATAGAGAATAGACTTGTGAATGCAGTGTGGGAGGGAGAGAGCGGGACAAACTGAGAGCGTAGCATGGAAACATACGCTGCTGCTGCTGCTGCTAAGTCACTTCAGTTGTGTCTGACTCTGTGCGATGCCATAGATGGCAGCCCATCAGGCTCCCCCGTCCCAGGGATTCTGCAGGCAAGAACACTGGAGTGGGTTGCCATTTCCTTCTTCAATGTATGAAAGTGGAAAGTGAAAACTAAAAGTGAAGTCATTCAGTCCTGTCCAACTCTTAGCGACCCCATGGACTGCAGCCTACCAGGCTCCTCCGTCCATGGGATTTTCCAGGCAAGAGAACTGGAGTGGGGTGCCATTGCCTTCTTCAAACATATATGCTACCATACATAAAATAGAGAGCCAGTGGGAATTTGCCATGTGACACGGGAAGCTCAGCCCAGGGCTCTGTGACCACCTAGAAGGGTGGGATGGTGGGAAATGGGAGGGAGGTTCATGAGCTATTTATGTATACCTGTGGCTGATTCATACTGATGTATTGCAGCAATCAACATAATATAGTAAAACAAATATCTTGCAGTAAAATATATTTTAGAAAAGTATACTGGAATGGGTTGCCATTTCCTTCTCCAGGGATCTTCTCAATCCAGGGATTGAACCCATGTCTCTTACATCTCCAGCATTGACAGGTGGGTTTTTCACCACTGAACTACCTGGGAAGCCCATTAATAATATTCATACACTGTGCTATTTTGCAATTGTGATTAGAAGTGGGACGTCATGGAATAGTCTAAATGTTTTACATGCATTAACCAATTAAACTCTCATTGCATGGTATTATAATAGGATTATTGTACCCAATTTACAAATGAGAAGATCAAGGCTCAGGATGATTAATACTTTGCCTGTGTTCTCATTCACCTTCGACTCTTTGAGACTCCATGGACTGTAGCCTGCCGGGTTCCTCTGTCCATGGGACTTTTCCAGGCAAGAGTACTAAAGTGGGTTACCATGTCCTCCTCCAGGGGATCTTTTTGACCCAGGGATCAAACCCACATCTTCTGCATCTCCTACATTGCAGACAGATTCTTTACCTCTGAGCTACTGGGGAAGCCTGATTAATACTTGAATAAGGTCAAAAGCTTGTAACTGACAGAGCTGGATTCACTCTAGGCCTTTCACCTCTTTTTGTCCCTAACCTGACTTCAGTGTCTGAATTTTGTGAATCCATCCCTTCATTTTAAGTACTTAAACCTGGTCTGGTCAGCTGAAAGACAAAAACATGCTTACTGTATTTTATGCTCAGAGCAAATTGATACCACTTTGATATTTTTCTGCCCACCTTGTGTCTATGAATATTGATGGAACATGGATTACAATTTTAAAAACTCACATATTTTTATACGACAAAAGTTTTCTATGAAAAATTGTCAAGGAATAGATTTAATTATTTAGTGAGTGAATAATTCACATGGGGGCAGTCTAAATTATTACTTTCTAGATTAAATGAAAAGTGACATTGATGTTTAGCATGTCAACATTTTAAAACAAGAAGGGAAAAAATTTTTAGTAGAAAGACATTTCACTAAGTTATTTGAGTTGACTGGCTTTGCACAGAGTTGCCATGTTGATTTATTATTTGTGCTGATGTGATATAAACACAGGGTGAGTGAAGGTATATAATAAAAGCTAAAATTTAATATAGTTTTGAATGTGTATTACTATAGCAAATAAAGACAATATGGTCCTCTTCAGTGAACCCCACTCAATACAGGAACCCCTCTATAATGATTTGTGGTCTAATCATTCCATTAAACATACAAGGAAACTGAGGGTAAGCTCAGTTAAGTGATTTAAGGTTAGAAAGGCATTAAGCCTCAGTCTTCCCAATTCTCAGTCCATTGTTCTTATTTCCTCAACTTTTCTCAGTTAGTGTCTTATGCAATCAGCTACAGAATGGAATGCATGTTTGCATGGCTGACTCTTTGTGACCCTTTGGACTGTAGCCCACCAGTCTCCTCTCTGTGAGATTTTTCAGGCAAGATTACTGGAATAAGTTGCCATTTTCTCCTCCAGGGGATCTTCCTGACCCAGGGATTGAACCCGTGTCTCCTGAGTCTCCTGCACTGCAGACAGATTCTTTACTGCTGAGCCATCAGGGAAGCCTACCAATATTGAAGGCCAAAATATCTATATATCAAACAAGATAGCAAGGTGGATTCCAAGGGACATCTGTGTGATGTTAGTGAGTACTTAGTTTGAATTTTGGGTTTTTTAAGATTTTACAAAATTTCCCTCCTGCCAAGAAACATGACACCCCATGAGTGTTCACAACACACAATCACAAAACTAATCTCCTATCCAGTGTTCAATCTGCATTTGGCTCCCAATCCCTTTATGTAATCCCCATTGCTTCTTCCATAGGCATAGTGATGTTTTTCCAGGATCTCTGAATCCATATTTTCTTCCTGGTCATAAGTTACAGTAGCTAATGGAGTAAGGACAGTAGCAGACCATTCATTCCATAAGACCTGTGATAGGAAATATTGAGGTTGACCAGATGCACGGTCAGCATGAGTCATGCCTATCAAGCTGTGCAAGTAGTGAGGACAGGCACCAGAACATAAAGCTTAGAACCTCTCAAAAATTCCACATCCCTCATTCCTTCCCTCCAAACTCCATCCTGCTAAAGCTGTTAACAGTTTGCTAAAACTTAATATTATTCAAGATTCGAGTAATAAAAGTGATTTAATAAAAAAAATAACAAATCCTTACCCCCAAGTCCCTATCATTATTAGATTCTCCTTCAAGTTGATGGCTTTGAACATTTGTGATGCAGAACTACCCTTGTGGGAGTAAAGGCTTAAACTGAGCTTGATGACACATAGTTTTTCTTTATAGTCAAAGATGCTGCTGATGCTGGCATTGTTTCCTGCATGTTGCCTCTTACCATTAGCTGTGTTTACACATGACCTGTTTTTAACAGAACTTGGATGTAATTTCCAGCACTGTTTGCATTAACTTGTTACATTGAGAATTAATGACAACTTGTAAATGTTAGTCTCTAGAGAAAGACATTTTAAGGCAATCATAGCTTCTAAGGCTATATTTTTGGTAGAGTTTGTGTCACAGTGCAGATATCATTAAGGACATCATTTATAGCCACAGGAAAGTTCATTAGCAGAGTTTGGACTTCAAGGTACTGTTGGGTGCCTTTCTGTTCCCTGAATATTCAGCCTCTTCTTTGGGAATCAAGTCCACCATCAAGTTGGTGAGGCTATTAATTTCTTTGTGTCCTCAGCTACTGTAGCAGCAAGGTGCTATCTGAGGAAGGTAGTTATCATTATGATTTCAACTGTATGGTGAGGAAATCAAGTATAAAAGGAGTAAAAGGGCTTGCTTACATTCATAAACACAAAAAACTGAGCCTTCTGATTTTATTTCCATGTTCTCTTGAGGTCTGGCTCAAGTAAGCAACTAATAAGTTTTGATTGAATAGCCACATCTTTTTCACTTTTAAAAATATAATTATTAGAAAAAATTTCAAGCAAACACAAAAGCAGATAGAAAAATATCCTATGATCTAATGATCCCACTCCTAGATATATATCTAGAAAGAAGTGAAAAGTGAAGAAAGTTATAATTCAAAAAGATACATGCACTCCAATATTCATAGCAGCACTATTTATAATAACCAAGACACAGAAGCAACCTAAATGTCCATCAACAGACAAATGATTAAAGAAGATGTGGTATATATATACAATGCAATATTACTCATCCATAAAAAAGAATAAAATAATGCTTGTAGCAATATGAATGGACCTAGAGAATATTATACTAAGTGAAGTAAGTCAGACAAAGAAAGGTAAACATCATATGATATTACTTATATGTGAAATCTAAAAAAATGATACAAATTAACTTATTTACAAAACATAAATAGACTCACAGATATAGAGAAAAAACTTGAGGTTACCAAAGGGGAAAAGATGAGGGAGGGATAAGGTAGGAGTTTGGGATTAAAATATACACACTGTTATAAATAAAATGGATAACCAATAAGGACCTACTGTATAGCACAGGGAATTATACTCAATAACATAATAACCTATAATGGAAAAGAATCTAAAAGAAAATATATATTGATATATATATATATGTATATATAGATATGTATCAATATAACTGAATCACTTTGCTGTACACCTGAAACTAACACAGCATTGTAAATCAACTATATTTCAATAACATTTTTTATAAAAGAAAAATGAGTCCCCACATACCTGTTACCCAACTTCAACAATTTTTAATATTTTTCTAACCATTTCTGTGTATTGCCCTCTTTTTATTTAGATTGTTTAAAGAAATTCTCAGATATAAGCTCATTTTGCTTATAAATACTTGAATAGGCACAATAATTTTTAAGGAATGTTTTTTACTATAATCACCATTCTGGATCTTTGCAAACAAAAATTTTTTAAATTCCTTATTGGTATTTAAATTTTCCTGAGTTATCTCAACACTATCTTTTTTCAGTTTATTTGTTTAAAATGAGATTCAAACGAGGTACCTACACTGTACTTGCTTTTCATATCTTTTACGGATCTTTTGTTCTCTAGCAATCCTCTTCCCTTTTGATTTCATGCCATTGGCTTATGAGAGGTATTTTAATTTTTATGTCATAAAGAATGGTCCATATTCTGAAGTTAGCTATGCTTCTTCATGGTGACATTTAACCTGTTTTTCTATTGACTCAAATTTGCCATTAACCAGAGTTTAGATGTAGATTCTTGATTAGATTCTGATTCGGATTTTAGGTAAAAATATCTCATAGGTTATGAGAATGAGATATTTTAACTTCTATCATCCCCTCTCCACACACTTCTATTCTTGATTTGATTTTTTTCATCCCTTATTTTGTTCTGAATTCATCTGCTGATGGCTTTACCCATTGCCAGAACATGACATTTCTTCTTCACTTCTCCAGTATTGGCCTTAATATTGCCAGTCCCCACTACAGTTTTGGCTTTTTTTGGCTCTATGTTGTGTAGCTTATGTCACATCTTTTGCTCCATGAAGCATCCTGGAGAAATCTTCTGAAGGATTTTTTCCAGAGTCTTAATTTTAATGGAACATACACAGATGCCCGAATGTTCAGACTATATATTTAAAATGAGTTCCTCAGGGAGATATCAATTTGTGTTTTATTCTGCATTTGTCTCTCAAACGTTGCCCTCTGTGGAACTCCAGAAATTTCTTCATGTCACCCTCTCCTGTGCAGTAGTCTGCCCAGAAACCTCTATCTGCTTTAGTATCCTTGAAGTCCCAGCTGTATCTCTTCAATTCAGCGTGTCCACTGGGCTCTGTATGAATTTCCCTTTACTGCACCATGGCCTGAAAACTCTTTCCAGGCAGTAAGCTGGATGGAATTGTAGGGCTCATCAAATTTTTCTCCCATCTTTAAGGAATTTTTATCCTTCCTTGTCAGTGATATTCAGTGTCTTGCAAATCAATGAGTTATTTGTTTTGTTTGTCTCTTGGTTATTTCAAGTGTGTGAGTAAATCTAGCCCCTGTTAACCCAGATTTAAAGCAAAAGTCTATTGTCTACTACATGAAGATTCTTGAATCAAACTTTGAGGTAGTAAGGCCATCTAAATCAATAAAGAAGATGTTACTTTGTTGCATTTTAAACTATGGGAACAGGACAGGGAGGATAAGATTGTATAGCTGATTGGAGAAGAAGATGGCAACCCACTCCAGTATTCTTGCCTGGAGAATCCCAGGGATGGGGGAGCCTGGTGGGCTGCAGTCTATGGTGTTGCACAGAGTCAGACACGACTGAAGCGACTTAACAGCAGCAGCAGCTGAATGAAGCACTAGAATTTTCCTTTCCTATTTTGATAAGGTCGTGGTTGTTTTCCTTGTGTGCTGCCTATTTCAGATTCATGGTGGAATTAAGCACAGTCTGAAGGATGTACCACTGCTTGCAAGTAGTCAGTTGTTACATTCAACTGACTACTTGCAAGCAGACAACAATAGCGAAGACCTGGGAAATACTGAAAACCAAGACAGGAAGCTAACTGTAGGCCACAACACAGGTTTTGGAGACTCTAATACAGGGATCCATGTCTTATCACCAAAGGAATGATGAAATAATATTTCAAATCATAGCTGTTTTCTTCTCTACAGCCCTAACATTTGCTTCTGTTTTTTTTCTACACAGTAAAAAATAGGTACATGTTACAAATCAATAGTTACATGGATCATGAAACATGGCAATGATTTTATTTGTTCTGTGACAGTGCAAAATAGACAATATTTTTTGCATCAAAAGATAAAACAAAATCACAACAAACAAACAAAAAACAATGAATGACACAATTATCAATGTTGTTTTAATTGCACCATCCTATCCACATAAACCTATTTATTCATTTCAACATGATATGTCTTGGAAACACTTTATTTTTGCTTTCCTCTATCTTTCAATATTTAGACATTTTTTCCAGCTTATTTGTAACTGTGTATATTTTCTAAATAGCTATAATTACTTGGAAGCAAAATTAGAAGCTTCTAATGAAAAAGATGCAGCCATGAAATTAAAAGATGCTTACTCCTTGGAAGAAAATTTATGACCAACTTAGATGGCATACTGAAAAGCAGAGACGTTACTTTGCCAACAAAGGTCCGTCTAGTCAAGGCTATGGTTTTTCCTGTGGTCATGCATGGATGTGAGAGTTGGACTGTGAAGAAGGCTGAGCGCTGAAGAATTGATGCTTTTGAACTGTGGTGTTGGAGAAGACTCTTGAGAGTCCCTTGGACTGCAAGGAGATCCGACCAGTCCATTCTGAAGGAGATCAGCCCTGGGATTTCTTTGGAAGGAATGATGCTAAAGCTGAAACTCCAGTACTTTGGCCACCTCATGTGAAGAGCTGACTCATTTGAAAAGACTCTGATGCTGGGAGGGATTGGGGGCAGGAGGAGAAGGGGACGACAGAGAATGAGATGGCTGGATGGCATCACTGACTCGATGGATGTGAGTCTGAGTGAACTCCGGGAGTTGGTGATGGACAGGGAGGCCTGGTGTGCTGTGATTCATGGGGTTGCAAAGAGTTAGACACGCCTGAGCGACTGAACTGAACTGAATGAGAAAGAATACCTAGACAACTAGAACGCATGAAAAAGGAATGTATATTTGAAGTGATTGATTTTGGAGTCAAAGTGATGAAACTGTTGCAGATAAATGATTTGCTCACAAAAGCATATTGAAGAAATTGAAGAAACCTAAAATTCAAAATTGAAAATCCTTTTTTTTGTTTGTTTGGAAATAATGTTTTACTATTAAGAAAGTCTGCTTCATTTGTAAAGAAAAGCAATTTTTTGTTGAAAATTAGAAAGGTATGAAAGAAATGTCTTATATATGAGCTCACAGATTGATCTTAACAGTTCTGTAGGCAGAAAAACAATAATGTCCAAAATGATGAATGTGTGAATGCATTGTTTCCATTAACTCAATAGAGCGTCAATCAACAAACAATGAAGCAAAAGCGATGTGGCTGTCAATTTATGTAAAATGCTCTCAAAGAGCATCAGAGATTCTCTTTAAAAAGGGAGCATTTTGATTTTCATTGCATTGGAAAGATGACTGAGACTAATCTAAATAGAGTTATAAAAATTTATCTGCAGTAAATCAGAGTTCATTTTAGCTTAATTGAGCAGGCAGAAATACAATAGTGCTGATAACATGGGTGGAATGTTTAATAGATTTTTCAAATTTTAGGAAGAAAAAGAGAAGACCTTTTTGTATGTACTGTTGTGATCACCATTTAGTGTTAATTTGGAAGTAGTTCTATCAGCAAGCAGAACTCTAAAACTCTGTGAATGTTAATAACTCTTAGAACAACAGTATCAGGCATTTGTAGAAAAATTACAGTATTTCAATACACTGTAAACTAGACAAATATAATATATTGAGAAAACTGTGAGGTTTATCAATTAGATTTAACTGACTGTTAACAGATATCTGAGCCTGTCTAAAAATGTTTATATGATATTTAAATATTGGAAGTGATATCAAATGAATATTACAAATACACAAGTGGTTGATAAATCAAATGGTTTGCTGAATTTGATTTCCAAATTGGAGAGTATTATTATTTTTTTAATTTACCACATGTTTAAGTATAAATATTAGGAAAATTCTTTCTGAAGAACTTCAAAATAAATTATATGTTTTTCTTTTAAACTGAAATAATTCCATACAGTATATTATCTTAGAAAAATGGTGACTATTTCAAAACAATCTGTGGCCAGCCAGAGTAGGGATTATACTTTTTGACTTTCCTTTCTAAATCTAAATTGCTTAAGATTTAGAAGAAAAAAAAATATCCAAAAGATTTCTAAATTATTTCACACAGTTGTTTCTTATTTTATCAGAATATTGCACAACTCATATTCAGATTTCTGAATGCTTTAAGTGGAATGAAAATGTAGCTCTAACAATAATTAGATGTGACTAAAAATTTTATAGACTTTATGCAAATAAGATCACATATCTTTGACTCTTATAGGTATTATGCCAAGTTGGCCTCATCCTTGAACTTGACCCTAGAGCTCTTTGCTTCTTCTGATAGCAATCGAGTGTTGTGTTGTCTTAACCAATCTCTACATTACAGAATGTTCATTTTCTACTCTGTGTTGCCATTAATTACCATAAAGGCAGAAGAAAGAGTCAGTGGTCTGGAATTGAGGATTATCAAGTAGAAACTGGAAAACAGTTTATCTAGCCTGAAAGTCTCTCCATTCCTAGAGAAAAAAATTGCAACATCAGTTTGAACAGGGAATATACAGTATTTTTCAAAATGCAATAAAAAACTTTTGCACCACTTGCTTCGTATATTACCCTATTGAAATTTCCAACTGTTAATTCTGAGTTTAAAATCTTCTGCTTTGTTTTTGGTTTTATGCAATGATGACTCTTTTGGGGACTATGTACTGGAATTAACACGTTATTTTATGAAAACAATGTTTTATTATTCTAGATAATCAATTTAAAAATTTTAGCATGAAATTGTTCACAAAGCTCCTTGCTTATTAGTGGTCATTCATGGAGAAATATGTCTATATAACCAGCAGTTCCTATTACCACTTCAATAATGCTAGGCTTTTTGTCTTACAATTAAAATATTGGCAGCAGAAACATCTTCAACTTCTATATGCCATTTGCTATGTTATGGACTGAACTATGTTCCTGGACAATTTATATGTTAAAGTCTTAACCCCCAATGGAGATGTATTTGAAGATAAGTGTCTTTAAAGACAGAATTAAGATTAAATATTGTAATGGGGAGGCCAAAATCTGATGGGACTGGTGTCCTTATAAGAAAAGAGATACTAAGGGTGTGAGTGAATACATGGAGAAAAGACCATATGAGGACACAGAGAGAAGGCAGTCTCCTATCAGCCAAAGAGGGGAGGCCTCAGGAGAAACCAAACCTCTCAACACCTTCACCTTTGACTTCTAACCTATAGAACTGTGAGAAATTAAATTTCTATAGTTTAAGCATCCTTGTTGTTTAGTTGGTAAGTCGTGCTCAACTCTTTGCAACCCCATGGCTCAGCAGTCTCCTTGGGGAGCCTGTCCATGGGATTTTCCAGGCAAGAATACTCGAGTGGTTTACCATTTTTTTCTCCAGGGGATTTTGCTGACCCAGTGATCGAACTCTGGTCTCCTGCATTGCAGGTAGATTGTTTTCCACTGATCACTGGAGAAGCCCTTGACTGTGTTATTTTGTCATGGTAGCCCTAGCAGACTAATACATGTCTCCCAACAATTGCTACCATATTTTCTGTTAACTGGACTTCTTTCTATCATATTTTATTGATTCACTTTGCTGTACAGCAAAAACGAACTAATGCAACATTGTAAAGCAATTATATTCCAATAATAAATTTTTTACAGAAATAGAAGGAGCATACCTCAACATAATAAAAGCGATATATGACAAACCCTCAGCAAACATTATCCTCAATGGTGAAAAATTGAAAGCATTTCCCCTAAAGTCGGGAACAAGACAAGGGTGCCCACACTCACCACTACTATTCAGCATAGTTTTGGAAGTTTTGGCCACAGCAATCAAGCAGAAAAAGAAATAAAAGGAATCCAGATTGGAAAAGAAGAAGTAAAACTCTCACGGTTTGCAGATGACATGATCCTCTACATAGAAAACCCTAAAGACTCCACCAGAAAATTACTAGAACTAATCAATTAAGATAGTAAAGTTGCAAGATATAAAATTAACATACAGAAATCCCTTGCATTCATATACACTAACAATGAGAAAACAGAAAGAGAAATGAAGGAAACAATTCCATTCACCATTGCAACAAAAAGAATAAAATACTTAGGAATATATCTACCTAAAGAAACTAAAGACCTATATATAGAAAACTATAAAACACTGGTGAAAAATCAAAGAGGACACTAATAGATGGAGAAATATACCATGTTCATGGATCGGAAGAATCATTATAGTGAAAATGAGTATACTACCCAAAGCAATCTACAGATTCAATGCAATCCTTATTAAGCTACCAACGGTATTTTTCAGAGAACTAGAACAAATAATTTCACAATTTGTATAGAAGTACAAAAAACCTCAAATAGCCAAAGCAATCTTGAGAAAGAAGAATGGAACTGGAGGAATCAACCTGCCTGACTTCAGGCTTTACTACAAAGCCACAGTCATCAAGACAGTATGGTACTGGCACAAAAACATAAACATAGATCAATGGAACAAAATAGAAAGCCCAGAGATAAATCCACACACCTCTTCCCTAATGGCTCAGACAGTAAAGCATCTGCCTACAATGCCTACTATATGGGAGACCTGGGTTTAATCCCTGGGTCGGGAAGATCTCCTGGAGAAGGAAATGGCAACCCACTCCAGTATTCTTGCCTGAAAAATCCCATGGATGGTGGAACCTGGTAGGCTACAGTCCATGGGGTCTCAAAGAATCTGACACAACTGAGCAACTTCACTTTTCACTTTCACTTTCATGGACACCCTATCTTTGACAAAGGAAGCAAGAATATACAATGGAGAAAAGACAATCTCTTTAACAAGTGGTGCTGGGAAATCTGGTCAATCACTTGTAAAAGAATGAAACTAGAACACTTTCTACTGTTTCTAACACCATACACAAAAATAAACTCAAAATAGATTAAAGATCTAAATGTAAGACCAGAAACTATTAAACTCCTAGAGGAAAACATAGGCAAAACACTCTCCAACATAAACCACAGCAGGATCTTTTGGAAATAAAAGCAAAAATAAATGGGACCTAATTAAAATTAAAAGCTTCTGCACAACAAAGGAAACTATAAGCAAGGTGAAAAGACAGCCTTCAGAATGGGAGAAGATAATAGCAAATGAAGCAACTGACAAAGGACTAATCTCAAAAATATACAAGCAACTCCTACAGCTCAACTCCAGAAAAATAAATGACCCAATCAAAAAATGGCCCAAAGAACTAAATAGACATTTCTCCAAAGAAGACATACCAGATGGCCAACAAACACATGAAAAGATGCTCAACATCACTCATTATCAGAGAAATGCAAATCAAAACCACAATGAGGTACCATTTCATGCCAGTCAGAATGGCTGCGATCCAAAAGTCTACAAGCAATAAATGCTGGAGAGGGTGTAGAGAAAAGGGAACCCTCTTATACTGTTGGTGGGAATGCAAACTAGTACAGCCACTATGGAGAACAGTGTGGAGATTCCTTAAAAAACTGGAAATAGAACTGCCATAAGACCCAGCAATCCCACTGCTGGGCATACACACGGAGGAAACCAGAATTGAAAGAGACACGTGTACCCCAGTGTTCATCGCAACACTGTTTATAATAGCCAGGACATGGAAGCAACCTAGATGTCCATCAGCAGATGACTGGATAAGAAAGCTGTGGTACATATACACAATGGAGTATTACTCAGCCATTAAAAAGAATACATTTGAATCAGTTCTAATGAGGTGGATGAAACTGGAGCCTATTATCCAGAGTGAAGTAAGCCAGAAAGAAAAACACCAATACAGTATACTAATGCATATATATGGAATTTAGAAAGATGGTAACAATAACCCTGTATGTGAGACAGCAAAAGAGACACAGATGTATGGAACAGTCTTTTGGACTCTGTGGGAGAGGGTGAGGGTGGGATGATTTGGGAGAATGGCATTGAAACATGTAAATTATCATATGTGAAATGAATCACCAGTCCAGGTTCGATGCATGATACAGGGTGCTTGGGCCTGGTGCACTGGGATGACCCAGAGGGATAGTATGAGGAGGGAGGTGGGAGGGGGGTTCAGGATGGGGAACACATGTACACCCATTGCAGATTCAAGTCAATGCATGGCAAAACCAATACAATATTGTAAAGTAAAATAAATAAATACATAGAAAAAAATTAAAAAATAATTTTTTATAAAAAAAGAATATGTTAGGAGAAATACTTCTTATTCATGATAATAAATATACTCAAGTGTAAAATGGGCATAAATAAGCCAAACAAAGTAGGCTGTTCCTAAACAATAATTTTGTCTCAAGTTGGGTAAATTATAATTGTTTAAAAATTGAACTTCTTCAATTACCTCTTTTATTTTCTTAACCAGGTACTACAGAATCAAAATCTGTTTTTGAGGACTGCATTTCCCCAACACATGGATTAAAATTCACAAGTTGTCTTAGACGTCTCATGCATAAAAATTACCAAAAATGATATTGTTCACTCGTATGTCTTCAGCATAGAATATATTTCAAGCAGTTTCTTTGGTATTCTTATATGATTTGTTATTTGTTAGCCAGCTAAATAAATCTTCTCAATTCTTTCTGTGTCTATGCAATTTCATTTCATAGCACAAAGGTATAAATAAAGGAAAGAATGGTTAAAAATATATAGTACACAAGAGAGAAGCTACAGAAATAACCTTCCTAATCTCACTGATGCTACTCAATTCCATTCCCCTAAATTTGGTCCCAGACCAGGTTACTCTGATTTAAATGTCACTTCCCTTCTTAATGAGAGTTGTCAAGATTGGGTTTTTTATTAAATGTTCCTTTTGTGTGAAGATGTGGTTAGGCCTTTCAGTTCAGTTCAGTCACTTAGTCATGTCCGGCTCTTTGCGACCCCATGAACTGCAGCAGGCCAGGCTGTCCTGTCCATTATCAACTCCCAGAGTTTACTCAAACTCATGTCCATTGAGTTAGTGATACCATCCAACCATCTCATCCTCTAACGTCCCCTTCTCCTCCTGCCATCAATCTTTCCCAACATCAGGGTCTTTTCAAATGAGTCAGCTCTTTGCATCAGGTGGTCAGAGTATTGGAGTTTCATCTTAAACATCAGTCCCTCTAATGAACACTTAGGACTGATCTCCTTTAGGAATGACCTGTTCGATCTTTTTGCAGTCCAAGGGACTCTCAAGAGTCTTCTCCAACACCACAGTTCAAAAGCATTAATTCTTTTATGCTCAGTTTTCTTTATAGTCCAACTCTAACATCCATACATGACTACTGCAAAAACCATAGCCTTGACTAGACAGACCTTTGTTGGCAAAGTAATGTCTCTGCTTTTTAATATTCTGTCTCGGTTGGTCATAACTTTCCTTCCAAGGAGAAGGCATCTTTGAATTTCATGGCTTCAGTCACCATCTGCAGTGATTTGGGGCCCAAAAAATAAAGTCAGCCACTGTTTCCACTGTTTCCTCATCTATCTGCCGTGAATTGATGGGACCAGATGCCATCATCTTAGTTTTCTGAATGTTGAGCTTTAAGCCAACTTTTTCACTCTCCTCTTTCACTTTCATCAAGAGGCTATCTAGTTCTTCTTCACTTTCTGTCATCAGGATGGTGTCATCTGCATATCTGAATTTATTGTTATTTCTCCCGGCAATCTTGATTCCAGCTTATGCTTCATCCAGCCCAGTGTTTATCATGATGTACTCTGCATAGAAGTTAAATAAGCAGGGTGACAATATACAGCCTTGACGTACTCCTTTTCCTATTTGGAACCAGTCTGTTGTTCTATGTCCAGTTCTAACTGTTGCTTCCTGACCTTCATACAGATTTCTCAGGAGGCAAGTCAGGTGGTCTGGTAGTCCCATCTATTTATGAATTTTCCATAGTTTATTGTGATCCACACAGTTAAAGGCTTTGGCATAGTCAATAAAGCAGAAATAGATGTTTATCTGGAATTCTCTTGCTTTTTCAATGACCAGCGAATGTTGGCAATTTGATCTCTTGTTCCTCTGCCTTTCCTAAAACCAGTTTGAACATCTGGAAGTTCACGGTTCATGTATTGCTGAACCCTGGCTTGGAAATTTTTGAGCATTACTTTACTAGCATGTGAGATGAGTGCAATTGTGTAGTAGTCTGAGCATTCTTTGGCATTGCCTTTCTTTGGGATTGGAATGAAAACTGACTTTTTCCAGTCCTGTGGCCACTGCTGAGTTTTCCAAATTTGCTGGCATATTGAGGGCAGCACTTTCACAGCATCTTGTTTTAGGATTTGAAATAGCTCAACTGGAATCCCATCACCTCCACTACCTTTGTTCATAGTGATGCTTTCTAAGGCCCATTGACTTCACATTCCAGGATGTCTGGCTGTAGGTGAGTGATCACACCATCGTGATTATCTGGTTCATGAAGATCTTTTTTGTACAGTTCTTCTGTGTATTCTAGCCACCTCTTCTTAATATCTTCTGCTTCTCTTAGGTCCATACCATTTCTGTTCTTTATTGAGCCCATCTTTGCCTTACCCTCCAATATAATCTTGTTCTAGAACAGGGAGGGAATACATCAAGGTTGTATATTGTAACCTTGCTTATTTAACATATATGCAGAGTTGTTGTTGTTGTTCAGTTGCTCAGTCACGTCCTACTCTTTGTGACCCCATGGACTATAGCACACCAGGCTTCTGTGTTCTTCACCATGTCCTTGAGCTTGCACAAACTCATGTCCATTGAGTCGGTGATGCAATCCAAATCATCTCATCCTCTGTCATCCTCTTCTCCTCCTGCCTTCAATCTTTCCCAGCATCAGAATCTTTTCTGTTGAGTTGACTCTACTCAGCAGGTGGCCAAAGTATTGGAGCTTCATCATCAGCCCTCCCAATGAATATTCAGGATTGATTTCGTTTAGGATTTACTGGTTTGATCTCCTTGCAGTCCAAGGGAGTTTCAAGCAACTTCTCCAGCACCATAGTTCAAAAGCATCAATTCTTCGGTGCTCAGCCTTCTTTAAGTTCAACTCTCACATCCATACATGATTACTGGAAAACCCATGGCTATGACTATATGGACCTTTGTAGGGAAAGTAATGTCTCTGCTTTTTAATATGCTGTCTAACTTTGTCATAGCATATGCAGAGTACATCATGCAAAATGCCACACTGGATGACTTACAAGCTGGAATTAAGATTGCTGAGAGAAATATCAATAACCTCAGATATGCAAATGATACCACTTTAAGGGCACAAAGTGCAGAGAAACTAAAAAGCCTTTTCATGAGAGTTAAAGAGGAGAGTGAAAAGCCTGGCTTAAAACTCAACATTCAAAAAACTGATCATGGCATCTGATCCCATCACTTCAAGGCAAGTATATGGAGAAAACGTGGAAACAGTGACAGATTTTATTTTCTTGGGATTCAAAACCACTGTGACAGTGACTGCAGCCATGATATTAGAAGATGCTTGCTCTTGGAAGAAAAGCTATGACAAACCCAATTAGCATATTAAAAGCAGAGACATCACTTTGCTAACAAAGGTCCATGTGGATGTGAGTTGAACCAGAAAGAAGGCTGAGTGCAAAAGAACTGATGGCTTCCAACTGTGATGCTGGAGAAGATTCTTGAGAGTCCCTTGGACAGCAAGGAGATCAAAGCAGTCAATCCTAAAGGAAATCAACCCTGAATATTCATTGGAAGGACTGATGCTGAGGCTGAAGCTCCTCTATTTTGGCCACCTGATGCAATGAGCTGACTCACTGAAAAAAACCCTGATGTTGGGGAAGATTGAGTGCAGAAGTGCAGAAGAAGGAAGTGGCAGAAGATGAGATGGTTGGATGGCATCACCAACTCAAAGGACATGAGTATGAACAAACTCCAGGAGACAGTGAAGGACAGGGAAGCCTGGCATATTGCTGTTCATGGGGTCACAAAGAGTCAGAGACGACTTAGGGACTGAATAACAGCAACAACTAGAGCAGGAGTTGACAAACTGCCATGAAACCCATATCAATCCTGCTGTCTGTTTCCGTAAAGAGAGTTTAATTGGAGCACAACTGGGCCATTCCTTTTTGTTTTGTATATGACTGCTTTCTCAGTATAATAGCAGAGTTGAGTAAATGCAACAGAGACTTGGGCCCCAGAAAGCCTTAAATATGTACTCTATGGCCCTCAAAATAAGTTTGCAGCCCTCTGTCCAATGGTAAGTATGGGGATTAGAAAAGAGTTGGATATACAGGATTGAGTTTCAGGTCATCATTCAAGAAAAAAGGGTAGACAACATTTGCAGATAACTTCTATATCATGCTACTAGACTGCACCTGAGTATGCAGGGCCTGCTTCTCCTTGGCCTTTTATGCCAATATTCTCATATTAGTAGTAGAGGTTTAGTTCCTTAGAACACCCAGTCTGCAGAGAGGGCTTTTAATTTTTATTTTTATTACCTTAAGGATTTAGTCTCATGAGAGAGTAAGAGATCATTAATAACCTGCCATTAAAATAATTTGAGCTCTTACTGAAAGTGCTTTTTAGCTCAAATCTGAGTCTAATACAGACAGCATGAGTATCCAAACCTAAATAAGCATGATTCTAATTTTTTTTCCTTCACAAAATGATAGGATCATAACAACATATCTTGAAAAATTCATCTTTTTACCTAGGCTAACACTTGCTCCCACTTTGTTACCCTGCTAGAGACACATACTCAAATGAAATTTTAAGAAGCTTCTTAGAAACCTACTAAATAAACTGAATATAGGATAGTGGTTAGTAGGCCGGGAAGGAAGCCAAGACTTTCTGATATAAGACAAATTAAGCCATATTCAAATGAACTTGAGTTGTATGCATTTTTTTCCTACTACCTGCAATACCAGCCTCCTTTTCATGTCTGAAACATTAATTTTGCATACCATAAAGTTTTAAAAAAATCTATATAAAGTGAAGGGCACTGAGCATGAATTCATAAAATAATATGAAAATCTCCTATCCTTACCAAGTACAAAAATCTATAGCAGTCATGCAGAGCTAATTAATGAGCTTCAAACTGGCAATCCAAACTGTTAACTCAGTCTACCAAAACTGACTTAACTCTGGAGTTTGTTTTGTAGTGTCTTTTGGTGTGATTGTTTTTTACCTGCTTAAACTTAAATGTGAGTGTATGCTCAGTTGTTGTGGCCAACTTTTTGTGACCCTATGGACTGTAGCCTGAGAGGCTCTTCTGGCCATGGGATTTTCTAGGCAAGAATACTGGAGCAGGTTGCCATTTCCTTCTCCGGGGACCTTTCCGACCCAGGGATTGAACCCATATCTCCTGCATCACTTGCATTAGCAGGTAGATTCTTTACCACTGAGCCAACTGAGAAGGCCCTAAACTTAAACACTTACTAATAAATCTGTAGTAATTGAAAGATGGTAGTAGTGGTAGTAAAGGTTTAGTTCCTTAGAACACCCAGTCTGCAGAGAGGGCTTTAATTTTAAAGCCCTCTTTAAATGGCATAGTTTCTAAATCCATATAAATTGTACCAAAAAACTGACAGCCATTAGGATCACAAAATTGAAAACCTAGAGTCAACATGTACAACAAAGTTAAGCAAATGTATGACTGAAAACTCCAAATCGTATTGGATGGAAACGAACTTTTGACAGTAACAAAACTCACAAGGAATCAGAAAGTGAGCAGGAAAAGTCAAAGAAAAGGCAACATAATTACAGCCACTCTGAAACCAAATATGCTCTTGTCATAAAAACTACGCACGAGAAACCTTAATGGGCCAATCAAAGAAGAGTAACAGACTGAGAGAGTGTTGGACAGCCATCAGTTCAGAGTTCAGATAGCATTGAAGTTATCTGGGCTCCTGAAACCCAGGAAACAAACTCAAGCTCTCTTTTGGGATAAAACCCTATGGAAAGAAACTGCTAACAGGATAAATTCTACTCTGCAGTAATTGCAAAAAGTCTACAATAGGAATATCAAGGAAAAACAAGTGGTTTTGCCTAAAATTGGGAGGGGAGAAAGCCAGCGTAGTTCAGAAATTATAGAGTCATAATTTTATTGCCTGTGATTATATCAGAAGAGAAATCTTAAAGTTGTAAGGCTAGGAAAACTATTCTGTTTCATTTTCCTCCTAAAATTACCAAGAATAATTATGTCAACTAAAAAGAACAAAGGCAAATATTCCTGCTGAGTCCCATACAAGATTACATTGGGAAAAAAGAAATTAAGAAGCAGAATAGTCATATTATAGAAATGAAGGCAATCCAGAAGGCAATCCAAAAAGAATACCCACTAGCTGGTGAAAACAATAATTGAATATTTAACAAAGCATTAAAAGCAAGTTAAAAATAGTAAGAATAGATAAAAGAATAACATAACATAAGGAATAACATAAACTAAAAACAAACTCAAATATTTAAGGTGAATAAAGAAAAGGAAGATTTGAAAAGAGAAGGTTACATGAAGATAGGGCCTAAGAAAGAGATCTGCATGTATGTGATTCTATTGCCAATGTGTTCTTCAGAAGAAATAAAATCTTTGAGGGAGTGAGGGGAGCTGGGTAGGAAAGGAGACAAATCTGAGCGAGGATGTGGTCTCAGGTCAGACCTTGGTCTGGTCCAAGGTGTGCAAATGATGAGAACCAAGGAGGATGTATGCACAGTAGAGTTGTTTCTACCAGTAGGCAAGAAGTCTAGTCTTACATGTCCCACATCAGACAGTTATGAGTTGTTGGCCATTTCCCAAGAAGTACGTGATCTCCCAGCAAGATGGGCCTATCAGCTATGAACACTCTTCTGAAGGAAATAACACTTGTGAGTTTTCAGTAACCAATATTCACAGCAGCAAAGGAATGGGTGCATCAGCTTCTTAAAGACATCTACTGTCTCCCTTAAAGTTAGTTTTAAGGAAAGAATATCACATTTATTATTTTTTGACAGCAACATTTTATTCCAGAAGACAATGGAAGGAAATATTTAAGATATTCCAAAGGAATAAAATAAATGTTATAGCCAGACAAAATGTTCTTCAAGTTCAAAGACTCCTAAGAAACTGTGATGAACATAAAGAAATTTAGAAAATATTGTTCCAATGAGTATTTCCTAGTGTATCTACTCGAACATGAATTCCACTAAACCCAAATGATTGGAGAAATATCAATATTATATACATATGGCAAGATCAAAAGAATGGTGACAAGGGAAGAAGTATTACAGATAATAGTATGATGCAAAACAGGAGAAGGCAATAGCACCCCACTCCAGTACTCTTGCCTGGAAAATCCCATGGATGGAGGAGCCTGGTAGGCTGCAGTCCATGGGGTCGCTCAGAGTCGGACACGACTGAGCAACTTCACTTTCACTTTTCACTTTAATGCATTGGAGAAGGAAATGGCAACCCACTACATTATTCTTGCCTGGAGAATCCCAGGGATGGGGGAGCCTGGTGGGCTTCTGTCTATGGAGTTGTACAGAGTCAGACACGACTGAAGGGACTTAGCAGTAGCAGCAGCAGCAGCATGATGCAAAACAGACCCCTGGTGTGTGTGTATGTGCTCCGTCGTTTCTGCCTCTTTGAGACCCCATGGACTGTAGCTTGCCTGCCAGGCTCCTCTGCCTATGGAATTTTCCAGGCAGGAATACTGGAGTGGGTTGCTATTTCTTACTCCAGGTGATCTTTCTCACCTAGAGATCGAATCCATATCTCCTGTGTTGGTAGGTGGATTCTTTATTACCTTGCCAACTGGGAAGATATACAGTAAAACAGTTTGGAATGAAGAGAATGTATGGAAAAAACAATTGCACAAATTACAATTCTTAAACATATTATTTTAAAGAAGAAAGGTTGAGGAAATAAAACATTACTTACTAATAAAAATGGGACTTTCCAGGAGGCACTGGTGGTAAATACCAGCCTGCCAAGGCAGGGGGCATAAGAGACGCGGGTTTGACCTATGGGTCGGGAAGATCCCCTGGAGGAGGGCACAGCAATCCACTCCGGTATCCTTGCCTGGAGAATCCCATGGACAGAGGAGCCTGGCGGGCTATAGTCTATCCTTCCTTCTGGATATTTGGAATTTGTCTTTCTTGCAGCCTTTGGCTGCTACAGTTTTGAACTATTATATATATTTTCAGGTCTGATAACCTATAGATCAAACTTCTGTCTGAATAAACAAATGGTCAGTCAATGAATTGGGCCGGTTTTACATTTCAACACCTTGTATGCCTGAGCCTTCCACTCCTTGTAGATCAATTTGGAGGAATCTGCTATGTACATTAAACTTCTTACCCAGTTTTTAAATCTGTCTTGCCTTTTATTTTTCCATGACCTTTCTAGGCTCTCCTCCATGTATGTGTATAGTTTTCCCATCTGTCAGGGATGTATGAAGAGCTTATCTCAGCACTTTCATTGCTCCCTCATTTTCATGATATCTTGGGACCATGACAACAACTAGCAAAGCTGTAAGTTTCCCCCATGCATTTCGTAACAAATCCACCATATTTAGTTGTCAAAGCCTGTGCTCCAAATATAGCCTCTTCTCCCTGGCACCAAATTTGTTGCTTTTCATGGCCACACTCATATTGCAAAGCTACAGTTCTCACAAACCAACACTAAGCTGGTTTTCTCATCTCTGTAAGAGATGAGAACAGCTGCAGGCAAGAACACACACTCCTGCTGTTCTTATGCAAAGCCTTAGCAGTTATTAAAGACTGAATGCCTCTCGATTTGTTATCTGCATTTCATTTATTCCCACAGCTTCAAATTCTTGCTTTTGATAACTTATTCAGTTTTATACTATTTTTTTGTTTATTTTTCAAAAATGATTTACCAATCCCTTTATTCTCCCATAATCAGAATTCCTCAGTTTTTTTTTAATTTATTTTTATGTGTGATAATACAAAAGTGTGGGCATGATTTTAAAGCCTTTATCTGCATGAGACAAATATTGAAATGTTTATGATAAAATTATATGATGCTAAAATTTGCTTTAAAATAATTTGTATCTCAAAGAATAGCTGGAGAAACAGATGAAACAAGACTGGATGTGAGCTAATAAATGTAGAAGCAGGGTAATGGATACCTGGAGATTCATCACAGTTTTCTCTAGTTTTGTGTATATTTGAACTTACTCATAAAAATTCTTTAATTAAAGAAGAAAATTAAACACTTGAAATCCTATTAGTTATGTGAAGCATCAGGAATAGAACCAGACAAATATACCTTGTTCTGTTGCAGTGTATTATAATGAAAGACTACACTGATAATTTCTCTTCTTAGATTAATTCAAACTCCTTTCAAAGGCAAGCTACCAGCCTACTGAGACTGAAATAGAGATGACTATCATCTCTATATATGCTTTTTTCTTTATCAAAAACTATTTAATAAAAACTATAGCTTTACATTTATCAAATGCTTACTTTTACCAGATACTATATTTCACGTTTGGCATACCTTGCCAAAAGTCAATGTTTGGTGTTCAAAATTCTGATAGACATGTGGCTACTTCCTGCTCTTCTGTCTCATGGAGTTTAGAAGCAAAAAAAAAGTAGCAGAAAATTAAAAATAATAAATTTGATTCAAATTGTGAAGAGAGGGTCCAAGCATAGCCCAACATCACTGCTGTATTCCCAAGAAGAACCTTGCACTTTGTATGGAAAGTGGTGGTAAACTCTCAGATGACATAGAACACAGAGAGCCACAGCACAGGCAGCGCACATATGCCTCTGTTTTGCGTGCATGCTCAGTTGCTCAGTTGACGCTACAGACTCCATGGATTGTAGCCCGCCAGGCTCCTCTGTCTGTGGGATTTTCCAGGCAAGAATGCTGGAGGAGGTTGTCATTTCCTTCTACAGGGGATCTTCCCACTCAGAGATCAAACCATGTCTGCTGCATTGGCAGGCGGATTCTTTACCACTGAGCCACCTGGGAAGCACAGGCCTCAGTATTAGGCACATGTAAACTGTTCTTAAAATTGCTTAGCTATGCGTGCCTCAGTAACCATGAGGCAGGCCACCAATTTTCTGTGTTCAGACCCCACAGGGAAAGAGCTAGAGTCTAAGTGGGATTCATGGAGCCATGCTGTCTGCCTGGGCAGGGAAATGGATCCATTAGCCAGGGGCATCTATTGCATTGCAAGGGGTATATGGTCTTTCCTCTGGTTATGAGTAAATACTGTACTACTTCAGCTTGCTGTACATGTTTTCTGTTCTTAGCAACCCTGCCTCATGCACTGGTGTCTTCCCTGGGTGGTATTTACCTGCCTTTTGATCCTGGCCTCACTCATCTCATAGTCTATTCTGTGATACAGCCTGACCACCTAGTGAAACAATAATCCTACACTGTATCTTTGGTATCAGTTAAGGATGCATTGGAAAAGTTTGAACTGCTATAGACTGAGACAGGCAAATAAGGTAAAGAAAATATTCTAATATCACTAGAGTACAAGTTCAGGGTTTGTTGCAATTGCCTAGGAGTCCCTCTTTCTAGACTTAGGGGACTCTTCCAAAATGCTTCCCTCATAGCTCAGTTGGTAAAGAATCCTCCTGCAATGCAGGAGACCCTAGCTCGATTCCTGAGTTGGGAAGATCCCCTCAAGAAGGGAAAAGCTACACAATCCAGTATTCTTGGTCTTCCCTTGTGGCTCAGCTGGTAAAGAATCTGCCTGCAATGTGGGAGACCTGGGTTTGATCCCTGGCTTGGGAAGATCCCCTGGAGAAGGATCCCACTCCAGTATTCTGGCCTGAAGAATTCCACGGACTGTATAGTCCATGGGGTCACAAAGAGTCTGATGACTGAGCGACTTTCACTTTCTAAAATGCAATCAGGGGCCTAGAAAAAAAATTACAGATAAATACAGATCCTCAGGGCTTTCCAGGTAGCACTAGTGGTAAAGAACACATCTGCCAGTGCAGGATACACAAAAGACATGGATTTGATCACTGGGTTGGGAAGATCCCCTGGAGGAAGACTTGGCAACCCATTCCAGTATTCTTGCCTGGGAAATCCTATGGACAGAGGAGCCTGGTGGGCTGCAGTCCATAGAGTCTCACAGAGTTGTACACAACTGAAGCGACTTAGCATGAATGCTTTCACAGGTCCTCAAGGTCTACCTTTGGTTCACTCTACACATTTAGTTTAATCTTGAGAAATTTATCCTGCAATACAAGTCATGGTATCCTGGGTATGATGTAGACATTGCTTGTCAAGGAAACAATGAGTTGTTAGCTGAACACTGGCCTTTCTCCACCTACATTGGGATAGCCAGAGAATGAGAGGATCAGCTCTTATGACCAATGATTCAATTTTCATTTTTATCAGAAAGGATTCTGCTCTATCAAAGTTCTAAATTTCTTACAGTGGCTTTGGAAATAGACCCCTCTTTCTCTGCTGACATAGAACATGAGTCATCAGTCTATATGAGGACATATTGTCATCTTCATGTGAATATTTTGACTTGACTTACAATTTGACAGCTAATGTATTATGGAGTCATTTCAACATTATTACTCTGCTCATACAGACCTGGGAACTTGTCCACAAAGTACTCAGTTTGGGTGAGAATACTCCCCTGTTACCTTCTTGTAACCCAAGAAGGTCCTTCTAAAAAATCATGTCTGAAAGCATGCTGTGAATAGACAAATGAGGCAGGAAAAGGACTAGACTCATTTGATCAGGGACACTAGAAATCAAATCTTTCCCCTGTAAGATGACTGCCTTTGTCACATTTCACAGAATGAACAGATATTTTCCAATAGCTTTGAAAATTGATCAAGTGAATTCTAGACTTCAGATGAGAAACACAGAGGGAAACAAATGAAAATCAGACCCACTCAAATTTCCCAATAAATACACAACCTTCTGCATTTATTAACCTGGCCACCTGATCCACTGAAATCTTTTTATCCTTTTTCTTTTCTTTAGTGGTAGAAGAGGATTTATTTAAATCCTTTAAATTATATCCTTATTACCTAAGCTTCTGAATTTGAGATTTAATAACCTTCACTCTTTGAAAAGGAGATCATTTTGTTTTTGCTTGTATAATCATCCCAACTCCTGCATCATTGACTAAGACCAGCTGAAAAGTTTGGTGTTAGGTCTCATTTTTTGGTGTACATTTTGGATTAGCAGATGTTGTCTGAGAGAAATGAGAGGGGTCATAGCAATGTGAAACCATTTTATTTGCATACTGCCAAATAGTCATCATTACTTGAAAGATTCAAGAAGGCTGGATGGAGTGAAGTAAGCCAGAAAGAAAAACACCAATACAGTATACTAACGCATATATATGGAATTTAGAAAGATGGTAATGATAACCCTGTATGCGAGACAGCAAAAGAGACACAGATGTATAGAACAGTCTTTTGGACTCTGTGGGAGAGGGAGAGGGTGGGATGATTTGGGAGAATGGCATTGAAACATGTATAATATCATATGTGAAACAAATCACCAGTCCAGGTTCGATGCATGATACAGGATGTTCGGGGCTGGTGCACTGGGATGACCCAGAGGGATGGTATGGGGAGGGAGGTGGGAGGGGAGTTCAGGATGGGGAACACGTGTACACCCATGGTGGATTCATGTTGATGTATGGCAAAACCAATACAATATTGTAAAGTAATTAGCTTTCAATTAAAATAAATGAATTTATATTAAAAAAAGAAGGCTGGATGATGGAAAGTAATTACTTTGCTTTTTAAGCTCTGCTATTTTCATAATAGTAGCATAAGAATTTCATTTGGGAATACAAGGATCTACTGGTACAAGCATACCACGTATTACCTTTGGAGTTTACTTTGAGCTATTCGATTTAACTCACCAAAATGTTTTTTTGCATCTTTGCTGAAGCAACACATCCATGAGGCTACTTGATATACTTGATCCCACTACTCTGGTATCATTTTTTTCCCATAGCATTTATTGCCTTTTAAAAACTGTATAGTTTGCACTGATTTTTGTTTCAATGTTTGTCACTTATTTTCTGCTACTCTGCCAGAATGTAAATGTCATATAGGCAAGGATATTTGTGTGTTTTGCTCGCTGATATACTGTAAGTCCACAAAAAAAAATTAGAGATGTAGTTGGTATTCAAAAATAATTTTTTAATTATCGAAAGCATCCATGACGCTAACAGCACAAAGGTGACTTTCTATTGCTCCAGAGTTGTTTGGTTTTACACAATAAGTATCTAAAAGCCACCAAATTTTGAAGTCTGGTTAGTCTAATTCCTTTAGATTTCCTTAGTCCTTCTGAATAATGCTAACTTGTTCAGAGCATGTGTAATTAACATGGCTTATATACCAGATAAATTATGCTTCTGGGACTTCTTAACTTGTCCTTTCTTTAGTGAACTTAACTATTTTTAATTCTTTTTCAAGTCCATGTAAAAAATTTCTAAATGAGAATCATTTATGAATTTTTCCCAATTTTATATTCTGTTACATCTGAGAAATTTTAAAAATTATATTCACGTTTTTGTGTCTGTGTGCTTTACAACATAACCTCTGATAAGAGGAATAAGAGTTCCTTATCAGAAGAAATACTACATATTAGATGTTTTATATTAAGTATGAAAAGAAAGTAAAAGTTGCTCAGTCCTGTACAACTCTTTGAAACCCCATGGACGACACATTCCATGGAATTCTCCAGGCCAGAATACTGGAGTGGGTAGCCATTCTCTTCTCCAGGGAATCTTTGCAACCCAGGGATCAAACCCAGGTCTCACACATTGCAGGCAGATTCTTTACCAGCTGAGCCACCAGGGAAGCCATATATTAGTTATACAAACATTGTATCCTTCTGTTTTCCTGGTAAGATCCGGTTGTCTTTCTCAGCTACTTTGGAGGCTGATTCAGGAAACAGCGGTGGTAGCTTTGAACCACTCTATAATCTCATCCTGGTTTGATTCAAATACTCTAAGTCTTTAATATCAGTCTCTAATGACTTCTTTTTCCCAAAAATAATTTAGACTCTATCTTCAAAATTGTCTCAGTAATGTTGGGATATCCACAGCATCCTGGTACACATGTGCTTGCAAACAGATCTACCCTTGTTCTCTGACTAGGGCATACTGGTTAAGATATCTTGTCACTGTTTTCTGGTGAAGCTTGTTACTATTGCCCGCTGTGCATCCCTAAGCTGTGTCATGGTATGTAGGGAGGAAGAGAGTGAATGGCTCTTTTGAAAAACAAGGTGGAATTTTACTTGGTCCCAGAGCCTCCAGAAGCTTTAATGAACACAGCTGGTTTAAAAAGCAATCCATCATGTTAGTATGGGATTACAGGGTAGCAGCAAGTCTCGCTGAGTCACCTCCATCTTTCTCATCTATCTTTTGTACTCTTTCTTATAACCGAAGGTGCTAAATTTTGTATTTTATTCTTTAGGAAAGAGCAAAACCCCCATATATATATTTCGAGTCACCATTTTGTAGCAGTTGCAAAAGCAGCCATCTAACTTCAGCTTAATTAAAACACTAGAGGCCTTCCCAGGTGGTGCTAGTGGTAAAGAACCCTCCTGTCAATGCAGGAGACATCAGAAATGTGGGTTCTATCCCTGGGTTGGAAGATCCCCTGGAGGAGGGCATGACAACCCACTCTAGTATTCTTGCCTGGAGAAGCCCATGGACAGAGGAGTCTGGTGGGCTACAGTCCATGGGGTCACAGAGAGTTGGACATGACTGAAGCGACTGAGCACACACACAGGACACTAGAAATTCTGTGATGGGCATTCCTGCTATAAAGGAAAAGTTTAGTCTGGATGCAGAGGACAATCTACAGAGGATGAAGAACTGCATTAGTTAAGGCTACTATAGCAGAACACCACAGCTGGTTGACTTAAACAACAAACATTTATTTCTCTCAGTTCTGGAGGTTAGAAGTCTAAGACCAAGATGGCTAAAGACCCAGGATCTGGTAAGAGCACTCTTCCTAGCTTGCATATGGCCACCCTCTCACTGCATCTCCACATGGCAGAGAAGAGACAGGGGTGATGCAAGATCTCTCATGGTTTTGAAGGACAATCAGCAGCTACAGAGTCAGGCAGAAAATGTCAGGCCAATGTGTGACATACTGACATGTGACAGGTTGAAAAAGCCCTCAGTGTTTCTTG
This sequence comes from Bubalus kerabau, assembly GCF_029407905.1. Classification (NCBI taxonomy): domain Eukaryota; kingdom Metazoa; phylum Chordata; class Mammalia; order Artiodactyla; family Bovidae; genus Bubalus; species Bubalus kerabau. The sequence continues at coordinate 51,937,212 of NC_073635.1, forward strand.
AGGATTTAACCTTCATGACCTAATTACCTACCAAAGGCCCCATCTCCTAACACCATCATACTGAAGCTTAATATTTCAACATACAGATTTTGGGGAGACACAATCATTAAGCTCATGGTAAGGGGTGAAAGAAATTGAAAGTGAAAATTGCTCAGTCATGTCCGACTCTTTGTGACCCTGTGGAATTGTCCATGGAATTCTCCAGGCCAGAATACTGGAGTGGGTAGCCATTGCCTCTCCAGGGAATCTTCCCAATCCAGGGACCAAACCCAGGTCTCTTGTATTGCAGGCGGATTCTTTACCAGCTGAGCCACCAGGGAAGTCCAAGAACACTGGAGTGTGCAGCCTATCCCTTCTCCAGGGGCTCTTCCAGACTCAGGAGTTGAACCAGGGTCTCCTGCATTGCAGGTGGATTCTTTACCAGCTGAGCTATCAGAGAAGAGGTGCCAACCTACTAATCCAAGAGAGATGAAGAGCCAAAATATTACTTTTAAAGCCATCTTTTCTTTCTTCAATTTTTCAATAGAAATATACAGTTGTGAGTATGACAAGCAATGATAACTTTTAGCCAAATTTACTGAGTTAGTTATGGGTATGCCACTATATGGGACTCCCTCGGTGGCTCAGCTGTAAAGAATCTGCCTCTAATGAAGGAGCTTTAGGAAATGCAGTTTCAATCCCTGGGTCAGGACGATCCCCTGAAGAAGGGCATGGCAACTCACAACAGTATTCTTGCCTGGAGAATCCCATGGACAGAAGAACCTGGCAGGCTACACAGTCCATCGGCCGCAAAGAGTAGAACACAACCGAAGTGGCTTTGCACACACACACACATATGTTGCTATATAAATGCAAGATAATACTAACATGAACTCAAAGTAAAAAAACCCTGAGATTATGACCAAGTTAAGATCAAAATATGGCATTTGTTTATTCAATACATAGTCACTGAGTGCTTAAGATATGACTAGGTAGCAGATGACTTACAAAACTCTATCCTTGTCTTCACATATCTAAGTATAGAGGAAACTATGTGACTGTCAAATATTGATTACCAGCTGACTACTGTATTTGTGGCTTGCACAGATAATGCCCACAACAATAGTCCTGAGCACCAATAAATACATATTTGGCCACCTATTACTTGACAGGCATCGTCCTAGACGTTCAGTGTACAAGATATGGATTAGCCATGGTCATTGTTCATGAAGATGATGTGATGTAAAATAGAAGAATGAGTAGTTACTAATGAGGCTGAATGGACATCAGGTTTCTTGCCTGAAGCCAGTCAAGTAGTGGACAGGCCTTTTAAAACAAAATAAAGGAAAGGCAAAGAAATATGATTCTTAAAAATCTAAGAACTTTTTTGATTTTTTTCCAAGTGGTTTCAAAGGAAAATCAGAAGCTACAGAGTAAGGCAAAAAATGTCAGGTCGACATGTGACAGGCTGGAAAAATCCTCAATGTTTCTTCACAATCAGTCACTGAAAACATGAAATAGCATGAGGCCATCTTTTAAAGCAGCAATAATTTAACTGAAATTGATCACTTAGGGAAGATGAAGTATTACTGAGCTCAAGTGTGTCTATCCACACTTGCTGAACTATCTCTAAACAAAATCCACAGAGGCAAAGGATGAAACTGAATTGATATATACACAGTCCACAGTCACATGAATCTTCAGTCAATTCAGAGACAAAGAACAGACAATTTTACAGTTCTCAAGGTTATTTAAATATTAATCTGGAAAGGAAGTAAAAGACTGACAATGTTTTTTATGTATAAAAACAATTATTGAAGAAATAAAAATTTTAAAGTATTGTGAAATTAATATTAGCCTTTAAAACACTCAGTTAAAATGTCACTGCAGGTTGATTAAGGAAAACATATGAAAAGGGCATGGAATTAATATAAAGAAGCTACATTTGTGAAGGTGACATTACTCTCATTATGACTGCTATTGTTTATTTGTCAGAAACAAAATACAGTTAATTAAAAAAAATCTTGAAAATGTGCTAACGAAGGCATTTTTAAGACTTGAAAAAGTACAGAATTATGCAATTTGTCTTAAAAATAAAAACCATTCAATATTAATTATCTTTCAAACCATAAAGAGCAATAAATAACAGTCAGTATTGATAGGTCAATGTAGAAATTATTCTCATGGCACAGGCATGACTGATATTTCTTCAGAATTCTCAGGTGTGTTACAGAAAGAAGCTCTGATGGGTAGGGTGAGCTTTAAGTCAAGAAATAAACATACTCCAGAACTATCACTGATGTTCTAAAATTAAATCTGAAAAGTGTGTAGATTGTTCAACTGACAAAACTCAAATATAAAATGACAATGGAAGATTCCTAAAAACAAAAATCACCTGATCAACATGGGGCTGCACGAGGTATATCGTTTTTATCTCTCTTTCATAATTGTTATTTGTAATTCTAAGGCATATTAAAAAGCAGAGACATTACTTTGACAACAAAGATCCGTCTAGTCAAGGCTATGTTTTTTCCAGTAGTCATGTTGGACTGTGAAGAAAGCTGAGCACCGAAGAATTGATGCTTTTGAACTGTGGTGTTGGAGAAGACTCTTGAGAGCCCCTTGGACTGCAAGGAGAGCCAACCAGTCCATTCTAAAGGAGATCAGTCCTGGGTATTCTTTGGAAGGAATGATGCTAAAGCTGAAACTCCAGTACTTTGGCCACCTCCTGCGAAGAGTTGACTCATTGGAAAAGACTCTGATGCTGGGAGGGATTGGGGGCAGGAGGAGAAGGGGACGACAGAGGATGAGATGGCTGGATGGCATCACCGACTTGATTGATGTGAGTTTGAGTGAACTCCGGGAGTTGGTGATGGACAGGGAGGCCTGGCGTGCTGCGATTCATGGGGTCGCAGAGTCAGACACGACTGGGTGACTGGACTGAACTGAACTGAACTGAAGGCAAAGTCAGGTTTTAGAGTACCTGGAAAAAATTTCAGAGCCACCTCCACAGTGAATTGGGAGGAACTAACTGTAGAGCTATGCACAGATGAATCAGAGGTTCCACTTGGCACTCCTTGTCCTTGAGTCCTGCCCCCATCATCTGAAGGAATGGGTTGGTGGAGGAAAGGTCAGTGTTGGTGGAAAAATTCCTGTGGATTACATTTAGGAGAAACAACAGCAGCAGCATTACTCACCAGCCTTGAGAAATAGGTTAGCAGGGCTGGTATATAAGTAGCAGTGTATATGCAGTCCATTATAAACCATGGAGGAAAATGAATTTTTCACCCAAAGGTAAAACAACAAGTGTTTATTACTCCTCTGAATAAATTTCATGCAAACCACTTCCTATACCATATTACATTTGATTTAAATCAAAAAGCCTTGTCTCTTTGTAATTCTACATTAAAATAACCCCTATTGTTTTCAATTTCACCATGGCAAATGCCTGATTCATGGTTGGATGCTATACAATTTAATATTCTCTAAAAAGACTAAAAGGATTTTATGACCTGTCTAGAAGGATGAATTAGACAACTCTTAACCATCTCTTTGGATAGCCAATGGAATTGTACAAAAACAAGTTGTACTTTTTAACAAAAGGAGGCCTTAAAAACTAAAAATCAGTCAGAATTCTAGAACAGCCTCAGTGACATTAAAAATCCTCAGAATCATAATATCTCCCTTGTTAGCTGTCAGAACATCACCAAATGTCATTTGTGAGTCTCTTCTCCTTTGAAAAAAGAATAATGTACAAAACAGCATTATTAGGAAGGGTTCAGTAAGATTACTCTTTCTAAAATTTATATCATGAAAGAGAATTTTTCATCTCACCAAAAGAAAAAAAATCAGTATTATTTTTAAAGCTGTGAACTGTAGAGGGAACGTCTGCAATAGGTGAGGAGGAGGAAACAAAGAACAATGTTGTCTGGCTTCATTACCTGTCTAAAGAAGCACAGTAACAATCGGTCAAAGGGAATAAAAAGTATTGCATGGACGCTCCTAGGATATCTCTCAAAAAAGTTGCCTATGATATATGGAGGGTTTCCCTTGTGTCTCAGTGGTAAATATTACACCTGCCAATGCAGGAGCCATAGGAAACACAGGTTTGATCCCCAAGTTGGGAAGATCCCCTGGAGAAGGGAAATGGCAACCAGTTCTAGTATTTTTGCCTGGGAAATTTCATGGATAGAGGAACCTGGCAGGTTATAGTCTATGGCCCACAAAAGAGTTGGACATGACTTAGTGGCCAAACTACAACAAATGATATATGGACAACAGGGAATAAGATATCACTCAAAAATGCTGCACAGTCAAAATTTGCATATACATCTGTATATACAACCTTTCTTAATGGAAGAGAATATGCATTTAGAGCTTCACAATGAAGGATGGTATCTAAACCTGCATCTTGTTAATAGGGATATATAAGCAACTATTAACTCCCTTGGACATTTGGCCTTCCAGTTGGGATAGTGGAAGATTCCATGCATAACCCATCCATCTGTGTAGTCAGCTGCCAGCCTGGGGTGGGTAACGACTGGCCAAAGCAATGGGGAAAGCCATTCGAGAAAAAAAAGCAGAAATAAATCTTGCTTTGAAGCTGAGCTATAAACATTTGGGAACAGAGGCACAGAGATCGAAGTTGAAGATGTGCCCGTGGAGTTCAGGAAACTATCCTTGCTGTGCCACAAAATGGAATTGCGCTGATGAAAATGTATATTAACTTCGCTCAAGTGCATCTTAAAAAACACATTGGCCTGTTAAGAACACTGTGGTAAGGCCATTTCTTCATCTTCTCATAAACTGTTACGACACATCCCATCAGAATATTTATGTTTCTTGAATGTGCATGCATCATTCATGCAAAAAATCATTTTCAAAGTCTGTAACTCCTAAAGGAAGATTATCTCCCTTTATTTGGGGGAAAAAAGGTGTATATAATCCTTCACATTTCCTTTTGTGCTTGCTTAGTTCAGTTCAGTTCATTCTCTCAGGGGTGTCCGATTCTTTAAGACGCCATGGACTGCAGCACCCCAGGCCTCCCACTCCATCACCAACTCCTGGAGCTTACTCAAACTCAAGATCATTGAGTAGGTGATGCCATCCAACCAACTCACCCTCTGCTGTCCCCAGCTTCTCCTGCCTTCAATCTTACCCACATCAGGGTCTTTTCAAATGAGTCAGGTCTTTGCATCAGGTGGCCAAAGTATTAGAGTTTCAGTTTCAGCGTCAGTCCTTCTAATGAATATTCAGGACTGATTTCCTTTAGGATGGACTGGTTAGGTCTCCTTGCTGTCCAAGGGAATCTCAGGAGTCTTCTCCAACACCACATTTCAAAAGCATCAATTCTTCGGCATTCAGCTTTCTTTATAGTCCAACTCTCACATTCATATGTGACTACTAGAAAAACCACAGCCTTGACTAGATGGACCTTTGTTGGCAAAGTAATGTCTCTGAATTTTAATGTGCTGTCTAGGTTGGCCATAACTTTTCTTCCAAGGAGCAAACATCTTTTAATTTCATGGCTGCAGTCACGACCTACAGTGATTTTGGAGGCCAAAAAATAAAATATGTCACTGTTTCCACTATTTACCCATTTATTTTCCATGAAGTGATGGGGTCAGATGCTATGATTTTAGTTTTCTGAATGTTGAGCTTTAACCCAACTTTCCTCTTTCACTTTCATTAAGAGGCTTTTTAGTTCTTCTTTGCTTTCTGCCATAAGTGTGGTGTCATTTGCACATCTGAGGTAACTGATATTTCTCCCAGAAATCTTGATTCCAGCTTGTGCTTCTTCCAGCCCAGTGTTTCTCATGATGTACTCTGCATATAAGTTAAATAAGCAGGGTGACATTATATACAGCCTTGACATACTCCTTCTCCTATTTGGAACCAGTCTGTTGTTCCATGTCCAGTTTTAACTGTTTCTTCTTGACCTGCATACAGATTTCTCAGGAGGCAGGTCAGGTGGCCTGATATGCCCATCTCAGTAAGAATTTTCCACAGTTTATTGTGATCCACACAGTCAAAGGCTTTGGCATAGCCAATAAAGCAGAAACATATTTTTCTGGAACTCTCTTGCTTTTTGATGATTCAACAGATGTTGGCAATTTGATCTCTGGCTCCTCTGCCTTTTCTAAAACCAGCCTGAACATCTCTGGAAATTCACAGTTCACTTACAGTTGAAGCCTTGCTTGGAGAATTTTGAGCATTACTTTGCTAGTGTGTGAAATGAGTGCAATTGTGTGGTAGTTTGAGCATTCTTTGGCATTGCCTTTCTTAGGGATTGGAATGAAAACTGACCTTTTCCAGTCCTGTGGCCACTGCTGAGTTTTCCAAATTTACTGGCATGTTGAGTGCAGCACTTTCACAGCATCATCTTTCAGGATTTGAAATAGCTCTACTGGAATTCCATCACCTCTACTAGCTTTGTTCATAGTGATGCTTCCTAAGGCCCACTTGACTTCTCCATTCCACGATGCCTGGCTCTAGGTGGGTAATCAGACCATTATGATTATCTGGGTCATGAAGATCTTTTTTGTATAGTTCTCTGTGTATTCTTGCCGCCTCTTATTATCTTCTGCTTCTCTTAGGTCCATACCATTTCTGTCCTTTATTGTTCTCATCTTTGCATAAAATGTTTCCTCAGTATTTCTAATTTTCTTGAACAGATCTCTAGCCTTTCCAATTCTATTGTTTTCCTCTATTTCTTTGCATTGATCACTGAAGAAGGCTTTCTTATCTCTCCTTGCTATTCTTTGGAACTCTGCCGGGGTCCAGCCCCAGCTGATCCAGGGTATTCGAAGGAGAGACGGCATAGGCGAGGGTCAGGAAACAACTGCTTAATTACACGTTAATTAAGGATACAAAGAGTAATAGAATGAGGATAGCTCAGTAGGAAAATTCAGTGGAGAAAAGAGGCTGAGTAGCTTGGTTTACGCGGGAGACCAATAAAACTTCAAGACAAGAAGTTTGCACCACTTACGTAGGCCGCAGGCGTCCTTCCGTTCTCCCGAAGGAGAGGAGACACTGAGGCCTCCCCGGTCGGATCTTAGAAGCCCAGGCATAATTAGCAAGCATGGTGGGTTCCGCGCTCCAGATGGAGACTCAGCCAGAATTTGGGAGAGAGAGTGACATGGGGAGACCAAGTTTCAGTGAACAAGGCCCGCACTTTATTTTCCAAAGTAGTTTTTATACCTTAAGTTATGCATAGAGGATAGTGGGGGAAGGGGTGGAGTCATGCAAGGACAGCAGTTCCTGGTTCTAATCGAAGCCAGGCTTTCAAACTTATCATATGCAAAAGTTCAGGTGATTGACATCATCTTCTGGCCCGGAGGCCTGTTAACATTTTAAGAAACTTATTTTTCTCTAAAGGTGATTATTCCAAAGTCAGGCACCAGCCTCCCAAAAAGCATTGGACAAAGCTGCATTTTACATTTCTATACACCCATTATATCAATCAATACACTGCCAAGGACACAGTAGGTAAGGAGTATGGAGACTTAGCAGCAAACATTGGCCCAACAAGTGAAAAACCCTTCACCAATACAATTTCTAATCAATCTTTTAACTACTCAAAGGAATCTGTGTTTAGGCAGTTTAGAACATCTCCTGCCTCTCACAGTTGGGAGGCTCTGAACAATCACATGTGGCCGGAAAAACCTATTCAGGCAGGCTAGAGGATTTCCAAAGGAGTTTTTTGGTTGAAACACTGTCACACCCAGGAATTATTAACTGGAGCTGTAAGCTAACTCTTTTTTCAGAGAGAGGTAGTGGGGGACAGCCTCCCGTAAAGTCAGAGGTGTAGGTGAAAGCACAAAGCAGAAAGTAGGCAGACTCTGGTTTGGGGGTAGATGCTCGAGAATTTCCAGGGGGACTCCTGAGGCTTGATCCCGCCTTTGCGTATGCCGAGCCTCCTTCCTCATGACCTTTGTCATGGGCAGAATTCCTCACGCTGGCTCCCGGCAGTGATGGAATTCCAGTTGAGCTATTCCAGATCCTGAAAGATGATGCTGTGGAAAGTGCTGCACTCAATATGCAATATGCCAGCTCCCGGCAGAACTCTGCATTCAAATGGGTGTGTCTTTCCTTTTCTTCTTTGCCTTTTGCTTCTCTTCTTTTCTCAGCTATTTGTAAGGCCTCGACAGACAACCATTTTGCCTTTTTGCTTTTCTTTTTCTTGGGGATCGTCTTGATCACTGCCTTCTGTACAATGTCACAAACCTCTGTCCATAGTTCTTCAGGCTCTCTGTCTATCAGATCTAATCCCTTGAATCAATTTGTCACTTCCTCTGTATAATCATAAAGGATTTGATTTAGGTCATACCTGAATGGTCTTGGGGTTTTCCCTACTTTCTTCAATTTCAGTCTGAATTTGGCAATAAGGAATTCATGATCTGAGTCACAGTCAGCTCCCAGTCTTTTTTATGCTGACTGTATAGAGCTTCTCCATCTTTGACTGCAGAGAATATAATCAATTGATTTCAGTATTGACCATCTGGTGATGTCCATGTGTAGTGTCGTCTCTTGTGCTGTTGGAAGAGGGTGTTTACTCTGACCAGTACGTTCTCTTGGCAAAGTTCTATTAGCATTTGCCTTGCCTCATACTGTACTCCAAGGCCAAATTTACCTGTTACTCCAGGTATCTCTCACTTCCTACTTTTGCATTCCAGTCCCCTATTATGAAAAGGACATCTTATTGGGGTGTTAGTTCTAGAAGGTTTTGTAGCTTTTCATAGAACCATTCAACTTCAGCTTCTTCAGCATTACTAGTCAGGGTATAGACTTGGATTTACCATGATATTGAATGGTTTGCCTTGGAAATGACAGAGATCATTCTGTCATTTTTGAGATTGCATCCAAGTACTGCATTTCGGACTCTTTTGTTGACTATGATGGCTACTCCATTTCTTCTAATGGATTCTTGCCCAGAGTAGTAGATATAATGGTTATCTGAGTTAAATTCACCCATTCCAATCTATTTTAGTTCACCGATTCCTGAAATGTCAGTGTTCACTCTTGCCATTTCCCGTTTGTCCACTTCCAATTTGCAGTGATTCATGGACCTAACGTTCCAGGTTCCTATGCAATATTGCTCTTTACAGCATCAGTTTACTTCCATCACCAGTCACATTCACAACTGGGTGTTGTTTTGCTTTGGCTCTGTCTCTTCATTCTTTCTGGAGTTATTTCTCCACTGATCTCCAGTAGCACACCTACCGACCTGGGGAGTTCATCTTTCAGTGTCCTATCTTTTTGCCTTTCCATACTGTTCATGAGGTTCTCAAGGCAAGAATACTGAAGTGGTTTGCCATTCCTTTCTCCATTGGACCACATTTTGTCAGAACTCTCCACCATGACCCGTCTGTCTTAGGTGGCCCTATGTGGCATGGCTCATAGTTTTATTGAGTTAGACAAGGCTGTGGTCCTTGTGAACAGATTGGTTAGTTTTCTGTGATTGTGGTTTGCTTGCTCTGGTTACTTTAGTCACAATAATGACATAACCTAATGATTTGGTTTACTCTACTCTTTGTCTCTGAATACACTTTTTTAACTTCTGTTTTAATTTTAATCTTTTCCTTGGTAGCTCAGATGGTAAAGAATCCACCTGCAAAGTGGGAGACCCAGGTTTGATCCTTGGGTCAGGAGGATCCCTGGAGAAAAGAATGGCAATCCACTCCAGTATTCTTGTCTAGAGAATTCCATGGACAGAGGAGATTGGTGGGCTACAGTCCTCAGGATCGCAAGGAGACAGATGTGACTGAACGAATAACACTTTGATTGTAGTCTAATTAAAAATGTCTAGAGTTATAAGATATATCAACTTCTCAGAAATAAAAACAGTTCAAACAATAATTATTGTTTTTTTTTTAATTTTTAATTTTATTTTATTTTTAAACTTTACATAACTGTATTAGTTTTGCCAAATATCAAAATGAATCTGCCACAGGTATACATGTGTTCCCCATCCTGAACCCTCCTCCCTCCTCCCTCCCCATTCCATCCCTCTGGGTCATCCCAGTGCACCAGCCCCAAGCATCCAGTATCGTGCATCAAACCTGGACTGGCAACTCATTTCATACATGATATTTTACATGTTTCAATGCCATTCTCCCAAATCTTCCCACCCTCTCCCTCTCTCACAGAGTCCATAAGACTGTTCTATACATCAGTGTCTCTTTTGCCGTCTCGTACACGGGGTTATTGTTACCATCTTTCTAAATTCCATATATATGCGTTAGTATACTGTATTGGTGTTTTTCTTTCTGGCTTACTTCACTCTGTATAATAGGCTCCAGTTTCATCCACCTCATTAGAACTGATTCAAATGTATTCTTTTTAATGGCTGAATAATACTCCATTGTATATATGTACCACAGCTTTCTTATCCATTCATCTGCTGATGGACATCTAGGTTGCTTCCATGTCCTGGCTATTATAAACAGTGCTGCGATGAACATTGGGGTACTCGTGTCTCTTTCCCTTCTGGTTTCCTCCGTGTGTATGCCCAGCAGTGGGATTGCTGGATCATAAGGCAGGTCTATTTCCAGTTTTTTAAGGAATCTCTACACTGTTCTCCATAGTGGCTGTACTAGTTTGCATTCCCACCAACAGTGTAAGAGGGTTCCCTTTTCTCCACACCCTCTCCAGCATTTATTGCTTGTAGACTTTTGGATCGCAGCCATTCTGACTGGTGTGAAATGGTACCTCATAGTGGTTTTGATTTGCATTTCTCTGATAATGAGTGATGTTGAGCATCTTTTCATGTGTTTGTTAGCCATCTGTATGCCTTCTTTGGAGAAATGTCTATTTAGTTCTTTGGCCCATTTTTTGATTGGGTCATTTATTTTTCTGGAGTTGAGCTGTAGGAGTTGCTTGTATATTCTCGAGATTAGTTGTTTGTCAGTTGCTTCATTTGCTATTATCTTCTCCCATTCTGAAGGCTGTCTTTTCACCTTGCTAATAGTTTCCTTTGATGTGCAGAAGCTTTTAAGGTTAATTAGGTCCCATTTGTTTATTTTTGCTTTTATTTCCAATATTCTGGGAGGTGGGTCATAGAGGATCCTGCTGTGATGTATGTCAGAGAGTGTTTTGCCTATGTTCTCCTCTAGGAGTTTTATAGTTTCTGGTCTTACGTTTAGATCTTTAATCCATTTTGAGTTTATTTTTGTGTATGATGTTAGAAAGTGTTCTAGTTTCATTCTTTTACAAGTGGTTGACCAGAGTTCCCAGCACCACTTGTTAAAGAGATTGTCTTTAATCCATTGTATATTCTTGCCTCCTTTGTCAAAGATAAGGTGTCCATATGTGCGTGGATTTATCTCTGGGCTTTCTATTTTGTTCCATTGATCTATATTTCTGTCTTTGTGCCAGTACCATACTGTCTTGATAACTGTGGCTTTGTAGTAGAGCCTGAAGTCAGGTAGGTTGATTCCTCCAGTTCCATTCTTCTTTCTCAAGATCTCTTTGGCTATTCGAGGTTTTTTGTATTTCCATAATTATTGTTTTATGATGAAATTTCAGAATATTTGGCCTTTCCCTACCTGACCAAATTTACTAAACACATTTTTAGGGATTCCTTGGGCTTCTCCAACATTTGGAGTTGTCCAGCCTTCTAGCACTCTGACTGTGTGTGTACTAAATTCTGTGTTTTGATTTGTATCACTTTGCCTCACGATGTGACATTCTAGGTAGTTTCTTTTGACCTACCAAATTTCCAAATAGTGACGTTTCTTTGTAAGTATTTCAAAATGGCTAATGTATTTAGCCATTTTGTTTTTAATATTAGTTATAGTTTTCATTTCTAGAGTTTTTATTTTTAAAAAATCTATAACATTTTCTAATAGATATATGTACCTTGCTTGCTTTTAGTTTTTGAATGTAGTGAGAATATTTGCTTTATCTTTTCTTGATACTGGCAGTGTTTGAAGTCTTTCAGGTCTGTTTCTGTGTCTATTGTTTCTGCTGTTTCCCTCAAAAATGCTTTGCTTCCATTTAAGTTCACAGCTTAAGGGACTTTTTTAAAAATAAAAACTAGGAGATAGAGATTTGGGATGTGTGTCCACAGGAAAAGTCCCCGTGATTACAACTTCTTGGTGATGATGTCCCCTCACACTGTATCCTGGTCAGCTCCATTCATTGTAAGATATTAGAATTTTCCCTTCATGCAAAATACCACCAAAACCAAAGTTCCAGTTCTCAGTGTTACCAGTGTGCCCCCAGCACAAAAGCAGTCACAAAACCCTGCTTACCTTCCTATGTTCCCACTTTCATTCATATTTTCATTCATATCTTCTTCCTCTATGGTCATTTCTTCAATACTTTAAAAAAAAAAACATATTACATAAGACATTTATCAATTTTTTTCCAGTAGGGTACATTGTCTAAATAAGCTAGCTCATTATGTGATTGGAAAGGGAATTTCTTATTCTTCTTCCTTTTTTTTTTTTTTTTTTTTGTCTGTATAGAAGCTTTCTTTTTAAAGTTTGTGCTCTGGACATTATTTTTTCATTTCATTAGAAATTTTTTTATTTATTTTAATTGGAGGATAATTGCTTTACAATATTTTGTTGATTTCTGCTATATATCAGTATGATCAGCCAGAGGTATACATGTGTCCTCTTCTTCTGGAACAACCCTCCCACCTCCCACCCCATCCCACCCCTCTAGATTGTCACAGAGCACTGGACTTGAGCTCCCTGCATCTTAAAAGGAATACATTTGAGTCATTTTTACTGAGGTGGATGAACCTAGAGTCTATTTTACACAGTGAAGTGAGTCAGAAAGAGAACAAATATCATATATGAATGCATATATATGGAATCTAGAAAGATGGTACTGATGAACCTATTTGCAGGGAAGCGATGGAAATGCAGACATAAATAACAGACTTGTGGACACAGTCGGGGAAGGAAAGGTAATTTCTAATGCCTAGATTATAAAAGTAATATGGGAATGATTAATTTTAGAATTATATACATTAACACTTTTATAGAGTATCGTTTGGTATGGGCCACATCAAGATTATCAAACAAAACAGATATATTATTTTTGGTTTTGTCACTAACAAATCACAGCCCTTAAGTTTTTGAATATCCCATCCATCACTTAGATATTGAAAATATGATAATTCTTATACCCTTGCTTGCACTGCATAAATAGAGCTATAACAAATTGAGAGAGTGAAGTATCTTTCTTATTGTAGCACATATTCCTGTTTTTAAACTAGCACAATTGAGTAACAAAAAATCCCAGATATTTCAAGACAGAAATACTGACAAAAGGTAAGGTCTGAGTCTGTCACACAATAAGCTTAGATAAACACATCTTAAAGCAAAATTTGACATATTAATGTGAATCTTCTCATAACAGTAATACTGGTGGTGATGGTTTAGTTGCTAAGTCCTATCTGACTCTTGCTTTCCTATGGACTGTAGCCTGCCAGGTTCCTCTGTTCATGGAATTCTCCAGGCAAGAATACTAGAGTGGATTGCCATTCCCTTCTCCAGGGGATCTTCCCGACCTAGGAATTGAACCTGTGTCTCCTGCATTGGCAGTAGATTCTTTACTGACTGAGCTACAAGGGAAGTCTAACAATAATACTAGATAATACATAAATTTTTGTACAGTTCATGAGGTTCTCACAGCAAGTATACTGGGGTGGTTTGCTATTCCCTCCTCCAGTGGATCATGTTTTATCAGAACTCTCTGCTATGACCAGTCCATCTTGGGTGGCCCTACACTGCTTGGCTCACAACTTCATTGAGTTACACAAGCCCCTTTGCCATGACAAGGCAGTGATCTGTGAAGGCGCAAACCTGGAGAGTGTGTTGAAAAGCAGAGACATTACTCTGCCAACAAAAGTCCATATAGTCAAGGTTATGGTCTTCTCAGTGGTCACCTACAGTTGTGAGTGCTGGATGGTAAAGAAGGTGGAGCCCTGAAGAATGGATGCCTTTGAACTGTTCTGCTGGAGAAGACTCCTGAGAGTCCCTTGGACAGCAAGAAGATCAAACCAGTCAATCTTAAGGGAAATCAACTCTGAATACTCATTGGAAGGACTGATGCTGAAGCTGAAGCTCCAGTATTTTGGTCATTTGATGCTAACGGCTGACTCATTGGAAAAGTCATTGATGCTGGAAAAGATTGAAGACAGAAGGCGAAGAGGGCATCAGAGGATGAGATGGCTGGATGGCATCACAGATGCAATGGACATGAACTTGGGCAAACTTCGAGAGATAGTGAGGAACAGAGAGGCCTGGCATGCTGCAGTCCATTACATAGCAAAGTGTCGGACACGACTGGATGACTGAACAACAACAGCGAATAAATTTATTATATCCAAATCCCAGCATGAAAGAATTAGTCTAAGGCGATATGCGTTGGGCAAACAAATGTTTATCAGCTAAATTATGCTTATCAGACAGTAAATGAGGTAGCAATGAGCTTTGCCTTATGATATTCATAATTATTATTTGGCATATGATTGACTTTATCCAGAAAGTTAGTCTCAAGAACACTCTCCTTATCAATTTAGTAATTGTTTAGTAATCTTGAAAAGGAAGAAAATAGCAGAGGTCAGCATACAGAAAATGTAAGACAGATTATCTGTTCATTTAATCTAGTTGTAGGCTTATTTATTTTAACTGCTGTAGAGTAGTTTAATCCACTGTACAGCACCTCAGAGGGAATGAAGGAAATATGGTTCCATCTATATTTTCTGAGTTTTTCTTATCAGTCTTCTTTCTTCTGTTGCTCAAGATTTTATCCTCATGGAAGATTTTGGTTCTGTTGAGGACCTGGCCTCTACCTACACAGAATTCCTTGTTCTCTTATTTATTTAATCATTTATCTACTAAATAAATATCTATTGAGAAAATATTGTATTTCAGGCAAAGTCTAGGAGCCAGGGTCTTGTGACAGAAAAGACAGACCCAACTCCTGTTCAACAAGCTTACTTTCTCATGTAAGAAAAGAGAAAATAAACATAGATAGTAAGACAATTTTAAAGAATGGAAAAAAAAAAAAAGTGCTGCAAAGAAAATAAAAGAGAGCCCTGAGAGAAGTAGGAAGATAGAGAGGAGGTTTGTGAATTTAGCTGTGGGGATCATGGAAAGTTTGTCTAAAGAGATAATATTTGGGCTCAGACTATAGTGATGTGGAGGAAACAGCCTTTCATGGATAAACTTGGATGTTAAATAGAAATCACTTGTCTCAGGAGCCGCACATGGTACACACCAGCTTACCTTCTCTTATCTCTAACTAGGTAGCCTATTTCTCTCTGTTCTCATAGTTCAAAGGGGAAAATAACATCCAAGGCAGATAATAGTAAGAGGAAACTGGGAAAAGAGAAAAGATTATTTTGTGCATGCAAATGCCAAAAGAAATGTTAAACCTTTGCAGGAGAGTGCACAAGCAGGAATCAAGATTGCCAGGAGAAATATCAATAACCTCAGATGCAGATGACACTACCCTTATGGCAGAAAGTGAAGAAGAACTAAAGACTCTCTTGATGAAAGTGAAAGAGGAGAGTGAAACAGTTGGCTTAAATCTCAACATTCAGAAAACAAAGATCATGGCATCCGGTCCCATCACTTCATGGCAAATAGGTGGGGAAACAGTAGAAGCAGTGGCTGACTTTATTTTTCTGGGCTCCAAAATCACTGAGGATGGTGATTACAGCCATGAAATTAAAAGACTCTTATTCCTTGGAAGGAAAGTTATGACCAACCTAGACAGCATATTCAAAAGCAGAGACATTACTTTGCCAACAAAGGTCTGTCTAGTCAAGGCTATGGTTTTTGCAGTAGTCATGTGTGGATGTGAGAGTTGGACTATAAAGAAAGCGGAACACCAAAGAATTAATGTTTTTAAACTGTGGTGTTGGAGAAGACTCTTGAGAGTCCCTTGGACTGCAAGGAGATCCAACCAGTCCATCCTAAAGGAGATCAGTCCTGGGTGTTCAGTGGAGGGCCTGATGTTGAAGCTGAAACCCCAGTACTTTGGCCACCTGATGCAAAGAGCTGATTCATTGGAAAAGACCCTGATGCTGGGGAAGATTGAGGGCAGAAGGAGAAGGGGACGACAGAGGATGAAATGGTTGGATGGCATCACTGACACAATGGACATGGGTTTGGGTGGACTCTGGGAGTTGGTGATGGACAGGGAGGCCTGGCGTGCTGCGGTTCATGGCGTCACAAAGTGTTGGACACGACTGAGCAACTGAACTGAACTGAACTGAGAGATACAGGAAAGGTATTGAGGAAAAATTTAAAGGAGAGATACAAGTGTATAGGATGGATAAACACAAGATTGTACTGTATAGCACAGGGAACTGTATTCAGTATCTTGCAAAAACCATAATTGAAAAGATTATGAAAAAGACCATAACTGAGTCACATTGCTGTATAACAGAAATTAACACACATTGTAAATTAACTATGCCTCAGTAGAACTTTAAAAAATTAAAGGAGAGATACAAGCATTTTTGCTTTTAAAAGTCCCGTATAGAGGGGGTGGGCTTCCCTGGTTTCAACAATAAAGAATCTACCTGCCAGTGCAGGAGTTGCACGAAATGTGGACTCCATCCCTGGGTCAGGAAGATCCCCTGAAGGAGGAAATGGGAGCCCACTCTAGTATTCTTGCCTGGAAAAATCCCATGGACAGAGGAGCCAAGCAAGTTACAGTCCATGAGGGTGCAGAGTCAGACATGACTGAGCACGCATGCACCAAATAGAGAGGTAAAGAACTAGAATTATTAACCTTGTAACAAAACGATAATGTGTGCTGTCAAGCAGTTATGATACTATTAGAGGACTGCATTCCCTTTATCTAAAAAGTAGGTTTGCAGTGGTGTATGGAGAAGAGCGGGGACCAATGTACTGACTAGAATTTGCCTAGACTTCTTTTACAAACAAGAATAGTTGTGTTTCTCTTTTAAACTTTTACAACTTTCTTTTCCACCTAAAAACTTTTAGCCATCTATTTTAACGTGTTTTAAGTTGAGCGTCAAAATCATGAGGTTGTCTATGACCTTCTGAGGCCAGGGGCAACATCCCACTGCAAGAGCACAATTGTGAAACAGTGCTTTCAGATTTATTTATTTTTTTTTTAATGGTGGCACCGATTTATTTACTCATTTAATTTAAATTTATTTATTTTAATTAGAGGCTAATTACTTTACAATATTGTATTGGTTTTGCCATACATCAACATGAATCCGCCACGGGTGTACACATGTTCCCAATCCTGAACCCCCATCCCACCTCCCTCCCCCATACCATCCCTCTGGGTCATCCCAGTGCACCAGCCCCAAGCTTCCTGTATCCTGCATCCCACCAGAAAATTACTAGAGTTGATCAATGAATATAGTAAAGTTGCAGGATATAAAATCAACACACAGAAATCCCTTGCATTCCTATACACTAATAATGAGAAAATAGAAAGAGAAATTAAGGAAACAATTCCACTCAGATTTATTTTTAAATCATTTACATTACACTTGGGAGTGGGCTGAAGAGAGCCAACTTCAAATGTAGGTTACATCCATTTCTCATCTGGTGACTTTCCACAAATTACTTAACTTCTCTGGGCTTTGATTTTGTCATCTGAAAATGTGGCTAGCCATAATACTTATCTCAGAAGGTTTTCTGAAGGAAAGATAAAGGAATAGTAGAAAGTACCTGCTTGCTTGCTGGGGTGTGCAGTATCAGATAGAATGCAGATTAAACTTCTAGAGGAAAAAAGATCTTGAGAAAGGCTATGACATTTTAATCTATTCAAACACTTTCATTAAGACAGAGCAACTAGGAAGCAACATGTTAAACAAAGTTAGATGAAAAATGTCTTTCCAATACCAGAGTACAAATTGTTGGGAGAAAATTACCTGAGTGGTTTGGCCTCCAACAGAGGAGGAAAAGGATTATTGTTGTTTTCTGTTTGTTTGTTTTTAGTCTCAAGAGCTCGGGAACCCAGAAATGGCCAACATGTACCCCCAAGTGAATCAGAGCCTCTGTAAGTGCAATTCTTAGCAAGTGGATCAAGCAAACTGAAAACTGGAAAGTAAAGAAGCTTTGAAAGAATAATAACCAAAAAATAAAATCTTGGAAATGAAATTATCAAAGAGCAAGAAAAGCATATGGAAAGTTGGCAGCAGTGAGTATAGAGCTGCAAAAACAATCAAACCAACCTTAGAAATAATCAGTTTTATTTCCTTCTGGTGGGAAATCTAGAGGCAAGGCTGGTATCAAACTTCCATTATAAAAACAGACATCTAGGATCTTTTATTTTTCTATTCCTCTGGGCTTGATAAGGACTTGCTATTCCAAATCAGGTTCATTCAGTTGCATGGTTACTGATGCTTCGGCCCTTGTATCTTTGTTTCAGGCTGAATCCTTCGTTTGTTCAGTGGCTAAGTCCTGTCCTATTCTTTGTGCCCCCATGAACTGTCGCCTGCCAGTTTCCTCTGTCCATGGGAGAATACTGGAGTAGGTTGCCATTTCCTTCTCCAAGGGATTGATGCAGAGTCTGAATCTCCTGCATTGCAGGCAGATTCTTAACCACTGAGCTACCAGGGAAGCCAAGAGGAAGTCTTTCCCTAAAGACCAAGTGAACTTTTACTTGCTTCTCATTGATCAGATCTTGCTTATTTAACCATCGTATCTAGAAGGGGATCTGGGGATGTCATGGGTCTTTTTGTTTTTAATTTTATTGAGCATATTTCTGTCTTCACCCAACAAATCAGAGTCCTATTGGTAAAAATGAATTAGCAAAAGAACAAACAACTAGCAGTGTGTTCATTTCTCAGTAAAAGTCAACTTCCTTCTCAGGTAAGAATTACAACTCATGGCAGAGCAGCAGGTAGCAGATCCAGAAATCCATTTATTTTTGAACACTTACTGGAAACCATGAGTAGACTACAAATTTTCCAACCTGATAAAGTAGCACTTGAGCTGAGTGGGGAAATGAATGTGCAGGGGAACTTAGCTGCTGCTGCTGCTAAGTTGCTTCAGTCATGTCCGACTCTGTGCGACCCCATGGACAGCAGCCCACCAGGCTCCTCTGTCCAGGGGGTTCTCTAGGCAAGAATACTGGAGTGGTTTGCCATTTCCTTCTCCAAAGGTGAATTTAGACTTAGATGCTAAACTGGATTAGCTTTGTTCTGTGGTCCATCTATGTTCATTTTCTCTCATCCAAAGCTTCCCCATTATTCACAGATCCCAAATATGAGAATTTGCCTAAATGCTAAAATTTATTTGTAACCCTAAAATCAATACCCATGGTGCTGAAAATTTCAGTTGCTGACTTGCATGTTCTGACCTGATTTTGAACAAGAGACACTCTTTCTTCCCATTTCAACTCTCATACTATAAACAAATGTCCTTTACACAATTTATTGCTACTTTTCCCTCTTCATTTTTGTTGGTGATTTTGCTTTTTAAAATGACCCAAGAGTAATGCTGACTTGCCATCTAAGTGTTCCTAATTTGGGGTGTGCCTTAGGAAGGAAATGTATGCTAGTTAGACAAGCTTTGCTCAGTCATGAATTGTAGTGCTGTTGGTCATGAGTTCAATGTTAACAAAGTGTCTTTAAACAGTCACACATTTAAAACAAAGTTATGGATTGCTCAGTTCATGAAAGTAGTGTTATCAGAAACTTGTAGGAACATAATCCTGTATGTTCTGGTTCAGTATTCACTAATTTAGTGTTTTCAACAACTTCATAGAGCGTTAACTGCCAGGAATGTGTATGTACATGCATGTGCTCTGTTTTGTCTGACTCTGTGACTCCATGGACTGGAGCTCACCAGGCTTTTCTGTACATGGAAACTTCCAGGCAGGAATACTGGAATGGGTTGCCATTTCCTTCTCCAGGGGATCTTCCTGACCCAGAGATTAAACCCACAGCACATCTTGCTACTAAGAATAATGAGAATCCCCTATTATCTCTACCTCTTTACACTGTAACTTTATAGACTGAAGTCCAAAGAAACATATTGAGCCAGTTAGTAGGCTGGGCAGCAGCGTATTACACAAAAGACACAATGAAAGACCTTACCCTACACAAATGCAAAGAACTGTGGGGACACAAAATGCCCAAAACAAATCCTTTGCCCTTTAGTTTACTGAGACATAGACAGTTTAATGCAAAGTAGATTGTAATAAATGCTTTGCCTTGAATGCAATAAACTTTTGCCTTTTAATCAATAGACAAAAGTGGGACTGATGCAGTCTTCTCATTTTTCATTTAAAAATAAATATTTAAAGGTCTTATTGGATATCTTTAACAAAAAGTTTTTCTACAAGATTCATATTACCAATGTTTATCCTTACAAGTAACAATGGGCTCATTGTTTAGGAAATATAAATCAAGTGATATATTTGTTTCTTAAAATACTTGTGCAGGTATATTTCAACAAAAGGAAGATCTTTTCTCTTTCATCAAGCTAAATTTTGATTCTGGTATTGTCTTTGATTTGTTCAAAATCTTCTGCATATTACATTTTACATCATTTCTAATTCCTGAACAGTTTCCTTCTTTCAGTAATTTAATTCTTATTTTTGACTTCCGTTTGTCCCTACTTCCTTCTTATCCATAATCAGTATAACTTCTCCAACTCCAGATGCTTGTATCACCTCATGATATGAATCTAGTTATTCCAGTTACCCTCAAATAATTTCAGTCTCCCTTGCCAACTTAATCTTTTACATAACAAGCAAAATATCAAAAGGCATCCTTGACTATGTGTCATAATGAAGGACCTTAAATAGGACTCTGTAAATAATGTTCAGAATCAATCTCAATTTATTTGGTGAGTATCTTATAATGCATAAGTTTTTAGCAGAACAACTGAACTAAAATGTTTTTCCACATTTCTTTAGTGATATTTTAAATTGCAATGAATCATTCTTTTTATAAATTTCCCATTATAATGGGAAGAAAATACACTACAGCTATATTTCAAACACTAATTGGACTGTGATACAAATTGTCTCCCAAAGTCTAAGTTTTGTTTTCTGAGATCTTTTTTGTGTCTTCTAAACACATGAATGCCTAGCTAGGGAAGGCATCTATCCAGCAATAACAGGGTTTTCTATTTTACCAAGAGCATAGTCAGCACTAAATAGGAATGACATCAGTGTAGAGAGGATACAAATTGTGACCAAATTAAATGTCTTATTTTGCCTTAACTGTTAGAGACACAAACCATATGGCCTCCATTTGAATGTCTAGATTGATAAAATAGAAGATTACAGATGCCTCATACTATGCCCTGTTGACACGCAGACATATGAAAGAGCTCCCAGAGCTTACAGCAGAAACACAAACACAAAGGATTCTAACATCGAATTCTCCCCGAGCTAACAAGCACTAGTATTGAAGGATAAATCCAAAATGAACATCCTTCCAACTGAATCCTAACAATTGGATCTCTGTTTCTAAAAGAGTGTATCAATAATAATGCCTCAATTGTTAAGCATTATCTGAACCACATATTTCTTCTGTCTCCACCTCTTCTTAAGTGTACAAGTTTCTTGACACTGTTGCCTCTTCTGTGAGTTAGTTCATACAAGTGAATTCTCTAAATTATACATTCAAACATTTTTGTTACAAAAGATAAAATATATTTTACTTTTCACTACTTCTTAAGCAGAACATTGGGAACATCCTTGGGTCTTTGTGAATGTGAGGATTGTGAAGCTCTCAAAGGCAAAGATAACCCTAGCTTTTAACACACTAATAATGTGTTTGGGGGCAGGAGGAGAAGGGGACGACAGAAGATGAGATGGCTGGATGGCATCACCGACTCGATGGACGTGAGTTTGAGTGAACTCCGGGAGTTGGTGATGGACAGGGAGGCCTGGCGTGCTGCAGTTCATGGGAACGCAAAGAGTCGGACACGCCTGAGCGACTGAACTGAACTGAACTGAATGTGTTTGGTGTACCTACCCCTATTTTGCATTGAGGCTGGGAAACTTAGATGGTGCAGAGAAATGGAAGGCCCATTACATAGAACTCACAGAAAGTTTATCTTGATATGAATGTCCGTTGATCAGTCCACTATTTGAAAAACACTTTTCCAAGTATTCATCCAAGAAAGTTGGAGTGTGGAGGGGTCGCTTTCTCTGTGGTCTAGTGGTTTAGAAGCCACCTTGCAATTCTGGGGACACCAGTTTGATCCCTGATCGGGGAGGATTCCACATACCATGGAGCAACTGGGTCTGTGAACTATGGCTACTAAGCCTGCACTCTAGAGCCCAAGTGTTGCAGCTACTGAGGCCCGTGTACCCTAGAGCCTGTGCTCTGTGACAGCAGAAGACACCACAAAGAGAAGTTGGTGCCCTGCAACAAGAGAAAGCCTATGCACAGCAACAAAGACCCAGCATAGCCAAAAAATAAATACATAAAATATCTTTCAAAAAAGGAGGCAAGGAGTGTAAGTTACAAAGAAGGAAAAGACATAATCCTTGCTCTTAGAAAAATTAAATATACGGTAGGAAAATCAAATATGTAGAAAGATGTGAAACAAGTTAGGAAAAAAAGGAAATGTCAAAATAAAGTTGCAATATAGAACTGTAGGAAGAAACAGTTTTATTTTTTTGTTGTTTTTTGGACTTTTTAAAAATTTGGGGTATACAATATTGTAAAGTAAAAAAAAAAATTTGGGGTATAGCCAGTTAAAAATGTTGTGATAACTTCAGGTGAATAGCAAAGGGACTTAGCTATACATATACATATGTCCATTCTCCCCTAAACCCCTCTCCCATCCAGGCCACCACATAACATTGACCAGAGTTCCATGTGCTATGTAGTAGGTCCTTGTTGGTTATCCATTTTAAATATAGCAGTGTGTACATGACCATGCCAAACTCCCTAACTATCCCTTCCTCACAGCAACCATAAGTTCATTTTCTAAATCTGTAAGAGACATAGGTTTTAAATCCTATCCTAGTAGGGGAGAAGGGCAGGCAAGGATGGAAGAGATGTGAAATCGGCAGGAGTCAGTCAGTCCTGTGTTTCCTCGGTCTCTATACTGTTTTCAGTTTCCGAGTTTCCAGCCCCCACTGCCTCTTCTACTGCTTCCTCTTGTTTTCCCATTTTCATTTATTTTCACCTGTCTAATTAGTCTCCTTTGACTAGTTTCCTTTTCTTGTAGCTCTTCCTGTAAAAGGAGAATCTTAATTTGCCAGAACCCTTGGAGGCCAAGAGAGGAACATATTTTTTTCCATTGTATAGCAGCAAGCATACTCTTAAGAATATTGAATTATTGTTTCATAACCAGAGTTTGGAGAAGGCAGTGGCAATCCACTCCAGTACTCTTGCCTGGAAAATCCCATGGATGGAGGAGCCTGGTAGGCTGCAGTCCATGGGGTCACTAAGAGTCGGACACGAATGAGTGACTTCACTTTCACTTTTCACTTTCCAGCATTGGAGAAGGAAATGGCAATCCACTCCATTGTTCTTGCCTGGAGAATCCCAGGGATGGGGGAGCCTGGTGGGCTGCCATCTATGGGGTCGCACAGAGTCAGACAAGACTGGAGCAACTTAGCAGCAGCAGCAACCAGAGTTTATTTGCTTTCTGATATCTAACAGAAAATGTCTAGTTTTAGCATTCTTTGCATGTTTGACTTTGCAAAGTGTAGATTACTGTTGACTTTCTATTTTTTAATATAAATTTATTTATTTTAATTGGAGGTTAATTATTTTTCAATATTGTATTGGTTTTGCAATACATCAACAAGAATCCACCACGGGTATACACATGTTCCCCATCTTGAACCCCCCTCCCACCTCCCTCCCCGAACCATCCCTCTGGGTCATCCCAGTGCACTAGCCCCAAGCATCCTGTATCCTGCATTGAACCTGGACTGGCAATTCATTTCTTATATGATATTATACATGTTTCAATGCCATTCTCCCAAATCATCCCACCCTCTCCCTGTCCCACAGAGTCCAAAAGACTGTTCTATACATCTGTGTCTCTTTTGCTGTCTCACATACAGGGTTATCGTTACCATCTTTCTAAATTCCATATATATGCGTTAGTATACTGTATTGGTCGGAGAAGGCAATGGCACCCCACTCCAGTACTCTTGCTTGGAAAATCCCATGGACGGAGGAGCCTGTTAGGCTGCAATCCATGGGGTCGCTAAGAGTCGGACACGACTGAGCGACATCACTTTCATTTTTCACTTTCATGCATTGGAGAGGGAAATGGCAGCCCACTCCAGTGTTCTTGCCTGGAGAATCCCAGGGACGGAGGAGCCTGGTGGGCTGCCGTCTATGGGGTCGCACAGAGTCGGACACGATTGAAGTGACTTAGCATAGCATACTGTATTGGTGTTTTTCTTTCTGGCTTTCTTCACTCTGTATAATAGGCTCCTGTTTCATCTACCTCATTAGAACTGATTCAAATGTATTCTTTTTAATGGCTGGGTAATACTCCAATGTGTATATGTGCCACAGCTTTCTTATCCAGTCATCTGCTGATGGACATCTAGGTTGCTTCCATGTCCTGGCTATTATAAACAGTGCTGCGATGAACACTGGGGTACACGCGTCTCTTTCAATTCTGGTTTCCTTGGTGTGTATGCCCAGTAGTGGGATTGCTGGGTCATAAGGCAGTTCTATTTCCAGTTTTTTAAGGAATCTCCACGCTGTTCTCCATAGTGGCTGTACTAGTTTGCATTCCCACCAACAGTGTAAGAGGGTTCCCTTTTCTCCACACCCTCTCCAGCATTTATTGCTTGTAGACTTTTGGATCTC
Source organism: Bubalus kerabau (assembly GCF_029407905.1). Taxonomy (NCBI): domain Eukaryota; kingdom Metazoa; phylum Chordata; class Mammalia; order Artiodactyla; family Bovidae; genus Bubalus; species Bubalus kerabau. The sequence continues at coordinate 51,961,960 of NC_073635.1, forward strand.
AGCCATTCTGACTGGTGTGAAATGGTACCTCATAGTGGTTTTGATTTGCATTTCTCTGATAATGAGTGACGTTGAGCATATTTCCATGTGTTTGTTAGCCATCTGTATGCCTTCTTTGGAGAAATGTCTATTTAGTTCTTTGGCCCATTTTTTGACTGGGTCATTTATTTTTCTGGAATTGAGCTGCAGGAGTTGCTTGTATATTTTTGAGATTAGTTGTTTGTCCATTTCTTCATTTGCTATTATTTTCTCCCATTCTGAAGGCTGTCTTTTCACCTTGCTTATAGTTTCCTTTGTTGTGCAGAAGCTTTTAATTTTAATTAGGTCCCATTTGTTTATTTTTGCTTTTATTTCCAATATTCTGGGAGGTGGGTCATAGAGGATCCTGTTGCAATTTATGTCGGAGAGTGTTTTGCCTATGTTCTCCTCTAGGAGTTTTATAGTTTCTGGTCTTGCATTTAGATCTTTAATCCATTTTGAGTTTATTTTTGTGTATGGTGCTAGAAAGTGTTCTAGTTCCATTCTTTTACAAGTGGTTGGCCAGTTTTACCAGCACTACTTGTTAAAGAGATTGTCTTTTTCTCCATTGTGTATTCTTGCCTCCTTTGTCAAAGATAAGGTGTCCATAGGTGCGTGGATTTATCTCTGGGCTTTCTGTTTTGTTCCATTGGTCTATATTTCTGTCTTTGTGCCAGTACCATACTGTCTTGATGACTGTGGCTTTGCAGTAGAGCCTAAAGTCAGGCAGGTTGATTCCTCCAGTTCCATTCTTCTTTCTCAAGATTGCTTTGGTATTCGAGATTTTTTGTATTTCCATACAAATTGGGAAATTATTTGTTCTAGCTCTGTGAAAAATGCCATTGGTAGCTTGATAGGGATTGCACTGAATCTATAGATTGCTTTGGGTAACATACTCATTTTCACTATATTGATTTTTCTGATCCATGAACATGGTATATTTCTCCATCTATTAGTGTCCTCTTTGATTTGACTTTCTATTTTTAAGGAAGGCAAGAAAGAGAAGAAAAGATGTATTTTGAACTTCAGTAAAATTAGTTGTGCTTTAAACTTGAGGGGAAAGTTATTTTCACAGTTAAAACTTGGCAGTTTTTTTACCTACAAAATAAAAATTTACCTTTTCTGAAGATTAAAATTGCATGTGTCCTTTACAAATACTTTAATGACAATGTAATAAAGAAACTTCCCTCTTTAAAAATTAAGCATATTTTTATTTCAGTCTTGTTTTGACTGATTATCTGTGGTTAGCCTGTATGGCATTTTTATATAAATGGAATTAAACTATGAACATTTTATACTTTAAACAGCTTCATTAAATACATACTATACATTTGCTCCTTTAAACAGCTTAAGTACATACTATAAATTTGCAATAAAATACATGTTAGAAGTGTACAAGTTGAAATATTTTGGCAGATAAATACATTGACAAACTGTCACCACAATGAAGATAATTAATATATGAATATCACTTCCTTCCAATGCTTCACGCTCCTTTGCTATCTTTTTGCCTAAATCTCCCACCCTCCCTATCACTAGTGATCTGCTTTCTGTCACTATGGTTTATCATATATTTTCTAGAGTTTAATATAAATAGAGCTATGCACAATGTGTTCTTTTTTGGAAGCAAGAGTTATTGTTCTGGCTCTTTTGCTCAGACATTTCAGCCAATGCATGGTAGTATCTTATAGTGGTTTACATTTGAATTTTCCTAATGGCCAAAGATATTGAGCATGTGCTTTTATTGTCATTGATATATCTGCATGGGTGAAGTGTCTATATGTAAACTGTCCATTTTGTAATTGGGTTGTTTTCTTACTAGTAAGTTTTGAAAGTTCTTTTTATATTTTGGATGCAAACCCTTTTATAGACATGTAATTTGCAAATGTCTTCTCCAAGTATGAAATATATCTTTTGAATCTCTGAATAGAATATTGAAAAGAGTGGAGTTCTTAATTTTCATGATGTCTAATTTAGTGGTTTGTTTTTAATTTATAGACAGTGCTTTTGGTGTTGTTTCTCAGCAATATTTGCTTAAGCCGAGGTAAGAAACTCTCCCTTGTTTTCTTCAAAAAGTTTCACAAAATTAGATTTTCAGTGCATGACCCATTTGACCTTTGTTTTAGTATACAGCACAAGATATAAGTTAATTTATTTTTATTTTTGCATATGGATATACAATTGTTTTATTCCATTTGTTGAAAGACTATCCTTTCTTCCATTGTATTTCCTTTGTATCCTTGCTCAAAATCAACTGTCCATAAATACATGACTCTATTTCTTCATTTTCTGTACTATCCAATTGATCATTTTCCTTGTTTTGACACCATTGTGTGTATGTGCCCATTTGCTCAGTCATGTTCAACTTTGCAAACCAGGCTCCTCTGTCCATGGAATTTTCCAGGCAAGAGTGCTGAAGCAGTTTGCCATTTTCTTGCTCGAGGGGATCTTCCCAACTCAGGGATCTCACCCACCTCTCCTGCATCACCTCCATTGGCAGACAGATTCTTTACCACTGCACTACTTTTACTTTTCATGTAGATCCTTCTTCTATCTGGTATAATTTTTCTTTTTGCTGTGAAAGACTTTCTTTAGCATTTCTTGTATCACATTTCTGCTGGTGATGAATTCTTCCAGCATTTGTATGTTTCAACAAGTATTTTGCCTTTGTTTCTGAAAAATCTTTATCCTAGGTATGGAATTTCATGTTTCCACGGATTTTGTATACAATAAAGCATATTACCTCTCCATTTCCAAAACAAAAATTTGCTGTTACCATATTTTATTGACTGTACCTGCTGTTTATTTTCTGTCACTGTTTTCAAATTTTTTCCTCTTCATCACTGATCTTAAGCAACTTGATAATGGTGTACCTTGGTATATAGTTTCTTCATATTTCTTGTGCTTGAGGTTCATAGAGATTTTTGGATCTACATATTTACAGATTTAATTGAATATAGAAGACATTTCTATCTTTATTTCTTTGACTAAATTTTCTCCTCCATTCTTTCTCTTCTCCTTTTGAGACTCTAGGTGCATATGTATTTAAATTCTGGAATTTATTCCACATTTTATTGATTTTCTGTTCGTATTTTTTTTTTCAGATTTTCCTCACTGGGTTTCATTTTAGATAGTTTCTATTGCTATATCTTTAAGTTCATTAATAATTTTTTCTGCAATTCTAGTGTCTCATTCATCTTACCCAGTGAAGTTTCCATGTCAGACACTGCCATTTCCATCTCTACAAGTTTAATATTTTTGTTTGTTGTTTAGTCACTAAGTCAGGTCTAACTCTTTTGTGACCCTGTGGACTGTAGCCCACCAGACTCCTCTTGTCTGTGGGATTTCCCAGGCAAGGATACTGAAATAGGTTGCCATTTCCTCCTCCAGGGGATCTTCCTGACCCAGGGATCAAACTGCCATCTTCTGCTTGGCAGGTGAATTCTTTACCACTGATTTCTCTGGGAAGCCCTACAAGTTTAATTTGGGTCATATTAAAAATATACATATATATCTATCATGTTTCTGCAAAACAGGTTCAATATTCCAGATTCTTAAACATATGGAATATAGTCATAAATTGTTTTAATGCCTTTATTTACTAATTTTCCCATGTGTCATTTCAGGGTCAGTTTCAAATGATTGATTTTTCTTCTTACTATGGTTTTATTTTTTGCTTATTTGAATGCCCAGTAATTTCTGATTAAATATGAGACATTATGATTTACTCTTCTTGAATAATTTTTAAAATATTTCCAGCAATATTTATGAGCTTTATTTTAGGACATTGTCGAGTTAGTTAGACACAGTTTGATCCTTTCAGGTCTTTCTCTTAAGCTCTGTTAAGTAGGCTAGCATTTAATTTAGTTGAATATTTTTTTTTCCCACTACTAAAACAAGATATTTCTTTGTATTTTAACTGATGATCCATGAATTCAAACTGTATACCTATGGCTGATTCATGCTGAGGTTTGACAGAAAACAACAAAATTCTGTAAAGCTATTATTGTTCAATTAAAATATATATATATTAAAAAAAAAACCTCATTGAGAACAAGTTGAATCTTATTATTGTCCAGTCTGAGTACTATTTTTTCAAGCTCTCTCATGGGATTCTTTTCTCTAGCTACTGGAATTTTCTTCACAGGTATGAGCTAATCAGTATTCCACTAAACACTATGGAGAGGACTGTCCTAAGTCTCAGAGTTGACTCTCTGTGTTGCATTCTCTATAATGCTTCGTACTGGATTTCCCTAAATTTTGAAATCTACTCTTTAAAAACAAAACACTTAAATATGCTACTATTTATTGTTTTATTAATGAAAATAATAATGGTCTATATGAAAACAGAAGCAACTTAATTCAGATTTGAAGATATGGAAAAGGTTATTTCAATAAGTGAACTTTAAGCTAATGAGTATTTTAGAAGCTTTAAAATATATTTATAGCACTTTTTCATTCCCCTTCTCTGAAGTCTTTAGTGTCACTCTGGGCTTGCTCTGGATTAGATATTTGCTTTCCTTTTCAGTTGTGTATTGGCCTTTCTTTCTAAATGAGCCTTTCTTTAGCTTATTTGTCTCTTTTCAAACTTGCTTTTGTAGGCTAATGTTTTAATAGCATTGTCCCTTTTCTAAAAGGAAATGAACTTTATCAGCAAATGAAGTGTGTATGCCTTTCCTAAATTGAAGTGAACTCTATTAACAAGTGTTATTTTGAATAGTATTTGTCTTAATGTCTTTAAAATATTAGCAAACAAAAGAAGTCAGATTAACTCAAATAACTGCATATTTACTGACTATTCCCACTCACATTTCCATAGGTGTATCAGGGTATGGGTATAACTTGAACTAGAACTTATAAATAGCTGCAAAATTTTGCACAATATTTACATAAATTTCTGCTGAAGAAAGCCACCAAGAAGTTATTTACATAAAGATTTGTAACTAGATATCAGTGAAAGTGTCAATTCTGGTATTGGAGCAAGAAAGATAAGAGATGGGGATGAGAAAATTGTAACTGCCTCTTCTTACAATAACTGTTGTTGTAGTAATGTTCATATCGTCCTATTACGGAGTTTGGGAAAACTGGCTTACCATGGTAACCAAAAATAATTTGGATATGTTTATTCAACAATACTTAATAATTACTCTGTTGTAGAGTGCTAGAGCTTGCTAGATATTAAATACATAGTGTTTAAAATAGAGCCTGGGTCTCCTAGAGTTTTTAAATCTATTCAATAGGTAAGTATGAGCAAAGCAAACACACAAACGTAAATATGCTATTAAATGTTAATGAATTATAATGGTCTATATGAAAACAGAAGAAGAAGAGAAGGCAATGACACCCCACTCCAGTACTCTTGCCTGGAAAATCCCATGGATGGAGGAGCCCAGTAGGCTGTAGTCCATGGGGTCGCTAAGAGTCGGACACGACTGAGCAACTTCACTTTCACTTTTCAGTTTCATGCATTGGAGAAGGAAATGGCAACCCACTCCAGTGTTCTTGCCTAGAGAATCCTAGGGATGGGGGAGCCTGGTGGGTTGCCATCTATGGGATCACACAGAGTCGGACACAACTGAAGTGACTTACCATATGAAAACAGAAGCAATTTAATTTAATTCAAATTGGAAGATATGATAAAGATTTTCTCAAGAAGTGAACTGGAAGCGAATACATGAGAAATAAGAAAGGATTTGCCAGGAACAAATGGAAGGAAAGGTATTTCATATAGAGGAAATAAGGCATGGAGACATTGGTGCATCAAAGGGCTTGACACACTCAAAAAATTCAAAGACAACATGACTGGAATCTAATAATCGAAAGTAATGAGATTAAGCTGGAGAGCAAGGTGGGCATATGATCGTGTAGGATATTGCTAAGACATGCTTATAATTTGGGATCTTATCCTAAATATAGTGGGTAGTAATTTTAAAGTGTATGAAATAAGTGTGAGACAAGATTAACTGAATGATCATGAGAGAATGGATGATGAAAAACAAAAGAGGAAGCAGATGAGATGAAAGAGTAGCAGCAGTTGAAGTGGGGTAAAGTATGCAGATGCCACATATATTTTTGAGGAGCAGTAGAACCAGAAGGAAAAAGAGGAAAGACTTTTAGAGTTGATGTATCAAGTGAAGAGAGGCAAAAGAAGATCCCAAAGAGCTTCCTCTCCTCTGGATTAAATAACTGGGTATTTTGATATGAGTTACTTATAATTGGAGGACAGAGGAGACTGGAGGGCTACAGTCCAAAGGGTCACAAAGAGTCAGACATGACTGAGTGACTAGGCACACAAGAGGACCAGAGTAAAGTTGCATAACTCTAAGATGGAGAGTTTAGTTTTAGATAGGTGGCACTAGTGATGAAGAACTGGCTGCCAAACTGGAATCAAGATTGCCAGGAGAAATATCAATAACCTCAGACATGCAGATGACACCACCCTTATGGCAGAAAGCAAAGAGAAACTAAAGAGCCTCTTGATGAAAGTGAAAGAGGAGAGTGAAAAAGCTGGCTTAAAACTCAACATTATAGAAACAAAGATCCTGGCATCTGGTCCAATCACTTCATAGCAAATAGATGAAGCAGTGGAAACAGTGACAGACTTTATTTTCTTGGGCTCCAAAATCACTGCAGATAGTGATTGCAGCCATGAAATTAAAAGACTCTTGCTCCTTGGGAGAAAAGCTATATTAAAAAGTAGAGACATTACTTTCCCAACAAAGATCTGTCTAGTCAAAGCTATGGTTTTTCCAGTAGTCATGTATGGATGTGAGAATTGAACCATAAAGAAAGCTGAGCACCAAAGAATTGATGTTTTGAACTCTGGTGTTGGAGAAGACTTGAGAGTCCCTTGGACTGAAGGAGATCCAACCAGTCCATCCTAAAGGAATTCAGTCCTGAATATTCATTGGAAAGATTGATGGTGAAGCTGAAACTCCAATACTTTGGCCATGTGATATGAAGAACTGACTCATTGGAAAAGACCTTGATGCTGGGAAAGATTGAATGCAGGAGGAGAAAGGGATGACAGAGAATGAGGTGGTTTGATGACATCACTGACTCAATGGATATGAGTTTGAGCAAGCTCTGGGAGTTGGTGATGGATAGGGAAGCCTGGTGTGCTGCAGTCCATGGGGTCGCAGAGTTGGACATGACTGAGCAACTGAACTGAACTGCCAGTGCAGGAGATCTAAGAGATACAGTTTCAATCCCTAAGTCAGGAAGATCCCCTGGAGAAGGACTTGGTAACCACTCCAGTGTTCTTAGCTGGAAAATCCCACAGACGGAGGAGCCTGGCACGCTACAATCTATGGGGTCACAAAGAGCTGGACATGACTGAAGCAACTTAGCATGCATCCAAGCATGTTAAGAAATCTGAGTGGCATGTTTGTTATCTCTGAGATGAGCACAGGAGTTGACTATAAAAGTCTAGCTCACAAGAGTGGCTTGAGCTAGGAGCACAAATTTGAGAGTTACCACTATGGTCACGTCCAACTCTTCTCCACCCCATGGACTGTAGTCTGTCTTGCTCTTCTGTTTGTGGAATTCCCCAGGCAAGAATACAGGAGTCGGTAGCCATTCCGTTCTCCAGGGGATCTTTCTGACCCAAAAATTGAACCTGGGTCTCCCTCATTGCAGGCAGACTATTTATCATCTGAGCCAGCAGGGAAACCTTGTATAAATGTCACCAAACACCAAAGAAATAGATACTATGACCCAGTGAGAAAATCTAAGGTGAAAACTGAAGATAATTCAAGGCCAAACTTTGTAGAACTCCCGAATCCAAGCAATTGCTTAGAAAATGAAGTATAAGTTAACAGAACTGGGAGAACTTAGAGGTCAGAAGACAACAGTGGACAAGGAAGTGTGGTGTCTGAAAGATCACTGTTGTTGTTCAGTTGCTAAGTCATGTCCAACTCTTTGTGACCACCTGGACTGCAGCAACCCAGGCTTCCCTGTCCTTAACCATTTATCAGAGTTTGCTCAAACTCATGTCCATTGAGTCAGTGATTCATCCAACTATCTCATCCTCTGTTGTCCCCTTCTCCTCCTGCCCTCAATCTTTCCCAGCATCAGACTCTTTTCCAATGAGTTGGCTCTTTGCTTCAGGTGACCAAAGTATTGGAGCTTTAACTTCAGCATTAGTCCTTACAATGAATATTCAAGATAGATTTCAGGATGGACTGGTTTGATCTTCTTGCTGTTCAAGGGATTCTCAAGGGTCTGAAAGATAAAAAGAGAGAGATCTCATCACTAAGGGCTAAGAGGTCCATTGCATTTTGACTATGGAGAAGATTCCATGGCTTTAACAAGAGCTGTTTCTTTGAAAAAGTGAGGCTAGAATTGCAAATAGTGTGAATAAAAGAAGGAAAGATAGGTAAGAAGGTAGAAACACGACAGCAGATGATGCTTATGGTATTCATGGTTATACAGAGACAGAAAACACAATAGGGTTAAAAAAGGGATATGAAATCAAAGAAAGCTTTGGCATTTGTCTTTTTTAAAGATATGAATTATCAGAACTTGTTTGCAAGTTGTTGGGGGTAGATCCTGTTAAGTGAAATAGACTAGATATGCAAGAGGAGAGGGAATAACCAAAGAACAGAAGTTAGAGAATTAAGAGCTATTAGATTTTGACAAAAGTAGAGCTTTCCCTTTATCGTTAGAAAGAAGATGGAAATGGTTCAGACAGATGAAAGGTGGTATAGGATGATAAGATTAGTATGAAAAGAATGAAGACCAAAAATTATCTAATTCCTTTCAGTAAATGTGATGTGATTGCACTGATTATAAAATATTTTAAACTATACATTATATCAGAGAAGGCAATGGCACCCCACTCCAGTACTCTTGCCTGGAAAATCCCATGGATGGGGGAGCCTGGTGGGCTGCAGTCCATGGGGTCGTGAAGAGGCAGAGACGACTGAGCGACTTCCCTTGCACTTTTCACTTTCATGCATTGGAGAAGGAAATGGCAACCCACTCCAGTGTTCTTGTCTGGAGAATCCCAGGGATGGGGGAGCCTGGTGGGCTGCCGTCTATGGGGTCGCACAGAGTCAGACACGACTGAAGCAACTTAGCAGCAGCAGCAGCAGCATACATTATATACTTTACATATATAAGTATATATTATATTTTCAATAAAATAAGATGTAAAAAAAGACACAAAAAATACAGTTAAATATACAATAAATTTAGCAATGGAATTTTCCCCTTTTACACCTTGTCTTATAAAGCAATCGGTAGGTCTTGTTGTATAATAGCAAATGACAATCTTGCCTTAAGTTTTAAGGACAAACATAAAAACCCAACTTATATGAATGTCTGAGAGTACATTTGATAGAACATCTTACTAGAAACCATCAAAAGTTGAAAGGCTTATGCCACTAATATAAAGCTTGTTTCATTCCATCTGCAGAAATCTGGCAATACACGCAATAAACTATAAAATCCCCAATAAAGGATGTTGTTTTCCATTGCTTTCCTCCCCCAAATCTTGTATTTGCAGAATATTTCTGTTTGATCTCTCTGTTTAGTAAAATGCATAGGTTCCTTGCCAATTTATTACATAATATGTCATGACAAGCCAGAAAAAGGTAGCTTCTTTCTCCATTGTTTATTTTAGGGGTTTATTTTATCCTTTTCATCCTCAGATTCTGACTGAAAAACTCTAAAATTCAGTTGTAGTTCCATCAAGAAGCAAATGACTCATTAGGATTTGTTGTTGTTGTTTAGTCGCTAAGTTGTGTCTGACTTTTTTGTGACCCCATGGACTGTAGCTCACCAGGCTCCTCTGTCCATGGAATTCTCCAGGCAAGAATACTGGTGTGGGTTGCTGTTTCCTTCTCCAGGGGATCTTCCTGACCCAGGGATCAAACCTGCAGCTCCTGCATTGGCAGGTGGATTCTTTACCTCTGAGCCACCTGGGAAGCCCCCTCCTTAGTTTTAGGTGTTGTGACAAGAGGTTTCCTTCCTCCCTCCCGCACTTCTTCCCTTCTTTCTTTCTTGTCCTTCTTCCTCCTTTCTGCTCAATTTTTCTTTCTTTCTCCCTTCATCTCTCTTGTTGACCTTTCTGCCAGCCTGCCTGAAGATTTGAAGATGAAAAGACTTTTATTCAAAAAGTGTTCAGAAAACTCTCATTGCTGAATATTGGCTCCCTAAAAAATGAGCATGAATATCCTCCAAGGTCACTGTTAATTCTCTGACTCAAAATCATTGTAAAATGATCACTATTCTGTTAAATAAGTTTGAAACCAGGAAAAAAAGAAAACTTGTCAGCAACTGTGTATATAATACAATTAGCAAAGGCAACCATGTTACTTTCCAGTTGAAGTTACTTGCTGGCATTTGTTTACAATGCCCATCCACTAGCTTTATTTTGGAGTTGCCCTTGGAAAATTGCCCAGAGTAAAAATCCTAATTATAGATCCAGTGGCAGTGGTAATATCAGGAAATGGCAGTATAGTTTTCAGGACAAGAGACACATTAGGCCTTTGTGTTTACTTGTTTGGTGCTTTGGAAGAAATTTTAAAAATAAGTAATCTTTGAATTATAGAAAGGAAAGCTAATTTTTTCAATTCATTTCATTAAACTTTAATCATTGCCAACTTACACCACAATGAATTTTAAATGATCTCTTTCTTATTTTAAACATATTCATTAAACTACGTGCTTCTATGCAATTGGCAAGTATGTTCTTAAATTATATTATCAATATTCTTAAATGTCTTCAGAAGTGGTAAGCATGCAATTTCTTTCTTGGCTGCGCCAGAAATTTCATAGGTAAAGTGTTCTCCTACTTATATTTATCAAACATTTTCTTGTTACAACTTAAATTGACTCCTTGTTTTGACTTTAATGAGGTTTATATTTCCTAAAAATTATGGCCTATTATATAGAATCTCATCAGAACAAATTCAAAACCAAGTCAAATGAGAATAGTCAACATATTTCTATAGAGGTGCAAAGGAAAGCTTTTCTCTGCTTTTATAAAAAATTGAGTTTTCAATAGCTGTCAACATTAGTAAGGAGGAAATTATTACACTTATACATAGTTTATGATTTATCTGAAATGAAATAATCTCAGACTTGAATATTCTTCTTGTCAATTGATAACTTGGCATGAAGATTAAATACTGGGATAAATTATACTTTTAGAGAAGCCAGAGCTTCAGGAAGGAAAGATTCTTTTTTTTTTTTATTTAAATTTATTTATTTTAATTAGAGGCTAATTACTTTACAATATGGGAGAAGGCAATGGCAACCCACTCCAGTACTCTTGCCTGGAAAATCCCATGCACAGAGGAGCCTGGTAGGCTGCAGTCCACGGGATCGTGAAGAGTGGGACAGGACTGAGCGACTTCACTTTCACTTTTCACTTTCATGCATTGGAGAAGGAAATGGCAACCCACTCCAGTGTTCTTGCCTGGAGAATCCCAGGGACGGCAGAGCCTGGTGGCCTGCCGTCTGTGGGATTGCACAGAGTCGGACACGACTGAAGCAACTTAGTAGTAGTAGTACTTTACAATATTGTATTGGTTTTGCCATACATCAACATGAATCCGCCACGGGTGTACACGTGTTCCCAATCCTGAACCTCCCTCCCACTTCCCTCCCCATACCATCCCTCTGGGTCATCCCAGTGCACCAGCCCCCAGCTTCCTGTATCCTGCATCGAATCTGGACTGGCGATTCGTTTCTTATATGACATTATACATGTTTCAATGCCATTCTCCCAAATCTTCACATCCCTCCCTCTCCCACAGAGTCCAAAAGACTATTCTATACATTTGTGTCTCTTTTGCTGTCTCGCATATAGGGTTATCGTTACCATCTTTCTAAATTCCATATATATGCATTAGTATACTGTATTGGTGTTTTTCTTTCTGGCTTACTTCACTCTGTATAATCGGCTCCAGTTTCATCCACCTCATTAGAACTGATTCAAATGTATTCTTTTTAATGGCTGAGTAAAGTGAAAGTGAAGTCGCTCAGTCGTGTCCGACCCTCAGCGACCCCATGGACTGCAACCTTCCAGGCTCCTCCGTCCATGGGATTTTCCAGGCAAGAGTACTGGAGTGGGATGCCATTGCCTTCTCCGAATACTCCATTGTGTATATGTACCACAGCTTTCTTATCAATTCATCTGCTGATTCTTGAGCTAGCTTTCAAAGAATGAGAAAGGTTCAGAAAGCAGAAATTCTAAATGACATTCGCAGCTGAAGGAATAATGATGATTTAGGGTCATAGTGAATATTTCTTTAAAACCCATCACCACAAGTCCATTTTCTACATGTGCATCTCTATTCCTTCCCTACGAAATGGTTCATTAGTTCCATTTTTCAAAGATTCCAAATATCATTAATTTATGATATTCGTTTTTCTCTTTCTGACTTACTTCACTCTGACAGACTCTGGGTTCATCCATACAACTACAAATAACCCAATTTTGTTCCTTTTTATGGCTGAGTGTTCTATTGTATATATGTGCCACATTTTCTTTATCCATTCTTCTGTTGATGGAAATACAGGTTGTTTCCATGTCCCAACTATTGTAAATAGTGCTGCAATGAACACTGGGACTCATGGACACAGGCAAGGAAGGAGAGGGTGGGAGCAACTGAGAGAGAAGCATTGACATGTATAGACTACCATGTATAAAATGGCTTCCCAGGTGGCTCAGTGATAAAGAATCTCTCTGCCAATGCAGGAGACATGGGTTTGATCCTTCTGTTGGGAAGAACCCCTGGAGAAGGAAATGACAATTTACTCCAGTATTCTTGCCTAGGAAATCCCATGGACAGAGGAGCCTGGTGAGGCTACAGTTCATGGGGTTGCAAAAGAGTTAGATACAACTTAGTGACTAAACAACAGCAAAAAGAACAAACAAACAATAATATGTGTCAAATAGATACTGCGAAGCTGCTATATAGCACAGGGAGTTAAGCTCAGTCTCTGTGATGACCTAGAGGGATTGGAGGTGTGTGCAAGGAGGAAAATAACTTTTATACAAAAATAATTGTACAGCTTATATAATTATGTGTATACAATTATGTATAGAATATAAATGGTTACATACACACACACAAAAGACTGTATATGGCACATATACAGATATTTTAAATGATAGCCTAAAATTTATCATTACTTCCATTTTCAGAATACAAATAAGTTAGTGCCTTTTCCTAAATTAAACACAAAAAAGGAATTTTCTTCTTCACTCTAAGCAGAAAGGATTTCACAACATCCCAGGAGACAGTCTTGGCAATGACAAGCCAAATCTAAGTCCACAGCACATGATGATACAATTGTCATCAAGCAGACTTTTGACCATTTGTGTCATATTGTAAATAAAACAGCTTCTTGACTGGCTTCCTGAGATGAAAACCAGCTGTGTCGTGGTTGGTTACTCATAGCATTTTAATTATTACTTGCTATCCATAAAGAGGATTAAAATTGTTGTACATGTGTGCTAACCACCTAAAAAACAGGAAAAACATCTTATTCTTGGAAGTGTTTTTGACAGAGTGCGTGTTGACATCAGAGAGGAAAAGTTCCATATGACAATGTCCTTGGGCTATTGTCTATTAAAGCTCAATTAACAATGTAAAAAAGGATACTCTCAGTTTAAATTACAGGATTATTTTCTTCATTTCCAACAAGTCTTGAAGTTTACAGCTTACATATTCCTGATTCACATCTCAGCAAGAAAAAAAAAAAAAAAACAGTCAAATAGTCAAAACCATTTCACTGAGGAATTAAAATTAGGCTTTTGTGCAAAAGAAGCAACTAAATCGAAATTTTAGGAGCCTAATATGTATATTAAAGGGAGTGATACATCCTATTATGAATGGTTTCGCATTGCAGAAATTGAGGAGCAGCCCAGGTCTATTTCTATTTCATTTATCAGGGCTATCACATAACAATCTGATAGTTCTGAACAATTAGCTGTTACACACATTTGAAAGATATGTTTTCTCTTTTATTTTTCAAACAGTGAGGTAACTTGAAAAACAGTTTTGTTAAGAAAACACACTGAGTATAAAGGGAAATGAATTAAAGTTCAAGAAGCCTGAATCTGCCTCCTAGCCTCTCCTTGACTTTACTCTGGATGACATGGAATAGGCTTTTGATGATTTGCATTTAGATGATTTCTCAGTGAAAGGCCAGATATGCTCTGTCCTAGTTTAAAGAAATAGTTTGGATCTTTAGGTCTAATTTAATTTGTGTGGAATGAGTAAGCCCTTTCCTAATTAGAAACAGCATTAAAGTTAACTTCTCAACATTTGTGTTTATGTTTTTATTATTCATGTATAGTGTCTTTATATTTGTATTGCCATAGGGCTTCCTTATATTTGAAAAGGTCCTAAAGTTTTCCTTCCATTTTTTATATAATGTTTGTGACATCAAATGTTGATACGTATATATGGATGTCTACAGTCTCTATTAGCAGACACAACGTGATGTTTTGTTCATTTTCGCTTCACTTAAAAAGAAAAAGAGAATCAGGACCCTCATATAATAATAATGATTTAGTTCACTTTCTTAAATAAGAAAATACACTCAGGAGATTTGATTGGCTTATCCAAGGAGATGCAGAAGGATGGTGAGTAGCTGGCATATGGCTGAAGACAAGGTCTAGTGGGTTTTGCACTGTCCTGCAGCATCATTCTCCTGAAAGAGATCTTTGCTGAAAGGAGTCTCTCTTGGTTCCAATATGACCAGTCAAATTATTTTACTGAAGTGGTGAAATCCTGTGAAAGTTGTAATACATGAATATTTGGACACATCTTTCTATGAAGTTTAGCCTCATGATAAGACTAAAATCACCTGGAGTCAACCCAAATTAAAGCATCAGAAACAATGATTCTCATTACAATTCCCAGAATGTTACCTCATAATGTCACTGGCTCAGATAGCAGTCAGTTAATAGCTATAATACAATGTCACAACTTTGAGGAGTGAGACCTTCCCTTACCTCCAGCCAGCTCTTATCACAGAATATCAAACCTAAACCTGCAGACATATGAAGGGTGATCTTTGACGTAGGCCAGATTTTAAACTGTCATTGATGCATGGCAAAGACCTGATGCTGGGAAATATTGAAGACAGGAGGAGAGAGGGACAACTGAGGACAAGATGGTTGGATGGCATCACTGACTCCTTGGACATGAGTTTGAGCAGACTCCAGGGTATGGTGAAGGACAGGGAAGCCTCCTGTGCTGCAAGCCATGGGGTCGCAAAGAGTCAGACACAACTGAGCAACTGAACAACAATAACAAATTGATGAAATAGATATTCAGTTCTAGAAGATGTTAGTAAAGTGGCAACACTATGTATATTATTCAACAGACATGACTAAGTTCTAACAAAATATAGAGACTATCCAGAGAAATATTAGAAAACGAAACATTATTCTGGAAGATGTTATTCAAAAGTATTCTTTAATGTATAACTGTCCCATCAGAGAGTTGAAAGTAATAATAATAATAAGCTCATGCTCTTTAATATTTTAGCATGTGTCATGATTTTATCATGCTAGAGAACTCTATCTTCCAATTTATCAGTTGATAAAAAGTTATATTCAAAGACACAGCTCTGTTATACTATTCATTTCTTGTGAGAAGATTTAGCCATTCAATTTCCATTTAATAGCTTACATTTTTCCAAATCATGACAATGATACTTAGATCTACTTGTTAAAATAGCCAATCTCACTGTTTTGATTTGAGTTTGAAAATACTGCTCTTGCTTCTTGTCTTGTTTCTTTCTTAAGGATGAATGATCAAATAATTCATACAAACAACTTTGATTTCCCTCATTAGCATTTGTTTATGGTTGAAAATATTAGAATTTCAATGATTAATAGTGAATTATTTCTGCTTAATGTTTAGGATGTGGACATGTACTTGGAGTTCTATATATGACATTCAAATACATTTTAAAAATCTCTTTTAAATGGTTCATGTAAATTTAAACCTTAACTTTGTGTCATTTAATATTTATTAATTATTTCTAATTTAGACCCTGAGTACTTCCAGAAATTATGGAAGACACCTTATAATGGAAAATATATATTAAAATATAAAAATTAAAGTAATACAATGCCAGAATGAAGAAGTTAAATGTTAAGCACAATCTGGGGGGAAACATGGCCAAAAAACCGTTCCAATTGAATACTAAGTTTGGTTTTGATTTGTACTATAGGCAAAGTGAAAAACTGTAAAGCAATACCATATTCAGGCTTCTCTCGCTGGCATCCTCAGAAATGTACACAATTGGATACTTTTCCAATCATAAGTATGAAGTAATTGCCAGGGCACATTGTGATTAGTCGCTTAGTCATGTCCGACTCTTTGTGACCCTATGGACCGTAGCCTGCTAGGCTCCTCTGTCCATGGGGATTCTCCAGCCAAGCATACTCAGAGAAGGCAATGGCACCCCACTCCAGTACTCTTGCCTGGAGAATCCCATGGACCGAGGAGCTTGGTAGGCTGCAGTCCATGGGGTCGCTAAGAGTCGGACACGACTGAAGCGACTTAGCAGCAGCAGCAGCAGTCAAGCATAATAGAGTGGGTTGCCACTCCCTCCTCCAGGGGATCTTCCCAACACAGGGATGAACCCAGGTCTCCCACATTGCGGGCTGATTCTTGATCATCTAAGCGGCTAGGGAAGCCCAAGAATACTGGAGTGAGTAGCCTATCCCTTCTTCAGGGGATCTTCCTAACCCAGGAATCAAACTGGGGTCTCCTGCATTGCAGGAGGATTCTTTACCAGCTGAGCTACCAGGGAAACCCAGGGCACATTAAATCAGATGAAATCCCTGGCTAGAAATATCCAGGGTCAGGTTCTCCTGCCTTAATAGGAGCAACAGGGCTGAAAACTGACTCTGGATGGAGTTTGGTTAAAAGGTAACTGTATCATCCATAGCACAGTGAGGTATCATCACTCCAAACCCGCATTAATAATATTAAAAAAAAGAAAGAAGGGAGAATCAAAGACAGAAAAGCCAGTTGTTGCCTTCAAGCATGTTTATGTTGCCTTCAGGTTAAATGAGACTTATAATTCAGAGACCTGATTGATTTTCTTTTATGTGCATATTTGCATGAAACTCTGGTTTAGTTTCATTTGCATATACATGAATAAGCATAGATAAGCTACAGAAAATATCTCTTTGAAAGTATTACAATTTTAAGATGTCTCAAAAGCCATTGGTTACTGTGAAATAATAAAAAGCAGTCTTATCTTACAGCATAGGTAAAAATCAACTCCAAATGGATGAAAGACAAACATAAGACATGAAATGGTAAAACTCCTAGAAGAAAATGTAGGGAAAAGCTCTATGACTGATTTTAGCAATGGTTTCTTGAAATTGACACCAAAAGCACAAGCAACAAAAGGAAAAATAAATGCGTGGGACTACATTAAAGTAAAAAGTCTCTGCACAGCAAAGGAAACAATCAAAAACCTGAGAAGGAAACCTATGAAATGGTAGAAAATATTTGCAAGCCACCTATCTCACATGAGTTAATATACAAAACATACAAGGAATTCATAAACTCAGGAGGGAAGAAAAGAATAATTCAGTTAAAAGTTGGCAAAGAATCTGAATAGATGATTTTTCCAAAGACATACAAATGGTCAACAGGTATATGAAAAGATTCCCAACATTACTAATCACCAGAAAAATACAAATCAAAACTAAAATGAGATACCACATACTTGCTAGAATGGCTATTACACAAAGTCAGAAGTTAACATGTATTAAAGATGTTGTGAGACAGAACTGTGAGTGTCTCCTGTGGAGGTACAGAGCAGCAGTGGACTGCCACAGGGACAGGGGCTCTGGGTGCATCAGACTTGGGTATGGCATAAGCCTTCTTGGAGAAGATCACCATTAACCCTACCATAGAGCTGCCAGAACTTACACAGGACTGGGAAATAGACTCTCAGAGTGCACAACAGAACCTTGTGTTCACCAAGACCCAGGAGAAAGGAGCAGGGACCCTACAGGGGACTGACCCAGACTTGCTCAAGAGTGTCCAGGAGTCCCCAGCAGAGGCATGGGCCGGTGGTGGTCTGCTGCAGGATTGGGGGCAGTGAGTGTAGCAGTACATGCATGGCATCTTCTGAAAGAGGTTACCTTTATCTTCTCCAGTGGACCACATTCTGTCAGACCTCTCCACCATAACCTGCCTGTCTTGGATGGCCCCAAACGGCATGGCTTAGTTTCATTGAGTTAGACAAGGCTGTGTTCCATGTGATTAGATTAACTAGTTTTCTGTTATTATGGTTTGTGTGTCTGCCCTCTGATTCGTCTCTCAACACCTACCATCTCATTTGGGTTTCTCTTATCTGGGACATGGGACATCTCTTCACGGCTACTCCAGCAAAGCGCAGCTGTTGCTCCTTACCTTGGACTAGGGGTATCTCCTCACAGCTGCCCCTCCTGACCTTGAACGTGGAGTAGCTCCTCTCGGCCCTCCTGCACCTGCGCATCCACTGCTCCTTGGACTTGGGATTGCTCCTCTCAGCTATGGTCAGAGGTTCATGACATTGTATAAGAGACAGGGATCAAGACCATCCCCATGGAAAGAAATGCAAAAAAGCAAAATGACTGTCTAAGGAGGCCTTACAAATAGCTGTGAAAAGAAGAGAAGTGAAAAGCAAAGGAGAAAAGGAAAGATGTAAGCATCTGAATGCAGAGTTCCAAATAATAGCAAGGAGCGATAAGAAAGCCTTCCTCACCGATCAATGCAAAGAAATAGAGGAAAACAACAGAATGGGAAAGACTAGAGATCTCTTCAAAAAAATTACAGATACCAAGGGAACATTTCATGCAAAGATGGGCTCGATAAAGGACAGAAATAGTATGGACCTAACAGAAGCAGAAGATATTAAGAAGAGATGGCAAGAATACACAGAAGAACTGTACAAAAAAGATCACAACCCAGATAATCACGATGGTGTGATCACTGACCTAGAGCCAGACATCCTGGAATGTGAAGTCAAGAGGGTCTTAGAAAGCATCACTATGAATAAAGCTAGTGGAGGTGATGGAATTGCAGTTGAGCTATTTCAAATCCTGAACGATGATGCTGTGAAAGTGCTGCCCTCAATATGCCAGCAAATTTGGAAAACTCAGCAGTGGCCACAGGTCTGGAAAAGGTCAGTTTTCATTCCAACCCCAAAGAAAGGCAATGCCAAAGAATCCTCAAACTACCTCACAATTGCACTCACCTCACACGCTAGTAAAGTAATGCTCAAAATTCTCCAAGCCAGGCTTTCACAATACATAACCATGAACTTCCAGATGTTCAAGCTGGTTTTAGAAAAGGTAGAGGAGCCAGAGATCAAATTGCCAACATCTGCTGGATCATGGAAAAAGCAAGAGAGTTCCAGAAAAACATCTATTTTTGCTTTATTGACTATGCCAAAGCCTTTGACTGTGTGGATCACAATAAACTGTGGAAAATTCTGAAAGAGATGAGAATACCAGACGACTTGACCTGCCTCTTGAGAAATTTGTATGCAGGTCAGGAAGCAACAACTAGAACTGGGCATAGAACAACAGACTGGTTCCAAATAGGAAAATGAGTACTTCAAGGCTATATACTGTCACCCTGCTTATTTAATTTATATGCAGAGTACATCATGAAAAACGCTGGGCTGGAAGAAGCACAAGATGGAATCAAGATTACCAGGAGAAATATCAATAACCTCAGATATGCAGATGACACCATCCTTATGGCAGAAAGTGAAGAGGAACTAAAAAGCCTCCTGATGAAAGTGAAAGAGGAGAGTGAAAAAGTTGGCTGAAAGCTCAACATTCAGAATACGAAGATCATGGCATCTAGTCCCATCACTTCATGGGAAATATATAGGGAAACAGTGGAAAGAGTGTCAGACTTTATTTTTGGCGGCTCCAAAATCACTGCAGATGGTGATTGCAGCCATGAAATTAAAAGATGCTTACTCTACCAGGGTCCAGCCCTGGTTGGATCCAGGGATTCCCTCGGGAGGACGGCGTCAGCGACTGAGAGAGATAGAGAAAGAGATAAGGAAAGAATTTTGCAGTTAAGAAAATAGAGGAGAGAAAAGAGGCTGATATTCCTTGGTTTACGCAGAAAGCCAATAAAGCCCCAGCACAGGACTTGTTCTGTTCACGTAGGCCACAGGCGCCCTCTCAAATAGCTGAAGGTGCCCCACCTTAGGCACCTTCTTGGGTGGGTCTTAGAAGCCCAGGCAGGGAAGTGAAGGCAGAGGGCCCTGTGCTCCAGGGAATCAGCCTGAAAAGGAAAAGGAAAGAGAAAGAACGACATGCGGAGACCAAGCTTCGGTGAGCAAGGCCCATAGCTTTATTTTCAAAGGGAGCTTATATACCTTAAGTTGTGCATAGAGGATAATAGGGGGTGTAAAATTATGCAAAGTCATCAGTCTTTGATCTTTATCGAGATCAGGCTTTTCTTTTTTGCAAACTTATCATATACAAATAGTTTAGGTGATTTACATCATCTTCTGGCCAGAAGGCCTGTTAACATTTTATGACTCTGATAAAGGTTTGTCAACCATAAGACTTATTTTCTCTAAGAGTAATTATTTTAAAGTTTGGCGCCATCCTCTGAAGGTGTTAGATAAAGTTGCATTCCTATAGGGCAGAGGTGCAGTGGGTTTACAAGGAAAGAATTTATTACCTTAAGGGTCTAAAGTTAGCACCAAGGCCACTATTTATTTTTTCTATGTACCAACTATATTAATTAACACACTTCCAAGGATACAATACAGGGGATGTGGAAACTTGGCAGCAAGCATTGGCTCAACAATGAAATCTTCTACTAGTTCTAACAATTTCTAACTCTCCGAGAGGCTCTATACTATTTGAATATCTTAAGCTTCCCTTGCCTCTCGGGGTTGGGAGACTGTAAACAATCATATGCGTAGCTGTAGGAGTCCGGGTAAACCTGTCAGGCAAGTTAGAGAGCCATCTGAGGGGTTTGGATTGAAACACTCCTATGATGCCCAGGAGGCTAATTAGCTAGAGCTCTAAGTTGATTGGGAGAGGTGATGGCACCCCACTCCAGTACTCTTGCCTGGAAAATCCCATGGACGGAGGAGCCTGGTGGGCTACAGTCCATGGGGTCACTAAGAGTCGGACATGACTGAGCGATTTCACTTTCACTTTTCACTTTCAAGCACTGGAGAAGGAAATGGCAACCCACTCCAGTGTTCTTGCCTGGAGAATCCCAGGGACGGGGGAGCCTGGTGGGTTGCCGTCTATGAGGTCGCACAGAGTCGGACATGACTGAAGTGACTTAGCAGCAGCTACGTTGATTTCCTTCAGAGAAAAGGGGTCTGGGATAACCCCCCATGACTGTCAGAGGAGTTGGTGAAAGTCATGAAGCAGTAAAACAGACAGACTCTGGTTTTGGGGTAGATGCTCAGGCAGGCCCAGAGGGGCACCCCTTGAGTTCTGGCTCACCTTGCCCACCAGAACTCTCCCACATGACCTTGTCATGGGTGGGGACTCCCGTGCTGGCTCCCAGCATTACTCCTTGGGAGGAAAGTTATGACCAACCTAGATAGCATATTCAAAAGCAGAGACATTACTTTGCCAACAAAAGTCCATCTAGTCAAGGCTATGGTTTTCCCAATGGTCATGTACGGATGTGAAAGTTGGACTGTAAAGAAAGCTGAGCGCTGAAGAATTGATGCTTTTGAACTGTGGTATTGGAGAAGACTCTTGAGAGTCCCTTGGACTGAAGGAGATCCAACCAGTCCATCCTAAAGGAGATCAGTCCTGGGTGTTCATCGGAAGAACTGATGCTAAAGCTTAAACTCCAATACTTCAGCCACCTCATGGGAAGAGTTGACTCATTGGAAAAGACTCTGATGCTGGGAGGGATTGGGGGCAGGAGGAGAAGGGGATGGCAGAGAATGAGATGGCTGGATGGCATCATCACCCAGTTTTCCCCTCAGTCAGTCTCTCCCCTCAGGAAGCTTCCACAAGCCTCTTATCCTTCTCCATCAGAGGGCAGACAGACTGAAAATCACAGTCACAGAAAACTAACCAATCTGATCATCAATCCCTTAGAAAACATGGAGTAGCCCTCATAGTCAACAAAAGAGTCCAAAATGCAGTACTTGGATTGCAATCTCAAAAACGACAGAATGATCTGTTAGTTTCCAAGCCAAACCATTCAATGTCATGATAATCCAAGTATATACCCTGACCAGTAATGCTGAAGAAGCTGAAGTTGAACCCAAACAAGAGTTTGGGTGAACTCTGGGAGTTGGTGATGGAGAGGGAGGCCTGGCATGCTGCAATTTATGGGTTCGCAAAGAGTCAGATGTGACTGAGCAGCTGAACTGAAAGGAATTGAACCTTTATCTTCATTATCTTCATTTGACCTCAGGTCAAAGGGAAGGAATACTGCCCCACCCATCAATAGAAAATTGGATTAAAGATTACTGAACATGTCCCCACCCATCCGAACAACACCCAGTTTTCCCCTCAGTCAGTCTCTCCCCTCAGGAAGCTTCCACAAGCCTCTTATCCTTCTCCATCAGAGGGCAGACAGACTGAAAATCACAGTCACAGAAAACTAACCAATCTGATCACATGGACCACAGCCTTGTCTAACTCAGTGAAACTATGAGCCATGCAGGGCCACCCAAGACAGACAGGTCATGGTGGAGAGTTCTGACTAAACATGGTGCACTAGAGAAGGAAATAGCAAACCACTTCATTATTCTTGTCTTGAGAACCCCATGGACAGTATAGAAAGGCAAAAAGATAGGACACTGAAAGATGAACTCCACAGGTTGGTAGGTGCCCAATATGCTACTGGAGATCAGTGGAGAAATAACTCCAGGAAGAATGAAGAGATGGAGCCAAAGCAAAAACAACACACAGTTGTAGATGTAACTGGTGATGGAAGCAAAGTCTGATGCTATAAAGAGCAATATTGCAGAGGAACCTGGAATGTTAGGACCATGAATCAATGCAAATTGGAAGTGGTCAAACAGGAGATGGCAAGAGTGAACATCAACATTTTAGAAATCAGTGAACTTAAAATGGACTGGAATAGATGGATTTAACTCAGATAACCATTATATCTACTACTCTGGGCAAGAATCCCTTAGAAAACATGGAGTAGCCCTCATAGTCAACAAAAGAGTCCAAAATGCAGTACTTGGATTGCAATCTCAAAAACGACAGAATGATCTGTTAGTTTCCAAGCCAAACCATTCAATATCATGATAATCCAAGTATATACCCTGACCAGTAATGCTGAAGAAGCTGAAGTTGAACAGTTCTATGAAGACCTACAAGACGTTCTAGAACTAACACTAAAAAAAGATGTCCTTTTCATTATAGGGGACTGGAATGCAAAAGCAGGAAGTCAAGAAACACCTGGAGTAACAGGCAAATTTGGCCTTGGAGTATGGAATGAAGCAGGGCAAAGGCTAAATAAAGTTTTGCCAAGAGAACACACTGGTCATGGCAAACACCCTCTTCCAACAACAGAAAAGAAGACTCTACACATGGATATCACCAGATGGTCAATACTGAAATCAGATTGAATATATTCTTTGCAGGCAAAGATGGAGAAGCTCTATACCATCAATTAAAAACAAGACCGGGAACTGACTGTGGCTCTGATAATAAATTCCTTATTTCCAAATTCAGACATAAATTAAAGAAACTAGGGAAAACCACTAGACCATTAAGGTATGACTGAAGACAAATACCTTATGATTATACAGTGGAAGTGGCAAATAGATTCAAGGGATTAGATCTGATAGACAGAGAGCCTGAAGAACTATGGACAGAGTTTCATGACATTGTATAGGAGACAGGGATCAAGACCATCCCCAAGAAAAATAAAGGCAGAAAAGCAAAATAGCTGCCTGAGGAGGCCTTACAAATAGCTGTTAAAAGAAGAGAAGCCAAAAGCAAAGGATAAAAGGAATAATATATCCATTTAAATGCAGAGATCCAAAGAATAGAAAGGAGAGATAAGAAACTCTTCCTCAGTGGTCCCTGAAAAGAAATAGAGGAAAACAATAGAACGGGAAAGACTAGAGATCTCTTCAAGAAAATTAGAGATACCAAGGGAACATTTCATGCAAAGATGGGCACAATAAAGGACAGAAATGGTATGGACATAAGAGAAGCAGAAGATATCAAGAAGAGGTGTCAAGAATACATAGAACTATACCCAAAAGATCTTCACAACCCAGATAATCATGAGGGTATGATCACTCACCTAGAGCCAGACATCTTGGAATGTGAAGTCAAGTGGGCCTTAGCAAGCATCACTACGAACAAAGCCAATGGTTCAGTCAGTTCAGTTCATTCGCTCTGTCATGTCCGACTCTTTGCAACCCCATGAACCACAGCACGCCAGGCCTCCCTGTCCATCACCAACTCCCGGAGTTTACCCAAACTCATGTCCATTGAGTCGGTGATGCATCTAACCATCTCATCCTCTATCATCCCCTTCTCCTCCCACCTTCAATCTTTCCCAACATCAGGGTCTTTTCAAATGAGTCAGCTCTTCCTATCAAGTGGCCAAAATATTGGAGTTTTAGCTTC
Organism: Bubalus kerabau; assembly: GCF_029407905.1. Lineage (NCBI taxonomy): Eukaryota > Metazoa > Chordata > Mammalia > Artiodactyla > Bovidae > Bubalus > Bubalus kerabau. The sequence continues at coordinate 51,986,576 of NC_073635.1, forward strand.
AATATAAGTCCTTCCAATGAACACTCAGAACTTATTTCCTTTAGGATGGACTGGTTGGATCTCCTTGTAGTCCAAGGGACTCTCAAGAGTTTTCTCCAACACCACAGTTCAAAAGCATCAATTCTTCTGCACTCAGCTTTCTTATAGTCCAACTCTCACATCCATACATGACTAATGGAAATACCATAGCCTTGACTAGACGGACCTTTGTTGACAAAGTAATGTCTCTGCTTTTTAATATACTGTCTAGGTTGGTCATAACTTTCCTTCCAAGGATTAAGTGTCTTTTAATTTCATGGCTTCAGTCACCATCTGCAGTGATTTTATTGGAGGTGATGGAAGTCCAGTTGAGCTATTAAAAACCCTAAAAGATGATGCTGTGAAAGTGCTGCACTCAAAATGCCAGCAAATTTGGAAAACTCAGCAGTGGCCACAGGACTGGAAAAGTCAGTTTTCATTCCAATCCCAAAGAAAGGCAATGTCAAAGATTGCTCAAACTACTGCACAGTTGCACTCATCTCACACATTAGTAAAGTAATTCTCAAAATTCCCCAAGCCAGACTTCAACAGTATGTGAACTGTGAAATTCCAGATGTTCAAGCTTGTTTTAGAAAAGGCAGAGGAACCAGAGATCAAATTGCCAACATCGACTGGATTACAGAAAAAGCAAGAGAGTTCCAGAAAAACATCTATTTCTGCTTTATTGACTATGCCAAAGCCTTTGACTGTGTGGCTCACAATAAACTGTGGAAAATTCTGAAAGAGATGAGAATACCAGAGCACCTGACCTGCCTCTTGAGAAATCTGTATGCAGGTCAGGAAGCAACAGTTAGAACTGGACATGGAACAACAGACTGATTCCAAATAGGAAAAGGAGAATATCAAGGCTGTATACTGTCACCCTGCTTATTTAACTTATATGCAGAGTACATCATGAGAAACACTGGGCTGGAAGAAACACAAGCTGGAATCAAGATTGCCGGGAGAAATATCAATAACCTCAGATATGCAGATGACACCACACTTATGGCAGAAAGTGAAGAGGAACTAAAGAGCCTCTTGATGTATTTGAAAGAGGGGAGTGAAAAAGTTAGCCTAAATCTCAACATTTAGAAAACTAAGATCCTGGCATCTGGTCCCATCACTTCATGGCAAATAGATGGGAATTGATGCTTTTGAACTGCGGTGTTGGAGAAGACTCTTGAGATTCCCTTGGACTGCAAGGAGACCCAACCAGTCCATCCTAAAGGAAATCAGTCCTGAGTGTTCATTGGAAGGACTGATGTTGAAGCTGAAACTCCAATACTTGGCCACCCGATGCAAAGAACTGACTCATTGAAAAAGACCCTGATGCTGGGAATGATTGAAGGTGGGAGAAGAAGGGGATGACAATGAGGATAAGATGATTAGATGACATCACTGACTCAATAGACATGAGTTTGAGTGAATTCTGTGAGTTTGTGATGGACAGGGAGGCCTGGTATACTGCAGTCCATGGGATCACAAAGAATCGGACACAACTGAGCAACTGAACTGAACTGAACTGAACTGAACTGAAAGATGTTGTGAAGAAAAATGAGCCCTGTGTAGTGCTGGTGGGAATATAAATGGTACAGTCGCTATGGAAAACAGTATGATGGAGTCTCAAAAAAGCTACAAATAGAACTACAAGATCCAACAATCCCACTAATGCATATCTATCCAAAGGAAACTAAATCACTATCTTGAAGAGATAATCTGCATTCCCAAGTTCTTTGCTGCATTATTCACACCATCCAAGACATGGAAACAACCTGTGTCCATCAACAGATAAATGGATCAAGGAAATGTATGGGAAAAAAGTAGAAAATGTGTGGTATATTTACATATGAATGTGAAAGTGATAGTCGCTTCATTGTGTCTGACTCTTTGCAACCCCATGGACTATAGCTTGCCAGGCTCCTCTGTCCATGGAATTCTCCGGGCAAGAATGCTGAAGTGGGTTGCCATTTCCTTCTTTAATATTTATATATAATGGAATATTATTCATCCCTGAAAAAGAAGATATTCTGCCATTTACTAAAACTTGGATGAAAATGGAAGATACTATGTTAAGTGATTTAGCCAGGTACAAAGTGACAACTATTGCATGATTTCACTTATAAGTGGGATCTAAAAAAAAAAAGCCCAAATCTCAAATTCATAGTAAAGCAAATTTGGTATTTACCAGAGGCTGGAGGGTAACACTTCTGACTAGCTTTGTTTCCTCTTCCTGTCCCACAATCATGCCCATTGGGCCATTTCCTTATTTTGAAAGAATCAATGTACTTTCAGCACACACTACTTCTGATATTAAACTCACTCTCTTACTTGCTCTGAGGGAGACCAGCTACCATATTTGTGTTGTCCTGTGTAGAGGCCCATGTGGCAAGGAGGTAAGCGTAGCCTCTGCCCAGCAGCCAGTAAAGAACTGAGACTTTCAGTCCAATCAACCACGGGAAACATGGTCCAAAGATGAGTGTGTATGGAGACTTGAGACTTCAGGCCCATCTAATGCTTTGTCTCCTTGTGAAAGATCACAGGACAATGGCCCAAATAAGCAAGACCCAGATTCATCCCTACAGAAACTATGGAGTAATAAGTGTTGCTTTGAGACATGTTTGGGGTAAATCCCTATATGGCAATAGATGCATAACACAATATTGCTATCCACAGAGCTGTTGAAATATGGGTATGGGCTTAGAGGAAGGCACGGAAATTAGGAAGTATATCAAGGAATAGAGTCAGCCTTAAATTTGGATGTTTTGCAAGCAAATACTTAGAGACAACTAATCTTTGAATAAAAGAAGATCCATCAGTGGAAGAGAAATCCATGATGAAGGCCAAAAGCAACAGTTATAGAACTGAGGCTGAGAACTAGGAGACAGTATAATGGATGCCAAATGTAGAGAAAATTTCAAGAAAGAAATTAATACGAAAGTTAATACTGAGGCAGAAGGAAGAGGAGTAAAAATTCATTATGAGACAGGCACTTCCAGGTGTTTTGCAAATAGTAAGTTATTTTGGAGCTTTGTAATTGTTCTTCTTTTACAGATAAGAAAGATGCTCAAATGAGGGCACTATCTTACCCAAAGTCACAAAATGTGTGAATGTGTCAGAATTCAAGTACAGATCTAATTTTAATCTCTTCCTTTTTCCACTAATACATAATGACTCACTGACTTGTATAGGATAGCTTATAAAGCTTTCAAATATAACAAACATATTTAGACTGATATAAAATCTCTGTGAGGAGGATAGGAAATTCCTCTCCAACTGATAGAATTTAGGCCTTACCATTTGTTCCTGATGGAACAAATGTTTCTGAAGGAACCATGTTCTCTTGGGACTCTGCACATGCTGGAAGGATGACTTTCCCCTCCTACCTTTGTGACTCCTTCCAGGTACCGTTTAAGCCTTACCTCCTCCAACAAGGTCAGTCTCCTATCTTAGGTGAAGTAGGTGATCAAAGCTCAGATGTTGGTACTTAACTCCATATTAGCACTTACTATGCTCTGAGTTGTCGTTTCATGTCTCCATCTCTTCCATCATAAGCTGTGTCTACACTTTCCTTCATAATTTCTGTCAGTTCAGTTCAGTTGCTCAGTCGTGTCTGACTCTTTGCAACCCCATGGACTGCAGCACCTGTCCATCCCTGTCCATCACCAACTTCTGGAGTTTACTCAAACTCATGTCCATTGAGTCGGTGATGCCATCCAACCATCTCATCCTCTGTCGTCCCCTTTTCCTCCTGCCTTCAATCTTTCCCAGCATCAGGGTTTTTCCAAGGAGTCAGTTCTTTGCATCAAGTGGCCCAAGTATTGGAGTTTCAGCTTCAGCATCAGTCCTTTCAAGGAATATTCAGGACTGATTTCCTTAAGAATTGACTGGCTTGATATCCTTGCAGTGTAAGGGACTCTCAAGAGTCTTTTCTAACACAATTTCCCTCCAACATAATTTCTATTTGCCTGACTTATAATAAACAATAGATATTATCAGATATAGAGTGAATGAATAAATGAATGAAAACCCATTGGTTAAATCCTGAAGACTGAATAAGAAGAGAAAGGTAGAGGAATGACAAGCAGAAGTAAGAACATATATGAAAGTCTGAAAGCATAAAAGAACATGGGGTATACAGAAGAGAAAACATTTCCATAAGGAAATTTAATGCTCACTTCATCACACATATACTGAATTCAGAGCCATATGGTTATGGAATTTGCTACAAGGATCAGAAAAAGAGATGGCAAAGCTGTGGGTTGTAGCATACATTGTTGGTTGCTGTCTAATAGCCATACTATAAGAGAGGAGAACAAACCTGACCCCATATTACATTGATTTCTTTAGCTTTAACCCTTGGCTCATTGGTAAAGAATTCACCTGCCAATGCAGGAGATCTGAGTTCAATCCCTGGGTTGGAAAGATTCCCTGGAGGAGGAAACAACAACCTGCTTCAGAATTCTTCCCTCAAAAATCTCAGCCTCTGCCTGCTCCACCCAAGCCATGAGCACACTGGCTGCTCTATGCACCCTGCCTCCCCAGCTGCTGTCAAAGCTATGCGCACTGCAGGCTGGGAGTAGCCGAGGTACCAGGCAACCCTGCCCGGGCATTGTATCCTATTACAAAGGACAGTATGCATCTTAAGATCCTGAAAAAAAAAAAAAAAAAAGCACACAGTGTTCAAGCAAATTTTAGAAATAGCTTGTGCAAGTATTTTGGGAAACCACGTGGTCATCAGGACATTGGCTGGCGAGATGACAAGCAACATCCTCTCCAGACTGAAATGACAATGAAGATTTTTCAGCCTCCTCCTGCTCGGAAGCAGATGGGGCCGCCAGAGTCTGGTTCATCTGAGAGGTCTGTGGCAGGATCTGTGCCTACATCACGTGGCTCCTGGTCGCCCACATGGATTTCCTGGTGATGTTGGTCCTGCTGCTGACAGTGCTCACCCTACTTGTTTCACCTGAAGACCATGCTCACCCACCCCAGGGCAGCACCAAAGGAAATGCTATTAAAGAATACATGGATTGCTCTCGGTGCATGCCCAGTAGTGGGACTCCTGAGTCACATGGTAGTTTTAGTTTTAGTTTTTTAAGGAACTTCCATACTTTCTTCCGTAGTGACTGAACCAATTTACATTCTCATCAAAAGTACAAGATGGTTCCCTTTGCTCCACACCCTCTCCAGCGTTTATTATTTGTATCATATGTTGGGCCTTCCCTGGTGGCTCAGTAGTAAAGAATCTGTCTGCCAATACAGGAGACACAAGTTCAATCTCTGGGTCGGGAAGACCCCTGAAGAAGGAAATGACAACCCACTCCAGCATTCTTGCCTGAAAAATACCTTGGTAGAGGAGCCTGGTGGGCTACCCTCCATGGGGTCACAAAGAGTCGTACATGACTTAGGGACTAAACAACAATAATCATATATTAACACATATATGTGGAATCTAGAAAAATGGTATACGTGATCTTATTTGCAAAGCAAAAATAGAGACACAGACGTAGAGCACAAACATACGTACACCAAGAGGGGAGGGGATGGGGGATGAATTGGGAGAGTTGAGTTGACATATATTTGTTACTGATGACTACATATAGAATAGATAACTAATGAGAACCTAGTGTATAGCTCAGGGAACTCTACTCAGTGCTCTGTGGTGACCTAAATGGAAAGGAAATCCAAAAAAAGAATGGATATATGTATACAGGCAATTGATTCACTTTGCTGTAGAGCAGAAATTAACACAACACTGTAAAGAAACTACTTCAATAAAATATTCAAAAGAAAGAGTACATGGGGGCTTGCCGCTAAGCCTGGAAGAAAGATCTGCAAATGCTCAACTCCTACTGTATCTGGCTTGAGCACACTCACCAGTGCAGTATTTGCAGAAGATGTATTCAGAAGCTGGACCATCACTGCCCATGCTGATGGAGGAGAATCAGAGATTTTTGTGGTCTTTACTGTATATATAATGCAGACCTCAGTGTGTATGCTGATCCTCTGTGGGCTCCAGAGGATCATCTCTTGCATTCAACTCTTGCATCTGAATGTACTGGTCAGACATACAGTGATTTTTCACCTCCTAACTACAATCCTGTTGATCTTCCTGTGCCTTGAGGGCCTTCTGTTCACATTTTCACTGCATTTATGTTTGGCACTCAGATCTTCTCAACATGTCATGATGAAATGGAGATGGAGAAGCTGAAAAGGAAGAAGCTGACATGGGAGCAGAGGCTGAGATGGGAAGGGATGAAGTCTGTCTTGGTGGGCAGGGGCTTGCTGCTTTGGATGAACCACTTTGTCAGCTTCCAGTTTAGGTGGTTGCAGACAAGACCCAGGAAAGGGGCTCCGAGCTCTCAATGTGAACTCTTCCCAAAATGCTGGAACTTGTTCACAGACTTTATTTATTTGGGGTCGAAAAGGGTATCAACAGCTTATATGTGGCCAAGAGGACAGATGGAACCTACACACACCAATTGCCTGCTCAGGCAGAGGTTTCATATTTACAGTCACAGCTGCCACATCTCCCACCCTAGTAACTGGGTGACGCTCTGCCCACTGTCACTGTCCAGTGATGAAATCCACCCTGGAAGTTGTTTCATCTGAAATAAGGGGCTCATGTTCATTGGCTTCACTACCAGGATCTCCTTGCACTTTTCAACCTGGCTGAGACATGGGTCAGTCCTCTGCATCTCATGTTCCTTCAGGCCAAATGGCTCTTCCTCAAGATACCCCATGATGCATTTCTTCATGGCTTCCAATTTACCTAAATTTTATGCTACCAAAGTAACCTGATGTCTATCATAAATTAGCAGTCCTGTCACTCTATGATCTTAGCGGAGTTACTTTTCATGATAGAGCTTGTTGCTATGTCACTTTGTCCTATTACATTTTTGCCCCGGATCACCCCAACTGGAATGTAAACTCCCTACAGAGGAGATGTTGCCATTCTGCTCCTTATTTCCTCAGAGGCCAAAATGCCTGGCACAAAGTTGGCTCTCAATTAATAGTGCTGAATAAGCAAATACATCTTATTTATTATAGAGATAAAATGTATTAAACTGAAAAAAAATTAGTTTTGTAAGTGTTTGGTATATGTTTTAAACCACTGGATCTTAAATATTAGCATGTTCTGTGTTTTTTTTCTTAAGTATTCTATGTTGAGGGAAGAGAGAATGTTCTTAAATTTTTTAGCCTTCTTGTGGCTCAGCTGGCAAAGAGTCTGCCTGCAGTGCAGGAGACCTGGATTCAATCCCTGGGTTGGGGAGATCCCCTGGAGAAGGCAAAGGCTACCCACTCCAGTATTCTGGCCTAGAGAATTCCATGGACTGTATAGTTCAAGGGGTCACAAGGAGTCGAACACAACTGAGTGACTTTCACTTTCACTTCAATTTCATATTGTAGAAAATAGGACCTTGAGATTCACATTCTTCTTCAAGGCCCATCTAGCACTCCTCCACATGGTGTGCTGGCCCTGGCACTTCAAGGTTTATATGACAGAAAAGAAGAGAGTTGTAGTGCAAGAAACATCTTACTTAACTCTAGTGTTGATCTGCCCTTGGTACTTTCTGAGCTTAGTGGCGGTTGTTAAGACTACTTCCAGGCTTCCCTGGTGGCTCTGTGGTAAAGAATCTGCCTGCCAATGCACAAGACACAGGTTCGATTCCTGATCCAGGAAGATCCCACATGTCTTGCAGCAACTAAGCCAGTGCGCCATAACCATAGAGTCTGTGCTCTGGGCCCTGGAAGCTGCAATTACTGAGCCCATGTGCCACAAGGACTGAAGCCCACACACCCTAGAGCCTGTGCTCCCCAACAAGAGAAGCCACCACATTAATAAGCCCACGCGCTGTGACTAGAGAGTAGTCCATGCTTGCTGCAACTAGAGAAAAAGCCCACACAGCAAGAAAGAACCAGCACAGCCAAGACCAAATAAATAAATAAATAAAGTCATTAAAAAAAAGACTACTTCTCTTTGTAGGGAGTGGCCATGGTTTCTTCAGATGCCGCTCTTTGTTGCTGGGGATCTCTCACTGCACACACTTTAGTGCAGACAAAGTCTTCCCCCAACGTTACTCACACATCTCTGCTGTTCCAGCCTCTGGTTTCCTTGGTCCACTCCTCACAGGATGTCATCTGAATTAGGATCTCATCAGCCCTCTAGGCAGCCCTCTGGAATCCCTCTCACTCAGCCTTCAGAATAACTAGACAGCTATAGCTTCTCACTGTTAAGCTTTGTCAGATTTTGAACCAGCCTTCTTTGCTGGACAGACTCCAGGTTACACAGTCAAAGCTATATGAGTTTTCTCCCTGAAGCACTGTCCTAAGTAATATCTGGGACAAATGCAAAATATTATCTAAATTTCTAAAAATTCCTGGAGAGTTACTTTACATAGTCCCTTCTTCAAATCCCATTGTCTTTGCATTTGCCCTTGAACTGTACTCTAATTGACTCTGAGTTATGCCAAGAGAGTCGTCTTATACCAAAGCTTTCATGAACCATGTAGACTTTATTCAGGATTTTGTAGGGGTGGCAGAGGCAATATTGAAATCATACGGCTGACAGTAACCAACTCAAACCACATCCTATACACAAACATTTTTCTATCATGCAAAGAAATTCAGGCTTCTCAGACTCCAGCTCTCCGACTTGCCTACACAATATCAAAATTTTTCAACATAACAAATGTTGTTCAGTTGCCAAGTTGTGTCTGACTCTTTGTGATCCCATGGACTGCAGCACACCAGGCTTTCCTGTCCTTCACTATCTCCCTGAGTTTCCTCAAATTCATGTCTATTGAGTCAGTGATGCTGTCTAGCCATCTCGTCCTCTGCCACCTTCTTCTCCTCTTGCTTTCAATCTTTCCCAGCATCAGGGTCTTTCCAATAGAAACAAAACAAATACCATTTCTATAAAAAAGTTATTCCTCAAAAATGAGCAGTCATGTTTGTAAATATCAAAGTTTCTTTCTTGCTTAAATGTATACATATGTGAGTATATATATTTGTTTACATGAACAGGAAAGCTGTATATGATGGATTTCTTTATATTTTAATTTGAAATATATTGAAATTTGAAATATAAATTTGAAATATTTCAAATTTAACTTGAAATATACTATTGAAAATGAAGAAAGTTACAAGGTTGTTATTACTTTAAATATTATGAGGGTGCACACACACACAGAATAAGAAGCAAATGCCAACCTCAGCCCCTACTGTGTCACTGAAGTGATCACTTTAGCAGTTTGATGTGTTGTGAAGCGTCCTAAGGCTAATGCAGACATTTGCATGCATGTGTATAAATGTGTGTGCAGTTTTTATAGAAATATAATTGCATGAAACACATGGGTCTATAGTTTTTTTTTTTTTTTCCATTAGCAATATATCCTCAACATCATTCTGGGAAGTATATGCACCAGTTTATTTTTATGGTTGCTGAGCAGCCCCTCTCGTGAACGCAGTGTAATTGATTCAGGTCCCACTTGCCACACCTCCCTACTACAACAACCATTCCTTTAGTCTTTGATAGCACCTAATCAGAGATGAGCACATATTTTTCCAGATATTTTGACTATGTTGTCTTATCTTTTGATATGAACTTTAGAATAAATTTTGAAAGATCAAAGAAAAGCAAACATCCCCCTGAAATTAACATTACAGGAAATGGAGATACATTACAGGAGTAACATTATAGGAAATGGAGATATTAATTTGAGGGTGATTAGAATCTTAAAATATTGTTTTTCCATCCAGGAGCATGACGTATTTTCACATTCATTCATGTTCAGGGTGTTTGTTTGATTAACTTTGTGTCCCTTGATAAAGTTTTGTGGGTTTCATCTTAAATGTCAGACATGAGCAGTGATAAATGGGTGTTTAACATGTGTCCAGGAAGTTCTGAAATTCAGCCCATAAACAGATTTCTTGACAAAAAATTTAAAAAACCTGCCTTTGTATTCCTGCTTCTTAAACAATTTCAGTTTTAACATGTTAACAGCTTCAAAGGGATGTCAACATTTTTCATTGTCAATATTTCATTCAAAAATTTAAATAATGTAAATTGTAGGACTGTATCATTTTTCCTGTGGAAGGCTAAACAAAGCTATTAATAATTTGAGAGAAATGTACCAGCTAACTTATGTGTAGTTTATTCTCCTGAAATGATTCCATGCAACAAACTTTACTTGCCAAAGTTAGAAGTCCTAAACATTTCTTTTAAGTTGAATCTTCTTAATGAAGTATCCAGGCATCCCAGGTGGATCAGTGGTAAAGAATCTGCCTGCCAAGCCGGAGATGTGAGTTTGATCCATAGGTCAGGAAGATCCACTAGAGAAGGTAATGGCAGCCCACTCCAGTATTCTTGCCTGAAAATTCCCATAGACAGAGGAGCCTGATGGGCTACAGTCCATGAGGTCACAAAGAGTCGTTTACATCTGAGTGACTGAGTGTGCACGCACAATAAAGTATCCATGTGGGGTCAATTGGTGCAATAATAATTACTGGTCCTGTTTTTAAAATAATTATCTGTGTTTTCTATTGTTGTTTACCATAAATGTTTGCTTGGAGGAAGAAGCTGATTATTCACCTTCTTTTTTTTTTTTATTTAACTTTACAATATTGTATTGGTTTTGCCATATATCAAAATGAATCTGCCACAGGTATATATGTGTTCCCCATCCTGAACCCTCCTCCCTCCTCCCTCCCCATACCATCCCTCTGAGTCGTCCCAGTGCACCAGCCCCAAGCATCCAGTATCATGCATCAAACCTGGACTGGCGACTCGTTCCATATATGATATTATACATATTTCAATGCCATTCTCCCAAATCATCCCACCCTCTCCCTCTCCCACAGAGTCCATAAGACTGTTCTATACATCAGTGTCTCTTTTGCTGTCTTGTATACAGGGTTATTGTTACCATCTTTCTAAATTCCATATATATGCGTTAGTATACTGTATTGGTGTTTTTCTTTCTGGCTTACTTCACTCTGTATAATAGGCTCCAGTTTCATCCACCTCATTAGAACTGATTCAAATGTATTCTTTTTAATGGCTGTGTAATACTCCATTGTGTATATGTACCACTGCTTTCTTATCCATTCATCTGCTGATGGACATCTAGGTTGCTTCCATGTCCTGACTTTTATAGACAGTGCTGTGATGAACATTGGGGTACACGTGTCTCTTTCAATTCTGGTTTCCTCAGTGTGGATGCCCAGCAGTGGGATTGCTGGGTCATAAGGCAGTTCTATTCCCAGTTTTTTAAAGAGTCTCCACACTGTTCTCCATAGTGGCTCTACTAGTTTACATTCCCACCAACAGTCTAAGAGGGTTCCCTTTTCTCCATACCCTCTCCAGCATTTATTGCTTCTAGACTTTTGGATCGCAGCCATTCTGACTGGTGTGAAATGGTACCTCATAGTGGTTTTGATTTGCATTTCTCTGATAATGAGTGATGTTGAGCATCTTTTCATGTGTTTGTTAGCCATCTGTATGTCTTCTTTGGAGAAATGTCTACTTAGTTCTTTGGCCCATTTTTTGATTGGGTCATTTATTTTTCTGGAATTGAGCTGTAGGAGTTGCTTGTATATTTTTGAGATTAATTGTTTGTCTGTTGCTTCATTTGCTATTATTTTCTCCCATTCTGAAGGCTGTCTTTTCACCTTGCTTATAGTTTCCTTGTTGTGCAGAAGCTTTTAAGTTTAATTAGGTCCCATTTGTTTATTCTTGCTTTTATTTCCAATATTCTGGGAGGTGGGTCATAGAGGATCCTGCTGTGATGTATGTCGGAGAGTGTTTTGCCTATGTTCTCCCCTAGGAGTTTTATACTTTCTGGTCTTACGTTTAGAACTTTAATCCATTTTGAGTTTATTTTTGTGTGTGGTGTTAGAAAGTGCTCTAGTTTCATTCTTTTACAAGTGGTTGACCAGTTTTCCCAGCACCACTTGTTAAAGAGATTGTCTTTAATCCATTGTATATTCTTGCCTCCTTTGTCAAAGATAAGGTGTCCATAGGTGCGGGGATTTATCTCTGGGCTTTCTATTTTGTTCCATTGATCTATATTTCTGTCTTTGTGCCAGTACCATACTGTCTTGATGACTGTGGCTTTGTAGTAGAGCCTGAAGTCAGGCAGGTTGATTCCTCCAGTTCCCTTCTTCTTTCTCAAGATAGCTTTGGCTATTCGAGGTTTTTTGTATTTCCATACAAATTGTGAAATTATTTGTTCTAGCTCTGTGAAGAATACTGTTGGTAGCTTGATAGGGATTGCATTGAATCTATAAATTGCTTTGGGTAGTGTACTCATTTTCACTATATTGATTCTTCCAATCCATGAACATGGTATATTTCTCCATCTGTTAGTGTCCTCTTTGATTTCTTTCACCAGTGTTTTATAGTTTTCTATATATAGGTCTTTAGTTTCTTTAGGTAGATATATTCCTAAGTATTTTATTTTTTTTGTTGCAATGGTGAATGGAATTGTTTCCTTAATTTCTCTTTCTGTTTTCTCAGTATTAGTGTATAGGAATGCAAGGGATTTCTGTGTGTTGATTTTATATCCTGCAACTTTACTATAGTCATTGATTAGTTCTAGTAATTTTCTGGTGGAGTCTTTAGGGTTTTCTATGTAGAGGATCATGTCATCTGCAAACAGTGAGAGTTTTACTTCTTTTCCAATTTGGATTCCTTTTATTTATTTTTCTGCTCTGATTGCTGTGGCCAAAACTTCCAAAACTATGTTGAATAGTAATGGTGAAAGTGGGCACCCTTGTCTTGTTCCTGACTTTAGAGGAAATGCTTTAATTTTTCACCATTGAGGATAATGTTTGCTGTGGGTTTGTCATATATAGCTTTTATTATGTTGAGGTATGTTCCTTCTATTCCTGCTTTCTGGAGAGTTTTTATCATAAATGGATGTTGAATTTTGTCAAAGGCTTTCTCTGCATCTATTGAGATAATCATATGGTTTTTATTTTTCAATTTGTTAATGTGGTGTATTACATTGATTGATTTGCAGATATTGAAGAATCCTTGCATCCCTGGGATAAAGCCCACTTGGTCATGGTGTATGATCTTTTTAATGGGTTGTTGGATTCTGCTAGAATTTTGTTAAGGATTTTTGCATCTATGTTCATCAGTGATATTGGCCTGTAGTTTTCTTTTTTTGTGGGATCTTTGTCAGGTTTTGGTATTAGGGTGATGGTGGCCTCATAGAATGAGTTTGGAAGTTGACCTTCCTCTGCAATTTTCTGGAAGAGTTTGAGCAGGATAGGTGTTAGCTCTTCTCTAAATTTTTGGTAGAATTCAGCTGTGAAGCCGTCTGGACCTGGGCTTTTGTTTGCTGGAACATTTCTGATTACAGTTTCAATTTCTGTGCTTGTGATGGGTCTGTTAAGGTCTTCTATTTCTTCCTGGTCCAGTTTTGGAAAGTTGTACTTTTCTAAGAATTTGTCCATTTCTTCCACGTTGTCCATTTTATTGCCATATAATTGCTGATAGTAGTCTCTTATGATCCTTTGTATTTCTGTGTTGTCTGTTGTGATCTCTCCATTTTCATTTCTAATTTAATTGATTTGATTTTTCTTCCTTTGTTTCTTGATGAGTCTGGCTAATGGTTAGTTAATTTTATTTATCCTTTCAAAGAACCAGCTTTTGGCTTTGTTGATTTTTGCTATGGTCTCTTTTGTTTCTTTTGCATTTATTTCTGCCCTAATTTTTAAGATTTCTTTCCTTCTACTCACCCTGGGGTTCTTCATTTCTTCCTTTTCTAGTTGCTTTAGGTGTAGAGTTAGATTATTTATTTGACTTTTTTCTTATTTCTTGAGGTATGCCTGTACTGCTATGAACTTTCCCCTTAGGACTGCTTTTACCGTGTCCCACAGGTTTTGGGTTGTTGTGTTTTCATTTTCATTCATTTCTATGCAAATTTTGATTTCCTTTTTTATTTCTTTGGTGATTTGTTGGTTATTCAGCAGCGTGTTGTTCAGCCTCCATATGTTGGATTTTTTAATAGTTTTTCTCCTGTAATTGAAATCTAATCTTACTGCATTGTGGTCAGAAAAGATGCTTGGAATGATTTCAATTTTTCTGAATTTACCAAGGCTAGATTTATGGCCCAGGATGTGATCTATCCTGGAGAAGGTTCCATGTGTGCTTGACAAAAAGGTGAAATTCATTGTTTTGGGGTGAAATGTCGTATAGATATCAATTAGGCCTAACTGGTCTATTGTATCGTTTAAAGTTTGTCTTTCCTTATTAATTTTCTGTTTAGTTGATCTATCCATAGGTGTGAGTGGGATATTAAAGTCTCCCACTATTATTGTGTTATTGCTAATTTCTCCTTTCATACTTGTTAGTATTTGTCTTACATATTGCGGTGCTCCTATGTTGGGTGCACATATATTTATAATTGTTATATCTTCTTCTTGGATTGCTCCTTTGATCATTATGTAGTGACCATCTTTGTCTCTTTTCACAGCCTTTGTTTTAAAGTCTATTTTATCTGATATGAGTATTGCTACTCCTGCTTTCTTTTGGTCCCTATTTGCATGGAAAATCTTTTTCCAGCCCTTCACTTTCAGTCTGTATGTGTCCCCTGTTTTGAGGTGGGTCTCTTGTAGACAGCATATGTAGGGGTCTTGTTTTTGTATCCATTCAGCCAGTCTTTGTCTTTTGGTTGGGGCATTCAACCCATTTATGTTTAAGGTAATTATTGATAAGTATGATCCCATTGCCATTTACTTTATTGTTTTGGGTTCGAATTTTTGTGTTTCCTGTCTAGAGAATATCCTTTAGTATTTGTTGGAGAGCTGGTTTGGTGGTGCAGAATTCTCTCAGCTTTTGCTTGTCTGTAAAGCTTTTGATTTCTCCTTCATATTTGAATGAGATCCTTGCTGGGTACAATCATCTGGGCTGTAGGGTATTTTTGTTCATCACTTTAAGTGTGTCTTGCCATTCCCTCCTGGCTTGGAGAGTTTCTATTGAAAGATCAGCTGTTATCCTTATGGGAATTCCCTTGTGTGTTATTTGTTGTTTTTCCCTTGCTGCTTTTAATATTTGTTCTTTGTGTCTGATCTTTGTTAATTTGATTAATATGTGTCTTGGGGTGTTTCGCCTTGGGTTTATCCTGTTTGGGACTCTCTGGGTTTCTTGGACTTGAGTGATTATTTCCTTCCCCATTTTAGGGACGTTTTCAACTATTATCTCCTCAAGTATTTTCTCATGGTCTTTCTTTTTGTCTTCTTCTTCTGGGACCCCTATGATTCGAATGTTGTAGCGTTTAATATTGTCCTGGAGGCCTCTGAGATTGTCCTCATTTCTTTTAATTTGTTTTTCTTTTTTCCTCTCTGATTCATTTATTTCTACCATTCTATTTTCTAATTCACTAATCCTATCTTCTTCCTCTGTTATTCTACTATTTGTTTCCTCCAGAGTGTTTTTTATCTCATTTATTGCATTATTCATTATATATTGACTCTTTTTTTATTTCTTCTAGGTCCTTGTTAAAACTTTCTTGCATCTTCTCAATCCTTGTCACCAGGCTATTTATCTGTGATTCCATTTTGATTTCAAGATTTTGGATCAATTTCACTATCATTATTCAGAATTCTTTATCAGGTAGATTCCCTATCTCTTCCTCTTTGGTTTGGTTTGGTGGGCATTTATCCTGTTCCTTTACGTGCTGGGTATTCCTCTGTCTCTTCATCTTGTTTAAATTGCTGAGTTTGGGGTGTCCTTTCTGTATTCTGGCAGTCTGTGGAGTTCTCTTTATTGTGGAGTTTCCTCACTGTGTATGGGTTTGTACAGGTGGCTTGTCAAGGTTTCTTGGTTAAGGAAGCTTGTGTCGGTGTTCTGGTGGGTGGAGCAGGATTTCTTCTCTCTGGAGTGCAATGAAGTGTCCAGTAATGAGTTAGGAGATGTCTATGGTTTTGGGGTGACTTTGGGCAGCCTGTATATTGGAGCTCAGGGCTGTGTTCCTGTGTTGCTGGAGAATTTGCTTGGTATGTCTTGTCCTGGAACTTGTTGGCCCTTGTGTGGTGCTTGGTTTCAGTGTAGGTATGGAGGCGTTTGATGAGCTCCTGTCAATTAATGTTCCCTGGAGTCAGGGTTTGGACTTAAGCCTCCTGCTTCCAGTTATCAGTCTTATTTTTACAGTAGTCTCAAAACTTCTCCTTCTATACAGCACCATTGATAAAACATCTACGTTAAAGATGAAAAGTTTCTCCACCATGAGGGTCACCCAGAGAGGTTCATAGCGTTACATGGAGAAGAGAAGAGGGAGGAGGGAGTTAGAGGTGACCCGAATGAGATGAGGTGGAATCAATAGAGGAGAGAGCAGGCTAACCAGTAATCATTTCCTTATGTGCACTCCACAACTGGACTGCTCATAGATGTTCATGGAGTTATACAGAGAAGAGAAGAGGGAGGAAGGAGACAGAGGTGGCCAGGAGGATAAAAGGAGGGAATGAAAAGGAGAGAGACAGATCCAGCCAGTAATCAGTTCCCTAAGTGTTCTCCACCGTCTGGAACACACAGAAAGTCACAGAGTTGGGTAGAGTAGAGAAGGGTTAGGGAGGAGACACAGGCGACCTGGTGGAAAAAAAGGAGAGTCTGAAGGGAGAGAAAGCAGTCAAGCCAGTAATCTCACTCCCTAGTAAAAAATGGGTACTGAAAATTGGGTTCTTAAAGGTACAAAATTGGTAACAAATACCTAAAAGCAAAAATTAAAAATCTAGAGTACAGTTTGGAATTTCAAAAATACAGTGTTAAAGAAAAGAAGAAGAGAAAGAAAGAGAAAAAAAAAAAAAACAAAAACAAACAAAGTCACAAAAATTATAAAGAAGATATAGGTACAAAATTGATAACAAATACCAAAAAGCATAAATTAAAAATCTAGAGTAGAGTTTGGAATTTCAGGAATACAATGTTAAAGAAAAGATGAAGAGAAAGAAAGAGAGAAAAAAAAAGTCACAAAAGTTATAAAAAAAAATATAGGTACAAAATTGATAACAAATACCAAAAAGCTAAAATTAAAAATCTAGAGCAGAGTTTGGAATTTCAAAAATACAATGTTAAAGAAAAGAAGAAAAAAAAAAAAACAAGGTCACAAAAGTTATAAAAAATATATATATGAAATTTGCTTTTTATTTGTTTTTTAAAAAAAGGGTCTTTTTTTTCTTTTGCAAAGTAATAGTAGGTTATAAAAGTGAAAATTAAAGGAGTAATAGAGGACTTAAATTTTTTTTTTTAATTTAAAAAAAAGAGAAAGAAAGAATGATCGTAAAAATAGTAAAAATATATATAGGACTTTCTCTGAGTTGTTGTGGGTATTGTGGGTTCAGTTCATTTTCAGCTAGTTCCTTGTTCGGGCTTAAATTTCTCAAGATCTATAGGCCCCTTCCTATGTACTCGGTACTAACCACGGGGTTTTA
Organism: Bubalus kerabau; assembly: GCF_029407905.1. NCBI lineage: Eukaryota > Metazoa > Chordata > Mammalia > Artiodactyla > Bovidae > Bubalus > Bubalus kerabau. Next base: position 52,004,033 of record NC_073635.1, read on the forward strand.
ATCTATTGCCTGTCGCTTCCAAGGCGGTTCCCTCTGTTATAGCTTCTTCTGTTTGCTGGTCTCTTCAGTGTCTGATTTCTGCCCTGATACAAAGGGGGCGGTGGTGGACACCTTTTCTTTTTTTTTTAAGGCTCACTTGTTCAGTCCCTCCTGTGGGGAGGGAGGGACACTGCAAATAAATAAGACTGGCATGTGCTTGCAGTGCCTCAGCCACACTGGGCCTGCCCCTGCTCACGGCGCATGTTAGCCTCCCTGCCCACACTGCTCAGGCTCTAGATTGCTCCACTGGGAACCATCCGCCGCCGGCCCTGGGCTGCTTGCACCTCCCAGGTCTAAGCCGCTCAGGTTCAGGCACTCGGGTAGTCCTCAGAGGCACAGAATCCGTTGGGCCTGCGTTTTGTGCCCTTCCCAGGTCCAAGCAGCTCAGACAAGAAAGACAAGACATATACTTGACTTTCAATGATGAGGTGTTTGGCGAATGCAGTTGCTGCAACTTATCACCTCCCCGCCGCTCGGTTATCTGGGTGTACAACCAGTGCACCTTCTCAGGCGGATGTTGACTGTCCAGAACCCCAAGAAGTTTTAGTTAGCAAAGAAGCCTGCTTACAGTTTTGTAGTAATGTCTCTCTGGTGCTGCGATTGCCCCCTTCCAGCTCTGGCTGCCTGTCACTAGAGGGGGACAGTCTGCAGCCGGCTATCTCTGTACATTCCTTTGTTCCATGTGCGGGCCCGGCGGTGTCTTAGGTTAGTGCTGGCTTTTCGCGTGGTAGATATCCCGCAGTCTGGTTTGCTAGCCCAAATTATTTCGCTCAGGTAGCGCTCGGGGTATTCTGGCCAGATCCTTACTCTAAGCGATGCAGCCCACACAGTGCCTCCCTGCCCAACCCCCGCTTGCTAATGGCTGATGCAGACGTCTGCGCTGCTTCCCCACTGGGGGAGTTACTGTAGGGCTTGTAATCTGTGGGTTTTAATTGTTTATTTATTTTTCCTCCCTGTTATGTTGTCCTCTGTGCTTCCAAGGCTTGGCACAGACTCGGCAGTGAGAATGTTTCCTGGTGTTTGGAAACTTCTCTCTTTTTAAGACTCCCTTCCCGGGACGGAGCTCCATCCCTCCCTCTTTTGTCTTTTTTTTTGTCTTTTATATTTTTTCCTACCTCCTTTTGAAGACAATGCGTTGCTTTTCTGGGTGCCTGATGTCCTCTGCCAGCATTCAGAAGTTGTTTTGTGGAATTTACTTGGTGTTTAAATGTTCTTTTGATGAATTTGTGGGGGAGAAAGTGTTCTCCCCGTCCTATTCCTCTGCCATCTTAGCTCCTCCGCCTATTCACCTTCTTACTTTGTGCTAGGAGAGTTTTTATTGTTGTTGTTTTGTTTGTTTATTTTCTGTCATGCCTTCTTCTGGCCTCTTTTTTGTTCAGTTGCTAACTCGTATCTGTCTCTTTGCGATCCAGACTACAGCACGCCAGGCTTCCCTGTCCTTCATTATCTCCTGGAGTTTGCACAAATCCATGTTCATTGAGTTGGTGATGTTATCTAACCATCTCATCCTCTGTTGCCTGGTTCTCCTCTTGCCCTTAATCTTTCCCACCATCAGGGTCTTTTCCAATGAGTCAACTCTTTGCATCAGGTGGCCAAAGTATTGAAGCTTCAGCTTCAGCATCAGTCTTTCCAACGAATATTTAGGGTTTATTTCCTTTAGAATTCATTGATTTGACCTCTTTATTCTCCAAGGGACTCTGGCCTCTATGTTGCTGCTATGTGAAATTTCTCTGAAACAATCTTGACAGGCACAGGAAGAGGGAACTGCAAATCTAAATTAAGGCTTTCTCCTTGTTTTACTTCCTCTGGAAAATCTAGATAACTATGCCAGATAATTACCTGAAATCATCAAATAGTCTAGATAATTATTTCGGATCATTTTTTTCAGAATATTCTGTGTTTAGATAGAATGTTTGTTCTTAGTGCCTAGGAATATACTGCATTGTGGAACAGCTAGAACTGTACGACTGTTCATGTTCCTTGTCAACCATTGCCACAGGATATATATTTATGAAAAAGTTGAACTTACACTTGAAACTTTAAGTGTGTACACCATATACAAATGCTAAGAATTCTACTAAGTAATCTTAGCATTAAAATGGTCCTTCTGTCCATTTTGGTGAGAAGACAAAAACTGCTCTCCTCGATTTAATAGAAAGGGATTTAATAGAGGGAATTGGATATTTACAATGCTGTCCATAGGGGCAAATAAAGGTCAGCGTGTGCCACTGCTGGTTTTAGGAAATTAGGAAGTACGGACATTCAGGAAAATGTTGCTGAATCTCTCAGGCGCCTACAGCACTGAAGCAGGTGATTAAAAGAAGCTCATCCAGAAGATTCTGCAAACCTTATGTCTATAGTTGACCAAACATCTCATCTGTTACTGGTGGAAGCAAAAAGAATGACCTTAATTCTGTCCTTCAAATCTCGTGTGAGTACTTCTCTTGTTGGAATTAAATTTAAACCATGTTGAAAATGAGTATGGGAAATGCAGATGTAAGGAGGATCTTAGAGGGGCAAGGTACTCAGTACTTAGAGGGATGGTACTCAGTATCAGTAGACAGTATCTCACTCAAATGCCTGTGTCATTCCTAAGATTACAGTGTCCCATTCTGTTCAGTTCAGTTCAGTCGCTCAGTCATGTCTGACTCTTTGCGACCCCATGAACCGCAGCACACCAGGCCTCCCTGTCCATCACCAACTCCCAAAGTTTTCCCAAACTCATGTCCATTGCATCGGTGGTCATCCAACCATCTCATCCTCTGTCATCCCCTTCTCCTCCTGCCCTCAATCTTTCCCAGCATCAGGGTCTTTTCAAAAGAGTCAGTTCTTGGCATCAGGTGGCCAAAGTATTGGAATTTCAGCTTCAACAACAGTCATTCCAATGAACACCCAGGACTGATATCCTTTAGGACGGACTGGTTGGATCTCCTTGCAGTCCAAGGGACTCTCAAGAGTCTTCTCTAACACCACAGTTCAAAAGCATCACTTCTTCAGTGCTCGATTTTCTTTATAGTCCAACTCTCACATCCATTCATGACCGCTGGAAAAACCATAGCCTTGACTAGATGGACCTTTGTTGACAAAGTAATGTCTCTGACACCTATAATACACTTACTTATTTCAGTTTTGTTCAAACACTCCATAGTTTTTGACTTGATCTGAACTCATATGGATGCCCTGATACCCTACCTGCAAAATCCTGAATTAATACTTCTTCAACCACCTGCCCCTGTTGGCAGTACCCTCTTTAACTTAGAAAATGGCATAAAAACCCCTTTCCAGAACTGGTCCAGCAGACCAGATTTATATTCTCACTGTTTTCATTGCCTTCTATTACAACAGTAGTAGAATGAGTTATAAAACTTGGCTAGTACTTTACCCAGCAACAAACCAAATGAGTACAACCCCATTTCTCTTGGGTCACATTTCTACACAAGAAGATTAACATGTTTTCAAGACTGGCTAGGTGGTTTTGGGTAACTGAAACTCAGTCATTTTTATTGAATAATTCATGAAATTGATTTGAATCTTGTCAAGAGTACTCTCTGTCTTTAAAGGCTTAATTTGATTATTCACAGATGAACTTCATGCAGTTTTAGAAATGTATTATCTGTCTCCATTTCAATCAGCCTGGAGGTTTGTCTAATTCTGGATGGGTTCCAGTAGCATCATTCTGAGCGACTCTGAGAACTGAGATACAAAATCTTTAGGCAGCAAATTTCCATTTATATCCTCTAATTTGCAGATCCAGCCTCCTATTAAATGACATCATCTGAATTCTAAATATTTGTTAATATCAAAATCTCCATTATTATTAAAAAAACTTTGTAGCAAAATTATTTCTGTCTCCTTTAAAAAAGAAAGAGCAATGAACAATCTAGGCAAATTGTTAGCAGGCAAAAATGGAGAAATGCAGACAAAAAAGTAACATAAAAAATCACAAGTTAATGTACTCTACTTTGAACAATTTAAAGGAAGCTTTCAAATTAATTCTCAACTGTCTAGTTTTCAATTTTTTAGAATAATAATTTTCTGAATTTAATTGGTACACAAGAATATATATTCTGCCTCTATATGAATTTTGTAGTTACAGCTATGGTTTTATTAAAATCTATACACGCTATCAGTTCAGTTCAGTCAATCAGTCATGTCTGACTCTTTGCAACCCCATGAATCGCAGCATGCCAGGCCTCCCTGTCCATCACCAACACCTGGAGTTCACCCAAACTCATATCCATCGAGTAGGTGATGCCATCCAGCCATATCATCTTCTGTCGTCCCCTTCTCCTCCTGTCCCTAATCCCTCCTAGCATCAGGGTCTTTTCCAATGAGTCAACTTTTCGCATGAGGTGGCCAAAGTATTGGAGTTTCAGCTTCAGCATCAGTCCTTCCAATGAACACTCAAGACTGATCTCCTTTAGGATGGACTGGTTGGATCTCCTTGCAGTCCAAGGGACTCTCAAGAGTCTTCTCCAACACCACAGTTCAAGAGCATCAATTCATTGGTGCTCAGCTTTCTTCACAGTCCAACTCTCATATCCATACATGACCACTGGAAAAACCATAGCCTTGACTAGACAGACTTTGTTGGCAAAGTAATGTCTCTGCTTTTTAATATGCTATCTAAGTTGGTCATAACTTTCCTTCCAAGGAGTAAGCGTCTTTTAATTTCATGGCTGCAGTCACCATCTGCAGTGATTTTGGAGCCCAGAAAAATAAAGTCTGACACTGTTTTGACTGTTTCCCCATCTATTTCCCATGAAGTGATGGGACCAGATGCCAGGATCTTAGTTTTCTAAATGTTGAGCTTTAAGCCAACCTTTTCACTCTCCTCTTTCACTTTCATCAAGAGGCTTTTTAGTTCCTCTTCACTTTCTGCCATAAGGGTGGTGTCATCTGCATATCTGAGGTTATTGATATTTCTCCCGGAGATCTTGATTCCAGCTTGTGCTTCTTCCAGCCCAGTGTTTCTCATGATGTACTCTGCATATAAGTTAAATAAGCAGGGTGACAATATACAGCCTTGACGTACTCTTTTTCCTATTTGGAACCAGTCTGTTGTTCCATTTCCGCTCACCTAGAGCCAGACATTCAGGAATGTGAAGTCAAACGGGCCTTAGGAAGCATCACTACAAACAAAGCTAGTGGAGGTGATGGAATTCCAGTTGAGCTATTTCAAATCCTAAAAGATGATGCTGTGAAAGTGCTGCACTCAATATACCAGCAAATTTGGAAAACTCAGCAGTGGCCACAGAACTGGAAAAGGTCAGTTTTCATTCCAATCCCAAAGAAAGGCAATGCCAAAGAATTCTCAAACTACTGCACAATTGCACTCATCTCACATGCTAGTAAAGTAATGCTCAAAATTCTCCAAGCCAGGCTTCAGCAATACATGAACCGTGAACTTCCAGATGTTCAAGCTGGTTTTAGAAAAGGCAGAGGAACCAGAGATCAAATTGTCAACATCCACTGGATCATGGAAAAAGCAAGAGAGTTCCAGAAAAACATCTATTTCTGCTTTATTGACTATGCCAAAGCCTTTGACTGTGTGGATCACAATAAACTGTGGAAAATTCTGAAAGAGATGGGAATACCAGACCACCCGACCTGCTTCTTGAGAAACCTGTATGCAGGTCAGGAAGCAACAGTTAGAACTGGACATGGAACAACAGACTGGTTCCAAATAGGCTATAGAAGATGTTAATCACATCAGAATCTTTTGTGATACTGTAAAGCATATGTAAAGCAGATTTCAAAATAATGCATTCTGACTCAATTTTTACTAAAAAGATAAAAGGATGAATTGTATGCTCATAAAAATATTAGTTATCTATAGCCAGTGACTTTATGATTGAGTCTAATATTCCTGTGTGCTTTCTGCATTGTCCTATTTAACTTTTGTTATTAAGCATATTTATGTTCACACAAAAGAACCAGTCTTCATTTGGAAACTTTCTCCAGAGAATCAAATCTTTTACCCTTAAATTCACATACTACAAGTAATTTTTGGCAAAAAAAAATGACATTTCTGTAGAAAAGTATCTTCTGCCCACCAAATTATGTTGTAACAATTGTAACAAATATATATACATAGGCCAAAAAGTGAACTCCGACTAATAGGCTCAGTCTATAGAAATTAACTGAAGTTGGATTTTAGTTGTTAAAATTATAAAATTTCTAGAAGACCACATTGAGGGAAAAATTCTTTATGACCTTCATTTTTTTTTATGTTACATTATCTTTATTTTTTAATTAATTTATTTATTTTTATTTATTTTTTTACTTTACAATATTATATTGGTTTTGCCATACATCAACATGCATCTGCCATGGGTGTACACATGTTCCCCATCCTGTACCCCCCTCCCACCTCCCTCCCCATACCATCCCTCTGGGTCATCCCAGTGCACCATTCCCAAGCTTCCTGTATCCGCATCCAACCTGGACTGGCGATTCATTTCTTATATGATATTATACTTGTTTTAATGCCATTCTCCCAAATCATCCCCCGCCTCCCTCTCCCACAGAGTCCAAAAGACTTTTCTATACATCTGTGTCTCTTTTGCTGTCTTGATGACCTTCAGTTAGGTAAAGATTTCTTTGATGTAACTGAAAAAACATAATCTATTTTTTAAATGAATTGATAAACTGGTTGTCTGCCTTCCCTGGTAGCTCAGACAGTAAAGAATCTACTTGCAATGCAGGAGACCCGAGTTCAATCCCTGGATTGTGAAGACCCCCTGGAGAAGGGAATGTCTACCCATTGCAGTATTCTTACCTGGAAAATCCCGTGGATAGAGGAGGCTGGCAAGCTACAATCCATGGGATCAAAAAGAGTTGGACATGACTGAGTGACTAACATACACACATACATACACAAATTGGATTTCATCACATTTTAAAGCTTCTGCTAGTTGATGACACTACTTGAGGAATGAAAAGCCAAGTTACAGATTGGGAGGCAATATTTGCAAATCATATGTGATACAAAACATATAAAGAACTCTTAAAATTCTAGTGACAAAACAAACAGTAAAAAATTGGACAAAATACTGAGTAGAATCTTCACCAAAAAAAACAAAACAAACAAACATAGATAACACTTATACACATGAAAAGATGTTCAGAATGGTGAGTCATTAGAAAAATGCAAACTAACATTATAATGGTATGCTACTACATATCTATTATAATAACTAAAGCTAAGAAATCTTATCATACCAAGTGCTGGCAAGGATGTGGAAAAACTGGAACTCTCTAGCAATATAAAATGACATAGCACTTTGGAAAACAATTCGGCAGTTTCTGAAAATGTTAAACTTATACTCATCCTGTTACCCAGCCATTGCCCCTGCTAGGTGTTCATTGATGAGAAATGAAAGCATATATCCTTTAAATATATGTACATAAATATTCATAGAACCTTTATTTGGAATAGCTTCAAACTGTAAATAACCCAACTCTCCATCAATAGGTGAATGAATGAACAAATTGCTATATCCAATGCTGAAAATAAAATGGATTGCTACTTAGCAGTAAAGTGGATACATGCAACAACACGAACAATTCTCAAAATAATTACGCTAAGTTAATGAAGACAAAATGAGTCCATGCTGTGTAATTCTATTTACTCATGATCCTAAAAAATTCAAAATCATTAATAGTAACAGAAAGCAGACAGGCTTGCTTTTAAGCAAGCTGAGACCATGAAGAAGGAGGAATAAGCAAAGGTTTTAAGCAATTTTTTGGGTGGATGGTGGGTGTGTATATTATCTTGATTTTCATAATACTTCACAGATACAGATATATGTCATATCTATATTTTATAGCATATACATTTGACCTTTGAATAATAAGGGCTTGAACTCTGTAGCTCCACTTATAGATGATTATTTTCAATAAACATGATACTACATGATCTGCAGTTGGTTGAATCTGTGACTAAAATTTATATGCTGATTTTTTCAAATGAGTGAAGGGCTGATGCCTCTAACCTACTTACTGTTCAAGGATCAATTGTATATATAAAAACTTGTAAAATTGTTTTCTTTAAACATGAACGTTTCATTTTATTATATGCTAACTATATCTGAATACTGTGTATATGTGTGTGTGCTCAGTCATGTCCAACTCTTTGCAACCCCATAGACTATAGCCTGCCAGGCTCCTCCATCCATGGAATTTTTTAGGCAAGAATACTGGAGTGATTTGCCATTTCCTACTCCAGGGCATTTTTCCAACCCAGAAGTGGAAACTGCCTCCTGCATCTCCTGCATTGGCAGGTGGGTAATAGTAGTAAAGATCCCACCTGCCAGTGCATGAGACAAGAGATGTGGATTTGACCCCTGGATAGGAAGATCCCCTGGAGGAAAGCATGGCAACCTACTCCAGTATTCCTGCCTGGAGGATCCCATGGACAGAGGAGCCTGGCGGGCTACAGTCCAAGAGATCACAGAGTCTGACATGACTGAGCGACTTAACAACTATATATATATATATATATATATATATATAATATTTATAATATATATATAATATTTGGAAGCTATTCCAAATAAAGGTTCCATATATATATATATATATATGGAATATAACAACAGCACACGAACACAAACATATATATATATGTATATGGAATATGTGCTGTTTGACTTATCTATTGTTATGTAATTGATTACTCCCAAGTCTTAAGGTTGTAAAACAGAAAATATTTCTGGGTATTGCAAATCTGGAAATGGCCTAGCTGGATGATTCTGTCTCATAGGATCTCATAGTTGCAATCAGGATGACAGACCTTCTTATGAAGGTTGGGCTACATATGGAGGATGCTCTTTCATGATGGTTCACTTACACGGCTGGTGGCAGGTGGCCTCACTTCCTTTTTACGTGGACCCCACCAGAAAGCTGCTCTCTGTCCTTCAGAACACACAGTTCAGGTGAGAGTAAAAAGGAAGCCATGTTGCCTTTTAAGGCATATTGTCATTTTTGAGATATCCTATACAGTGTGGGAGATAACTATACAAAGGCATGAATCCCAGGAAGTAGGGATAACTGAGGCCAACTTGGAGCCTGACTCCTACATATGTTCATTGTAGATCATGTGTGTGTGTGTGTGCGTGTGTGTGTGTGCTCAGTCGCTTCAGTTGTGTACAACTCTTTGTGACCCTATGGACTGTAGCCTGCCAGGTTCCTCTGTCCATGGGATTCTCTAGGCAAGAACACTGGAGTGGATTGCTATGCCCTCCTCCTGGGGATCTTTCCAACCCAGGGATCAAACTGGCTTAAAACAACTTCATTAAGTTATAATTAATATAAAGTGAGCCACATATATTTAAAGTAAAAATCAAAGCAAAACAATTTAGCATGCTTATTTGAAAAACAATAAATTGACCTAGGACTTCCCAGGTGGCCCAGTGGCAAAGAATCTGCCTGCCAATGCAGATGCAGGAGGCACAGGTTCAATCCCTTGTCTTGGGAAGATATCCTAGAGTACAACATGGTAACACCTGAAAAACCCCATGGACAGAGGAGCCTGGTGGGCTATAATCCATGAGGTCCCAAAGAATCAGACACAACACAGCGACGGAGTGCACACACACACACAAATTGACACATCTCAATAATTATACTTATGCACTTTGTCTGTTAGCACCCTCTATTTAGTAAGTTGGCATATGACAAGAAGCATTTGAATATGAGATAAAAAGCTTATGTATACTTTAGACTTATCTTTTTCCCTCAAGTCATGTTAGACCTTCTTCAGCTCCTTTGTCTTAATGGAAAGTTTTGGCGATTATGTTTGGGCATTTGCCCCAGGGATTTAACCCAGGCCTCCTGCACTGCAGACAGATTTTTTTACCATCTGAGACACCAGGGAAGCCTTTTCTTTCACTTTTTTTTCACTTTTGGAGATTATATCATTGAGACATTTGAGCTAGGCAGGAGATTGGGGTCATTTCAACTTCAAGGCAATGTGAAAGAACAGGAAGAATTTGGTGTTTCATATTCCTTCCCACAATGCAGGTAGCTGGCAATGAAATATATTCATTAATAGTACTTATTTAATCTTAAGGATATTTATGGTAATAGAAGAGTTGTAAGTTTTTAACAAACAATATCATGCATACTATTAAATAAGGCATGAAAAAAATATTTAACCTCAGTATTTTTTCTTGTACACAGTCTTCTTAATGAATTAAGAAACAAACAATAAGCCTCTTTTAAAAAAATATTAATAGGCAGAATATACTATGAATTTCATAAAGTGGCTTAATTTTCCTAGCTCTTGTATTATTTTAGCTCCAAAATGCAGTTGACAAAAGCTTTTTAAGATATAGATGAAATATTTAATAATTCTAAATTTAATTTTTATTGTTGTTCAGTTGCTCAGTCATGTCCAACTTCTCCTCCCCCCCCCCCCCCCACCCTCCTTGGACTGCAGCACGCCAGGCCTCCCTGTCCTTCACCATCTTCTGGAGCTTGCTCAAACTCATGTTCATTGAGTCGATGATGGCATCCAACCATCTCATCTTCTGTTGTCCCCTTCTCCTCTTGCCCTCAATCTTTTCCAGCATCAGGGTATTTTCCAATGAATCGATTCTTCTCACCAGGGGGCCAAAATATTGGTGCTTCAACTCTAAATCAGTCCTTCCAATGAATTTATGGATCTATGGAAAAATGGAAAATCTTTCATTTTCTTCTTCTCAATTCAATTTATTGTAACAAAGTTGCTTTTAGAAATCCTCTCTTGGAGACTTTAAACTGTTTAAAAATACACAGATTCACCAAAATGGAGAATTGAAATCGACTATGAGCTCGCTGAAGGGAGGTTTATCAGTCTACCACCAAGATCTGACACACTCCAGGTGCCCAGGAAATACGGACTCAAACAGCAAAGCTTAAGCGAGCTGGATATCAAGCATAACTGCTTAGCAAACCAGCTATGTGTTAACTTAGGCAAATCACTTGACATTTCATGCCTCATTTTCCTTGTTTGTAAAATGGAGTGTTTCTGACCAGTCTTATTAATTGAGACTTTAAATTATAATAGAAATGCAAATAAAACTGGTCCAACTAAAACAAAAAATTGACTGGGGGCAGAATTTATTGACATGGGTTTCTTACTTCTTTACTTAATGGAGACCTCTTATTCTCCATCTTTCTTATCTTGTACTGGCTGAAAAATCTCAGAAATACCACTACTTCTATCAAGTCTGCCCATCATCACTGCCTCTAAAGTACTCTTCAGTTAGGGAAGACCTGTATCTTGCGTCTGTCCCTTAATGCTGGTGGGGCATGAAATGAAGAACAGGAATCCAAATTTTCCATGGATTTCCTTAGGAAAGAGATTTTTTTACCAAAAAAAGGAGAAAGGGAAGCTGGACATATAGAGTCTATCCATTATAGGGATCATGCTATAAGGAGTTTTCTGTATTTTAAAGATGATTAAATACCTAGTTCTGCTTTCAGAACCTAACACCTACTAAATAATCTTTATTAAGCAATCCTTCTCTGTTAGGACTGTATATCTTAAATATGAAGGTCAATCGTGTCAAAATACTGCCAGCAGCTATTAATCATTTAGTGGACTGATCTTTCTGAACTGAAAACAAAAACTTTGCGATACATATATGCTCTTAGAGAAGCTCAAGGAATGATGCTTTGCAGTATAATCTCTCTTTATCACAGACACAATCCTCCTGACTGTGTTCTCAACTGGACTTGATTAAATCTGCAGAAATTTTACTGTTTCTTTGTTTAGCTCAAACTAACTGCACTGGCTTACTTAGGGCCGCTTCCAACTGGTGACTCTGGCAATAACATTCCTGTCTACACAGTCTGTTCTTAAAATCGTGACCATACGAAGGAGGAAATTTAAGAGGAAATTTAGCCCAAGAGACGAATGTTTATGTTTTCATAAGACCAAAGTCAGACAGTAATCACTTTTGAATTACTGCAATATCTGCTTTGGTTAATTTGAGTGAAGTTGCAATTTTTAAAGGGCTATAAGTTTTGAGTATGTAAGTGCTGAACACTGGAAATGAGGTTTATAGAGTGTGATTGAAGTACATGCCTAGTTTTTTTGTTTTTATTATAGCCAGAGAAACAGAAGAAATGACAGAATTCTGAACACTTCAATCAGATTTTATTTTACTGAGAGAAACGTCATCCCTGGAAACCAATCTAAAAATCATTTCAGAAAAATTTTTGTCAGGGTTGTTTAAGCCTAGAGAAGAAAACTCGGGGTGGCATATTCACTGCCGTCAAGTGTATGAAGTGGTTCTATGAAGTTGAAATTTATTACTTTTTCCCTTTCCATGGTGATTGGAATGAAATAAAACAGCATTAAATCAGAGGCAATTTAGATTGGACATAACAAAGAACTTCTTGGCTACCAGAATTGTAACACAGAGGAATTCCTCCAAGGGCAACTGGGAATTGTTCTTCATGGTCATTAAAAAAAAAAAAAAAAAGAAAGGAAGGAAGAAAAAAAAGATAAAGAAAGAAGAGGGAGAGCTTTCCCCAGTTCTCTCAGCGAAATTGTCGTCTCTGCTCCACAGTATTTCTATTGGTGTCAGTTCTATTGCATTGGTTGTCATTCTCACCCTCTGTCTTATTCATTTGTCTTGGCCAAGAGAGACTGCTTCAATTCTGACCACACAATTTGGAAACCATTGCCAAGGGGAGGTTGAAAATAAATTGAATGGAACTTGGAGCTGTGGATCCAGGACTGCTGATCCCCCACATGTGGTGGAATTTAATAACTCAGAATCCAGGACATGTGGTGCAGCCAGACAGTTGTATTATTTGGGGACCAAATGGCTGGATCATGTCCTTCTGTGTGGAGTGAAAGTGATATCAGGGCAGAAAATGAGTTTATGGGGGAAGGATCCACGTCATTCCTTTTTCTGGGACTGGTGTCATTATCGTGTGGATAACAAGGCACAAACGTGGTAGAAACGGTCTCCCCTGGTATTAGAGAGAGGATGGGAGGAAGCAGTTACATTAAAGAGGGAAGTGGCTCAGGAGATTCAGGGTCTTGTTTTAATCTTACCTTGCTGTTTTAAGACACTCCACTATAAGCTGAGTACTCTGGGTAAATGTGCAAACTTGGTGACAGACTCAGTGGAACACAATATCTTAAGGGGTGCTTAGTGACAAGAAATAAGATGATTCACACCTGAGGACGCAGAAAACTTAAGGGTTATAGGCAGAAGGTGTGCTGGAAAGTGGGTTAAGACATTAGAAACTGAAAACAGGATTGGCTGACACTTTATATACGAACAATCAGAGGGACTAGTGCCCGTTCAATCAAAGCAACAGCTCCCTCTCATACCCCTGCAAGAAATGAGTGGTTTACTCCCTGCTGAAATTGTACAGGAACACCCTGGCTTAGGGACACCAGCAGTGAGGTACAGTACACATGCCAAAAGTGAGCTCTCTCCCCTCACCCAAAACGAGTTGATGGGCTGTCCATCAAGGCAGAAGACTGAGAACCTCCTCTAGATCAAAAAGAAAACTGCAGAGTTGGAGACCCCTCAATATTATAGCTGACCTGACAGACACATCAGTTTATTGCTTCACCTTTAGGTCAGTTAGAAATCAACAGACAGTTGAGGAAAACTTTAACCTCTAACAAGAAAATCAAAACACACAAAAAGACACCACCATCCATGCACTGTAAAGAGACACTGTCTCAAATAAAAGAGACAATGCAGGAAGAAAAAAAACTTCAAAAAAACTAAAACTTTTTTTCCATGAGGTCTTTCTAATCCAGGGTTTGAACCCACATCTCCTGCATTGCAGACATATTCTTTACTGTTTGAACCACAAGGGAAGCCTGGGAAAAAAATAGAAAATATTAAATTCATGAAGTATGCCATTTTTTAGAGAATATTTAAACAATTTGGAAAAATTTATATAATGGATGGAAGATTTAACAATTTTTAAAGAATGACAAGATAAATTTAAGGAACTCATACAATAGGGTTGGAAGACAGAGATAAACATTAGAAAGAAACAAAGATAAGTTATTCTGAATATTGATTGAAGTTGCTAATCCAGAATGGTTACCATTTCCAGTATCCTACCTATTTTAGTTGCCTTGGACTTTGGGAGTTCTGGGATAATGTGAAAGAAAATATAAATCAGACTGGCTGTGTTTTTTTTTAATTAATTTTCATTGGAATATAGTTGGTTTATAATGTGTTACTTATGTATTTACTAATGTATAGCAAAGTGAATCAACCATCCACATATATATCACTTCTTTTTTGGATTTCCTTCCCATTTAGGCCACCACAGAGCATTAAGTAGAGATCTTTCTTTTATACAGTGTGTTCTCATTGTGCGTGATCAGTCACTCAGTTGTGTCAGACTCTTTGCAACCCCGTGGACTCTAGCCTGCCAGGATCTTCTGTCCATGGGATTCTCCAGGCAAGAATACTGGAGTAAGCTGCCATTTCCTCCTATAGGGGATCTTCCAGACCCAGGGATCGAATCCATGTCTCTTATGTCTCCAGAATTAGCAGGTAGATTCTTTACCTCTGAAATGCCCCAGAACTGCTATGTTCTCATTAGTTATCCATTTTATACAGTGTATCAATATTGAATGTGTCAATCCCAATCTCCCAATTCCTCCCACCCTCCCCCTTCCCCTTTGGGATCTGCACATTTTTTCTCTAAGTCCATGTCTCTATTTCTGCTTTGTAAATAGGGCATTTTTCTGGATTCTACATATTAAGATCACTCAGTCACAGGTGAGGCGGGCTGCTCAGAAGCTATCTTTGGCTTAAGATGTCTGAGGGTCACAAATAGCCCTTCCAGGAGTGCAGGTTTCTCTCACCTTGCTGTTGTTGTTGAGTTGCTCAGTCGTGTCCGATTCAGTCCCAGTGGACTATAGCCCACCAGGCTCCTCTGTCCGTGGGATTCTCCAGACAAGAATGCTGCGGTGGGTTTCCATTTCTTTCTCCAGGGCATCCTTCTGACCCAGGGATCGAACCCATGTCTCTTGCATTAGCAGGCGGGTTCTACCCCTGAGACACCACATTGCAGCCCCTTAAAATGCAATCACCACATATTCAGGGATTGTTTTGCAGAGGATTAGGATACTGTAACTTGCCACTGAAATCATTCATTCTTTGCCTTCCATCCAGTCCTTCTGAACCCTTAGACCCCTGAGATACTCATATACTCTCTTAAGGAAACAACTGCAGAGTCATCCTAACACTTAGCTATTTCTCCCAGACTATATTAGAAGCAGAGTTATGTACATACCAGGAAAAACAATGACAAATGTTCTAAGACAAGGGGAGGAGGAGTTACTCACTAGATGGCTCAGTTTCATAGATGAGGAAATTGTGGGTGGCAAACTGTAATATTTCTTATTTGTGCAGCAGTTATC
This sequence comes from Bubalus kerabau, assembly GCF_029407905.1. NCBI lineage: Eukaryota > Metazoa > Chordata > Mammalia > Artiodactyla > Bovidae > Bubalus > Bubalus kerabau. The sequence goes on from NC_073635.1 coordinate 52,019,478, forward strand.
CTTTTCTTATTTCTAAATGGCAGAAGAAAAACACCTCCCAGAAAAAAGCTCAGAACACCTATCTGAGGAACAAGCATATACCTAGACCCCAAATCCAGCATCTTTTCAAAAGCTAGACATACACACTTTCAAAGGTCAGCCATGTGAACGTTTTGCTTTACTAATCATTGCCCCTCTCTTGATACTTCATCTTTTAAATGCATTATTCATTACTATAGATTAGTCAAACAAGTCTAAATCAAGAGGATATAACTCATAAAGAGTATCTCTCTTTTTTCCTTAGGCCTAATTGTAGCAGAAGTCATCTACCTACATAAGTGGAAGTTCTATGTTGCATATATAATATACATGCTAAACTGTTCTTTGATTAGAAATACCAACTATGATTTCTCTAAAGAGGTTTTGTTAAGTTTAAGTTTTTGTTAATATTAAGTTTCCAAAATAAAATAGCATGATTTGACACAATAATTTTAAAATAAGGGCATTTTAAAAGTTCTAATTCTAAAAATGTTGTAATTCTTCTTGTGGAGGGAGAAAAGCCATTCAGAAATGTACACCGGGAGGGTTGCAGGGTCCTTCATATATTTTTTCATAAATTGTAATGGTAAGTATGCATTGATTTATGGTATGAGACTTGCATAAACATAAGACTTTATTTTAATCAACTGAATATGGCCTCCATAGTGAAATAAAATATTTTAAATATTGAGGCTCATACTATAAACAAGATTTATAGAGTTTTGCAATCTCAGTATGTAGATCTTAAAAATCCAAGCCTAATCTTTATGCTATTAAATTCTGCAGTGCACTTTCTCTGCCTTGAGAGAAACTTGAGAAAATTTCCTAACTTGCTTTCCCCCACCCCTAGTTCATTTCTGCCCCTTATTTAACAACTCCTTTGAAAATCAGAAACTTGGCATTGTTCTTTGTATTTCTGAAAAGAATTCTTCCTCCCACCATTGTTCTCTGGTTAGAAATGCTGATTATGATTTCTGTAAAGAGGTTTTATTAAATGAATCTTTTCACAGCTTTAAAAAGTACCCCAAATAAAAATAACATGATTTTATACAGTCATTTTAAAACAGGGGCATTTAAAAAGTTTTGCTCATGGGACAGAGGAGAACACTTAAAAAAAAAATTATTAAACTCTTGTCAAACCTATTATTGTTTTTTACTTGGATGCCATTAATCAAGGTAAAGCTACATTCATCTGAACCTATCTACCGACCATTAATCTGCCTGGTTTCTTATTTATCTAGTCCACTGTGCAGACTGGAATAGCTCCCCCTGCTTAGAGATAAGTATGCATTTTATCATCAGCTAAGAGTCCAGAACTGTCTTTAAGACCCTGCTCAGTTTTGTACAAGTTTAACCACTGACGTGGCAAGACCTCAAGTCCTTTGGCCAACTTTTAGCCTTTAGCTCTGTTTCAAATTGATTACTTTGATTCTTTGGAAATTTTAATACTTTGAAGTATATTTGGCTACACTCAACTATATGATGGTACTCACATGAAACTAGAAATAATTTAGATGTTCAGCAATAGAGAAATGTGCATATAAAATATGTTACATTCAAATATAATAAGCCATTATTCAGTTCAGTTGCTCACTCATGTCTGACTCTTTGTAACCCCATGGACTGCAGCACGCCAGGCTTCCCTGTCCATCACCACCTTCCAGAGCTTGCTCAGTCTCATGTCCATTGAGTCAGTGATACCATCAAACCATCTCATCCTCTCTCATCCCCTTCTCCTCCTGCCTTCTTTCCCATCATCAGGGTCTTTTCCAACAAGTCAGTTTTTCGCATCAGGTGGCCAAAGTATTGGAGTTTCAGCTTCAGCATCAGTCCTTCCAATGATTATTCAGGACTAATTTCCTTCAGGATTGACTGGTTTTATCTCCTTGCAGTCCAAGAGATTCTTAAGAGTCTTCTCCAACACTACAGTTCAAAAGTATCAATTCTTCGGCTCTCAGCTTTCTTTGGCCATTATTTGTTATTAAAATAATACTCAGCATGAATATTAAACAATAGGGAGAGATGTTTAGAATATGGAGTTAAATTTTTAAATGATGAAAATATTGAAACTGTGTATACAAAAGAATTCCATTTTATGGAAAGTAATAAGAATGTGTGTGTATAGTATATATGACAGGAAAAATAACAAGGAATTAAACACTAAACAAAGTTAAAGTTATAAAGGAAACTTCCTTTCCCTCTTCCTGTATGATGTGTTTTCTAATGTTTTGCAATGTGTATGTATTACTTTGTAATAAAGTGAAGAATAATTCACAACCAAGAAGTCCTGCATGTCTTCACAGAAGATTCGCTCTTTGTTTTATCTTAGGATGAAAATGGAGATGTTCCTGCCTAGAGAGTTGGATGAAGACTGACCTAAAACTAGTAAGAGTGAGAGGCAGTCTTGCAGAACCTGACAGAACGGCTTCAGTCTGTACAGATCCCTCTCTGTTCTGAATTTCCAAGCTGCGAAAAGCTCAACCACACCAACTGGTGAGCATTCAGTCTACTGTTCTTTCCATCATCCGTTACATTTACCATCTCATTTTCAGTTGGGGGACTGTTAACTTGGATTCCATCCCAACAGAAGAAAAAAAGGGTAATAGAACTATAAAGAAGAACTCCAGTGCTATAGATTGGCTCAGCTCTGCTCCAATGGTGGCACAATTTCGTTACTGACAAAAGACATAAAGTGTCTCCTCCCTGGTGCTAGTTACTCTGTCTCCTATAGCTCTAAATGGCTTTATAATAATACCACATGTGACAGTGTAGGGGTTCCAATGTGACATCTCAAAACTTCACCAGTGCCCAAGTGTCTCAAGGTCAAGACTTCAAGGTCTCCTAGTGCCCCACTCAGCTCATGAGAGAATCATCTCCGTGTCGGATCCAGTGCCCGTTACCAATCTGTTAATATCACTGCACTTGGGTGTTTGTAATCTCCTTTGAAGTTGTGTTTGACGTATCTTAGTATTTCCAATGCTGCTGTGTTTGGTACTTTGCTCAGCAAAGAAGTTCAGTAATTCTTTGTTAGAAAGAGGCTAGACAGACATGATGATAGACACTGACTCAGTATAAGCTGAAGTATAAGTAGGAGCCATCTACTTCCAAGCTAAAAGAAGAGAGTAATGTTTGTTTGCATTTGAGAGTCTGAAGTTGCTTTATGAATGATATCCCTTTCTCCAACACATGTTGGGACCCACTGAAGGGAGCTAAGAAAAGAGAGATAGAGACATATTAGAGGACCTAAATGATAATAAAGGATGTCTTGATATTGTACTCAAGGCTAGGCAGACTTATCAGTAGGCCAGATAGACAGCCATGCCAAAGTCCAAAGGATTAAATAAACCAGTTGTATATGGAGAGGACTTTATGCTGAAGCCCACTAAATCAGTATTTCTCAAAATGCACTTTGTTTAAGAACCACCTGGAGACCTTCTTTAAAAATCAATCTGGCAGCTTCCCCCATCCAGTCATTATGACTGAATGTCTGGATAAAGCATGTTACCTGTACATTGTGAGATAGGGCTCCATAGTCTATCAGCAGAGAAATATTATAATAAGGTCCCAAACACTATGGCTGAACAATTAGTATTCTATTTCTTCATAGGATCAAACTGCCTCTTCTAAAGCAAGCACATACATAAAATCCAATAAACAATTTGTAAAAATAAACTAGTTGGCAGAGACGAATATGAAGGGAGCCAATCAAGTTCATACTGCCTCTCAAGGGGTTTTATTATGCCAAGTGGCAGACCCTACTACTTGGCTGGAAAGGAAAGCATCTTCACGGGGACATCCCAGGGGCACAGATGTGTGCTGCTTGAGAAACAATGAACCGTATCAGATGCTTTTCTGTGACATGGCCACAGTCAGAATAAGCTGTATGAATCTGACAGGACTTTTGTTTCTTTAGAGAAGTGGATTTTCAACCTGAAAAATTGAGGCTTTTATTTAAAAAGCATTAATTATATAAAAGTAAAGCTTAATTTCTTCAGTTTTCCAAGTGAGAAGGTTGATTTTTAAAACCACTTTTCCCCTTCTTCCTACATATCTGGAAATACCATGGAAAAGAGCAGAGTGGTGATAAAGACTAAAGGGAGGGTGACTGATAAATGATCTTGAAGCATTCTCCCAGTCTCTGTGTTCCCAGGGGTCACATTTGATGCTGGAGATGATGCAATTCTAATGTTATTGTTGTAGTTCAGTCGCTAAGTTGTGTTTGACTCTTTGGATCCCATGGACTACAGCATGCCAGGCTTCCTTGTCCTTCACTATCTCTCAGAGTTTGTTCAAACTCATGCCCACTGAGTCGGTGATGCCATCCAACCATCTCATCCTCTGTAGTCCCCTTTCACACCCTCCCACTTCCAGAACGTTCTCTCTTCCTACCTGCCCATGAGAAAGAGTTACTGGGATGTGAAAACTGATCATCAAAATGAAGATTATTCTCTGTTAAAAGCAAAATTCTTTAGATGAAAGATATAGTCTTGCAATTATTAGAAACATATTTGAGCAGGCAAAAGCAGGAACCTATTAATAACATTTATTGTGTGGAATTTCTACTCTGTGTAAACTTCAGTGGTTATGATCCATTGAAGAAAATGAGGAGTTAAATATCCCAGGTATTCATAGGAGCAATCAATTATACTGATTGTTGCAATGTAACAATTTACTGATCCTTTTCCCCATAGATATTAGTCATGCCATAGTGGCTAACCATTAAATTAGCTAACAAATGTTTCTCTTCATAATTGTTCCCATTAAAAATAAAATGCTGGTTAATTTCAGTAGCAGGGAAGAGCAATTAGAAAACTGAAGAATCCTTCTCTTCATATTTCCATTTCAAAATCTCTTGTTAGTTTAAGTAATTTTTTATGCTTTGATCAAAGCTATTAGCAGTTGGCTGTATTTTATGAAAGATAAGAGCACGTCTAAAATGCCAACATATTTATAAAATCCAATTCCAAGTTACATTAATTAATGTCTATTAATAAGGTAAAAATGTTCAGTTAAACACTTATTTGATCTATACAAAAATGACTATTTATTTAGTCCTTGCTAAGGCTCTTTTGATTATAGTGGCATAAACACATCCCAACTAGCAGAAGCAAAAGAGAGGAGTTTTGGGGAGACAGCTAGCTTGCAGTTCTCTACTTTTCCCTGTGTTGACTGGTTTCCCTTGATTCTGTGTCTGCTTAGGCAGCACAATCTTTCTCCTGTCCCTAACATTCCCTCTCAGCTCTACCAATCTCAAGATGTGTCATTTCTGAGTCATGAATTCATGTTAATAGGAAAGAGAAGCTCATGAGTCCACCTAGAGTCAAGTTATCTGCTTCACAGTCCAATCAGAACTTGTTTAAATGAGGCAATCATTTCTCAAGAAAGAAAATTGGACACAACGGCAGAGAGTCGAGCTGTCATCAGAGCTATTCCTAACTGGTACCTGTGACCATCCGCCACCAATTCAGCCTCATTGTTGTTGTTCAGTCACTCAGTCATGTATGTCTTTGTGACTCAGTGGACTGCAGCAGTCCAGGCTTCCCTGTCCTTCACTATCTCCTGGAGTTTGCTCAAACTCATGTCCATTGAGTGGATGCTGCCATCCAATCATCTCATCCTCAGCCTCACTACCTCACCATAATCTTACCTGCAGAATCAACAACTTAGAATCTATTTGAATCTAAATTCTTTTAAAAATTGAAGTATGAAATAGATAACTAATGAGAGTGAACTGCACAGCCCAAGGAACTCTACACAACTCTTTGTGATGACAAAAAGATGATATGTATACATATCGCTGATTCATTTTCTGTACAGCAGAAAGCAACACCACATTTTAAAGCAATTACAAAAAAAAATTTTAATCAAACTATAGCTAATTTAGGACTTCCCTGGTGGCTTGATCGGTAAAGAATCTGCCTCCAATGAGGGAGACCCGGCTTCGATCCCTGATTAGGAAGATCCCCTGGAGGAGAGCATGGCAACCCACTCTAGTATTCTTGCCTGGAGAATCCCCATGAAAAGAAGAGCCTGGCGGGCTACAGTCCATGAGGTCACAAAGAGTCTGACATGACTAAGCAACTAAGCACAGCACTGCTGCTGCTGTTGCTAAGTCACCTCAGTTGTGTCCGACTCTGTGCGACCCCACAGACGGCAGCCCACCAGCTGCCGTCCCTGGGATTCTCCAGGCAAGAACACTGGAGTGGGTTGCCATTTCCTTCTTCAATGCATGAAAGTGAAAAGTGAAAGTGAAGTCGCTCAGTTCTGTCCGACTCTTCCCGACCCCATGGACTGCACCCTACCAGGCTCCTCCGTCCATGGGATTTTCCAGGCAGGAGTACTGGAGTGGGGTGCCATTGCAGCACATAGTTAATTTACAATATTATATTAGGTTCAAGTATATAGCATAATGATCCAGATTTTTTCAGATTATGCTCCATTATAGGTTATTACAAAATAATGGCTATCATTCCCTGTGCCACACAATATATTCTTTTTGCTAATCTATTTTATATATAGTAGCTTGTATCTTCGGAGAAGGCGATGGCACCCTACTCCAGTACTCTTGCCTGGAAAATCCCGTGGAAGGAGGAGCCTGGTAGGCTGCAGTCCACGGGGTCGCGAGGAGTCGGACACGACTGAGCGACTTCACTTTCACTTTTCACTTTCATGCATTGAAGAAGGAAATGGCAACCCACTCCAGTGTTCTTGCCTGGAGAATCCCAGGGACCAGGGGAGCCTGGTGGGCTGCCGTCTATGGGGTCGAACAGAGTCGGACACGACTGAAGCGACTTAGCAGCAGCAGCAGCTTGTAACTTTTAAACCCATACTCCTAATTTGTCCCTCCCCCTTCCCTCTTCTCTGTGATAAGCACAAGTTTATTCTTCTCACAGATATCAGATCAGATCAGTCGCTCAGTCGTGTCCGACTCTTTGCGACCCCATGAATCGCAGCACGCCAGGCCTCCCTGTCCATCACCAACTCCCGGAGTTCACCCAGACTCACGTCCATCCAGTCGGTGATGCCATCCAGCCATCTCATTCTCTGTCGTCCCCTTCTCCTCTTGCCTTCAATCTCTCCCAGCATCAGAGTCTTTTCCAATGAGTCAACTCTTCGCATGAGGTGGCCAAAGTACTGGAGTTTCAGCTTTAGCATCGTTCCTTCCAAAGAAATCCCAGGGCTGATCTCCTTCAGAATGGACTGGTTGGATCTCCTGGCAGTCCAAGGGACTCTCAAGAGTCTTCTCCAACACCACAGTTCAAAAGCATCAATTCTTCCGCGCTCAGCCTTATTCACAGTCCAACTCTCACATCCATACATGACCACAGGAAAAACCATAGCCTTGACTAGATGAACCTTTGTTGGCAAAGTAATGTCTCTGCTTTTGAATATGCTATCTAGGTTGGTCATAACTTTCCTTTCAAGGAGTAAGCATCTTTTAATTTCATGGCTGCAGTCACCATCTGCAGTGATTTTGGAGCCCCCAAAAATAAAGTCTGACACTGTTTCCACTGTTTCCCCATCTGTTTCCCATGAAATGATGAGACCAAATGCCATGATCTTCGTTTTCTGAATGTTGAGCTTTAAGTCAACTTTTTCACTCTCCACTTTCACTTTCATCAAGAGACTTTTAGTTCCTCTTCACTTTCTGCCATAAGGGTGGTGTCATCTGCATATCTGAGGTTATTGATATTTCTCCTGGCAATCTTGATTCCAGCTTGTGTTTCTTCCAGTCCAGTGTTTCTCATGATGTACTCTGCATATAAGTTAAATAAACAGGGTGACAATATACAGCCTTGACGTACTCCTTTTCCTATTTGGAACCAGTCTGTTGTTCCATGTCCAGTTCCATGTCCATATCTCACAGATATATATATATATATATATATATATATACTCCTCACAGAAAATAGTTCATTTCTAAAAATCTCTTAAAGTCAATATTTTAAGCACCCACATTTTTCTTAAAATAATATCTTATAGGCCAATGATAAACAACATTACCTCTGCATGTTACATGAAAACAAACTCAATGGTTATAAAAATGAAAAATTCTGAGAAGAAAAATGAAGGGCAATCACAAACATAATGAATTATTTTATTGTAACAAAAAATTATTTTTCTATGAAGTAAAAATAGTATTAGCTAGCATCTGTTGCACCTTAGCAACAGCCAGGTACTACACTGAATGTTTAAATGCATTAATGAATCTAATTCTCATATTTATAAAAATCTGGCATCAATACTCTTATTTGAAGATGAACATTTTAAAATCAGATTAAACAACTGACTCAAAAAGCCCTGAAATAGCAAATTTTAGAATCACCTGTGATTCTGTAATGTTTGCTGCAAGGGGCTCATCCACTGTACTTTCATATGACAAGAGTTTGCCTCTGCTAGTGTGGGATTCTGAGTGAGAGAGATGAAGATTTGATTCCAAAATGATTCTTTTATTCTACTCTAATAATTTGGCCATCGAGAACCCACTCGTGGATTCGATGGCTCTATCCATCCCAACCGTACCACATCATACACAGAAGGAGAAACAAGTGAAAAGGAATATGAAGAAATGGGATGCTTTCTACTTGTGAGACACCAAGGGACAGGACCTTCAAAAAAGTCATTCAATGCATTTTATTTCTTGCCTCCCCATCATTTTATTCCACCCCCCTTTATAAAATTATGGATGCCAGACTGTGTTATGTCTACATATTAATGAGTCATGTTAATTCAGACTGATCCTGGAAGAGACCATCTAATCAAAAGAAAAACAGCACTGAGTCTTGATAATCCTCCAAATAGATAACCAGTCTTTGAATCAATGAGAGGTGACATAATGTTCATTGGATTTATTTTTAAATCATTACTAATGGAGGCAGGAAACATTTCTCACTTCAATATTCCAAGTGTGTATTGAACACAAACTACTGATATGTAACACACATTAAACACATCTATCTAGTCCTATCTTAGATTGTGTCATGGACTAAAAAGTTCTATCTAGTTTAACATATCTTGGAAGGCTGAGGACACAAAATAGCATGAGCCCCTAGAGAAGCAGACATTAAGGCTGAAACAGAACAAGAAAAATGTTAAGGAATGCAAGACTACAAGATTGATCATCATCTTATATACTTCATTTTCTTTACTATCAGTTAAGTCTCTGTCCTTGTCATTCATTCATTCAAAAAATATATTTCTTAACATGTACTGAAAAATATGCTAGGTCCTTTCAGAATCCAGTAGTAGAAAAAAAAAATAGAAAGGCCTGCATCCTTTGTGAAACATAGACACCATATTCTTCATTTCCTACTAAATCTGTGGAGATTCTTGAGTGATGAAAAATACAGGTAACATACAGCTCATCTTCAGACATGTGCCTTCTTTTGCCTTTGGTCTCTGTTGTACCTTTTGTGCCTTATTTTTTTTTTTTAATCCTGAAACCATTCAAGCTGCCCCAAGGCTCCTTTACATGAGAACATATTGAAAGGGGTAGCAAAGGTCTGAAAAAGGAAAAGCAAAACATTCCCATGCACTCTCTCCAACTTTTGTCTCTGGGTTTATAATTTCTTTTGCACTTTATCCCAGGAGTTTGGGGCTTTCCAGGTGGTGCTAGTGGTAAAGACTCCACCTGCCAATGCAGGAGACACAAAAGATGTGGATTCGATTTCTGAGTCGGAATATCCCCTGGAGCAGGGAATGGCAACCTGCTCCAGTATTCTTGCCTGGAAAATTCCTTGGACAGAGGCCTCCAGTGGGCTATAGACAATGGGGCTGCAAAGAGTCGGACATGACTGAGCACACATGCCAGGAGTTATGTCTAGACATAAGGAGAGGATGCTATCAGGTTTTCACCACATTGAAATGTCCACTTTTGGCATTTCCTTTACTCTCAAGCAGTACACATTTTGTTTGTCTATCTAGTCTTCAGAGTAGGTCTTCATTCCTGAGAATTTCAAGCTACTCTTTTTGAATACAGCAATAGCTGATGGATACAAACCACAAGTAAGGAAAATATTGCTTGTTCATCACTGTATCTCTACTGCCTAGAAGAGTGTGTGTTACACAGGAAGTAGTAATCTTTTCTAAAGGAATGAATGAATGGATCCAGGAATCATCTATACTTTGTAACCTCCCACAACGTGGGTAGCTCTGGCAAGTCCTCAGTTCCAACTGACTTTCCATCCCATTTCCATCCTTCCATCTGGGTCCCAGGTCTTTTTTACTTTGTGTTCTGAGACCTATAACATACAATTTAAGTGACTAGCTAGATTCTTCTTGTTGTATTGCGTCTGTTTGTTTCCCAGTCTCTACTGACTGTCACCTCCAGTTTTTGTTTTTATATGCTGTTTCTTACACTTTTTTTCCTATGAAGTCTCTGTGCTTCCCTTTGATTTGTTACTCTCTTAATTTCTTCTATTGGTATCCCCTTTTAAGCTATTGGAGAAGGAAATGGTAACCCACTCCACTACTCTTGCCTAGAAAATCCCATGGGAGGAGCCTGGTAGGCTACCTTCCATGAGGTCACAAAGAGTTGGACATGACTGAGCAACTTGACTTCACTTTAAATTATCAGTAATTAATTCTTTAAAGTTAAACCTACCATACATATGCTATATACACAGTACATTATCACACAGAGAAAATATGGAAAATCAAGTGAAAGAGTTTGGATACAGAAAATATTATTTCTTCACCACTTGAGTATTGCAAACTTATTTGAATCTCTTTTCCAGTCAAGAGCTGTGGTGGGAGGCATTACCATAGACACCCATCTGGCAGCATGATCCCACAAAACCAGACATACAGACAGCTATCATCCCTGCCCAGTAAACCCTGCACTTAGAAAAGGACATTCATGGGTATCTCCTCCCAGAGGGAAAAAAAAAGTTTAATGCACCCTCATGGTGATGGGAAAGTGAAAGTGAAAGTCGCTCAGTTGTGTCCGACTCTTTGCAACCCCATGGACTATACAGTCCATGGAATTCTCCAGGCCAGAATACTGGAGTGGGTAGCCTTTCCCTTCTCCAGGGGATCTTACCAACCCAGGGATCGAAACCAGGTCTCCCACATTGCAGGCAGATTCTTTACCAGCTGAGCCATAAGGAAGGAATCCTATGATGATGGCAAGTTGGCTTAAATGGAAAAATGGGCCACTGCCCTTGGCAAATGGGCCACCCCATTTGCCTTGAATCAAAGTAGGAATATATAAAATGGACTTTCTTCTGCAAACTGCCTGTGTGGTTCTTTTATTCACTCTCTTAGTGGTAAGAATTATTTCCCTCTGAATATAATTATCTGTAAATATCAAGAAACCAAAAGAAGAAAACTTGTTTTTAATAGGAATTTTTAAAATATACTATAAATTAGATATTATACATGTTTCAATGCCATTCTCCCAAATCATCACCCCCCTCCCTCTCCCACAGAGTCCAAAAGACTGTTCTATACATCAGTGTCTCTTTTGCTGTCTCGTATACAGGGTTATTGTTACCATCTCTCTAAATTCCATATATATGCGTTAGTATACTGTATTGGTGTTTTTCTTTCTGGCTTACTTCACTCTGTATAATAGGCTCCAGTTTCATCCACCTCATTAGAACTGATTCAAATGTATTCTTTTTAATGGCAGATGAAGGAGTATTTTTACTCTTCATTCTATACCTTTCTGTATTGTTTTATGATTTTGCAGCAATCATTTTTATTTACTAATTAAAAGAAATAGAATGTTAAAATAAAATAAATATACTATAAATTAGATATAGGCTAAGAAATCAAATAACTCTGTTGTTTTAAAAGTTTTCCACTGGCTTTCTTTCCAAACCCCCAAAATCTGAGTCAAGCACATTAACCTATTTTATTGGTAAAGATTTCAGCATGTGACTCCAAATGACTGGAATTTTTGTTTTAAACATCATCACACCTGAATAAAATTAGGAATAATTCTTTAATATTATCAAATATCCTGTCAGTGTTTACATTTCCTAAATTTATCTATAAATGCTGTGCAACTTTGCCTATTCACCATGTGGTTGGTGTGTGTGTGCATGCACACTCAGCTGTGTCCGACTCTTTGCAACCCTGTGGGCTGTAGCCTGCCAGGCTCGTCTGTCCCTGGGATTCTACAGACATGAATACTGAAGTGCGTTGCCATGCCCTCCTCTAGACAATATGGCTTGTTTGAATCAAATTCCAAATAAGGTCCACATATTAAAATTATATGGTTACTTATCTTAACTCTCTTTCAGTTTACAGGTTCTCCCTTAACTTCATTCTAATGCCTTTTTTACAGAAAAATTAATCTTTTGTAAGATTTCTTTTTCAACCTTCTGTATTTTACTAATTGCTTTCCACTGCACCACATTAAATTTTGTTTCAATTTTTTTTTGAAAAGAATTTCCTGAGTTAGATGTCTACATATGCAATTTAAAAATTATAATCCCCAAATCTATGTCCTCTAGTGCCATCCTAGTGAAATATTTTTTAGAAATTATTTAATAAACAATTTCATTGCTGAATTAAATACTTTTCTGTGGCTAAACATTTAACATTTCCATTGGAACCTTTTTTTATTCTTTTTAGAACATGTGGACAGTACTATCTATGTGAAATGACTTTATTCCATACCCCAAATTTTCTTGCTACTCTGCCTTAGCATTGCAACATAGCATTTGATAGACATAGCATGAGTCGTGAAATAAAATGCTTGAAATATGATAAATTCTTCCATTTATTCTTGATATATTGTGAATGATCTCCTTTTTCTCTCCTGTCCTAAACATACAAGACTTAGCTTAGCCATTTTTCTTTGAGTTCATCCTGACCAAACCCTTGTGGTTCCCCATATGAAAGTACTCATAACTTTAGAGTTGAGCTTGTGTATTTAAAGGCAAAATTTAATCATATATTTATAGAGTATTTTCATCCAGACCTCAAAATTATTGCTCTGGATCATAAAATGTTCCTAAGGAAAAGGCAAATAAAAAGCCTGCCAAAACTTGGGTTTGACTGTGCATAAGTTAGTTGTGGTAGGCACTGAGACACCAAATTCTTTATTCAGCAAGAGACCAGTCTGGATGGATGAAACACTTTCTGGGCATGAAAATCTGATTTCAATTTTTGGTCGAAGCCACCTACTTATTTTAGCAGCACACTTTAACTGGCGCTTTTGGACTATAGATATTATACAACTTTTGGCAACCTGAAAGTGAATTAACCCACACTTTGCTCTTCATTTAAATTTAAAGATGGAGTGTGATTCTTATGGTGACTTTAATAGCTTCTGAGTCAATTCCTCCTGCAGGATTGTCTTCACCACCATCTTTCTCTGTTTCATCAAACGCATCCCTTTCATGCTCCAGGCCAGGCAGATGCCACCCTATTCTGCCCCATCTTATGGCAGAATGACCCTTTCTTTGTATCAAAACTGGCACACTAAGTTCAGAAAAGTCTCAGGTTCTCTGCAGTTTCTTGGCCTTGAAGCAGTAATTCATAAGGGTTTTCTGTTATTGCTGCTTCAGTTTATATTGCTTACTTTACAGACTGGTGCTGCACGTTATGAAATGTCCCTTTTGTAAGTGCCAGTGACTGTACTAGCAGAGGAGATTTGGAGGGAGTAGCGATTGCATCGAAGCAGAAGGAAATGCCATTCACTTTTGGGTTTTTGTGCACCCGTGCTCAGTGCTCAGTCATGTCTGACTCTTTTGCAGCCCCATGGACTGTAGCCTGCCAAGCTCCTCTGTCCATGGAATTTTCCAGGCAAGAATATTGGAGCAGCTTGCCATTTCCTACTTCAAGGGATGTCCCCCACCCAGGGATCAAACTCAAATCTCTTGCATCTCCTGCGCTGGCAGAGGATTCTTTACCTCAGCACCACTTGCGAAGCCTCTTAGATTTTTGTAGGTAGAGGATAAATTCTTGACTAAACTGTAATGGACTGCACAGAAGTGTGGCTGAGAGGAGCTACCCCTTGCCCAACGTCAGGGGTGGCGACCGAGAGTGCCAGGCTGCATTGGCACAGGAGTGGCCGAGAGGAGCTACCCCACGTCTGAGGTCAGGGGAGGCAGCCAAGAGGAGCTACCCCACGCCCGAGGTCAGGGGCAGCGGCCGAGACAAGCTACCCCATGCCCGAGGTCAGGGGCCACGGCCGAGACGAGTTACCCCATGTCCGAGGTCAGGGGCGGCGGCGGAGATGAGCTACCCCACACCCAAAGAGCAGTGGCTGCATGGGCACAGGGGGGCCTAGAGGAGCTATTCCATGTTCAAGGTCAGGAGGGGCGGTGGTGAGGACATACCCCTCACCCAAGGTAAGGAGCAGCGTCTGAGCTTTGTTGGAGCAGCTGTGAAGAAATACCCCATGTCCAATGTAAGAGAAACCCAAGTAAGACAGTAGGTGTTGTGAAAGGGCATCAGAGGCAGACGCACTGAAACCATAATCACAGAAAACTAGTCAATCTAATCATACTAGGACCACAGCCTTGTCTAACTCAATGAAACTAAGCCATGCCCTGTGGGGCCACCCAAGATGGGCACGTCATGGTGGACAAGTCTGATAGAATGTGGTCCACTGTAGAAGGGAATGGCAAACCACTTCAGTATTCTTGCCTTGAGAACCCCATGAACAGTATGAAAAGGCAAAATGATAGGATACTGAAAGAGGAACTCCCCAGGTCAGTAGGTGCCCAATATGCTACTGGAGATCAGTGGAGAAATAACTCCAGAAAGAATGAAGGGATGGAGCCAAAGCAAAAACAATACCCATTTGGTGATGTGACTGGTGATAGAAGCAAGGTCCGATGCTGTAAAGAGCAATATTGCATAGGAAGCTGGAATGTCAGGTCCATGAATCAAGGCAAATTGGAAGTGGTCAAACAGGAGATGGCAAGACTGAACGTCGACATTCTAGGAATCAGCGAACTAAAATGGACTGGAATGGGTGAATTTAACTCAGATGGCCATTATATCTACTACTGTGGACAGGAATCCCTTAGAAGAAATGGAGTAGGCATCGTGATCAACAAAAGAGTCCGAAATGCAGTACTTGGATGCAATCTCAAAAACGACAGAATGATCTCTGTTCGTTTCCAAGGCAAACCATTCAATATCACAGCAATCCAAGTGTATGCCCCAACCAGTAACACTGAAGAAGCTGAAGTTGAATGGTTCTATGAAAACCTACAAGACCTTTTAGAACTAACACCCAAAAAAGATGTCCTTTTCATTATAGGGGACTGGAATGCAAAGTAGGAAGTCAAGAAACACCTGGAGTAACAGGCAAATTTGGCATTGGAATACAGAATGAAGCAGGGCAAAGACTAAGAGAGTTTTGTCAAGAAAATGGACTGGTCATAGCAAACACTCTCCTCCAACAACACAAGAGAAGACTCTATACATGGACATCACCAGATGGTCAACACTGAAATCAGATTGATTATATTCTTTGCAGCCAAAGATGGAGAGGCTCTATACAGTCAGCAAAAACAAGACTGGAAGCTGACTGTGGCTCAGATCATGAACTCCTTATTACCAAATTCAGACTGAAATTGAAGAAGGTGGATAAACACTAGACCATTCAAGTATGACCTAAATCAAATCCCTTATGATTATACAGTGGAAGTGAGAAATAGATTTAAGGGACTAGATCTGATAGACAGAGTGCCTGGTGAACTATGGACAGAGGTTTGCGACATTGTACAGGAGACAGGGATCAGGACCATCCCCATGGAAAAGAAATGCAAAAAAGCAAAATGGCTGTCTGGGGAGGCCTTACAAATAGCTGTGAAAAGAAGGGAAGTGAAAAGCTAAGGAGAAAATGAAAGATATAAGCATCTGAATCCAGAGTTCCAAAGAATAGCAAGGAGAGATAAGAAAGCCTTCCTTACCGATCAATGCAAATAAATAGAGGAAAACAACAGCATGGGAAAGACTAGAAATCTCTTCAAGAAAATTAGAGATACCAATGGAATATTTCATGCAAAAATGGGCTCGATAAAGGACAAAAATGGTATGGACCTAACAGAAGCAGAAGATATTAAGAAGATGTGGCAAGAATACACAGAACTGTACAAAAAAGAGCCTCACGACCAAGATAATCACGATGGTGTGATCACTCACCTAGAGCCAGACATCCTGGAATGTGAAGTCAAGTGGGCCTTAGAAAACATCACTATGAAAAAAGCTAGTGGAGGTGATCGAATTCCAGTTGAGCTATTTCAAACTCTGAAAGATGATGATGTGAAAGTGCTGCACTCAATATGCCAGCAAATTTGGAAAACTCAGCAGTGGCCACAGGACTGGAAAAGGTCAGTTTTCATTCCAATCCCAAAGAAAGGCAATGCCAAAGAATGCTTAAACTACCACACAATTGCACTCATCTCACACACTAGTAAAGTAATGCCCAAAATTCTCCAGCCAGGCTTTAGCAGTACGTGAACCATGAACTTGCAGATGTTCAAGCTGGTTTTATAAAAGGCAGAGGAACCAGAGATCAAATTTCCAGCATCTGCTGGATCATGGAAAAAGAGAGTTCCAGAAAAACATCTATTTCTGCTTTATTGACTATGCCAAAGCCTTTGACTGTGTGGGTCACAATAAACTGTGGAAAATTCTGAAAGAGATGGTAATACCAGACCACCTTACCTGCCTCTTGAGAAACCTATATGCAGGTCAGGAAGCAACAGTTAGAACTGGACATGGACAACAGACTGGTTCCAAATAGGAAAAGGAGTACGTCAAGGCTGTATATTGTCACCCTGCTTATTTAACTTCTATGCAGAGTACATCATGAGAAACGTTGGGCTGGAAGAAGCACAAGCTGGAATCAAGATGGCCGGGAGAGATACCAATAACTTCAGATATGCAGATGACACCACCCTTATGGCAGAAACTGAAGAGGAACTAAAAACTTCTTGATGTAAGTGAAAGAGGAGAGTGAAAAAGTTGGCTTAAAGCTCAACATTCAGAAAACTAAGACCATGGCATCTGGACAGGGAGCGCTGTGATTCATGGGATCGCAAAGAATTGGACACGACTGAACAACTGAACTGAACTGAACGGAAACTGTAATTCAAGATCTAAGCTCTATTTCAAGATGTATTTACATTGTTAAAGCAAATGGAATAAAAACCTAACAATAATTTAGGAGTATGGTACAGATAATATCTTAGCCTGTACAGAAACCATGTTCAGACTAAATAGCCCATATGAAAGTGAAAGAGTAGAGTGAAAACGTTTTCTTAAAGCTCAACATTCAGAAAACTAAGATCATGGCATCTGGTGCCATCACTTCCTGGCAAATAGATGGGGAAACAGTGGAAACAGTGGCTGACTTTATTTTGGGAGGCTCCAAAATCACTGCTTATGGTGATTGCAGCCATGAAATTAAAAGACGCTTACTCCTTGGAGGGAAAGTTATGACCAACCTAGACAGCATATTGAAAAGCAAAGACATTACTTTGTCAACAACGTCTGTCTAGTCAAGGCTATGGTTTTTCCAGTGGTCATGTATGGATGTGAGAGTTGGACTATAAGGAAAGCTTAGCACCGAAGAATTGATGCTTTTGAACTGTGGTGTTGGAGAAGACTCTTGAGAGTCCTTTGGACTGAAAGGAGATCCAAACAGTCCATCCTAAGGGAGATCAATCCTGGGTGTTCATTGGAAGGACTGATGCTGAGGCCTAAACTCCAATACTTTGGCCACCTGATGTGAAGAGCTGACTCATTGGAAAAGACCCTGATGCTGGGAAAGATTGAGGGCAGGAGGAGAAGGGGACGACAGAGGATGAGATTCTTCGATGGCATCACCGACTGAATGGACATGGTTTGGGGGGACTCTGGGAGCTGGTGATGGACAGGGAGGACTGGTGTGCTGGGGTTCATGGGGTTGCAAAGAGTCAGACATGACTGAGTGACTGAACTGAACTGAATTACCTATGCTCACTATGGAGTCAGCCCCACATGCAAAATATCTACTTTGCATTGGCAACTAAATGGCCAATGGGAAAGCAGCCTCTAAAACAATAAGAAAAACTGGTAACTGCGAACTAGGGTAAATTAGACTGTCGTGAGAATTGTAACTTTTAGTAGGAGCTATATTAAAGGAAGTAGCTGAACAGTTTTAACATTCATGGTTTCCTTCAAGTTGATACCAAGACAATCACATGGAAATGACATTCTCATTTGATCAGGCTCCTGGAGAATTTCAACTCTATTCTTTAAATGCTGGATGTTCTCAAATTTGGTTAAATGGACAAAGAATAAAACCAACAACCTAATAGTTGGTCTGTTTTCAATTAAGAAGATGGGGATAACATTCATCCATATGTTCTTCTTTATATATACCTTGAATGCACCTGGCAGTGCATTCTGAGCTGTCACAATGCCTAATGTTATCCTCTTGTAGGATCTGATGGTCAAGGAAGCCTTGTAACAAGAAGGAAACAGCAGAATTGTCTGATCATTCCGGGTTCTTGAAGAAAACCGCTCATTGTCCACTTCTTGTTGCCACTAAATCAACATATCTTGCTCACTTTGACTCTATCTGTCCACTCCAAGCTAGGAGAAACTACTCTTGCTGACATATCATCTATATAATATTCTCGATCTGTACTAGCATTGAGTTAGGTTTTTGGATTACACAGAAATCATAAATCTGAAGACATTATTCAGCCCAGTGTAATAAGAAATAAATTATATTCAACAACAACAACAAAAAAAAATGGATGAAAGAAGATGATGACAATCCCAAGGGAAAGCAAAATGTGGATTTAATGAACCCAAAAAGAACTATGACTATATCGAATGGGACTGAAACAACAGCCTCTAGTCATTATGTTTCTCTTTGCCTTGAAAGTTCTAATACATGTGTTTCCCAGAGATTGCTGATATATGGTGCAAAGGCTGAGCCTGTTTCATTTGAGAAAATGAAGAAAATCAAGAGCTAACTGCCAACCGATTAATGATGTCAAGAGTTATCATGACTTTCATATGGACCTCAAAGATTATGACAGCTGGCAGGCATTTGGGGTTCATGAAGTTAGATTCCTTATGTTACAATCACTTCTCTGGGATGGATATGAGACTTGCCCAGCTATTTGGTAAGGGAAACAGATTTCACAAACAGAAATTTCAACATCCAAGCTAGTGCTTTCATGAGGACATTTTCCAACTCTCATTTCTAAAAATCACTTACACATATGCAGGGGGTGGGGGGAGAAAATGAATCAGAGCCTTATTGGGAAGAACAGAACACTAGAGGAAAACTGAATAATATGTTGTGATGACCAAGCCCCAGCAAAGTGCATTGTGCTCACCCTTGATGTCTGGACTGACTAATCCCAGGATGGGACATGCAATAATACCTCTCATTTAAACAACTCCTGGAAACACTGATATCTCTAGTAGGTGCTCCAGAGCATGTTTTAGTCTGCCTTGTACCCTATTGCCTATCTCTGCATTCTAGTGTGAGCTCGCATGTACTTGTTTTCCTTCATAGTATGTGAACTTGTTTGGATAAAGGAAAACACATCAATCCCTTTAAAATGTAGGAGAGAGAAGGACAAATTCAGTCTTACTCTACCCAATTTCTTTACCAAGACAGAAAGCACAAGCATCATCTCAGAGACCCATGCCAGCTAGTGTTTCCATGAAGACATTGCCCAACCTTCTTTTTAAAAAATCCCTTACACACACGGGTGAAAAGAGTAAAAAGTAAATAAGCACCTCATTGGAAAGAACAGAACACTAAAGGGAAACTCAAAAATATGTTGGGATGACCAACCTGAAAGGAAAGAATGTAGGTTTTCCAACCATTCTTTTCCAAAACCCTTCCCCACCCCATCTTATCATATAAAAACCAATTCAGTTCATTGAGGGTCTCCAAAGTGTGTTCCAAATGTAGTTACCATATCCATCTTCATCACTGCTCCCATAGTCCAGAAAACTTCATCCCTCTCTGACATTCCGTTTCAGTTCAGTTCAGTTCAGTTGCTCAGTCATGTCCGACTCTAAGCGACCCCACGGACTGCTGGACACCAGGCTTCCCTGTCCATCATCAACTCCCGGAGCCTACTCAAACTCATGTCCATCACGTGGGCGATACCATGCAACCATCTCATCCTCTGTCATCCCCTTCTCCTCCCACCTTCAATCTTTCCCAGCATCAGGGTCTTTTCCAATGAGTTGGTTCTTCACATAAGGTGGCCAAAGTATTGGAGTTTCAGCTTCAGCATCTGTCCTTCCAATGAATATTCAGGACTGATTTCTTTTAGATGGACTGCTTGGATCTCCTTGCAGTTCAAGGGACTCTCAAGAGACTTCTCCAACACCACAGTTCAAAAGCATCAATTCTTTGGCGCTCAGCTTTCTTTACAATTCTTACATCCATACATGACTACTGGAAAAACCATTGCTTTGACTAGATGGACCTTTATTGGTAAAGTAATGTCTCTGCCCTTTAATATACTGTCTAGGTTTGTCATAGCTTTTTCCTTCCAAGAAGCAAGCATCTTTTAATTTCATGGCTTCAGTCACCATCTACAGTGACTTTGGAGCCTCCCAAAATAAAGTCTCTTACCGTTTCCATTGTTTCCTCATCTATTTGCCATGAAGTGATGGGACCAGATGCCATGATCTTAGTTTTCTGAATGTTGAGTTTTAAGACAACTTTTTCACTCTCCTCTTTGACTTTCATCAAGAGGCTCGTTAGTTCTTCTTCACTTTCTGCCATAAGGGTGGTGTCATCTGCATATCTGAGGTTATTGATATTTCTCCCAGCAATCTTGATTCCAGCCTGTGCTTCAGCCAGCCCAGCATTTTGCATGATGTACTGTGCATATAAGTTAAATAAGCAGGGTGACAATATACAGCCTTGATGTATTCCTTTCCCGATTTGAAACCAGTCTGTTGTTCCATGTCCAGTTCTAACTGTCGCTTCTTGACCTGCATACAGATTCTGCATGAAGCAGGTAAGGTGGTCTGGGGTATTTCCATCTCTTGAAGAATTTTCTACAGTTTGTTGTGATTATTGTGATCCACACAGTCAAAGGCTTTGGCATAGTCAATAAAGCAAAAGTAGATGTTTTTCTGGAACTCGCTTTTTCGATGATCCAGCAGATGTTGGCAATTTGATCTCTGGTTCCTCCGCCTTTTCTAAATCCAGCTTGAACATCTGGAAGTTCATGGTTAATGTGCTGTTGAAGCCTTTCTTGGAGAATTTTGAGCATTACTTTACCAGCATGTGAGATGAGTGCAGTTTTGCAGTAGTTTGAGCATTCTTTGGCATTGTCTTTCTTTGGGATTGGAATGAAAACTGACTTTTCCCAGTCCTGTAGCCACTGCTGTGTTTTCCAGATTTGCTGGCATATTGAGTGCAGCACTTTCACAGCATCATGTTTTAGGATTTGAAATAACTCAACTGGTAGGACAAAATATAAAAGACAAAAAGAGAGACAAAAGAATTAGGGATGGAGACCTGTCCTGGGGAGGGAGTTGTGTAGGAGGAGAAGTTTGTACACAGTGCGAAACCCTCTCACAGGTGGGTCTGTAGGGAGTTTTGGACTCTCGAAGGCAACATAATCAGGAGGGAAAAAAAACCCACGGAATACACGTCTAACCTCAACTAAAGAAAAGAGAACATTCCCACAGGAGACTCTAACCTAACAACCTAATATGCAGCCTGGCCTGCTCACAGAACAAAGGATTGAGTGAATACCAAAGGAGAGCTAGCTGAGTACTGGCCCCTCCCCACCTGGAGGCAGAGAGGCAGGCTTGTGACAGCCGGAAGCAGAAGCCAAGGGGTTGTTGCAATCTCAGTCCCAGAGACGGCATCTTCCACCAAACCATGAGCAGGCTCCCAGCTACTAACCATGCCTTCCGAGATCCTGGGTGGTTGACATCCGCCAGGAGAGTCACAGCCTGAGATCAGCTTTCCAGAGGAGACATAAGGCACACCCGAGATGGTGGTCTCGTGGCACACACGTGACACCAAGCAGCCAGGATTGGGGAGGTGATTAAGACACATGGCCCACCTGGGACAGTGTGTTCGCCAAGATCCTGGTCACCTGAGCTGCTCAGACCTTGGAAAGGCACAAAACTCATGCCCAGCCCACAGAGACTGAGTCAGAACTGTGTCTGAGGGTCTCCTGTGGAGGTATGGGTCAGCGGTGGCCTGCCGCAGGGGCAGCAGCTCTGGGTGCAGCAGACCTGGGTATGGCATAAGTCCTTTTGGAGGAGGTCACCATTAATCCCACCATAGAATCACCAGAAGTTACACAGGACTGGGGAAACACACTTTTGGAGGGCACAAACCAAACCTTGTGTGCACCAGGACCCAGGAGAAAGGAGCAGTGACCTCACAAGAAACTGACCCAGACTTGCCCATGAGTGTCCAGGAGTCTCCAGCAGAGGCATGGGTGGGCAATGGCCTGCTGCAGTGTTGGGGGCACTGAGTGTAGCAGTGCCTGCATGGGATCTTTTGAAGGAGGTCGCCATTATCTCCATTACCTCCACCATAGTTTGGCCTCAGGTCAAACAACAGGAAGGGAATACAGCCTCACCCATCAACAGAAAATTGGATTAAAGATTTACTGAGCATGGCCCTGCCCATCAGAA
The DNA here is from genome assembly GCF_029407905.1 of Bubalus kerabau. Lineage (NCBI taxonomy): Eukaryota > Metazoa > Chordata > Mammalia > Artiodactyla > Bovidae > Bubalus > Bubalus kerabau. Next base: position 52,042,104 of record NC_073635.1, read on the forward strand.
AAAGACCCAGTTTCCCTCACAGTCAGTATCTCCCATCAGGAAGCATCCATAAGCCTCTTATCCTTATCCATCAGAGGGCAGAAAGAATGAAAACCACAATCACAGAAAAGTAACCACATTGATCACATGGACCACATCCTTGTCTAACTCAATGAAACTATTAGCCATGCGGTGTAGGGCCACCCAAGACAAACAGGTCATGGCGGAAAGTTCTGACAAAACGTGGTCCATTGGAGAAGGGAATGACAAACCACTTCAGTATTTTTGCCTTGAGAACCCCATGAACAGTACGAAAAGGTAAAAAGATATGACACTGAAAGATGAACTCCTCAGGTCGGTAGGTACTTAATATGCTATTGGAGAAGAATGGAGAAATGACTCCAGAAAGAATGAAGAGACAGAGCCAAAGCAAAAACAACACCCAGTTTGTGGATGTGACTGGTGATGGAAGTAAAGTCTGATGCTGTAAAGAGCAATATTGCAAAGGAACCTGGAATGTTAGGCCCATGAATCAAAGCAAATTGGAAGTGGTCAAACAGGAGATGGCAAGAGTGAACATCAACATTTTAGAAATCAGTGAACTTAAAATGGACTGGAATGGGTGGATTTAACTCAGATGGCCTTTATATCTACTACTCTGGGCAAGACTCCCTTAGAAAAAATGGAGTAGCCCTCATAGTCAACAAAAGAGTCCAAAATGCAGTACTTGGAAGCAATCTCAAAAATGACAGAATGATCTCTGTTCATTTCTAAGGCAAACCATTCAATATCACAGTAATCCAAGCCTATGCCCAGTAATGCTGGGCCTATGACCAGTAATGCTGAAGAAGCTGAAGTTGAATGGTTCTATGAAGAGCTACAAGACCTTTTAGAACTAACACCCCAAAAAGATGTCCTCTTCATTATAGGGGACTGAAATGCAAAAGTAGGAAGTCAGGAGCTACCTGGAGTAACAGGCAAATTTGGCCTTGGAGTACAGAATGAAGCAGGGCAAAGGCTAACAGAGTTTTGCCAAGAGAACACATTTGGCATAGCAGGGTCATAGCAAACACCCTCTTCCAGCAACATAAGTGATAACCCTACACATGAACATTACCAGATGGTCATTACCAAAATCAGATTGAATATCTTCTTTGCAGCCAAAGATGGAGAAGCTCTATACAATCAGCAAACACAAGACCAGGATCTGACTGTGCCTTAGATCATGAACTTCTTATTGCAAAATTCAGACTTAAACTGAAGAAAGTAGGGAAAGCCACTAGACCATTCAGGTATGACCTAAATCAAATCCTTTACGATTATACAGTGGAAGTGACAAATAGATTCAAGGGATTAGACCTGATAGACAGAGAGCCTGAAGAACAATGTACAGAGGTTCGTGACATTGTACAGGAGGCAGTGATCAAGACCATTCCCAAGAAAAAGAAATGCAAAAAGGCAAAATGGTTGTCTGAGGAGGCCTTACAAATAGCTGAGAAAAGAAAAGAAGCTAAAGGCAAAGGAGAAAAGGAAAGATATACCCATTTGAATGCAGAGTTGCAAAGAATACCAAGGAGAGATAAAGTCTTCTTCAGTGATAAATGCAAAGAAATAGAGGAAAACGATAGAACGGGAAAGACTAGAGATCTCTTCAAGAAAATTAGAGATACCAAGGGAACATTTCATGCAAAGATGGGCTCAATAAAGGACAGAAATGATATGGACCTAGGAGAAGCAGAAGATATCAAGAAGAGTTGGCAAGAATACACAGAAGAACTATACAAGAAAGGTGTTCACGACCCAGATAACCATGATGGTGTGATCACTCACCTATTCCAGACATCCTGGAATGTTAAGGCAAGAGGGCCTTAGGAAGCATCACTATGAACCACGCTAGTGGAGATCACCGCTTAGTTTCCTAACTGATCTTCTACACTTCCTCTCATCTCCTCACCATCTGTTTATCACCGAACAGTCAGATTCCTTCCTTTTAAACACAAACTGAACTTTCCAAAGGTTTGTCAACACAGTCAGAATAAAATTTAAACCTCTTAACCTAATTGGGAGAGGAGGTTGGGATACTTTAAAGCTAGAAGTAGAAGTAATCAATAACAGAGGATATATTACTTATCTCTTTTGTTCTTAGGGTGTATCTTGGATAAAATGAAGTTTGTTCCAGAGAACAGACCCTATCTTGTGTGAAATATTGTCTAGAATCATAAAATGCCCATATTTATTTCTCGTTTTGTTATTCCACAGTCTTTATTCAATGCTTGTTTAAGCACTGTAGATTCAGCTCTAAGATATAAATGGAAAGACCATTTTTTTACACTTGATTTTGGAAGACTCAAAGTTACCCACCCATGAGTTCAGCATAGTGAGATGATTGGTAATTTATAAGAAACTCAACCTCAAAAAACCTGTTTATCCAAGAGAATCAGAGCTATATACTCTAACCACTGTTACTGATTTTAGTGCAAATACTACCAACCTAGTAAACAGCTAAAGAAGAAAGTGTTTTGCAGAGTGAATACTGAAATTACTGACAATTTAAAAGTATGGGAACAACATCAGTTAGAAAGCCAGAGCAAATGAGATTAATCAAAGGTCTTTGCGGACCAACTGACAGCAGAGGGAAGTCTAATGAACTTCGCCTCAGTGGATATTCCCTACCAGTTAAAATGTGAGTCCTTAGGGGACCTCAAAAAAACACAGTTCAGGCCTTTTTCCCCTTCCTCCTGTCAAGTGACTAGAAAATATGAGACTGAATATTCCCAGATAAATTACTGAAAACCCCCATATCTGTGGTTCACGTTTCCAGTTCCCTAAGGTCAATCCATGGGAAAGGAGGCAGTCATCTTAGGGATCCTTATAGTTCTCACTCCTTATTTGTTCTTTCGCATGGGAATAACCAGTAGCTTTTGGAAACTACACTCCTCCAGAGATGATGATTCAAAACTCCCTGGATCATTCGAAGTGCACTCCCACCTGAGAGCCGCAACCTGGCAAAAATGGAAGTGGGATATTGCACCCATTTTAACCAGCAGAGCTACTGCTAGGTCTTGAAATCCTACAGCCTCTGCTGCCCCCTGGTGGTAACTACTAAACTTTCCTTACCCCTCTCTAGAGCCATAGTTCTCCAATAAAATTAAGAAATATTTATTGAGAACTGGGTCAAAAGTATTGTACAAGGGTTTTGGCAAATTGCCATCTGATATGTTTCTTCATTCATATTTTAACATTCAATAAAAATAGTTATTCTCCTTGAAAGATGACTCCAAATACCTAACCATGAAAACGGATCACAAATACAGAGAAAGCAAAACTAACCTGTTTGAACCTATTATATTTATCAATATAAACACAGTTAAAAGTAAAGTTATTCATTTCATTTTCTTATAATAGTATTTCCCTCTTTTTAAATCACATGCTATTTAATTCCTTACGTGATTTAAGTAAAAAAAAAAAATTGTTTTGAAGGCAATGGCATCCTACTCCAGTGCCTGGAAAATCCCATGGATGGAGGAGCCTGGTAGGCTGCAGTCCATGGGGTCACTAAGAGTCAGAAACCACTGAGCGACTTCACTTTCACTTTTCACTTTCATGCATTGGAGGAGGAAATGGCAACCCACTCCAGTGTTCTTGCCTGGAGAATCCCAGGGACAGGGGAGCCTGGTGGGCTGCCGTCTATGGGGCCGCACAGAGTCGGACACGACTGAAGCGACTTAGCAGCAGCAGCAGCAACCAATCAAAAGTAAAGGCATTAGTGTCTGTAACCAAATTAGGAAGAATGAAATCTGAGACCTTTTTCAGTTCTCTAATCTTTCATCAATTATTTCTTGTTGTTCATCAAAATATTCAGAAAAAAAAATGAATTATAAATGAATTGTAAATGTTTTTTTTTTCTTTTTTCTTTTAACCTGAACATCCCAGAAAAATGTTTCTAAATTGCTGTCTCTGCTTCTGAAATTTGAATAGCATGGCATAGCTTTCAATCTATCTAATATTTCTTTCCCTTTGACTGGGAGTCTGCTACAGAATAATTTTTTGTCATTGTATATTTCATTTAAAGAAACATTTACTAATAAGATCATTTTCACTGTGTGGGCAGACATCTGTTCCCAATTTAATTTCTGGAAGCCAGACAGAATTCCAAGCAATTCACAATTATTTGAGAGTTTTCCATCTCTATTTCCACTGGTAGAAACAGCCTTCTTAAAAGTTCGACTCTTTCAAATAAATTAATACTATCTTGAGTTTATGTTCAGGTCTAAGCTAATGTTCCCAAACTGGGATAATTTCTAGTCAAAGAAAATTTCCGAAAACGGTTTTGTAGGACAAGTTGTATCTGTACATTATTTTTTATGTGGTTGCATATCATTATAAACATAGAAACCACATCTTAGTGTATCTAAATCTGTCTTCCTTTGATGCTGGTAAATTGAATAGGCACTCAGGACCATGTGGGTGTTTTTTCACAGTAATAAACTATAGTGAAATCTGGGAAGTTGTGATGTATAAACTAGGGCACTTCTGACACATGAATGTCTCTAGGATGCTGGAAAATTAATTTTATTACCTCTCTCTAAAGTTCTAAACGTTTTAGAGAATTTTAGAACTGTCTGACACACTTCTTAGAAGCATTAGGACCTGAGACTGATAAGATTTTAAATGTCCAGAGCTTGTGCAACATATAGAAACACTAAGAATAAATTACTTAGAGTTGGAAGCAAATAAATAAGACTGGGATTGACACATTAAAAAAAAAAAAAAAAAAACCAGCGGAGTTTCTGGCCATTTTTGAGGTCAGTAGAAGTTAGGATCAATTTCTCCTCGGCACCAAGTGGATTAACTCTTATTTTCTATTTTCTGAGTTTCAATTTCAATGTATTTTCAAGACTGAATTTTCTTTGTTTAATAAGTAACCCTAGAGCTGCCTGGAATAGTCTACCCTCTTACAGCGCCCCGCCCCCCCATCTGCCTGGGGATTCCCTGGTAGCTCAGCTAGTAAAGAATCTGCCTACAATGCAGGAGACCCTGGGGTGATTCCTAGAACAGGAAGATCCCCTGGAGAAGGGAATGGCTACCCACTCCAGTATTCTTGTTGGGAGAATTCCATGGACAGAGGAGCCTGGCTCCAGTCCATAGGGTCACGAAGAGCCAGACACAACTGAGAGACTTTTTCCATCACTCCAATTGAACTAATGAACAACCTGGTAACACACCTTTTCAATTTTTTAAATCTTCAGTTCTAGGAAATGTTCCTGACTTATCACCAGAGGTAAAGAAGTGTTGGTTGAATGGATACAGAGGGCACACCATAGAGTCAATTTCCTCTACAAGTAGAATTAAGGATTATTTCTATGAAGTTGGAGCATTGTTACAATAAGGAAACATGCTTCTTATTTGTTTTTACAACTTTAATTCTGGGAATAATTTTGTTTATGCAAATAGTTGCCTCTATTGTCACCTTCTAGTGGAAACAATTTTCCTTATCTACTGTGGATACACAAAATATAACTTCTGGTAGCAAAGTCTATTAAATAGAGTTGAACCCTTTAGTTTCTTTTTTTTTCCTTTTAAATTTGAAACATGTTTAACCACAGCTAATAGTTTCTAATCTAATCCTGAGATCTTATCTCCTTAAATGGGTTTATTTACAATAATTGTACAAACATTTATTAATTACTTAAGAGTACGGGAAAAGACTAGCTAGGATAAATGAGTTCATTGCTGTCTCATCCATAGCAAATTTTGCCTTACTCTACTAATTCTTTATTAAATTAAAAGGTCCTCAGTACCAAATCTCATAAATTTTGATTGATCGCTATTCTGTAATAATAACCACACTCCAAAATTCCTGCAAGACAGAGCACTGGAATCTGACATCCAAGTCCTGCTTGTCTGCCTTGAGGCTCACATTTATCAGCCGGAGTGCGTACATAAAGTAAGTTAAAATAAACTCCACTACAGCACAGATTTTAAAATCTGACTAGTCTACACACATCCTGATTCTCATCTTCCTTCTCACTTCTGGGAATCCAAGAGATGTAAACCAAAATCAGATGAAGAAAACGCAGTAGGAGGAGAGCACATAGAATTTTTGTCAGTGGGCCATTCTGCTTTTATGAGTAGAAAAGCATGCATTGTCTGTAACAGTGGTGATTACATGGAACCACCACTTCACATGCTGGTAGATCTCAGATTGACACTTCATTTCAAACTCTTGTAGCTAACCCAGGTGGGACTGGTCATTGACTGTATTTCAGGAGGTGAATCAGATTCTCTCTTCAGGATTTGGGAGACTGAAATCAAAAAACACAGGGACTAAGGTTCCCTTCAGAGAAGGCAATGGCACCCCACTCCAGTACTCCTGCCTGGAAAATCCCACGGATGGAGGAGCCTGGTAGGCTGCAGTCCATGGGGTCGCCAAGAGTCGGACATGACTGAGCAACTTCACTTTCAGTTTTCACTTTCATGCATTGGAGAAGGAAATGGCAACCCACTCTAGTGTTCTTGCCTGGAGAATCCCAGGGACGGGGGAGCCTGGTGGGCTGCCGTCTATGGGGTAGCACAGAGTTGGACACGACTGAAGCGATTTAGCAGCAGCAGCAAGTTTCCCTTTATTGAGTTTTTTGTTTTGTTTTGTTTTTAATTTTTGGCTGTGTTGGGTCTTCGTTGCTGCGCAAGGGCTTTCTGTATTTGCAAAGATTGCAGTGGCATCTCATGTTGCAGAGCACAGGCTCTAGGGCTTGTGGGTTTCAATAGTTATGGCACAAAGGCTTAGCTGTCTCATGGCACGGGGGATCCTCCTGACCAGGGATCGAACCCATATCCCCTGAATTGGCAGGTGGATTTTTAATCACTGGACCAGCAGAAGAGAAAGTCCGTTTTCCTCTAGGTGAATATTTGGATTATTTTCGTTTTTCTGCCTTTATGAAGGGGGTGAGTGTATCAGTTTGGTTGGGCTTCCATAACAAAATACTTCAGCCTGGGTGACTAAAATTACAGAAGCTTATTTTCTCACAGTTCTGGAGGCTATAAATTCAAGATCAAGGTGTTGTCAGGTTTGGTTTCTCCTGAGTCCTCTCCCCTTGGCTCGCAGACGGCCACCTTCCCAACTTGGCCCCTTCTCTGTGTGCAGGCATCCCCTGTGCCTTTCCTGTGTCCTAATCTCTTCATATAAGGACAAGACACTGGATTAGGACCCACCTGATTAGTTTCTTTTAGCTTGTGCTCAGTTGCCCAGTCACATCTGATTCTTTGCGACCGCATGAATTGCAGCCTCCCAGACTCTTCTGTCCATGGTATTTTCCAGGCAAGAATCCTGGAGTGGGTTGCCATTACCTTTTAAAGGCCCTACCTTCATATAAATTTACATTCTGAGGTACTGGAGGTTAGGAATTCAGCAGGAATTGTGGGGAGGGGACACAATTTAGTCCATAGTAGGAAGTATATACGTTTGTGTTTGTGCCTCAAATATTTTGGGGTATTTTGAAAGTTTTGTACTTGTCTGCTTTCGCATGTGAGAAATATTATTTTGGATGAAGATCCGGAGTAAATTGCTGGGTTGTGAGATACTCCCTTGCTCATCATCCTTATCGGTGCTTGAAATTGTCAGAACTTTCAGCATTTCCCAAGCAATACACATTCCTATGTATTCTGGAAACTAATATAAATAATCAGTACATATGTTGCTAATATCATCTTCCAACTTGGCTGCTTATGTATCACTTCCACTATGTCTTAACAAGGACATGTTATTTTGAATAAAAAGCAATTTATCAAGATTTGCCTTTATTTTATTCTTTTATAAAGAATAAAATAGTCTTTTATTTTATTTATTTTATTCTTTTATTTATGTTATTGTTATTGGAGTCTTAATTCAAAACTCCTTCCCTGCTTCAAAACCTTAAAGTGAAAGTATTAGTCGCTCAATCGTATCCAACTCTTTGCAACACCATGGACCCGCCAGGCTGCTCTGTCCATGTAATTCTCCAGGCAAGAATACTGAAGTGGGTAGCCATGACCTTCTGCAGGGGATCTTCCCAACCCAGGGACTGAACGCCAGTCTCCTGCATTACGGGCAGATTCTTAACTGTCTGAGCCACCAGAGAAGCCCCAAATCTTAAAATATCCACCTAAATCTTTTCTCCAAATGCTTTAAAGTTTTGTCTTTCATATTTGAGTCTTTAAACCATCTGGAATTTATTTTAGTACAATATATGAGGTAGGAATCCAATCTTGCTTTTTTCCTAGAGGGATAAACAAATGTCTTGGCTCCATTTATTGTTTAGTCTATTCTTTTTCCAGTGGTTTACATGACCACGTGTCATATGTAATTTCTGTATATTCAGGGACTGTTTCTGGTCTCTCTATTAGGTTCAGTTCGACAGCATGTCTCTTTCTGGGGCAATATATTAGCTCTGTAATGAGTCTTGGAACACACCAGGAGATATTCACACAGTATTCTTCTTCAGGAAACTCCTGACTGTTATTCAGCATTTTCTATTCCAAAAAAATACTAGATCCTGCTTGTTGATTGCAATTTCCCTGAACCAGTAAAATTAATCTGTGGAGAACAGACATAATATTGGATTTTCCTTTTATTTGTTAAATTGTCTTTAATAGTAAATAGTTACGGGGCTTTTGGCATCAAAAAAATACATACATAAATAAGCAAGTTGTGCTTCTTTTACATTTTTAAAAGATTTGTTTTTCATTACTCTACATTCTGATATTAACATAGCTACACATTGTGAAATTTGTTAATTTTATATTTTCCTGACATTCACATATGTATTTTTTCAACTGTTTTCAACTTTTTACGTTCTTGTGTTTAATATAGTGGTGTGCTGTGTGCTAAGCTGCTTTAGTCATGTTTGACTCTCTGTCAGCCCATGGACTATAGTCCACCAGTCTCCTGTGTCCATGGGATTCTCCAGGCCAAATACTGGAATGGATTGCCATTTCCTTTTTTTAGCCAAGTTGGCAATGTCTGTCTAACAAACAAATTTATTCTTCTTGTATTTACTGTGATTGCTGATATAACAGAAATAATTTCTACCATATTTCACTGTGATTTCTGATTGACCCATTTTTGTATGCTTCTTGCATCATATTTTTATTTTCTATGACTTTTTTGCTTGCTGTTTTGGCCTTTATTGTTCTATGCAATTCATAATTTATATAACCGTTTCCAATTTTTTAACTGATTACTATTACAATTTTGCCATGGGCATAAAGTTTTAAATCAGTTTCCTTACTCTTTTCTTGGAACATTTAAAGAATTTAATTATGATCATGTCTCTCCTGGTGATAATTTCATCCTCTAATTTTGCTTTTCTTTTCAAAATTGACACCTGATTATCATGTTATAAAGATAACTTTTGTTTGACTGTAATTATATATGTGCTTGTTTGTATGTGCTCAGTGCTCAGTTGTGTCCGGCGCTTCGTGACCCAGTGGACTGCAGCCTACCAGGGCTTCTCTGCCCATGGAATTTTTCAAGAAGGAATACTGGAGCAGGTTGCCATTTTCTACTTCAGGGGATCTTCTCAACCCAGGGATCAAACCTGCATCTCTTGTGTCTCCAGCACTGGCAGGCAGGCTGTTTACCACCCACATGTTTGTATAATCTTTTCTCAGTCTGATTAGTAACTGACCAGTGTGAGTAATAAGATATAACATAAGCAATCGGGTGCGACCACCATGGTTAGGTCATCAGTTCAGTTCAGTTGCTCAGTCATGTCTGACACTTTGCGACCCCATGGACTGCAGCATGCCAGGCCTCCCTTTTCATCACCAACTGCCGGAGTTTACCCAAATGCATGTCGATAGAGTCGGTGATGCCATCCAGCCATCTCATCCTCTGTGGTCCCCTTCTCCTCCTGCCCTCAATCTTTCCCAGCATCAGGGTCTTTTCAAATGAGTCAGCTCTTCACATCAGGTGGCCAAAGTATTGGAGTTTCAGCTTCAACATCAGTCCTTCCAGTGAACATCCAAGACTGATCTCCTTTAGGATGGACTGGTTGGATCTCCTTGCAATCCAAGGGACTCTCAAGAGTCTTCTCCAACACCACACTCCAAAACATCAATTCTTCAGTGCTCAGCTTTTTTTATAGTCCAAATCTCACATCTATACATGACTACTGGAAGAACCATAGCCTTGACTAGGTGGACCTTTGTTGGCAAATTAATGTCTCTGCTTTTTAATATGCATTCCTTTCAAGGAGTAAGCATTTGGTCATAACTTTCCTTTCAAGGAGTAAGCATTTTTTAATTTCATGGCTTCAGTCACCATCTGCAGTGATTTTGGAGCTCAAAAATATAAAGTCTGTCACTGTTTCCCCATCTATTTGCCATGAAGTGATGGGATTGGATGTCATGATTTTAGTTTTCTGAATGTTGAGTTTTAAGCCAACTTTTTCACTCTTCTCTTTCACTTTCATCAAGAGGTTTTTTAGTTCCTCTTCACTTTCTGCCAAAAGGGTGGTGTTGTCTGCATATCTGAGGTTATTGAGATTTCTCCTGGCAATCTTGATTCCAGCTTGTGCTTCATCCAGCCCAGCGTTTCTCATGATGTACTCTGCATATACGTTAAATAAACAGGGTGACAATATACAGCCTTGACGTAGGTACTTCTTTCCCTATTTGGAACCAGTCTGTTGTTCCATGACCAGTTCTAACTGTTGCTTCCTGATCTGCATATAGGTTTCTCAAGAGGCAGGTCAGGTGGTCTGGTATTCCCATCTCTTTCAGAATTTTCCACAGTTCATTGTGAGCCACACAGTCAAAGGCTTTGGCATAGTCAATACAGCAGAAATAGATGTTAATCTGGAGCTCTCTTGCTTTTTCTATGATCCAGCGGATGTTGGCAATTTGATCTCTGGTTCCTCTGCCTTTTCTTAAACCAGCTTGAACATCTGGAAGTTCTCAGTTCACATATTGCTGAAGCCTGGCTTGCAGAATTTTGAGCATTACTTTACTAGTGTGTGAGATGAGTGCAATTGTGCGGTAGTTTGAGAATTCTTTGGCATTGCCTTTCTTTGGGATTGGAATGAAGACTGACCTTTTCCAGTCCTGTGGCCACTGCTGAGTTTTCCAAATTTGCTGGCATATTGAGTGCAGCACTTTCACAGCATCATCTTTCCGAGTTTGAAATAGCTCAACTGGAATTCCATCACCTCCACTAGTTTTGTTTGTAGTGATACTTCCTAAGGTCCAGTTGACTTCACATTCCAGGATGTCTGGCTCTAGGTTAGGTCATAATGACATCTTAATTTTCACCTTGATGTCTTGAATCATTTGTTCTGAGAGAATCTGGCCTCCATGTTGTCAGGACATCCAAGAACTACTAAAGAATTTTGGGATAAATACCAACTTTATGAGCTTCCAGGTGGTGCTAGAGGTAAAGAATCTCCTGCCAATGCAGGAAACACAAGCAACTCGAGTTCAGTCCCTAGGTCAGGAAGATCCCCTGGAACAGGAAATGGAATTCTGCTCAAGTAGCCTTGCCTGCAAAATTCCATGGACAGAAGGGCCTGGAGGATTACATTCCATGGGGTCACAGATAATCAGATACGACCGAGCAACTAAGCAGACACACAGGCCAACTTTAAAGCTATGTGAGTAAGTCACCTTGGACGTGTACCCTCTAGCTACAATTATTTCTTCATATGACTGCTATTCCAGCTGGCATATGATGGCTGCCTCATAGCAGACGCCAGACAAGAACTACCTATCCAAGTCACTTCCAAATTCCTGATTCACAGAAGCTGTGAGAGATACAGGGTATTCATTTAAGCCACCAAATTTGGAGCTTCTTTGTTGCTCAGCATTAGGTAACTAATGTGTTATACTTACCAATTGCAATTTTTTTTTTCATTTTCCTTGTAAGATTAGTTTTGTTCTTCTTGAAGGAAACCTTTACATATTTCTTTTATTAGTTAAATAGTGGTCAGTGAAGTCAGCCTTTCTGTATCTGAATATGTATTTGCTTCAATTCCTCCTCTTTTTTTTTAAAGACAAGTTGCTGAATATTCAGTTCTAGTTAAAAGTTATTTTCTGTAAGCACTTCAAAAATTTTATTCTGCTATCATCTGGCTTTCAATTTTTTAAGAAGCCTGGTGACAAAGTGTTGTTCTTTGTAAGTAATTTGTTCTTTCTCTCTGGCTTCTTTTTCCCTCAGGCTTTCTACAGATTTACTGAGTCTATATTTCTTTGTAAGTCATCCTGCCTTGAGTTAGTGGTGCTGTCTGTGTCTCTGAGCCTGTACCTTTTATCAGTTCTGACAAGTTATCAGCTCCCTTCTTCATTCTAATTTTTCTTCTGGGACAGTGATATGTTATATGGCCAGATTTTCCCCTTCAATTATCACCTGTTAATACTTTCCATATTTTCCATGTTAATACGTTTGCTCTTCTAGGTTTCAACTTGGGTAATTTCCCTCCCTCTATATTCCAGTTTACTAGTTTTTCCCTCAATTATGTCTGTGTGTTGTTGAATTCATCCATTAAGGTTTTTATATCAATTATTAGGTCCTTAGAGAAATTCTGTTAGGTTTGTTTCACATATGCTTGTTGCTTTGGTTTCAGAGACGAAGTTGCCCGTGTTCCCTGTTTTCAGGAAGAGTCAAATTGGCATTTACTCCTTTCATGTTTGGTATGTCATTAATGGAGGCATCTAGACTAGCCAGCAGTTTTCTTTGGGGGGAAATTTTAACATTTTAAAGATTTATGATTATAAAGCTTTTCTATATTTATCTATATTTTGGTAAAGTTATGTCATATTAAAAATGTCTATTTTATTGTATACATTGGATGATTTCTTTAACCAAATTCTTACACTTTTCCAACCTAATTAATGTTTTCTTTTAAATTTCTGATATTATTTTTGCCTTCTCTCTTTCCGTTCTTGGTCAATCTCACCAAATTTGTATCCATTTTTTATTAATCTTTTACATTTCTTTATTTATTGCCTTATAATAGTTCTTGTATTCTACATTCATTGAGTTTAATTTACTGTTCTCCTAAATTATTAAGATGGATACTTAGATGATTAATTTTCAGTTTTGCATCTTTTTAAATATATGGATATTTAAGCATGAACATTTCCCTCTAAGCACACTTTACCAAAAATGTGCAAGTTTTAAAAATGGTATTTTACTTACATTCAACAAAAAGTATTTTCTCTTTGCCACTGTGAGTCCCTCCATGACCATGGGTAACTTCGAATTTCGTAGCTTTCTAGTCAAGGCTATGGTTTTTCCAGTGGTCATGTATGAATGAGAGAGTTGGACTATAAAGAAAGCTGAGTGCAGAAGAATTAATGCTTTTGAACTGTGGTGTTAGAGAAGACTCTTGAGAGTCCCTTGGACTGCAAGGAGATCCAATCAGTCCATCCTAAAGGAGATCAGTCCTGGGTGTTCATTGGAAGGACTGATGCTGAAGCTGAAACTCCAATACTTTGGCCATCTGATGCGAAGAGCTGACTCATTTGAAAAGACCGTGATGCTGGGAAAGATTGAGGGCAGGAGAAGAAGGGGACGACAGAGGATGAGATGGTTGGAAGGCATCACTGACTCAATGGACATAGGTTTGAGTGGACTCCGGGAGTTGGTGATGGACAGGGAGGCCTGGCGTGCTGCAGTTCATGGGGTCGTAAAGGGTCAGACAGGACTGAGTGACTGAACTGAACTGAACAACATATGGGGAATTTTTCTGGATTTCTAGGTTAATTAAACTGTGATTAGAGAATACAGCATATATCATTTCAATTCTTTGAAATTTGTTGAGATTTGATTTGTGAGGCAATATATGATAAATTTTTTCAACCACCTCATTTGTCCCTGAGAACTATAATCAGTTGTTGAGTAGTTGTGTGTGTGTCTGTTAATGAGTATTTCAAATGTTTATTTTTTACTTAATTGTTCACCATATTCTGTCAATTATTGAATGGCTTGGTTTAAGAAATAATCCATTATCACTTCAGTTCAGTTCAGTCATCATTCATGTCCAACTCTTTGCGACCCCATGAATTGCGGCACATCAGGCCTCCCTGTCCATCACCAACTCCCGGAGTTCACTTAGACTCACGTCCATCGAGTCAGTGATGCCATCCAACCATCTCATCCTCTGTAGTCCCCTTCTCCTCCTGCCCTCAATCCCTCCCAGCATCAGAGTCTTTTCCAATGAGTCAACTCTTTGCATGAGGTGGCCAAAGTACTGGAGTTTCAGCTTTAGCATAATTCCTTCCAAAGAAATCCCAGGGCTGATCTCCTTCAGAATGGACTGGTTGCATCTCCTTGAGTCCAAGGGACTCTCAGAAGTCTTCTCCAACACCACAGTTCAAAAGCATCAATTCTTCAGTGCTCAGCTTTCTTCACAGTCCAACTCTCACATCCATACATGACCACTGGAAAAACCATAGCCTTGACTAGACGGACCTTTGTTGGCAAAGTCATGTCTCTGCTTTTCAATATGCTATCTAGGTTGGTCATAACTTTTCTTCCAAGGAGTAAGCGTCTTTTAATTTCATGGCTGCAGTCACCATCTGCAGTGATTTTGGAGCCCCAAAAAATAAATTCTAACACTGTTTCCACTGTTTCCCCATCTATTTGCCATGAAGTGATGGGACCAGATGCCATGATCTTCGTTTTCTGAATGTTGAGTTTTAATCCAACTTTTTTACTCTCCTCTTTCACCTTCATCAAGAGGCTTTTTAGTTCCTCTTCACTTTCTGCCATAAGGGTGGCATCATCTGCATATCTGAGGTTATTGATATTTCTCCCGGCAATCGTGATTCCAGCTTGTGCTTCTTCCAGCCCAGTGTTTCACTTCAACATGTCTATTTCTCAGTTTAGTTCTGTCAGTGTTTGGGGTTCATTCAGATTATTGTTACATCTTCCTGAATTTTAGCATGATGAGTGTCTTTACTGCTAGTAATGCTTTCTGAGGACTGTATCACATTTCTTTTGGTTATTCTTTTCATGGCATCTTTTTCTACTTTTCCTGGCTTCACACTTCACATGGGTCTTGGACCAGGAAGTCTTTGCTGACTTTTCAGTCCTCTCATTCCTATAGGCTGTACATATGCATACTTACACACACACACACACACACACACACACCCCTATAGCTTTGCTTCTCGTCCTCTCTGGGATAGTTGACCCAAATCACCTGGGAATTACCAGAAACAAAGCTATTAATTATTTTTCATGGTTCCATTTTCTTTTTCCTTGATCATTTTTGTGCATATTTTACTTCTTTAACATTTTTTACATGTATGCTTGTGCTTGCTCTGTCAAGTCTGACTCTTTAGGACTCCATGACCAGGCTGCTCTGTCCATAGAATTTTCCAGGCAAGATTACTGGAGTGGGTTGCCATTCTCATACTCCAAGTTACTGTCTCTCTCTCTCTCTCTCTCTGTCTCTCTCTCTATATATATATACTCCAAGTTACATTTATAATTAGAATTTTATTTATTTTTTTTTTAAATTTTATTTTATTTTTAAACTTTACATAACTGTATTAGATTTGCCAAATATCAAAATGAATCCACCACAGGTATACATGTGTTCCCCATCCTGAACCCTCTTCCGTCCTCCCTCCCCATTCCATCCCTCTGGGTCGTCCCAGTGCACCAGCCCCAAGCATCCAGTATCGTGCATCGAACCTGGACTGGCAACTCATTTCATACATGATATTTTACATGTTTCAATGCCATTCTCCCAAATCTTCCCACCCTCTCCCTCTCCCACAGAGTCCATAAGACTGTTCTATACATCAGTGTCTCTTTTGCTGTCTCGTACACAGGGTTATTGTTACCATCTTTCTAAATTCCATATATATGCGTTAGTATACTGTATTGGTGTTTTTCTTTCTGGCTTACTTCACTCTGTATAATAGGCTCCAGTTTCATCCACCTCATTAGAACTGATTCAAATGTATTCTTTTTAATGGCTGAATAATACTCCATTGTGTATATGTACCACAGCTTTCTTATCCATTCATCTGCTGATGGACATCTAGGTTGCTTCCATGTCCTGGCTATTATAAACAGTGCTGCGATGAACATTGGGGTACTCGTGTCTCTTTCCCTTCTGGTTTTCTCAGTGTGTATGCCCAGCAGTGGGATTGCTGGATCATAAGGCATGTCTATTTCCAGTTTTTTAAGGAATCTCCACACTGTTCTCCATAGTGGCTGTACTAGTTTGCATTCCCACCAACAGTGTAAGAGGGTTCCCTTTTCTCCACACCCTCTCCAGCATTTATTACTTGTAGACTTTTGGATTGCAGCCATTCTGACTGGTGTGAAATGGTACCTCATAGTGGTTTTGATTTGCATTTCTCTGATAATGAGTGATGTTGAGCATCTTTTCATGTGTTTGTTAGCCATCTGTATGTCTTCTTTGGAGAAATGTCTATTTAGTTCTTTGGCCCATTTTTTGATTGGGTCATTTATTTTTCTGGAGTTGAGCTGTAGGAGTTGCTTGTATATTCTCGAGATTAGTTGTTTGTCAGTTGCTTCATTTGCTATTATCTTCTCCCATTCTGAAGGCTGTCTTTTCACCTTGCTAATAGTTTCCTTTGATGTGCAGAAGCTTTTAAGGTTAATTAGGTCCCATTTGTTTATTTTTGCTTTTATTTCCAATATTCTGGGAGGTGGGTCATAGAGGATCCTGCTGTGATGTATGTCGGAGAGTGTTTTGCCTATGTTCTCCTCTAGGAGTTTTATAGTTTCTGGTCTTACGTTGAGATCTTTAATCCATTTTGAGTTTATTTTTGTGTATGGTGTTAGAAAGTGTTCTAGTTTCATTCTTTTACAAGTGGTTGACCAGAGTTCCCAGCACCACTTGTTAAAGAGATTGGCTTTAATCCATTGTATATTCTTGCCTCCTTTGTCGAAGATAAGGTGTCCGTATGTGCGTGGATTTATCTCTGGGCTTTCTATTTTGTTCCATTGATCTATATTTCTGTCTTTGTGCCAGTACCATACTGTCTTGATAACTGTATAATTAGAATTTTAAAATCTACATTTATATTTATAATTTTAAATCTACATTTATAATTTTAAAATTTACATTTATAATTAAATATAAATTTAGATTTTAAAATTATGTCAAATTCAAGAAAACAATCTACCATATGTGAAAGTCATAAAAAACAGCAAAAGTATTTAGATCTACATAGTTCATATACTGGAATTATTAGATAAAAATATCCTTATCTCTCCTAATAAACTATGATCAGAATGATTTCTTCCAAAAAGAATTTACACATAATTTTCTCTACTTGAGACCCCTTTAAGGATCCCAATTTATATTGGAAATATCAGAATAACCTTCACTCTCAACTCCTGATATCTAATTTCCTGATTCCATTGTTTGGGCATTTGACTCAAGAGCAAATCCAGCTTTCATGTATATTTGCTCCCCCATGATTGCTCTTCTAGTTTCTAACTTCCATAAACCTAGAAATATGTATATTAAATATGCAAATGTGTGTGTTAGTCACTCAGTTGTGTCTGACTCTTTGCAACCCCATGGACTGTACTTCTGTCAATGGAATTCTCCAGGCAAGAATACTGGAGTGGGTTGCCATTTGTTTCTCCCAGGTGACCTTCCTGACCCAGGAATCGAAGCCAGGTCTCCTGCATTGCAGGTAGACTCTTTACCACTGGGCCACCTGGGAAGCCCAAATACACAGATACTTCATTACAATTTATGCAAGATTTGCTTACCTCAAGTAGATGGGTCCTTCAGAGTCAGTCATGTGCCATATCACTTGAACCCTCATCCCACCACTCTCAGTCCTCAATCCTCAATCCCTTTGTCCCTCTGTAATATACCAAATGCTTCCCTGGTGCCTCAATGATAAAGAATGCTCCTGACAATGCAGGAGATATGGGTTACATCCCTGAGTGGGAAAGATCCCCTTGAGAAGGAGATTGCAACCCACTCCAGAATTCTTGCCTGGGAAATCCCAAGAAGAGAGTAGCCTGGAGGGCTACAGTCCATGGGTTCACAAAAGAGTTGAACACGACAGTGAATAAACAACAACAATATACCAAATAGATCCTTGTTTCTGGGGAAATTCTCATGAAAGGAATTTATTTCAAAAAATTTCTAGGAATTTCCCAAAAAGAGCCCAGTAATTTCTACTTTGAAAACATTCAAGAGACTGCTTGGATTATTTCATGCAAAGACTTCAAGTTCTTCCTACTCCCATCAAACATAACATGACTGTCCAACTTAGAGGGAGATCTTATCATTTAAGTGTAGCTAAGATTCAAGGTGGCTCAGTGATAAAGAATCCGCCTGCCAATGCAAGAGATGCAGGAGATACAAGTTTGATTCCTGTGTTGGGACAATCTCCTACCAGAGGAAATGGCAACCCACTCCAGTATTCTTGCTGGTAAAACCCCATGGAAAGAGGAACCTGTTTGGCTATAGTCCATAAGGTCACCAAAGGTTGGACACAACTGAGCATCCAATAGGCGAGATTCCATATTGGAAGGGTACAACAAAAAGGACAGTAAGCGACGCTCAAGGATAAGTTCAATGCAGAGTCTATTCATATTATTAGGCTGCCTCTAGCAGGAAGACGGAGAAGGAAATGGCACCCCACTCCAGTACTCTTGCCTGGAAAATCCCATGGACGGAGGAGCCTGGTAGGCTGAAGTCCATGAGGCCGCTAAGAGTTGGACACGACTGAGCGACTTCACTTTCACTTTTCACTTTCATGCACTGGAGAAGGAAATGGCAACCCACTCCAGTGTTCTTGCCTGGAGAATCCCAAGGACGGGGGAGCCTGGTGGGCTGCAGTCTATGGAGCTGCACAGAGTCGGACACAACTGAAGTGACTTAGTAGCAGCAGCAGCAGCAGCAGCAGCAGGAAGATGAGTTGTTTTAGAAATGTGAGTGAATTGGTAAGATTTTAGGCTTATCTTGAAAAGCAAATTACTATGACCATCTGCTTTGAAATCTGCGTGAACACTAAAGGCAAGATTTGAGCTAATATATTCTAGGTACCAAATTTTCCCAGTGAAGGGGGGCTACTTGTACATCTTATTTCCCTGAAAATATAGAATGCAGCCTTGGTTTTTGGTAAGACACCCCAGGCAGTTTTTAGGAGGGGGGAAGTTGGGGGAGCTGGTTAAGATGACTTTTTGCAAAGGAGGTCTCCTCATTAGTAACCAGCCTCACTGCAAAGCTTATTTATGTCTTTTTTCAGAGTGGCTTGAACAGAATTCCAACCTAATACCATTTCTGTTTTCAAAGGACTTTATCGTCTAGACCTCATTTAGCATGAGGATAGAGAAACATAGATAAACGTCTTATCAGGCAAAAAAGTAATTTCATGTTCTTGCAGTTCTTTTCTCTGTCTATTCAAATGCTAGTGCCCTTTCATCTTCTACAAATGATTTTCTCTTAATCCGCAGAAAGTAGTTCATTCTTTCTAACAACATCATTATATTTTGAGTGAATTATCACAGAACAATTAAGAGCTGTTCTCATGTGACACACTTATCTTTGGCTGTTTGTTTCAAAATTTGATTCAGCTGTGCCCTCCACCATTCTCTCATTTTGTCCAATGCCTTTGTCAGTGTGGAGGAAAGAAAATAACATCGCAGGGGGCAGGGCAGAAGTCACTGTATTGTAAGACATGATTGCCTCTGGAAACAACGTGCTCCATTAAAGTTCAATGAGCTAGTAACAGTGCAATTTGTTAAAAGACAGTTGTACTAAAAGGCAGTTACTATCACTGCAACAAAACATCCTGTAATATTAATTAAGCTATTTCCCTGACACATTTAGATAAATGAAGAGATGTTTTTCATTACATTTTATTTGTTGTAGATTACATTTTCATGCTTTTCTTTTAGAAATTTTGCATCTTGTATGAGACAACCTATAAAAAAGAGTGGATGGTCTTGAGTTTGCATCCTTACTCTATCGTTTATGAATGGTATGACTTTATTTTTTGCTTCAATACGACTTTATTTTCATTTAACATTTCTCATATGACTTTTTAAAAAAGGAGTTCTATATGATTATTGTTTTAAATTTTTTATTGGAGGATAATTGGCTTACAACAGTGTGCTGGTTTCTGCCATACATCAACATGAATCAGCCACAGGAATACAAATGTTCCCTCCCTCTTGAGCCTCTCTCCCATCTCCCTCCCCATCCTACCCATCTAGGTTGCCACAGAGCACTGGGCTGAGCTCCCTGTGTCACACAACAAATTCCCACTGGTTATCTCTTTTACATATGGTAATATAAATGTTTGAATGCTACCCTCTCAATTTGTCCCACCCTCTCCTTCCCACACTGTGTCCACAAGTCTGTGCTCTAATTAACCTATTTATTTTGACTGTGTTGGGTCTTCATTGCTGCACGGGCTTTTCTCTAGTTGCGGGGAGCAGGGCCACTCTCTAGTTACAATGCTTGGGCTTCTCATGGCAGTGGCTTCTCTTATTGTAAAGCACAGTCTCTAGGGCATGTGGGTTTCAGTAGTTGCAGCATATGGGCTCTGTAGTTGTAGCTCCTGGGCTCTAGAGCACAGGCTCAATACCTGTGGCACATGGGCTTAGGTACTCTGATCTGAGGAAGGTGGGATCTTTCCAGACCATTTGTTGAACTCACATCTCCTACATTGGCCAGGAGATCCTTTACCACTAAGCCTCCAGGAAAACCCTGGTATGACTTTGGATAACATGAGTTCTCTAATTCATAAGCTTCACATCTACAGAATGGAGATTTGTGAAATTTATTAGAGATGTAAGTAATAAGTCTAGCTCAGGGATTTTGCACAAGGAGACACTCAAAAAGAGGGAGACATTATTACTACTATTAAGCAATCTTAACCTACATTTAGCCCTTTTTGTCCCAGAATTCCATTAAACCATGGTGATTAAAAAAAAAAAAAAAAAAAAAAACAACCTTCAACTATGCTAGGTGCTTGTGTTTCACAGGTTTATTTATTACAAGAGTAAAACTTCACTTTTTACCTTGTTCTAACAGAAGCCTTGAGCAGCATAGCTGTATAGAGACCATTTTCTAAAATCCTTTGAGAAAACTATTTGCCCACTCAAAAATTATCTGATACTTATTACCTGGTGGCATCCTTTCCTGACATTTTTTTGTTGCCTTGCAATGGAGATAACACTAAAAGATAAATGTGAAGCCAGCTATCTAAGCACAGAGGGAAAAAAAAGTCATATTTTTACATTATTAAACAGAGTCCTAATCTGGATTTCTGTCAATGCTAAGTAACATAACACAGAAAATCTCCTGTTCACCATAGTAAAATATGTCTGTATCTAACTCTTTTGTGACTCCATGGACTGTAGCCCTCCAGGTTCCTCTGTTCATGGGATTTCCCAAGCAAGAATACTGGAGTGGATTGCCATTTCCTTCTCCAATAGTAAAATATGAACAGAGCAAATTCTATATATTAATTCATTAATACTTACTTAAGAAGTGCATGCTAAGTGTCAGAAGTTGTATTAAACACTGAAGACACAACATCAAGACATGGTCCCTATGCCTAAGCCCTCAGAGCTTAGTTGGGGAGTCATGTACATTAAGAAACAGCTGGACACTTCCAATCTGGACAAGTGGGTGCAGATTAATCTCTCCCAGCTTCTCTTCGCCAGCTGCAGCTATAAACCCTGGAAATAATGCAAGAGACAACAGAAGAACTCTGGATGGTGGAAAGAGTAAGACAAACTGGTTTGTGATCCCAAAACTAAAGGGAAAAACAGAGTGGTAGAATCTTACTCCACCCAACACTCCGCCCAATAGAGAAAGGCTACCAAGCCCCTGATGACGGATCTCCCATCAGGGCTTAGAAGGGAGCCCAAATGAGTTCATGCCTCCCCAGATCAAATAGGAGTTCTGGGAATAACACCAGGCAAGCAGGGTGGTATATACAAGAGTGAGAGATACCGACTCACTCTGGAAATCAGCAACCAAGGGACAGGATCCGCTTCCACATACAGAAGCTCTGTGCCCAGGACATCTGCCAGGGGGAACCAAGCAGGCAGCTTGGCTGGAAAGTCTCTTTGTCTCCATAGACCTAAGACTCCCCTCCCTCAGCAAGAGATTGTGTGAGTGGGCACCAATGGCAAAAGGGATCCAGCTACAATAAGAGTTTCTCCCCCTGGTCTCTGCAAATGGCCCAATCCCATTCCTTTTTATGACTAATATTCCATTGTATATATGTACCACATCTCCTTTATCCATTCCTCTGTTAATAACATTTAGGTTGCTGCCATGTCCTGGCTACTGTAAACAGTGCTGCTATGAACACTGGGGTGCATGTATCCTTTGGAGCTATGGTTTTCTCTGGGTCTATGCCCAGGAGTAGAATTGCTGAAAAATTTAGGAGATGAATGATGGTGAGAGTTGCCCAACAATGTGAATGTGCTTGATGCCACTGAATCGTACAGTTAAATACAATTAGAATGGTATGGTTTATGTTGTGTGACTTTTACCACAATAATTTTTTTTTTTAATGAGTCTCTTCCATAAGAGGGCTTCCCTCAGCTCAGTTGGTGAAGAATCTGCTTGCAATGCAGGAGACCCTGGTTTGATTCCTGGGTCAGGAAGATCTGCTGGAAAAGGGATACCCACACCAGTATTCTTGGGCTTCCATAATGGTGCAGCTGGTAAAGAATCCACCTGCAATTTGGGAGGCCTGGGTTCAATCCCTGGGTTGGGAAGATCCCCTGGAGAAGGGAAAGGTTACCCACTCCAATATTCTGTCCTGGAGAATACCATGAACTGTATGGTCCATGGAGTTGCAAAGAGTTAGACATGACTGTGCAACTTTCACTTTCTTTCACTTTCTCCCAGAAGAATGCTGTATCCCTTGAGGAGAGGGGGAGACATTCACCCCCTAGAGGTACCAGACACCTCAGCTTTGGTCTCCTCCTCAGGCAATGGACAGGTGTTGTAGAAGCCCCAGTGGCACCAGATAAACCAAGCAGACAAAAAATAGTACTTTAAAGTCTCCAAAAATTGAATTGTCCAAAAGACAAAAGAAAACAATAGGTGTGAGTGAGGAAGTGGAGAAATTAGAGCCCCCATATGCTGCTAGTGGGAATGTAAAATCGTGCAGACACTGTACAGGCCAGTTTGGTGACTCCTCAAAAGGTTAAACACGGAATTACAGCATTAAATGTAGGAGTGCCCAGAAATTCTGCTCCTATATATACACTCAAAAGGAATGAAGTTAGACATTCAGACAAAAACTCGTATACAAATGTTCACAGCATCACTATTCACAATAGCCAATGGGTGGAAACAGTCCAACTGTCTATCAATTGGCCATCCATCAACAGATAAGCAAAAGGTGGTATATCCATAGATGAAAAATTATTTGGCCATGAAAAAGAATAAAGTACACATACATGCTACCATGTTGAAAACATTTTGCTAAGTGCAAATGAAGTCATGTGTTTGAATTCCTTTCATGTAGAATCTCTGCAACAGGCATATCCACAGATTCAAAGTTAAATTAATCTTTCTTAGGGCTGAGCAATAGGGAGGCAGGGAGAGCATTCCTAAAGATACAGGGTTTCTCACTTTCATGATGAAAATGTTCTAAAATTGACTGTGGTGATGTTTGCATGTATTAGTAATTATATTAAAAACAACTGAAGTATATACTTAAAAAAAATTGTTTTTGGAACCACAATATGCAAAGATAAGCCAGGAGGTGTGTGCTAATCCCAAGTAGGTGACCATATGCTAAAATAAAAGATTTAAATAGGACCCAGAGTCTCCTAACATAATTGCTGAAAGTTTGATACAATTAAAAGTAACTATCATACTGAGAAAAGATAACAAATGCCAACATGACGATGAATGGAATAATGGAATTATGGGACAAGGATTTGAAAGCAGCCTTCATAAAAATAAGAAGTTAGATATTCTCTTGAAAACAATGAAAATCTTCTAATCTGTCACAAAAATATTTAAGAATACAGCATGTGTGAGTGCATGCTCAGTCATGTCTGACTCTTGCAACCCCATAGACTTTAGTCCACCAGGTTCCTCTGTCTAGAACACTAGAGTAGGTTGTCATTTCCTTCTCCAGAGGATCTTCCTGACGCAGGGATTGAAACTATGTCTTCTGCATTGCAGGCAGATTCTTTACCACTGAGTCACCTGAGAAGTCCCTAAGAATTTAAGTGATGTGCTTAAATTGGGGAAATAAGGCAAGGAGAAGTAACTTATCACCCTATAACTTTCTTCATGCTTTGAATCATTTTCAATGAGCATGATTTTTAATAAAAACATTAAAAATAAAACTCTATGAAAGTAGCTAAATTCTATTTTGAAAAATGAGAGAAACAGCTTCCCCATGTCCTAGTACTAAAATGCCTTCCTTTTCTGGTAAGTAGCTATTATACTTTTTAATAATTTTATATAGAAATCGTGAAAAAGTAATTTGGTGATTTTCCTTTTAGAAAGATTTATGAGCCCCAGTTTCAAAGAAAGGGAAAAAAGGGTGCATCACTTTCTATTAACAGCAACAAGTGAGTTCTGTGAAACAGGTGAGTTGAATTCTGAGGGTGCCTATGCACTGTGTTGAATTACTGTGTTCAGTGAAGAAATAGAGGGTTAAATAAACTTTTTTATGGAAGCCATGTCGGTGCTTATTCATTTATCTTTTTGGAGTGTAATTGCTTTTCAGTATTGTGTTAATTTCTGCTGTGCTGTGCTTGCTGTGCTCAGTCACTCAGTCATGTCCGACTCTGCGGCCCCATGGACTGTAGACCGCCAGGCTCCTCTGTCCATGGGGATTCTCCAGGCCAGAATACTGGTGAGGGTAGTCATGCCCTCCTCCAGGGGATCTTCCTAACCCAGGAATTGAACAGGGGTCTCCTGTATTGCAGGTGGATTCTTTACCAGCTGAGCTACCAGAGAAGCTCAGCCATATGAAATGCATATATCCTCTCCCATCTGGACCTCTCTCTCATGTCCCTCAGCCCATCTAGGTTCACCACAGAGCACCAAGCAGAGCTCCCTGTGCTATACAGCAACTTCCCACTAGCTGTCTATTTCATACCTGGTAGTGTATATATGTCAAGCCTAATTTCCCAGTTCATCCCACCCTCCCCTTCCCCACACCCCGTGTCTACATATCCATTCTTATGTCTGCATCTCTATTCCTGCCCTGCAAATGGGTTCACTTGTACCATTTTTCTAGATTCCATAGGGTTGCTGCTGCTGCTAAGTCACTTCAGTCGTGTCCAACTCTGTGCAACCCCATAGACGGCAGCCCACCAGGCTCCACCATCCCTGGGATTCTCCAGGCAAGAACACTGGAGTGGGTTGCCATTTCCTTCTCCAATGCAGGAAAGTGAAAAGTGAAAGGGAAGTCGCTCAGTCGTGTCCGACTCTTTGCGACCCCATGGACTGCAGCCCACCAGACTCCTCCGTCCATGGGATTTTCCAGGCAAGAGTGTTGGAGTGGGGTGCCATTGCCTTCTCCGTCCATAGGGTTAAATACGTCTATATTTTTATTTTTTAATAGTGACTTTTGGCTCTGTACTGTATTTTTGTTTTTTCTAACTTATTAGAAACACTGAATACTATGATTAGAGGAATATTTGTCCTCTGCATCCTATTGTTACTTAAGTAACAAGAAAGTGGGCAGCCAACAATTTTTTTGAGTTATCATCACATATGAGGCTCTAAGGACACTAAATTCAACTGTAAGAAATGATCATATTAAAAAAAAAAAAACTACCACCACTTGGGAACAATTATTATCTAGCTAATAATGTTGAATTCAGAATACAAAACATGGGTAGAAGTGATCAGTATTTACCCTACTCTTCTCCCTGAAGAGGCTGCAAGCTGAGCTCCACACTTTTGACTTAAATAAGTAGCATCATGAGAAATTCCTCGTAGTAGCACTCCTACAGAATAAAAGATGAGAGGAAGGGGACCCTCCATATGTTTTTTACTTGGCTTTTCCTTCTGTGTTTGTTACCCTCAGACTTTCCAAAATTGTGACCAAACATGGCATAATATTGTGATTTGAAATAAGAAACACGTATGAGGTCTTCACCCCATTCCTGACACAGAGTTCTTGTTTTTTTTCCCCTAATGGTAATATAGTTACTTTACAGTGTTATGTTAGTTTCTGCTGTACAATGAAGAGAATCAGCCACATGTATACATATGTCCCCTGCCTCTGGGACCTCCCTCCCACCCCCAATCCCCATCCCACCCCTCTAGGTCATTACGGATCCCTGAGCTGGGCTCCCTGTGCTATACAGCAGGTTCCCACTTGCTATCCATTTTACACGTGGTAGTGTATATATGTCAGTGCTAATCTCCCAATTTGTATCCATGACACAGAGTTCTTAAAACCCTGGAAATTTCCTAAATGGTGAGAGAGACAAAGGTGTCATTTTTCGCTAAAGTTTGTGACTTTTGGAAAGTATCTAGGTCCCCTAAGGATGGGAGCTGGTTGCCAGTGGAGCTCACAATGTGATTAGAGGGTTGGAATTTTCAGTCGCTGATCTCCTGGGAGGGAAGAGGGGCTGGAGATTGAACTCAGTTGTCAATGGCCAATGTTTTAATCAATCATTGTATATTTGATTACATATGCTTATGCATATGTGATTACATATTACATATGCATATGTACATGCATATGTAATAAAGTCTCCATAAAACCCCAAAAGGATGGAGTTTGAAGAGGTTTGGGGTCAGTGAACACGTGGAGATGCACGGAGAGTGATGCACTGAGAACATGGAAGCTCTGAGCCCTTCCCCACACCCTATACAACACTTCCCCTCCATCTGGCTCATCCTGAGTTACATCTTTCTATGTCAAACTGGTGATCTAGTAAGTAAACTGGTTCCCTGAGGTCTGTGAGCCATGCAAGCAAGTTGATGGAGCTAAAAGAGAGGGTTGTGGGAACGTCTGATCTCTAGCTGTTTGGTCAGAAGCACAGGTGACAATCTGGACTTGCCACTGGTACCTGAAGTAGGGGATAGTCCACCATGGGATCCGATGCTATCTCTGAGTAGGTGGTGTCAGGCTTAAGTTTAATTTTAGGGTAGGCTGAGTACCATTCCTTTATATTTATATACTACATCGTCTTCATCCATTCATCTGTCAATTGACACTTAGGTTGCTTTCAGGTCTTGGTTATTATAAATAATGCTGCTATGAACATTGGGATGCAGGCTCCACTTTTTTTCTTTTTTGCTGTTTTTTTTTGTTTTGACTGCAGCTCACAGCAGGCAGGATCTTAGTTTCCCGATCAGGGAGGGAACCTGCACTCACTGCAGTGGAATCTCAGAGTCTTAACCACTGGACCACTAGGGAACTGTCAAAGTCTTTTGTTTTTGTCTTTCCAGCTAGTGTCAGAGAATTGCTTGGTGGCACAGGGGGGAAAAAAAAAGGCCCACACATTGGAATTGGGTGGAGAATCACACATGGTCATCAGAAGAGTCACTCACCAAAGTTGTTGTCCCTTTAGTTACATGACTGCGAGCTAAGCTTTCATGTTTGGCAATTAGAACACATAGCAAGGCAGTATTCATCACCGTTGTTTTATCAGGAAGCAACAGAGAAAGAATACTAATACCGTGAAATCTATTTTTCTACTAAACCTGGAAGGATGTGCAGAAAGCAAAGGACAAGGGGAAAAGTATGAAGTACACAAAGCCAAAATAAATGAGGCTGTTCCTCGCCAGCGAGCTGCCTCGGCTGTCACAGGCATCCATCCTTTCCATGTGGCAGCAGCAAGAGCCTCTGCTTGTGCCAGAAACATCCTAGCTGTGACACGCACACGCAGCTTTCAGCACTCCTGTCAGAGCAAAGCAGAAATATAAAAATTAACCCCAACGGGGATTTGTCATCAGGGAGCATGAATATTTCAATTTCTGGATACATCAGTTACCAGGAAGACACATGGTGTCTTAGAACAAATAAGTTATTCCTGAATAATTCTCTCAGTCAAAAGTGAGAGAGGTAAAAAAAGGTGCCAGTTTCTGAAAAAAAAAAAAAAAAAAAAATTAGAAACCTATAAAAAACACTCCTTCATTAGGTTTATAAAATACTCCAATAATGCTAGAAACATTGAAAGTAATGCTGCCCCCTACCCCTTCCCACACACTCAGTTTTATTCCCCAGATCTAACCATGGTAAGTTTCCTGTCTTCATGTCTAGAAAAATATGTGTATTATTGCAAGTAAACAATCCTTTCATTTACACAAATATTTGTGCTTCACAGTTTTTTTTTTTTTAACTAGCTAATATTTTGGCCAACTTTCCATCTAAACAGTTAAATCTACCCATTTCCAATCACAATTGCAAAGTAGCACAATGTATGAATATTATTAATGGGCTTCCCAAGTGGCTCAGTGGTAAAGAATCTGCCTGCAAATGCAGGAGACGCATGAGACACGGGTTTGATCCCTGGGTCAGAAAGATCCCTTGGGGGAGAAATGGCAAGCCCACACAATATTCTTGCCTGGACAACCCCACGGACAGAGAAGCCTGACGGGCTATAGTCCTTGGGGTCACGAAGAGTCAGACATGACTGAACACAGGAACATTATTAATATATCTCTGTTTGGTGAACATTTGTGTTGCTGCTGGATCTGAGCATCAGTGAACATCTTTGCATTTAAGTAAAACTGTAAGATTAATTCCTGTGAGTAGGATTCTGAATCAGAAGAAATCTTGGTATTTTAACATTGCCTTTCAACACAATTTGTGAGTAATTATTCTAGCTAGCACTGGCCATTATAAAACATTCTAGTGTTTCCAATAAGATGGGGGAAATAGTGTCTTATTGTTACTTAAATTTTCACCTATAGTTATGAGTTAATTTTAACATTTAACCGTATGGCTAGCTATTCACTATCTGTAATTTTTTCCAGTGAAATGTTGCTTCATCTTTACTCATTTTTCTATTGTGAAGACTCTTTATGTAGTAAGAAAATATGGCATTTGTCTGGCATAGATTTTATACTTTGCATATATTTTCCATTGTTGTCATCCTTCTTATGACATTATGAAATTTTTTTTGCAACATCAAATTTATACTTTTTATGAGGTCTAATTTATGACTTTCTCAATTTCTAAGTTAGAAAGATTATTTTTTCTTTCTGAAGTTTTTTTTAAAGTGAGATTATTTCTTTTGGTGCCTTAGAATTTCTCTTTTTAGTTTAAATGCTTGTATATCTGCTATTTGTTATAGAATAAAGCTCCCAGTAAGGACTTAGCTTTAGTTTATGAAAAGAGCTATCCAAATTCCCCAGTAGAACCTTCTGAATAACCTATCAGATCTTCAACAATTTTAAATATCCTCTTCAGCAATATGTTGATTATGTTTGTCTCCGAATTTTAGTTACCGTCTTTTCTTTATGAACTTGTACCAAATTACTTTAGTGTATCTTAATAACACTTTTAAAACCAATAAAAATGACGTTCTGCTAGCTACTTTTCTTTAATAGAATATTCCAAGATATTCTCACTTGCTGATTATTTTACACGAATTTTTGGTAATTTAAAATATACTATTTTAATTGAAATGGAAATGAGTTTATTGTCTAATTTTGGGGGAAATGCCAGTATAAGTTCTGTTTTTCTATCTAAAAATGGCTTTCCTTTAATGTAAGGCTGACTTCATGTCCTTTAGTGAAATATTAAAATTCTCTTTATACAATTTCTGAATGACCTTAATTTTGCCTTTTTCTTAGATATCTCTGCTGTTTTGATGGTGATAGTCCCTTCCAAAGTGCTGATAAAAGAAACATGGGGAAGATAAGACTTGTGAACTTGAAAAACTCAAAGTTGAATTAGGAGTTTCCAAACATGTAAAACTGGGAAGACAAACACAAGCACAAAATGATGTAAGAATTCAGAGAAGACAGTGTCCATCTCTGCAAAATAACTTTCCTAATAAAATGCAACCTTCAACCTGGATGTTTAAGAATGATTACAATGTCTGGGGTAATCCAAGATTAAAGAACTTTGCAAGTAACTGGATGCTGATTGCAAAAACAGGCCAGTGACAGAAGAACATGTTACTCATGAGACTCTCCTACCGAAATGGCAGGATGGTTGGAACTAGACGTGTGAAATGGGGATTAGAACTGAACTCCCAGGGACATCGTCTGGGCTACACATGCATAGTACAAAGTCTTTCATTTCAAGTTAAGAAATTGGGAACAGATAAAATGTGTTCTCTATGGCAAGAGGATTTAGGTATCTATGAAGAAGTTTATCTAAAACTAGGAGAGACAGGTGGCAGGGAACGCCACAAGGGGAAGAAAGGTCAGGTTTGTACAGGGAATCTGATGTCCTGGAAACACATTCCATTGGTAGCAAAGTTCCTAACATGGAGACAATTCTCATCAAATGTTGAATGAATTAAAGAAAAACTAAATGAAAAAGCAAGAGTGTTTTGAGATCAAATAATTCCAGAAATGCATAATGTGTAATAATTTAATCTCAAGGTGTAAACCACTCATTCTATAAAACCACCAGACTTCTGAGAGGTGTAGTATTTTGCCCAATAAGCATGACAACATTAAGGAACCAAAATCTGGAACATAGCTCTATTTTGAAACACAGCAGTAATTAAGTAAATGAATTAATGTTTCAAAGCACTTGTGACAGTATTTTGCACAAACTATGTGCTGTATAACTGATTTGTTCAGTAAGTAAATACTGAATGCTTGGATAATGGGCCCTGGATAAAATAGGAAAGTAGTCTCAGTTCCCTTGTTCTGAACTCCTTTCTTCTTTCTGGTTGTCCCCTGTGTTTTCCTCACACCATTGTTCTAAGTTCCAAACATCTCTATTAATCTGACTTTTCCCCCAAAATATCTCACAGAAAATAATATATTTACTACAGTAGTGAGTTCAAGAACAGATGAAGAAGGGAGCTTGTGTCATTTGACACAAGAAAGGAAGCTCTGTGCAGCTGGACCATTGTGAACTACAAGGAAGATGATGCGCAGAGATGGGCAGGGGTCAACTCAGGCCACTTTGAAGGAGTTTGGACTTTGTCTTTTGGGAAAAAACTATGGTTTTTCCAGTAGTCATGTATGGATATGAGAGTTGGACCATAAAGAAAGCTGAGCTCCAAAGAATTGATGCTTTTGAATTGTGTTGGAGAAGACTCTTGAGAGTCCTTTGAACTGCAAGGAGATCAAACCAGTCGATCCTAAAGGAAATCAACCCTGAATAATCATTGGAAGGACTGATGCTGAAGCTGAAACTCCAATACTTTGGCCACCTGATGCAAAGAACTGACTCACTGGAAAACAGCCTGATGCTAGGAAAGTTTGAAGGCAGAAGGAGAAGGGGATGGCACAGGATGAGATGGTTGGATGGCATCACCGATCAATGGACATGAGTTTGAGCAAGCTCCAGAAGCTGGTGATGGACAGGGAAGCCTGGCATGATGTAGTTCATGGGGTCACAAAGAGTCAGACATGACTGAGTGACTGAACTGAACTGACTGGACTTTGCCTTAAGAGCAATGTGAAGTCAATAAAGGGAGTTAGCAAGAGAAGTTGTGTTGGATCCCTTGGACTGCAAGGAGATCCAACCAGTCCATCCTAAAGGAGACCAGTCCTGGGTGTTCTTTGGAAGGACTGAGGCTGAAGCTGAAACTCCAGTACTTTGGCCACCTCATACGAAGAGTTGACTCATTGGAAAAGACCCTGATGCTCGGAGGGATTGGGGGCAGGGCAAGAAGGGGATGACAGAGGATGAGATGGCTGGATGGCATCACCAACTTGATGCACATGAGTTTGGGTGAACTCCAGGAGTTGGTGATGGACAGGGAGGCCTGGCGTGCTGCGATTCATAGGGTCACAAAGAGTCAGACACCACTGAACGACTGAATTGACTGCACTGCACGTGTCTAGACTTTCACTGAAAAATCATTCTTATATGTCACAGTGGAGAACAGAGCTAAACGAATCAAAAACAAATGTGGAGTAGCTTTTTCTATAGTCAAAGTAAGAGATGATGATGGTTTAAACTGCAGGAGGGTCTGTAGACAGGGAGAAGACCACTAAAAGGAATTGGTTGATGGAGAATTGAGGAGGGGGAAACATCAAGGATGATGACTAGGTTTTGTACCATAAGCAACTAGGTACCATTTCCCAAGGCAGTTCTTTGGAGGAAGTTCTTGGAAAAAAGCATGAGTTGAGTTAGTTATATGCATTTGGAGTATAGAAAAGTTCAGACAAGAGAAGATCCTTCAACATTTTATCAGGCCCCCTTCATGCATCCAATACATCCCTTCTACCCCACCTCTTACTCCAACCAAATCTGCTACAATCACCATTGTATCCCTTCTCATCCTAGCTCCAACCAGATACACAAAGATCCAATTTCATAGCACCTCTCCTAAGCCTTGGGCTTTCCTGGTGGCTCAGATAGTAAAGAATCTGCCTGCACTGTGGGAGACCTGAGTTTCCCAATCCTTCCCAATCCTTGGGTTGAGAAGATCCCCTGGAGAAGGGAATAGCTACCCACTCCAGTATTCTTGCCTGGAGAATCCTGTGGACAGAAGGAGCCTTGTGGGCTACAGTCCATGGGGTTGCAAAGAGCCAGACATGACTGATCGACAATCACTTTCACTCCTAGGCCTTTGCCCTGTATCTCTTGGTGGCTGCCTGAGGCTTCTATATGGAACCCCCTAGAATGTGAGGGCGTTAACTCCTGTGATGCCATCCTTGATCAATGGGGATTGAAGTTGATGAATAAATGCTTATTTTTATTTTCCCCTGGGTGGACAGATCTGAGCTGCATTTTATAAGCTGTTCAGATGATCTCAGAAGGATCTAGCACCAGTGGCCTCTGCGGAAGTGGTCAACTTGATAAATCAGCCTTCTGCTGGCTCTTCCTCCTTCCCTGTCTTGCTTGCCCTATGCATTTCTGCCACTGCCTGGAATAACTTTCAAATAAACTACAAACCTTTGCTTCATTCTGCTTTTGGAGGAACCTAGGATAAGATAGGAGAAGGCAATGACAGGCCATTCCAGTACTCTTGCCTGGAGGATCCCATGGACGGAGGAGTCTGGTGGGCTGATGTCCATGGGGTCACAAAGAGTCAGATATGACTGAGCAACTTCACATTCACTTTTCACTTTTCACTTTCATGCATTGGAGAAGGAAATGGCAACCCACTCCAGTGTTCTTGCCTGGAGAATCCCAGGGACGGTGGAGTCTGGTAGGCTGCAGTCTTTGTGGTCGCACAGAGTCGGACAGGACTGATACGACTTAGCCACAGCAGCAGCAGGATAAGATAAGAGTTATCAGTGAGTAAGTGGTAATTCAAGTACCAAGAGTAGATACGATCACAGAAAGAGAGAAAGGAAAGGGTAAGCAGGCTTCAAAAATCTAATATCTTTTGATTGGATAGAACTGATAAAGAAAATGAAGAAGAGAATCCAAAGAGGAGGGAGAAACAGTGATAGAGAAACAAGGGGAGAGAGTCAAAAACAAAGAAAGGGAGAGATGCCAAGGAAGTCACAGAAAGGGATACCAAAGGGAGGAAGTGGTCAGTTTTGCCAAATGCTCCTGAGATCAAGAAAAATAAAGACCAAACTTGTACAGAAGATTTGGCATCGTGGAGGCTTTTGGTGCTCATAGCTGGGATGGGCTTTTTTTTTTTTTTTTTTTTTTTGATAAAACACATGTTTAAAAGAATGCATGGAACTGAATCAAAGAACTTCTCTGATTGAAACTCTTGGTATTGATAAGCTGCATATGCAAATGAGCAAGGGGGCTTAAACACCCCAGGAAACACATCATGATGGGAGTGCTCTATGTGGGAGGCTGATTGTCTTTGACAGCTTTTGGCACCACAGTGCTTGGTTCCAGTTGACAGATACTTGAGAGACTGGACTGATGAGCTTACTGCTGATTTAGACATTTCCCAGGATACATTCACCAACACCTGTGCCAAATTTATGACAATTTTTAACTTAGTTGTCATCTTCGATCTTGTAAACATATGACAGAGTGCTCATCTGCAGGAGATTAACCTGAAATTGAATCTCCAATTCTATCTTAAGGTGAATCTTGTACACCTTTTGTCCTATAAAAAGCATTTTGTGGAAATTTATTTGATATATAAACTACTCCCCAGTTTATGTAGTTGTTGACACTAAACATTTTCTGTAAGAGCAAAGAGAGAATATTTGCTAGAATTCTTCCATAGCAAAGTGACTTAAAATTCTAGATTGGCACCACCACAAAAATGCCAACTTTTCCTTCCTAAGAAAATCCTTCTTGTCTATCATCCCTACCTACCTAGTCACTGTAATTTTTCCCTGACTCCTACACACAGCTGGCAGAGAACTTAGTTGAAAGGTTTGTAGAAATGCAGACATATTTTGAAATATAAGATTTCTCAGTGTTCAAAGAGAGGAAGAGCTCAATATTATATTCTAAGACTCTGGTTATAACTTTTGATGGAATATAATGCTAATAAAGAAAAATAAAGTTTGGAGAAGAGAAATTATTTTGTGTTTCACAGAAAATTTCAATGATGTTATTCAACTTTTGGATTGAAATGCTTTAGTCTCTCATGGAAAGATGATCAAGCATCCGTAGTCAAAAAAAAAAAAAAAAAAACAAAAAACCAGCTAACATTCTAACATTTACTGTGTGCCTAGCATGGTTTGGGCTTCCCTTGTGGCTCAACTGCTAAAGAATCCACCTGCAATGTGGGAGACCTGGGTTTGATCCCTGGGTTGGGAAGATCCCCTGGAGAAGGGAAAGGCTATCCACTCCAGTATTCTGGACTGGAGAATTCCATGGGCTGTATAGTCCATGGGGTCACAAAGAGGCACAACTGAGCTACTTTTGACACTTTCACTAGAATGGTTTTAATGTATAATTTGTCCTGAGTCTAATTTTTTTAAATAATCGCATAAAGTAAGTTCCATTCTATTTCATCAATAGAGAGACTGAGATACAGAAATTTTAAGTAAATTTCTCATTTGAGCAGAGCTAAAAAGTAATAGAACCAGGATCCAAATTCTAATAGCCTTGCCTCAAGTCCACTCTAAACCTTAAGAGTGTGCTCAGTTGCTTCAGTCATGTTTAACTCTTTGCAACCCCATGGACTGTAGCCCACCAGACTCCTCTGTCCATGGGGATTCTCCAGGCAAGAATACTGGAGTGAGTTGCCATTTCCTTCTCCAAAACCCTAAGTGTAGGCCTTCTGTAAAAATATAATGAACCAAACAGGCCATTTAATTCTTCCTTTATGCATGGGAACTTTCTGGTATTCATATTCTTACATATCCAAAGTAAGTAGTCACAAGTAAGAGACGTTCAGAAGTTCAGTACCAGTCTAAGGTATCCATCACTAAACACATGGAACATAAGATCCAGTGAGACTATTGCTGCTGCTGCTGCTGCTAAGTCGCTTCAGTCGTGTCCAACTCTGTGCGACCCCATAGACGGCAGCCCACCAGGCTCCCCCATCCCTGGGATTCTCCAGGCAAGAACACTGGAGTGGGTTGCCATTTCCTTCTCCATTGCAAGAAAGTGAAAATTGAAAGTTAAGGCACTCAGTCGTTTCCGTTTCCTAGCGATCTCATGGACTGCAGCCTACCAGGCTCCTCCGTCCATGGGATTTTCCCAGCAAAAATACTGGAGTGGGGTGCCACTGAGACTATTGACTGATGGTTAATTATAGCGGGTATCAAATCTACATGACACCACAATCAATAGACTAGAAAATCAAACTTCATAGCATGAAATACACCCTTCTTATGTCATTCTTCATCAGATTTCAAAACCTCCAGTGAAAGGGAGACTATGCAGAAAAGAATGCAAAAGAAGAGGAGGTATCACAATCTGAAAGAGGAGTATTTGCTTCTGCCCTTCTAGCACTGATGTGGAAAACAGTCCTGTCTAGATGCTGACTGCTCTGAGCTACCACCCTGGGGTGCTGGGCAAAGCTTCTTCATTGCATCTCCCTCTACTTCTTGTCATAATGTTAATGTGAGAAGGCAGTTTAAAATGTGTCTGAAATTGAAAAACAGTTTTGAATAATTAAAATTCATCTATACTGAAGTTTGGGACTTGCCAGGTGGTGATAGTGATAAAGAACCAGCTTGCCAATGCAGGAGATGCAAGTGACATGAGTTCATTCTCTGGGTCGGGAAGATCCCTTGGAGAAGGTCATGGAAACCCACTCCAGTATTCTTGCCTGGAGAGTCCCATGGATGGAGGAGCCTTGGCAGGCTGCAGTCCATAGGGTCGCACAGAGTTGGACAAGACTGAAGTGACTTAATAGGCAGGCATATGGAAGTTTAAAAAAGGAGGGAAAAGAAACTTTTCAAGTCAAAAAAACTAACATATAATACAAAGAAGATTCAACTGAACACAACTAGTAGAGTCTCAGTTCAGGGAAAAAAAGTCGTAGTGAACATCTCTACCTGTTTTCCTGTACTTTACAAAGTATTTCTGAAATAAAATAACATTTTCTTCTGTGACTTCAAAATCTGTTTCTTGGACATATTTTCTTCGATGAATGGTATGATCTTCAAAATCGTTTATACAGAAAGCATTCATTTTTTAGGTATAGCCATGGCTCCAAATCCCAACTAAACATTTATGCAAACATCTTCTTTTAGACAACATTTTGAGCTTCAGTATTCTCGCATGCAAAATAAAAATAACAGCATGCACTTTATAAAGGTAGTAAAGACCACATATGTGAGAGTATTCGCACGATGACTGTCACATAAGAAAGACTTAAAAACAGTGATTACATCTCAAAGTCAATTCTTCACACGCCAATTCACTAGATTCAATAAATTGCTTTGTCATTCAAAAGATGTCATTCAGTGACCCCCATGTGTCATCAAGACTCTCTGCAGGAGTCTTAGGAATAATTGAAATTGATGGACCTTGGGACATT
This sequence comes from Bubalus kerabau, assembly GCF_029407905.1. Classification (NCBI taxonomy): domain Eukaryota; kingdom Metazoa; phylum Chordata; class Mammalia; order Artiodactyla; family Bovidae; genus Bubalus; species Bubalus kerabau. The sequence goes on from NC_073635.1 coordinate 52,079,038, forward strand.
TAAGCCCCACACCTTCACTAGGCAACAATGAAGAGAATTATCTGCTGAAGATGCTCTCCTTGGCCTAAAATGCTGGTTTAGTGATCACAGAGGGACATGGGAAGTTCATTGGCAGGTGGACAAGGATATTCTTCCTCTTTTGAAAGTTCCCTCTAAATATGCTGTGTGCTGGCTGACCCCTTAGAGAGCAGAAGCAATCTCATGAGGGAACCTTGAGAAACACACTTAGCCTGCCCAGGTCATGGTGACAGCACTCTTAGGGCATCTGACCTTCGTGCTTCAGGGCCGGGCTGAAAGCTACTGACTCTGAGCATTCAGGTTGCATTCCTTTCAGAATATGTGGAACTTATACATATTAAGATGGTTCTTTATTCTTTGAAATATAAGAACAAAAGAGTCGTAAGAATCTGGGCCATTCTAAAAGTTGTATTACTGCATTAGGTTGAAACTTTGACATAGGGATGATAAGAAATATATTTATTTCATTAAAAAAACATGTATAAAACAAATTTCTCCATTTTCAACTGGTTTCTGGAGTAGTACAACCTAGAAACTGTATTTTATATTTCTGCCAAAAAAAGGCAAATGAAAAGCTTGCCTATAACTATCTCCTATCAGAAAGTTTCCTGTGTGGCTCAATAATCTCCTGGCATGAAAGGAAGGTCAAATCCATTAAACCATCATCTTAGAAAGATTATATTGTCAGATACAGAAACTATTTCCTGGGACTTAGTTGCTCCTTGGGAATGTCTATTTAACATTCTGCATGTGTGTATGTGTGCATCAAAACATAAGTATCAGCAGCTTGCATGTGTCACCTTGATGATCTTGAAATAAAGTAAGAATAGAGTAAGATTAGAGAAAGGAAGATATGTACTACAGTTTCTGGGCTGAGATATGTGAAATAGCTCACTCTATCCCTTAACCATCTCAGAGGAGAAGGAGATGTGGTGAACACAGCAAAGTGAAGATTTTTAGGCTACAGTTTCTAAGAATAATGAGGAGAAAAGAGTAGTCTGAAGGGGGAGAAAGTAGCTATGAAAAAGTTGAATGTGTGATGTTAATGTAGATGCATTTTGCATGGAATAAGGAAAATTTCCCTAAAAAATATATACAGCTATTTTCAATTTTTATCTTTTTGAGCTAAAGTTTCCTGGAGTAGTAAAATTGTACTAGTGAGAACAGTTCAACAGTACAATTCTCCAATGACATATAGTAAATTATATGTGTGTAGACGGTTTTGGTTCTCAAACACATATAAATTTTCTATGAATCCAGATTCAATTAGGACTAAGGATGTCCTAGTGGCTCAGATGGTAAAGATTCTGTCTGCAATGCAGGAGACCTAGGTTCGATCCCAAGGTCAGGAAGATCCCCTGGAGAAGGAAATGGCTATCTACTCCAGTGTTCTTGCCTTGAGAATTCCATGGACAGAGAAGCCTGGCAAACTACAGTCCATGGGTCAAAAAGAGTTGGACGTGACTAAGTGACTAACACACACACACACACACTCAAGGTTTCAAAAATTGGGTTAATGACAAAGCTTAAAGGAGTTAAATGACTTGTTTAAGTCCAATTAGTTTTAGAGCCAATATTTTCACCCAGGCTATCATGTTCTTTCTCCTCCATGTTGCCCTCTCTGTAGAAATTGTTGTTATGGTCATGTCACCACAAGGTACAGTGAAAGGTCTAGTCCATAATTGAATTAATCAGGTTTTTTTTTTATAAATTTCTAGTACAACTACTTTTGTAAAATATTACATTTGGATAGTAGAGTACCCTGGTTGGCGCAATCATAATGTACTTATTTATAATAAATATCCCACACAACTCCAAAAACGAATCTAAGGTTTCTCAGGTATGCCTAACACCTTATGGAAAAGGCCTTGTGATTCATTTACATTGGATCACAGCGTCTAGGACAACATCTTGTACGTGCTAGGATAGATAAGATAAAATACTTTCAGCAAATAAAGTACAATGAAGATAACTTCAACAGTTGACTTCTTTAATTAACGAGCTTCAAGGATCTCTTAATTATGACACTCTGGGCTTTCCAGATGTCTCAGTCATAAAGAATCCACACACCAATGCAGGAAACACGATTGAGTCCCTGGGTTGGGAAAAGGAAATGGCTGCTCACTCCAGTATTCTTGCCTGGAGAATCCCATGGACAGAGGAACCTGGTGGACTACAGTCCATGGGGCTGCAAAGAGTCAGACATGATGGAGTAAGCAACAATTATGGTGCTTTATTTCAGGCTTTTGTCCTCCAGACTGCATCTACCCTCATCTAAATTAATGAACAAAATAGAACATGAAATTCTGGAGGAATGAATTTTACAAATATTATTTCAATAGTTGTAGGAAATTACTGTGATTGAATTACCAGACAGCATAAAGTTGGGAAGAAGGAGGAACACTCTGTTTTGGAAAATGTGGTTTCTCATTTCTGTGGCTTACTTTTTATCATTTCTTTTATGTTAGTTTCACCCTCATTTTCTATAGCTCCTCTTTGAATCTCATATTGTCTTCACAGGAATGAGATTTTCTTCTTCAGGATTCTGGGAAAACAAGCCTCTAAATCCATTTGTATAGATACTGCAAACTTTAATTTCTAACTATTATCACATCTCTTCCCTATTACTTCTCTAATATAATCATTTGTTCTAGGTAAATCTGATTTTCCCTCTATTCTTTCACCTTTAAAGTTAATTTGCTTCTTTGAAAAAAAAAAAGAATAACAGATGATTTCTTGTTTATTTTCTTTCTTCTTAAATCTATTAAAGAACATTCTTGATAAGTTAAACTTTCAGCCTCTTCCTTCAAGTACCTCCATAAATGGTCCTAGAAGTCACCTGGATGAGGAGTAGGGAGAGTTCCTTCAGGATTTTCTTCCTTCCACAAATCCAGCATCATCCTGAAAGCCAAGGTCATTTTTACATTTAAAAAATGAATTCCACTTCTGCTTCAGAAGATAAAGTAGACATAGTTCTCCCTATTTCTCTTGCTGCTGCTGCTAAGTCACTTCAGTGGTGTCCAACTCTGTGCGACCCCATAGACGGCAACCCACCAGGCTCTGCCGTCCCTGGGATTCTCCAGGCAAGAATATTGGAGTGGGCTGCCATTTCCTTCTCCAATGCATGAAAGTAAAAAGTGAAAGTGAAGTCGCTCAGTTGTGTCCGACTCTTAGCGACCTCATGGACTGCAGCCTACCAGGCTCCTTCCTCTTGCTAAGTACAGCTAAAAACCTTAGAAATATATGTAAAACAAGAATAAGGAGGCTCTCAATGTTGGAGAAAAGAAAACTTGGAGCCCAAGGAGTAATATGGTGGTGAATTTCCAGAGTTTTACTTTTGTCTCACATATCCTAGACTGACTTCCAAAGAGGTCATAATCCTGGAAATCCTCAAGCAGAGATGAAAAGAAAAACAAATCAAAGACACCAAGAAGAGCCTACTTTCTCCATCTGAATAACCAGGAGTAGGCAGCCTATAAAGAGAATACTTTTAGACAACAATTGCTCTTCTTCAGCCAAATGCCACAGGTTAAAAGAAAGAAAGAAAGAAAAACAACTGAAGGCCAAGGTGGAGGAATTAGATTTCTACCTTCAGCAAACTCTAACAAGGCACCCCCACACCCTGCATAGAAGTGTCACAAAAGCCAAGTTGGGAAGCTATGACATTCTCTCAAGGTAATAACAAAATAGACCCACCTTGAGATGGTTCAGAGGCTGCATAATGGAGAGTCAGAACTTTCACTATCACTCACTGATAATGTGATAATGAGGGGTTATTATCAGTGTAAATGAGGTGATACCCTTCCTATGGTTTCAGTGAAGGCCATAAGAGGAGCAGCTCTGTTCCAACTTCCAGACGGAATTGCCAGGAGCCGGCGTGAGGACCTCCACCCGTGGCAAAGGTTATGAGGAAGGAGGCTCGACACGCAAAGGCGGGATCGAGCCTCAGGAGTCCCCCTGGAAATTCTCGAGCATCTACCCCCAAAACCAGAGTCTGCCTACTTTACTACTTTGTGCTTTCACCTACACCTCTGATTTTACAGGGGTCTGTCCCCCACCACCTCTTTCAGAGAAGGAGTTAACTTAGAGCTCCAGTTAATAATAATTCCTGGGCGTGACAGGAGTGTTCCAAACTTACAAACTCCTCTGAAGGTTTTCTAGCCTGCCTGACAGGCTTGTCCGGCCACATGTGATTGCTCACAGCCTCCCAACCATGAGAGGCACAAGATGCTTTAAACCTTCTAAAAACAGGCTCTTTAGAGAAGTTAGAAATCTATTAGCATAAGTATAGTGGGCTGATTAGAAATTGTATTGGTGAAGGGTTTTTCATTTGTTGAGCCAATGTTTACTGCTAAGTCTCCACATCCCCTGCCCTTATACACATTAATAAATATATAGAAGAAATAAGTATTAACCTTTGATATTAATCACATTAGACCTTAGGCTAAGCAAATTCTTTCCTTAATTAAAACCCACTACACCCTCACCCTATAGGAATGTAACTTTATCTGGTACCTTCGGAAGGTGGCGTCTGTTTTAAGAATAATCACCCCTGGAGAAATAAGTGTTCTGGTTGACTGACCGCTGTCACAAGGAGAGGGTCATAAATTGTCAGCAGGCCCCCTGGCCAGAAAATGATGTAACACCCCTAAGACCTCTGTATACATCTGTATGAAGCACCTGACTTTAATAAAAGTCAGGACTGCTGACCCCACGTGACTTTTGTATAACATCTCAGTGTATAAAAACAGACCCTGGAAAAATAAAAAATGGGATCAGTTCCTGGAAAGACTGGTCTCCCCATGTCGTTCTCTTTCTCAAACTCTGGCTGAGTTTCCATCTGAAGCGCGGAGCCCGCCAAGCTTACTAATTATGCCTGGGCTTCTAAGATCCGACCGGGGAGGCCTCAGTGTCTCCTCTCCTTCAGGAGAATGGACGGATGCCTGTGGCCTACGTAATTGGTGCAAACTTCTTGTCTTGAAGTTGTATTGGTTTCCCGCGTAAACCAAGCTACTCAGCCTCTTTTCTCCACTGAATTTTCCTGCTGAGCTATCCTCATTCTATATATCTCTAATTAATATCTAATTAAAGCCAGTGTATTCACCAACGCTGTCTCTCCTTCGAATTTCCCTGGATCCACCAGGGCTGGACCCCGGCAAGTGGCGCCCGGACCGGCTAACTCAAAGGTAAGCCCCCCACGGAGCACTTGGGGTCATCAGCCCTGATGCTCCCCCCTCAGAACAATTAGGTCATCAGCCCTATTGTTCCCCCTGTGTTGAGTTTTAGGGACGGCTAGGACCCTGCTTAGGGTGCTGCAGACCCCCCTGTAAGATAGACAGGGTAAAGACAAGGTAATACCAAAATAGACCCACCTTGAGATGGTTCAGAGGCTGCATAATGGAGAGTCAGAACTTTCACTATCATTCACTGATAATGTGATAATGAGGGGTTATTATCAGTGTTAATGAGGTGATACCCTTCCTATGGTTTCAGTGAAGGCCATAAGAGGAGCAGCTCTGCTCCAACTTCCAGACAGAATGGTACCAGTTGAGGACTGATGTGGGTGAGCATGGAGGCCTGAACTCTTAGCCCCATCTGAAAAAAAGAGTCTAAACAGAGCCTCAGGGAATAGTGAGACTATAACAAATGATCTATTAGAATCCCACAACAAGCAGAGAAACAAGACAAAGGTTAAAAAAAAAAAAAGTGCTCAAATTTCCAAAATTTGGCAAAAGACATAAACTCACAGATTTAAGAAGCTGAGTAAATATGAAAAGTAAAAGTACAGAGAAATCCACACCAAGACAAATCCTGGTCAAACTTCTGAAAACTAAATTCAAACCAAAAAGTCTCGAAAGTAACAAGAAGAGAATGATACATTACCCATAGAAGAAAACAATTGGAACGGAAGTACATTTCTCTTTGAAAACCACAGAAGCCAAAAAGAAGGAAGCTCTTGATATTTTCAAGAGCTGAAAGAAAAAGAACTGCTGACACAGAGTTATATATCCAGCAAAAATATCTTTCAAACAGAAAGTGGAAATCAAGCAGTCTCAGCTGAAGATACTGAAGAATTAGTCACTGGCAGCAATGGCATCCCACTCCAGTACTCTTGCCTGGAAAATCCCAGGGACGGAGGACCCTGGTGGGCCACAGTCCATGGGGTCGCTAAGAGTTGGACATGACTGAGTGACTTCACTTTCACTTTTCACTTTCATACATTGGAGAAGGAAATGGCAGCCCACTCCAGTGTTCTTGCCTGGAGAATCCCAGGGACGGGGGAGCCTGGTGGGCTGCCGTCTCTGGGGTCACACAGAGTCGGACACGACTGAAGCGACTTAGCTGCAGCAGCAGCAGAGAAACCATAAAAGAATGATTAAAGGAAGAACTCTAAAGCAGAAAAGAAATGGTAAAAGAAGGAATCCTGAAATAACAGAAAGAACAGAAGAATGGAAAGAGACAAAGTATAAGTAAATTAACATTCTTTCTCCTCTTAAGTTTTCTCAAGTATATTTCACAGCTGAAAAATAAATTATAACATAGTCTAATGCAGTCAATAATATACAGGAAACATTTAGATAACTCTACTACACAAATTGGGCTTGTCTGGAAGCTCAGCTGGTAAAGAATCTTTCTGCAATGAAGGAGACCCTCGTTGGATTCTTGAGTTGGAAAAATCCCCTGCAGAAGGGACAGGCTACCCACTTCAGTATTATTGGATTTCCCTGGTGGCCCAGACAGTAAGGAATCTGCCTGCAATGCAGGAGACCTGGGTTCGGTCCCTTGGTTGGGAAGATCCCCTGAAGGAGGGCATGGCAACCCACTCTACTATTCTTGCCTAGAAAATACCCATGGATTTAGAGGAACCTGGTAGGCCATAGCCCATGGGGTTGCAAAGAGTCAGACATGACTGAGCAACTAAGCACAGCTCAGCACTACACAAATTACACAAATTGATAAATGTGATATAATCATATAGAAATAACTATTCAAAGATAAGAGTGCATGTAAAACTGGGAAAAATCTAAGATTAAAATTAGATCAACTTCCTGTCTGTGACATTGTACAGTAAGTTTTGCAAGATGTTATCATTGGCAGAATTGGGTGAAAGATACATGTCATCTTTGCATTTTTCATTGCAATGGCTCATGAATCTACAATTCTCCCCAAATAAAAGTTTTAATAACAATGCATTCCTGAAATGGAAATTGATAGGAACAAGCTCCCAGAAACAAAGGCAGATATCTACAGAAATAAAAATAGAAATATTATACAGAAAACACTGTTTAGCTGTGTATATTAATAGAAACTGGTAAGCAATCAATCAACCAGTCAATCAGTAAATAAGTCATCTAGAAAAGACAGCAAGATCTCATAACATGGTCACAATTTGACTCAGTTAGAGTCTGAGGTAAGTTCTGATGTTTGCAAGTTCAGAGTCTTCACTTTAATCAAAGTACACCAAATTTATCCATCTCTTAAGACTGACTTTACTAATTCAACTTATAAGAAAACTTACATATGCAGCAACACTTGAATGCTCTTTTCTTTGCTGGCCCTCATTCCTCAATTCCCCTCCTTTTTTGGGGATATTCCTCATTCAAGGTCCTCCAATTAGAACACTTCGCCCAAATAAGCATGCATTTTTTTGTAAGGACTTCAAGCCTTCTCTGAAGAAAAGAAAAATTTTCCCAGTAATTTAACTTTGACTCTACCCTTTATAAAACAGCAACCTCTGCATTATTCTTACCAAGAACATTTGTTTCCTTCCTGAGATTGACCTGTATTATAAAGTCTACAACCCTTTATAAATATCTCCCTCTTTGGCATCTAGTACAAGTTCACTAGGTACTTTATTTTTAATTTCACAGTAAGTGAAAGAGGAGATATAGAAGAATGTATCCTATTATCTGAATCTCTGACATCCCTTGCTCCTTCACTGCTAAGCCTTACCTTGATTTGATCTCTTTCCCTATCTAAGTACTTCTTTTGCATGCTGTTCATAATTGCAATTAATTAGTAGAGATGCAACAATTGTTTCAATCATGTCATGCTTTATTTCATGCTGGACTCTAAGATCCTTGAGGACAGGGACCACATCTGTCTTTCACGTCCATCTGTTCCCAGCACCTATTGCAGGCAAATAGTAGGAACTCAATAAGTATTTGTCAAGTGAGTGGATGGATAGAGAAGAAGAAAAGAAGTAACTTAAAGTCTCTGTGTCTAGTGTTTTTATATGTAAAATGGAGATGTTGTGAAGATTAAATTCGATACTATTTATGCATACAGAAGTTTTCAGGGCTCTTCCATCTTTCTTCCCTATCCATTCATCCATCATCCAGCTATATATTTAATCTGCATCATAGAATACAAGGGGATGATTAAGGTCTGCTAAGTCACTTCTTAGTGTCTTACTCTGTGCGACCCCATAGATGGCAGCTCACCAGGCTCCCCCATCCCTGGGATTCTCCAGGCAAGAACACTGGAGTGGGTTGCCATTTCCTTCTCCAATGCAGGAAAGTGAAAAGTGAAAGTGAAGTCGCTCAGTTGTGTCCTACTTTTAGCGACCCCATGGACTGCAGCCTACCAGGCTCCTCCATCCCTAGGATTTTCCAGGCAAGAGTACTGGAGTGGTGTGCCATTGCCTTCTCCAGATTAAGGTCTAGTGAAAGTTAAAAGTAACTAGACTAGACCTCGCTTATAAAAGAGTCTTAGCATAATTTGTATAAGACTGTAATAACATCCTTGCCATAGTAAACTTCTAAAATATAAAAAGAATAGAGGAACCAAAGAATTTCCCATGGTACAGAAACAATTGCTGTTTAAATTCTAGTAGATTTGTTTCAATCCTTTTTCTATGAATAAAGTTGATTAAAATATCAAATGGCAAGAACATTAAGAAGCAAGCTCTGAAATAAGCCTTCAAGTAGACAGTTAAAGTAAACTCTTAGTGTTAATGATTAAATTGATCTTAATTAAAATATTTAGTAGGTATAATATATTTTAAATAATATTTTCCAATTACAAAATTGACCTATATTTTTATAAGGTAATTGTAAAATATGAAAAAATTTTTAAAATATAAAATTTTCCATAATTTCACTGCAAATTTTTTCTGCACTTCTGTTTCAACACTTTTTCAGATATGTATTATAAATAGTGCATTTCCTAAGCATATTGAATATTTAATACTTGTTATAATCTAAGATAAATATGAGGAGGGTATGGCAACCCACTTCAGTATTCTTGCCAGGAGAATCCCATGGACAGAGGAGCCTGGTAGGCTACAGTTCACAGGGTTGCAAAGAGTCGAACAGGGCTGAAGTGACTTAGCATGTACACACAGATGCACAAGATAAATATAAGGCATAATTACAGACATTTACCTAGCTATTAAAAATCTCTGTAACCATTTCCTATGAAGAATAATCTACTGTTTTAACATGCTATTAAGTAATATAACTTTTTATATTGCTGAATATTTATTATGCATAATTTTTCAGTATTATGATATGTGGATCACAATAAATTGTGGAAAATTCTGAATGAGATGGGAATACCAGACCACCTGACCTGCCTCTTGAGAAACCTATATGCAGGTCAGGAAGCAACAGTTAGAACTGGACATGGAACAACAGACTGGTTCCAAATAGGAAAAGGAGTCTGTCAAGGCTGTATATCGTCACCCTGTTTATTTAACTTCTATGCAGAGTACATCATGAGAAATGCTGGACTGGATAAAGCACAAGTTGGAATCAAGATTGCCAGGAGAGATATCAATAACCTCAGATATGCGGATGACACCACCCTTATGGCAGAAAGTGAAGAAGAACTAAAGAGCCTCTTGATGAAAGTGAAAGAAGAGAGTGAAAAAGTTGGCTTAAAGCTCAACATTCAGAAAACTAAGATCATGGCATCTGGTCCCATCGCTTCCTGGGAAATAGATGGGGAAACAGTGGAAACAGTGTCAGACTTTATTTTTCTGGGCTCCAAAATCACTGCAGATGGTGATTGCAGCCACAAAATTAAAAGACACTTACTCCTTGGAAGAAAAATTATGACCAACCTAGATAGCATATTCAAAAGCAGAGACATGACTTTGCCAACAAAGGTCCGTCTAGTCAAGGCTATGGTTTTTCCATTGAATATGTATGGATGTGAGAGTTGGACTGTGAAGAAAGCTGAGCACTGAAGAATTGATGCTTTTGAACTGTGGTGTTGGAGAATACTCTTGAGAGTCCCTTGGACTGCAAGGAGATCCAACCAGTCCATCCTAAAGGAGACCAGTCCTGGGTGTTTTTTGGAAGGAATGATGCTGAAGCTGAAACTCCAGTACTTTGGCCACCTGATGTGAAAGAGTTGAGTCATTGGAAAAGACGCTGATTATGGGAGGGATGGGGGGCAGGAGGAGAAGGGGACCACAGAGGATGAGATGGCCGGATGGCATCACTGACTCGATGGACATGAGTTTGAGTGAACTCCGGGAGTTGGTAATGGACAGGGAGGCCTGGCGTGCTGCAATTCATGGGGTCACAAAAAGTCAGACACAACTGAGTGACTGAACTGAACGGAAGGGTAAATTTTAGTCTTTTTTCTTTATCTATGAATTCTTCCTTGAAAGAGACTCATATTTTAAATGTGAACTATTTTTTCACTTCATTTAATAAAAATATATGGTTTTTATGAGTTTAAATATTATAGATGTGTCTAAAAGTAGAAAATTAAAGTGAAAGTCACTCAGTTGTGTCCAACTCTTTGCAACCCCATGGACTTCAGCACACCAGCCTCCTCTGTCCATGGAATTTTCCAGCCAAGCATACTGGAGTGGATTGCCATTCCCTTCTCCAGGGGATCTTCCCAACCCAGGGATCAAACTTGCGTCTCCTGCATTGCAGGCAGATTCTTTGTCATCTGAGCCACCAGGGAAGCCCATAAAAGTTGAAAGCTTTCTATAAATATTGTAATCTGGTATGCACCTTCTAGATTTTATATGCTTTCCATGTTTCATGATGCAAACATGGATTCTTACTTAACACTGAAATGCACAGAGGAAGGCAATGACAGAACTTATTGGAAAAGTCTTGGGGGAGGATATTTATCCATCTCTCTCTCTGTCTATACTCACATTTTATGCTAATGATACAAGTACATACTTTCTATCTATGAAAACTGGTGCTCTGATTTTATCTTTATAAACTTTCTCAGGGACTTTCTTAGCAGAAATACTAAGTTGAGTTAGTTTTTCCTCATGGAAGATTATATTTTGAGTTCAGGAAGCAGGAAAGAAATTAAGCTATTAAGAGCACTTTCTTTCTTGTTCAAAATATCAATATGAATAATCATTATTATAAAACACTCTTCCTTCTCTTCAAAAAAATTCAGTGTAAATTTTTATTAAACAAAGGATGATCTTAGACAAAACATCTCTTCTGTCACTATCTACATTGACGATGTTTTGTGTTTATGTTTGTCTCAATCATTTCCTCTTAGTCATACATGATTAAAAGATTTGTCTATTATTATTATTTCCAAGATATTATATTTGGAGGACTCTTTTTTCACTATAATCTGTGGGATTTTTAACTATGAATTTACTGGATTTTCTGTTTCTCTAGTGTGTGATTAGGTTTTTTTTGTTTGTTTGTCATGAATATTTGAAAATAAAGTATATTTCTTGGGTATGGAGTCAATGTGTATTGAAACTCTTTTATATTTGCACCTTTCATATTTGTCAACTGCAGCCATTAAATAAAAAAAAGTATAAACTAAATCTTCCAGTCTGGTTGTGGTTTGGTTAAATCTAAGAAAACATATATCTAAATAGATAATATCAGTGGATATATGCTTTGATGATTATGCCCTGTGTTTATTGAGAACAAGCATCTTCATGTGACTTAAATCTTTAACTTCCACTTTTCTGGATCATTACTGTGTTTTCAGTATTATATTTGGCAAAGGAACTGAGTTCAAAATCTATCTTCTCGGTTGTTGTTAGAACTTCAGACAATTTGCTTAAGCCCTTTGTAATTTCCTCATTGGTGGAACCAAAGTAATAATAGTCTTTAACAGACTGTAGTAAGGAGCAAATTAAAGTCAATAATGTAAAAGTTTTTAAAGTCATTTTATTTTAAAATATGAAATATTATTTTTATTATTACCTTGTAAGTTTCAGACCTGTGATTAATATGTCTCTTAGATTGTCATTGCTAGGATCAAATAAGCAAAATACAAATTTTGAAAAAAATTTTTAAAGTTTAAAAATAAAATAAAATTAAAAAAAAAGAAAAATTTAAATATTAAATAAAATTTAAAATGCAAAAAAAAAATGTATTCTAATGTATGAAGTATTTGCTATGAATTTGGACAAAAACTATGAAGGCCATCTTCTTATAACTTTTCACAAAAGCTGTCTAATAAATGGATGCTAACTCTTTAGCTTTCTTAAAAAATTATTTTATTGACCAGAGCTATTTTATTCACTATTTTATTTACCAGAGCATTACAAAAGAAGAGATGAAATGCCATTCTTGAGTTTAGGAATATATTCTGCTCTTTTTCACGGCTAGAACATTGAATGTGAATCCTCTTCAAAGTTCATTTTATCCCCTAAATTAACTTTAGTGTGTTTGTTTTAGAACATTATGCTCTTATATGTGAGTCAAGGGGCATATGGTCTCTTTATTGGAAAATAAAGAACAGATGTGTGGTTTAGATAAGTACACATAAACATGTGAAGGTCAATGGCAGGTGACTCAGCGTTTTCACCACGTTGTGGAAGGGATGTGAATAATTTCCTTAGAGGAAATGTAATCCTTGATACAGTGACATTAAAAAACCATTATTTATTTTATTAGATAAGCATAAAAGGTCTAATAAAAAGACAGGTTTCTTCAAGTTGCTGATAATTCTCTGGAAGCCTGGGTGATGAATTTAAGAAAATGTTCTGAAAGCCAATCCAAGTACGGAACTCACATGTCAACAAAGACCCACATTCACTAAGAATAGCATCTTCTTTAATATACCTTCCTTTTAATTTCTTTGAATATTCATTTCATTTGGCATGAGAAGCCTGTGGGTAACTTGGCTCAGTAGGGTGTTTTACTTTAAATATTAAAACCCTTTATTGAAATCCCTTGAAATCAAATGAAAGAATGTAACTTTGAACAGAAAAAAAAAAAAAAGGAACTTTAAGTTTTTGAAAACTGTTGACATGTCTTTTTGTAATTTTGCGTTTCTTTGTTAGAATTTTCCATTTTGGCCAGTTCAGAAGTTTGCTGAAAAACAGAGCAAGTTTTTTAATCTTAAAAGCTGTGCTGATTTTGCCTTCAGAGTGGGTTACACTTATGTTCTCTCAATGGAGGCCAAATCTTTTTCTGGCTCCACACTTTTTCCCTCAACTTTAGGAAGCTAGTTCAGACTTGAAATCCTTGAACCTAGACTCCAGATACATTTTTCTAATTAGTTTCCCATGTATCAATTTCCAACTACACCAAATAATAATACAAAAGTAGCAAGTAAGTCCTCAGATTCAACTATTCACTTACCTCTCATTAATGTATGCATTTATTAACTAATTTAATAATTCATCACTTATCATGTATGTGTTAAGAACCCTGCCATGTGCGTGGAGAAATAGAGATAGTATTGCTTAAAAGACCTGTTTGGGGGCCCTGGAGAATCTGATTATGGTGCAAAAGAGAGACATACATAAATTATTACAAAATAATGCAAGAAGGAATGAAATGAATGTTTCCCCAGGGATTAAGAGAGCACCATAGAGGAAATGCAGATTTATATCTACTTTGGTAGGCATTATATTCCAGCACCTGGAACACTAAAATCTGTGGCATTTGGTGAATATATGACAAACCCATGGACAGATGGATGGATGCATAGATGGATGGAAGGGTCAAGAATATCCTTTTAGAGGAAAAATCAGTTCACTTGTGGACTGAAAACTATACAATTATGTAAAGTTTAAAAATAAAATAAAATTAAAAAAAATGAAAACTATAAAGGTATACATGAAAGAGACACTTCCAGGTGGATGGCATGGTACAGAGAAATCAAATAGATTTGGTATGTTCAGGGCACAGACAAGTAGATTCGTGTGATGGAGAAGAATGTTTAGCAAAATGACAGAGAATGAGATTGAGATGCTAAAAGAAACTAGAACATGAAAGGCTTTTCAAACATCATTAAGAAATGTGGTTTTGGTCAGTAATAAAAAAATACTAAAGATTTTAAGTAAAAATTGACATGATCCGATTTGCCAGGTATGGACAGAGCTACAGAGAAGCAAAGTTTTTGAGAGTTGTAGCCACAGAATGGTTGACATTACTATTCTGGAATTCAGGTGATAAAATACACACTTTCCCCTTTTTTAATTGCTTAGGAATTCCAGTAACCTTGAGAGGAAGGATAGCATAGTGGCTTAGAACAATTATACTAGAACCAGACTGCATAGGCTTAAATCACGGTTCTGCCCCTTACCAGTTGTGTGACTTTAAACAGGTTGCTGAGCCTCTCTGGGCATCGTTTTCTTTGAATGAAAATGAGGATGGCAATATCAGTGCTTGTGTTGGAAAGTTCATTATTATGAGGATTAAACAAATTGGTCTCTAAAGTGCTTGGAAAGTGGAAGTAGAGGTTGTAAAATTTGTTACATTTAAACCTTGTATCAGTTCAGTTTAGTCACTCAGTACTGTTCAACTCTTTGTGACCCCATGGACTGCAGCATGCATGCCTTCCCTGTCCATCACCAACTCCTGAAGCTTGCTCAAACTCATGTCCATCAAGTCGGTGATGTCATCCAATCATCTCATCCTCTGTCGTTCCCTTCTCCTGCTTTCAATCTTTTCTGACATCAGGGTCTTATCCAATGAGTCAGTTCTTGCTATAAGGTGGTCAGAATATTGGAGCTTCAGCTTCAGTATCAGTCCTTCCAATGAATATTCAGGACTGATTTCCTCCAAGATTGACTGGTTTGTTCTCCTTGAAGTTCAAGGGACTCTCAAGAGTCTTCTCCAACACCACAGTTCAAAAGCATCAATTCTTTGGCACTCAGCTTTCTTTATGGTTGCACTCACATCCATACATGACTATTGGAAAAAACCATAGCTTTGACTAGATGGACCTTTGTTGGCAAAGTAATGTTTCTGCTTCTTAATATGCTGTCTAGGTTGGTCATAGCTTTTCTTTCTAAAAGAAAAGAAGAAGACACTTCTTCCTAGTGTCTTTTAATTTCATGGCTCTAGTCACCATCTTCAGTGATTTTTGAGCCCCCCCAAAATAAAGTCTGTCGCTGGTTCCATTGTTTCCATATCTATTTGCCATGAAGTGATGGGCCAGATGCCAGGATCTTCATTTTTTTGAATGTTGAGTTTTAAGCCAGCTCTTTCATTCTCTTCTTTCATTTTAATCAAGAGGCTCTTTAGTTCCTCTTCGCTTTCTGCCATAAGGGTGGTGTCATCTGCATATCTGAGGTTATTGATATCTCTCCTGGCAATCTTGATTCTAGCTTGTGCTTCATCCAGTCCGGCATTTCTCGTGATGTACTCTGCATATAAGTTACATAAGTAGGGTGACAATACACAGTCTTGAGGTATGCTTTTCCCAATCTGAAACCACTCTTTTGCTCCATGTCTGGTTCTAATAGTTGTTTCCTGACCTGCATACAGATTTCTCAGGAAGCAGATCAGGTGGTCTGGTGTTCCTATCTCTTGAATAATTTTCCACAGTTTGTTGTGATCCACACAGTCAAAAGTTTTTGCATAGTCAATAAAGCAGAAGTAAATGTTTTTCTGGAACTATCTTGCTTTTTCTAAGATCAAATGGGTATTGACAATTTAATCTCTGGTTCCTGTTCTTTTCTAAATTCAGCTTGAACATCTGGAGTTTCTTGGTTCACATAATATTGAAGCCTAGCTTGGAGAATTTGGGGCATTACTTTGCTAGTATGTGAGATGAATGCAATTGTGCAGTCATTTGAGCATTCCTTGGCATTGCCTTTCTTTGGGATTGGAGTGAAAACTGACCTTTTCCAGTCCTGTGGCCACTGCTGAGTTTTTCAAATTTGCTGGCATATTGAGTGCAGCACTTTCACAGCATCATCTTTCAGGATTTGAAAGAGCTCAACTGGAATTCCATCACCTCCACTAGCTTTGTTCGTAGTGATGCTTCCTAAGGCCTACTTGACTTCACATTCCAGGATGTATGGCTCTAGGTGAGTGATCACACCATCATGGTATTCTGGGTCATTCAGATCTTTTTTGTATAGTTCTTCTGTGTATTCTTGCCACCTCTTCTTAATATCTTCTGCTTCTGTTAGGTCCATACCATTTCTGTCCTTTATTGTGCCCATCTTTGCATGAAATGTTCCCTTGGTATCTCTAATTTTCTTGAAGAGACCTCTAGTCTTTCCCATTCTATTGTTTTCTTCTATTTCTTTACATTGATCACTGAGGAAGGCTTTCTTTACTCTCCTTGCTATTCTTTGGAACTCTGCATTCAGGTGGGTATATCTTTACTTTTCTCCTTTGTCTTTTACTTCTCTTCTTTTCTCAGATATTTGTAAGGTCTCCTCAGACAACCAGTTTGCCTTTTTGCATTACTTTTTCTTGGGGATGGTCTTGATCACTGCCTCCTGTACAATGTCATGAACCTCTGCCCATAGTTCCTCAGGCACTCTGTCTATCAAATCTAATCTCTTGAATCTATCTGTTACTTCCACTGTATAATCATAAGGGATCTGATTTAGGTCATAAGTGAATGGTCTAATGGTTTTCCCTACTTTCTTCAATTTAAGTGAATTTGGCAATAAGGAGTTCATGAGGTGAGCCACAGTCAGCTCCCAGTCTTGTTTTTGCTAATTGTATAGAGCTTCTTCATCTTTGGCTGCAAAGAATATAAACAATCTGATTTCAGTATTGACCATCTGGTGATGTCCAGGTGTAGAGTCATCTCTTGTGTTGTTGGAAGAGGGTGTTTGCTATGAGCAGTGTGTTCTCTTGTCAAAATTCTGTTAGTCTTTGTCCTGCTTCATTCTGTATTCCAAGCCAAAACTTGCCTGTTACTCCAGGTAACTCTTGACTTCCTACTTTTGCATTCCAGCCCCCTATGATGAGAAGGACATCTTTCTTGGTGTTAGTTCTAGAAGGTCTTTTAGGTCATCATAGAACCATTCAACTGCAGCTTCTTCAGTATTAGTGGTTGGGGCATAGGCTTGGATTACTGTGATACTGTATGGTTTGCCTTGGAAATGAAGAGATCGTTCTGTCTTTTTTGAGATTGCATCCAAGTACTGTATTTCAGACTCTTTTGTTGACTATGAGGGCTACTCCATATCTCCTAAGGGATTCTTGCCCACAGTAGTAGATATAATGGTCATCTGAATTAAATTTGCCCATTCCAGTCCATTTTAGTTCTCTGATTCCTAAAATGTTGATGTTCCCTCTTGCCATCTCCTGCTTGACCACTTCCAATTTACCTTGATTCATGGACCTAATATTCTAGGTTCCTGTGCAATATTGTTCTTTACAGCATCAGACTTTACTTCTATCTCCAGTTACATCCACAACTGGGCTTTGCCTTCACTTTGGCTCCATCTCTTCCTTCTATTTGGAGTTATTTCTCCACTCCTCTCCAGTAGAGAGAGGGAGTTCACCTTTAAATGTCATATCTTTTTGCATTTTCATACTGTTCATGTAGTTCTCAAAGCAAGAATACTAAAGTGGTTTGGCATTCCCTTCTCTAGTGGACTATGTTTTGTCAGAATTCTGCCTCATGACCCCTCCATTTTTGCTGGCCCTGCATGGAATGGCTCATGGTTTCATTGAGTTAGACAAGGCTGTGATCCATGTTTGGTTAGTTTTGGTGAACCAAACCATGATCAGTTTGGTTAGTTTTCTGTGATTGTGGTTTTCATCTGTTTGCCCTCTGATGGCCAAGGATAAGAGGCTTGTGGAAGCTTCCTGTTGGGAGAGATTGACCTTGTATGTTGATTCACAACTATTTTGTCTATATGGGCATGCTAAGTCACTTCACTCATTTCCAACTCTTTGCAACTCTATGGACTGCAGCCTACCAAGTTCCTGTGTCCATGGGATTCTCCAGGCAAGAATATCTCCCTCCTCCAAGGGATCCTCCAGACCCAGGGATAGAACCTGCATCTCCTCCAGCTCCTATATTGCAGGCAGATTCTTTACCACAGAGCCACCAGGAAAACCCATATTCTGACAGGCTCCTCTGTCCATGGGAATTCTGAGGCAAGAATACTGGAGTGCATTGCCATTTTTCCAGGTGTCTTCCCAAACCAGGGATCAAACCCACGTCTTCTGTATTAATAGGCAAATCTTTTTTTTTTTTTTTACTCACTGAGCCACCAGGGAAGTATTTTGTCTGAAGTATGCATATATATTTTGTTTTTCATTTCTGTAAAATTATACATATATTATTTTTATTTTCAGTGAACTGAAAGTTTTATCTAATTTTTACCCAAAGCTGATTCTAAAATGGATCATGTAATAAATGAACCAGTAGGACTTATTAATACAAATATTTAGATGCTCAAGATCATATTAAATATATCCTTCCACACTAAGCATGTAGAAGATCCAGAGAGAATTTGTGAGAATGATCTTAAGGAAAGTGTATTTGGTATGCAGTGAGCGCTCACCACCTGGCTGGCTTCTCATTCTCTCATTCTCTCTCCTTGAGCACCTTGAGCTTTGCTCTGCAGAGGCCTGTTCCCCAGCATACCTCCACAGGATCCTTTCTTACGTGTAGTCCCTGTCATGACCTTCAGGAGTAGTCAAACTTCCTTTGCTCTGATACATTTTTTTCAGCTCTATGAAAAACCCCTTTTCTTACTTCTGGTGCTGGAGGTCTTGGCCAGCCTCTCTTTTGCAATTCTCAGGGTTAGTCATTCATTCATTTCCTACTCTTTGCAACTCCATGAACTGTAGCCTGCTACCTCTTCTGTCCATGGAATTCTCCAGGCAAGAATACTAGAGTGGGTTGCCATTCATTTCTCCAAGGGATCTTCCCAACCCTGGGATCAAACCCAGGTCTCCTAGCATTGCAGGCAGACTCTTTACCATCTGAGCCACCAGGGAATTATAATTCTCAGGAAGAATTCAAACTCAAGGAGTGAAATCCCTCAACTGCCTGGAACACAGTGGAAGCTCTCAGATTGGTCCTGAGGAAGTTGAGGTGAAGAAGGTCGCTCACTCTGTTTCTCCTCCTGGTCTTTGTCTGCATATAGGAAATTGCCAGTAAAAGATCTCTAGCAGTAGGAAAGGCTCCCATCTCTAAGTCAGAAATTTGGTTTGAACCTAGACCTGACACAGACTTAGCATGGAAACGGTTTATGAGAGCAAGTACCTCCATCCCGCTACATCTGCTTGCTCCGCACTTTGCAAGCACAGGGCTGTTGTTGGACCAGAAGTTAGATTGGGGAAGAAAATCAAAGCAGCTGGTAATCCATGTCCCTGAACCCACTCCAACAGAAGTTGGAAGCACTAACTTCCATAGATGATACTGGACATTTTAAGTACAGAAATGATACAGCTGCATGACTTAATGTGATTTTAATCTTTGGAATGTGTTCTGCAAAGTCTTATAACTGCCTTTTTCATGCCTCCTGTGTGTGTGCTCAGTAGCTCAGTCATGTCCAACTCTTGCGACCCCATGGACTGTAGCCAGCTAGGCTCTTCTGTTCAGGGATTTCCCAGGCAAGAATACTGGAGTGGGTTACCATTTCTTATTCCAGGGTGTCTTCCTGACCCAGGGATCAAGCCTAGGCAGGGGGAAATCTAGGTCACTGAGCATCAAGAGACCAGTGAGAAAAGGAAATAAATGTGGTCTGTGAAATGCATGCTACAAATTGTACTTGTTCTAAGTACCAGTTATAATTTTTTAATTCTGCCTTCTGTTTTATCCATTTGCACATTTTACTCCAGATGAACCAACTCACTCTATCCACCACTCAGTAATTTTATTTCCACACCTTTTCTCATGCCTTCTCTTCCAGCTGACATGAAAGCACTCATCACATTCAGGACCTCTAACAAACACCCTATTATTCTTATGATGCCAACAAATCCTTTGATCAGAGGTTCTCAAGCTGCTCTCTTGGATGAATTTCAGAGTCTTTGAATCCCTGATGTTGTACCCCAATATTTGGGTGAATGTGTGCACATACATTTTTCTTCTGATGTCAGAATTTATAACTTATACCAGATTCTTAAAAGGGGACTAGGAGGAAAATGTAAAGAAGCATCTGTCTTTATTCCTTTTCTTGTATGGCTGAAATAAATTCAAAATATGCATGTCCAGGTCTGTTCAAAATTTTGAACGAGGTGAAGTTTCCTTTTCTGAACTTACTATCCCTAAGGGCTCTTTGGTCTTTCCTTCCACCTTTTGACTTGCTAGTAATAGGCAATATTAGAATCAGGAATATGTACTTTAAGTTACTGATGGGACCTTTCCCCAGAAAATCTCACTGAAGCACTTCATTCTCATAAATCCACTTCAAGATGTAGTAAACTTGGGTAAAAACTTTATTGGTTTTTAGTGGAGACTTCTTAACCCCTTAAGGTGCATTGTGTAGACTATGCCTAAGGCAACATATATATTTGTTTTCAGGTGTTAGTATAAATATACACATACAGTTAGTTTTTTAATGTGTACATGTTGATTTCTTAAAGTCATACATGATATTTATTACAGAAAGTATTAGTCACTCCGCTGCTAAGTCACTTCAGTCATGTCCGACTCTGTGCGACCCCATAGACGGCAGCCCATCAGGCTCCCCCATCCCTGGGATTCTCCAGGCAAGAACACTGGAGTGGGTTGCCATTTCCTTCTCCAATGCATGAAAGTGAAAAGTGAAAGTGAAGTCGCTCAGTCGTGTCCGACCCTTAGCATGGACTGCAGCCTACCAGGCTCCTCTGTCCATGGGATTTTCCAGGCAGAGTACTGGAGTGGGGTGCCATTGCCTTGTGTCCAACTCATTGTGACAGCCATGGACTGTAGCCAGCTAGGCTCCTCTGTGCATGGAGTTTTCCAGGCAAGAATACTGGAGTGGGTTGCCATTCCCTTCTCCAGGGGATCTTCTCAACCCAGAGATCAAACCCGGATCTCCACACTGCAGGAAGTTTCTTTACAGAAGAACTGAGTCAATGTTTGACTCTGAGTGTGTTGGTTGGTTTCTAGAAATTGAACCTAAAGAATGCCAGTGGTTGTCTGATTTTTACTGATGATAAGTCTGTCCATTTCTCTCTCTCTAGGCACTTCTTTGAGTTGTTATTCCAAAACTTTCATTCATTTGCTTCTTCTTTTAGCCCTTCTCCATGATTTTAATCATTTTTTCAGAGTTAGAGCAGTTATCCTTGGTAGCATTTGATTGTGAGTCAAAGTTATCACAATTCCCAAGGTACTTCAGGATCCAATTTCTATTTTCCCCCACAGAAAATTAAAGGAGGTAATTTCCCCCTCATTTAGCATCTAAGTATATTAGCTTCAATTCATAATTTTAAATAAACACCAGTAAATATCTATTAATAAGGGGGAGAGTGTCTGGAGGAAAGAGAGTTGGAAATGGAAGTGATTATTTATAGATTTCCAGATGTTTTTTCTGACTTTCTATGTCCTACACATGAGTGTAAAATTTATCCTGCTGAGAGTATTCACTTTTCAGAAACATACTTCCTCCTTTCCAGGAGAAAACTGTCTCTTCTGCTCCAGTGAAGATTCCTTTCAAATCTACAAGTAAATCTTTCACACTGACAAGGTTTAGAGAAAATGAACAAATAAAAGAAACTTAAGGTGAAAGTGGAGAAAAAAGTTCTCTTTGAAGTATAATCAAATTTTGAGCCTGCATTTTAACTAACAGAAACTGTCCTTTGATATGTTAGATCAATGTTTAAAAAAGATAACTTGGGTAAGGGCAGTAATTGGTGTCTTATCACTAGTCAGGTGATAGAATTGACAAGATTGGTTTGGGGGACACAAGACTGAGCAAATAAAAGTGGTAAAAATAAGGCTTTCAAGGTGACTTAATGTTGCATAGCACTTTTTAAGAAGTACAGCTACTGAGGGGTGTGACTGTGTGGGACCCACTGAGCTGGTTTGGCTCTGTGTTTATTCCTGACCCCCTGCCTTCTTGGTAGGTATACACCTTTCACCTGGCTTTTCGGAACAGTGCGTGTCAGTGCTTAGTCACTCAGTCATATCCTATTCTTGTGACCCGTGGACCGTAGTCAGTCAGGCTCCTTTGTCCATGTTTTCCAAGCAAGAATACTCCTGACCCAGGGATTGAACTCAGGTCTTCTGCACTGCAGGCAGATTCTTTACCATCTGAGCTACCTGGGACCCTGACGGAAGCACAAACCCTGGCTCCTCCCTGCTTGGTCTCTAGGATGACATACTTATTAATACTTTCTGGATGCTTGAAATCTGGGCTGTATTTCTTTCTGTCCAAGTGGTATTTTTGTACTGGGTTGGCCCAAAAGTTCATTCGGATTTTTCCGTAACAGCTTATGGAAACACCCCAATGAACTTTTTGGCCAACCCAATATATGGGCTTCCCAGGTGGCTCAAGTAGTAAAGAACCTGCCCACCAATGCAGGAGACACAGGAGATACAGCTTTGGGCTCTGGGTTAAGAAGATTCCTTGGAGGAGGAAATGGCAACCCACTCCAGTATTCTTGCTTGGAGAATCCCATGGACAGAGGAGCCTGGGAGTCAGATGCGACTGAAGCGACTTAGTACGCAGCATGCAATATATGGTGTGGTTAAAATTCAAGGTTGTTCTTTCTCCCAACTAGTTGTTCAGCCATATCTGTTAAAAAAAAGAGAGGTTTCCCCTTTTTTTCTCCAAAAAGCGTACATATTTTAAAGAATTAATGTTTCCCTGAAATATCTCTTGTAAGAGACAACTACACCACCATGGTTTATGTTTGTCATACACATTTTATAAGATTCCATTTATATATTTATTTACATAATGGATGTATTTATATCATGCACACAGACACACAAAACTGCAAGAAAATATAACCAGGTGGTTAAATGTATGGACTCTAGGGACAAAATGCTGACATTCAAATCTCATCTGTAAACTTTTAAGTAGCTTATCTCAGCTTCTCTTCTCCTATCTGTCATTGAGAAAATACTTCATATGGTTACTTTTAGTATCCATCTGGAAAACCACCACCAAAATGCCTAATACATAGTAGGCAATGTGTTCACATTAGTCATGATTATACTATAAAATGTTCCTTAATTGCTTTGTCCCTTATCAGTAATTCATAGGTCCCTTGCTCAGACTGTAAAGAATCTGCCTGCAATGGAGGAGACCCAGGTTCGACTCCTAGGTCGAGAAGATCCCCTGGAGAAGAAAATGGTAATCCACTCCAGTATTCTTGCCTGAAGAATCCCATGGACGGAGGAGCCTGGTGGGCTACAGTCCATGGGGTTGCAAAGAGACACGACTGAGCAACTGACACTCACACAGTTTCCCATAACGTTATAGAGATGACTTCTCTTTAATATCTATTCTGTTCTATTCTATTCTCTACTCTACTCCATCCTATTCTATTCTGTTTAGCAAGCCTAATCCATATTCTATTGAGTTTCCAGTCCTAGAATTTAGATTTGGCGTTAAGATCAATACCATAGTGTTTTAATTACTGTGCCTTTTTTTAACTATGTTGTAATGCTAGGAAAGTCATATTTACCCATGCATTCACGTAACTAATAATTACTGTGCACTTACCTTCTGTTTAGATTTTCTTTGCACTGATGAGCAAAGAAAAAAGCAATTTTAAGGTTCGTGATTGTTTTTGTTGATTTTTCCATTGAACATTTTAAAACAGTTTATAATTATACACAGTAGAAATTATATTGAAAGTATAGATTACTTTGAAGGCATAGTGCTAGTGCCGTTGCTCAGTCATGTCGAAATCTTTGCAGGCCCGTGGTCTGTAGCCCACCAGGCTCCTCTGTCCATGCAATTTTCCAGGCAAGAATACTGAACTGGGTTGCCATTTCCTCCTCCAAGGGATCATCCTGACGCAAGGATCGGACTCAGGTCTCTTGAGTGTCCTGCTCAGGCAGATGGAGTCTTTATTACTAGCACTACCTGGGGATAGTGACATCTTTATACTACTATCCAGGAATGTTCTTTCTGTTTTCATCTCTACTTTCAGATATGTTTCCGTGAAGTTATCCACTGTGAGTCTTTAATTCTTTTTACTCTTCTCCACATTGCTAGTTATGTAATTTTTCTTTATCATAATGTTTTCTATTTCTGTTTAGTCTTGTTTCTGCTTTGCTCAGTGATCCCTCTATTTTCAAGGAGGTAGTGACATTTTTTTACAGCACATGTTTTATAGTTTTAGGCAACCTAACATATTACTCCTTTCCTTTGAAATTATTTTCATCATTTTTCTTTTTAGTGATTACTTTCCCAGTCAAGGATTGGATAAATATTCATTAATATTTTCTTCAGTTATGAAAATAAATTTTAAAAGTTTATTAGTAAAAATATATACCAGGACCCAGTTCCTAAATATTTCAACTACATGCTATTAAAAAGAAACATCTAAAACAGAATGTTTCATAAGTTTAAAAATAAAAGGAATAAGGAAGATATATTTTTAAAAGTTAGTGGTAATAATAACAAAGTAGAATTTGATGTAAAATGAAATGTCTTAAATAGGAAAAAATAATAATGTTATATCAGTAAAAGCTTATAGGGCACAATAATAGTAAAATTAATGTAAACATGGATGCAACAAATACATTTCATTAAGATATGTGGGGGAAACAAATCACAATTATAAAAGAAATAGGTAAAAACACAGTATGGGCAAATGATTTCAAAATAACATTTTCAATGTATGAGAAATCATGGGAAAATTATAAATTATTTATCTAAAAATCTTTTTTTAAACCATGAAAGAATCATAAGAAAATCTAAGAAGTACAATTTTTTCAGGCTACATTCTAACTACAGTACAAAAATACCTAGAAAGGAATAGTAAATGTTTAAATTGAAAAGAAATCAACTGAAGATTCAAAAACCTTCCTAAAAACTAGTGGGTCAAAGAGGAAATTCAAATGATAAGTATATAGTATTTTGGAAATGAGAATACTTTACTTACTGGAAACATAAAAGGCACAGGCAAACTCACAGAGTTAAATTCTTACAATTAAGAACTTCATATTCTAAAGGAAGAAAAAGGGAGTAACTGCAAAAGACTTCGTAATGAATTAGGCAATCTTCAGAATGCTGCCATGCCCATAGCCTCTCGGGAGGTGAACCCACCTGCTCACAAGCCCTTCTGCCACACCGTGATGCCATATATCCTTTCTCCAGACATGTAGCCAATGGGACCAGGGGTCAACTTGTGATCCAGAATTGCTTATCCTTAGTCTGGACAGTGAAAAGATGAGCAGGACAATGAAATGAAACTTCTTCAGGTGCATGAGCTGCTCAAGACACAACACATCTCTCCATGATACCTCCTGGTAGATATGTTCTCCCAATGGCCAAGAGACAAGGTGATGACCTTATGTGTTGGGATACAGGTACAGAGGGACTGGATACAAAGTTTCTCCTAGTGCTGAATGGTTCAGAAAAGCTGATTTGAGCAATTATAGAGTAGCTGTTTGCTTTTCACCTCTGTGTTTCTCCTAATCAGCATTTCCAACAATTAGCAGCAGACTACGAGGGCCATGGTTTTTCCAGTGGTCATGTATGGATGTGAGGATTGGACTGTGAAGAAGGCTGAGCACCAAAGAATTGATGCTTTTGAACTGTGGTGTTGGAGAAGACTCTTGAGAGTCCCTTGGACTGCAAGGAGATCCAACCAGTCCATTCTGAAGGAGATCAGCCCTGGGATTTCTTTGGAAGGAATGATGCTAAAGCTGAAACTCCAGTACTTTGGCCACCTCATGGGAAGAGTTGACTCATTGGAAAAGACTCTGATGCTGGGAGGGATTGGGGGCAGGAGGAGAAGGGGACAACAGAGGATGAGATGGCTGGATGTCATCACTGACTTGATGGATGTGAGTTTGAGTGAACTCCAGGAGTTGGTGATGGACAGGGAGGCCTGGTGTGCTGCAATTCATGGGGTCACAAAGAGTTGGACACGACTGAGCGACTGAACTGAACAGAACTGATAAGGGCCCTATCTTAATTGTGACCATTCATGTTTTTCTTGTTGAGAAAGCAAAATACATGTTATATTATTTAAGAATCTCAATCCATGCTTCTTAAGGATATAATATCAATGCTTGTTCTTCTGGAGCATAAAAGGAAAAAGACCTCACATATGATCTTCTTTTAATTTTAGGTGCTATTTTTAATCTCTGCTTTTAACTCTAGACTTACTTGGTAGCCATGCACACACTTGATATTAAAAGCAAAACTCCAAGGAAGACTTTGGCTTGGGTCACATAACCAGTTGTTAACAATTGCTAAACCAGAGAGTCAGTCATAAAACAAACAAACAAACAAACAAAACCCTGATCATTTGGAACAGTTGTCCAGGGATGGAAAGAAAAAAAAAAAAAAAGAAAGCAATTCTCGAAAGAGAAGGATGGGATTGGTAAAGACAGGGCCCTTGGAAAACTCAGTGTGAATGCTAAGTGCCAAATAACAATACCTACCAAGAATGAAATATAGGAAACTGCTGTGCAAGTAATAAAGTGATGTATAAAATCCCAACCATTATTTTTTCCAATATGATATTCTTGGAAATTTAAATTTTCAAAAAAAAAAAAAAAAATTAGCTCAGAAAAAGATTTCAGAGGAGGAAAGAAGACTGATTTTTCCTTGGGTTGGGCGGGGGCAGGAAATGAAGCTGCCTTTCTCCAAATCCTTGTGACTTAAGAGCAAATTGCTAGCTACTAAAAGTTTGAAATGAAGAACCCCAAGGAGTCTACTCTACTGGCCCAACAGGAAGACGATGACTCAGTGAGTCTCCTCCTGGCTGAGTACACCACTGTCTACTTTGAGTCCTCTTGAAAGTCTCAGGATGACATAAACATAAGCCAATGACAACAATGCTTACTGAGGAAATACTTGTGTGTGTGAACTGCAATTCTTTGTAATTAAATGTCTTTGAAAAATCATTTCCTAAGAGTTCTAAGAAGAGTTTGGGTCATTACCCTCCCATTTCCATGCAGCAATATTCCCACAGGTGCTATGACAGAGGAAATATGCCAGTAAAAGTCATTTTCTAAACAATGCCCTGAAGGACACTGAGGCAAGGGCATACTTAACGAAAGTGTGTCATGCCTTATAATGTGAAGCTGAAATTTTGTCCTATATTTTCAAGATGGTTTCATAGACAAAGAACTCTAGCCTTACCGAATGCTGAAGAGCACACTGAAATGTCCTTCTCGCCCTTCTCCAATAAGAAAGAAAACCTCCAACCTGATGCAACAATTAAATACAGAAACAGATTGTTTTAGAATTGAGTTTTCATCTTAGCTTACCTGCTAATGAAAACTGGTAAGCATAGGTTTCACAACCTGTATGTAATTAAGCTTTTCATGTAAATGGTAGACTCATATTACATATCTAGTAAATATGCTTCTTTAATTAATTTAAATGAATTTATTGCTTTAAAATTTTGTGTTAGTTTCTGCTGAACAATAAAGTGAATTAGCTTTTTGTGTTTATATATATATATACACATATATCGTTTATATATATATATACACACACATATCGGAGAAGGCAATGGCACCCCACTCCAGTACTCTTGCTTGGAAAATCCCGTGGACGGAGGAGCCTGCTGGGCTGCAGTCCATGGGGTCGAGGGGAGTCAGACATGACTGAGCGACTTCACTTTCACTTTTCACTTTCATGCATTGGAGAAGGAAATGGCAACCCACTCCAGTGTTCTTGCCTGGAGAATCCCAGGGACAGGGGAGCCTGGTGGGCTGCGTCCATGGGGTCTCACAGAGTCGGACATGACTAAAGTGACTTAGCAGCATACACGTATATCCCCTCTTTTTTGGATTTCCTTCCCATTTAGGTCACTACAGATCACTGAGTAGAGTTCCCTGTGCTATATAGCAGGTTCTCCTTAGTTTTTTGGTTTTTTTTTTCTTTTTTTTTTTTAATTTTTTAATTTTTTATTTTTAAACTTTACAATATTGTATTAGTTTTGCCAAATATCGAAATGAATCTGCCACAGGTATACATGTGTTCCCCATCCTGAACCCTCCTCCCTCCTCCCTCCCCATACCATCCCTCTGGGTTATTTTATACATAGGAGTGCTTCCCAGGTGGTGCTAGTGGTAAAGAACCTGCCTGCCAATGCAGGAGACATAAGAGAAGCGGGTTCGATTCCTGGGTCTGGAAGATCCCCTGGAGGAGGGCATGCAACCTATTCCAGTATTCCTGCCTGGAGAATCCCATGGACAAAGGAGCCTGGCAGGCTACAGTCCATGGGGCCGCAGAGTCAGACATTACTGAAGTGACTTAGCATGCACACAGTGTATATATGTTAGTCCCAATCCCCAACTCATCCCATTCCTCCTTCTCCCCTTGGTAGCCATATGTTTGTTCTCTACATTTGTGATGCTATTTCTGCTTTGCAAATAAGTTCATCTCTACCATTTTTCTAGATTCCACATAAAGATACTGCTGTTTAATTCTTCTGTTTTGCCTTTTTTCCTCTTGGAACAAATTAGTTTCCAATTACCAGATCCATATTTAAGTAAATACAATTAATCTATATACAGTTTGCATGACAGTTATGAGAAATTTGAATGCTAAGGCTGGTTGACTGAAAATCTCTATTTCAGTTGTCTTTGAAACATTACACTTTATTTTGAATGATTGAGGAGGGCATGGCAACCCACTCCAGTATTCTTGCCTGGAGAACCCCATGGACAGAGGAGCCTGGTGGGTTACAGTCCATAGGTTGCAAAGAGTCAGACATGACTGAAGCGACTGAGCATATTTTGAATGATTAATAAGATTTTTACTATAAAGAAAGGAAGAGGGGTATTTCAGGATAGGAAATTCCATACATAGGCCCAGAACCATGAGAGGGTAGGTTGAACTCAAGGATATAAATAAGGATGGTAACAGCACAGTCCCCTCTGATGGAAGGAGGCCCAGGAGTCAGTCACCCAGTTTAATGCCCAGCACCAGCCCCAGGGTGCTCTGGGAGAAATGGCTATACATTTATACCACAGCAGAGTGATTTGTAAACCTTAGTGCAAACTGTGGCAGCTGAAGAATTAACATAATTTGAGCCAAGCTGTTGTGCTTGCCTGTGATAATCAGAAAATTCAAAACCTCTCCTTACATTCAAATCAGGCAACTTCCTCTTGACTATTAATAAACATGCACCAACCTCAATGCTCACAAAACCGCATTATCAATATTGAGATAAGGAAACTTCTGAATTTCTAGCCTAAAGTGTCTACAGTTGAACCTTTAAAGATTAGACTTCAAACTTTGCTGTGTTTTTCCCCCTTTTTTAGCTATCACTAGGGAACAGGAACGTGTGCAGAGTTAAAGGCACTGTCTGTGACTGCATCCCATTAGTCATTTTAGCACCTGCCTCATCCGATGTCAACACAGAATTCTGCTCTTCTTCCTCGTTCTCCTTCATCTGGTCCAGAATTTCAGCCAACAATCAAGAACACACCACAGTTCTTGGCAACCCCAAGGCCCAGATGCTGAACAATTTTTAACAGTGAACTCATTACTAATGGTATTCTCCTACCAACAATTTGGAAGCAATCTGTGACCATGAATCTGCTCACAGGATACTTACTGCCTTACTAAACCCACATAGATGCAGAAGAAGTAGCCGTGTGCAGAAGGACTTGTGATCACCCTGACTATTATGTATACATAGTGAGATTCTGATTCAGGGCTTTTATTGCCAACAGGTGATTATTTCTCAAGCATTTGTGCCAGGAGCACTCATATTATAAGCGATGCTTTGCTTCTTGGGAGAAATAAATAATGTGCTCCAGAACTAAAACTTCTTCAGAACAGCAAGTAAAAAGCAATAATGTTTTTGAGGTATATTTCCTTATTTGTTTATCCTTCTCACTGGGTTTACGATGCTACCTTAAGCAAGTGAATTAAGATGTTTTATACTTCCATAATACCTTCATTTAAAAGACTTTAAATCAGAAACATATTCTGTTCTGACAAACTACAGAGGCAAAGTGGTACAAGTAAATGATGACCACCTCTGACAGGCAGACTGAGGGAAAGGGAGAATTTGATCAGTGCTGCACACATTGAATTGGAGGACTCTTCATAATTGCTGAAATTAAGACATTTTACCCCTCTGGCTACCCACTCCAGTATTCTTGCCTAGAGAATTCCATGGGCAAGAGGAGCCTGGTGGGCTACATCCATGGGGTCTCAGAGTTAGACATGACTGAGCAACTAACACTTTCACTTTGGGGGCTTTCCTGGTGGCTCAGACAGTAAATAATCCACCTGCAATGCAGGAGACCTGGCTTGGATCCCTGGATCAGGAAGATTCCCTGGAGAAAGGAATGGCAACCCACTTCGATATTCTTGCCTGGAAAAATCCCATGGTCAGAGGAGCCTGAGGGGGTACAGTCCATAGGGTTGCAAAGAATCCAACATGACTGAGCAACTAATACTTTGACTTTTACCCCTCTCAGCCTAGATGAC
This sequence comes from Bubalus kerabau, assembly GCF_029407905.1. Taxonomy (NCBI): domain Eukaryota; kingdom Metazoa; phylum Chordata; class Mammalia; order Artiodactyla; family Bovidae; genus Bubalus; species Bubalus kerabau. The sequence goes on from NC_073635.1 coordinate 52,109,753, forward strand.
AAATACCCTCAAAACTGCTGATAAACTCAGAGCATGTTTCCCTTTGGTGTCTGCATGCAGCCTCAGAACTCTCCAGGGCACCTGAGCGGCCTTAGCCAGCCCCTGGAGCTGACTTGCCAACTGAAACCTACTTGTTATCCTTGCCTTGCAGTGAGAGTGCCCAGAAAGAGTCTCAGCTCTCTCCCTTCCTCACTTGGTTATGGCTGACCACTATGTGTGTGTGTGTGTGTGTGTATATATATATATATATATATATATATATATATATATATATAAACATTAGGGACAAGGGTTGTCCCTAATGTTCATACCCTTGTCCCTAATGTTCATATTTTAATTGCTCTGAGGGATCCAAAAACTGAATCGAGGGAACTAACACATATAACCTGTATGAAAGTGAATGTGTTAGTCGCTTAGTCGTATCAGTCTCTTTGTGACCCCATGGACTGTAGCCCGCCAGGCTCCTCTGCCCAAGGAATTCTCCAGTCAGTAATACTTTAGTGGGTAACTATTCCCTTGTTCAGGAGATCTTCCCCACTCAGTTCCCCACTCAGGGATCAAACCGGGTCTCCAGCATTGCAGGCAGATTCTTTACCATTTGAGCCACCAAGGAAGCCCTGTAGGATTTACTCCAAATGCCTCCATGATCAAGATCAAAACAGAACCAAGAACGTTTTTCTTCTGCTGCAACTTAAAACACTAGATGGTTTAAATAGTGGCTCTTAGGAGACTTTCTAGTTACTCCTTTTTTTTTTTTTTTTTTTTTTAACAATTGTTGATGTTCCAGAAATGATAGGTCAGGCCCTTAGATGAGTTCTATGAATACCAGACCATGAATATGATAAATCCCCTTAGTCACACACCTGATCAGATTAACTTCAGCCTGCCTCTTCCATACTGATCTCAATTTAGCATAATCAATATTTTTAATAATGAGTCTGTGAGTGAATAATTCTATAGAGTTATTACTATAAAATCTTGAGCTATAGTATTATGTCTAAAGCGTTATCTCCGGGATCAGACTACCCAGATCTGAGTTCTGCCTAAGAGCTGTGGTGGCACGGTGGTAAAGAACCTGCTACCAAAGCAGGAGCCTCAGGAAATGCAGGTTCCATTCCTGGATCGGGACGATTCCCCTGGGGGAGGAAATGACAACCCACTCCAGTATTCTTGCCTAGAAAATCCCACAGATAGAGAAGCCTGGCGGGCTATAGTCCACAGGGTCACAAAAGAGTTGGACACGAATGATCAATTGAGCACAAAGCATAAAACCTTGGACAAGTTAGCTAATCTCTCTGTGTTAGATGGAGATATACCAGTATACATCTTGTTGGGTTGTTCTGAGAATTTACTGAATTAATATGTATGAGTGAGTGAGTGAGTGAGTGAAGTCCCTCAGTCGTGTCCAACTCTTTGCGACCCCATAGACTAGCCTACCAGGCAACTTCAAAGAGCCTGACACACAGTAAGCACTACAGAAGTGCTAAATATTATTATTCTGCACGTATACGATGCCTACTTAATTCCAGATATTTCAGCAGGAAACATTGATCATAAGGAACAGTTGATCCGCCTCAATGAGAACGTGAAAATTGATCAAAATAAATGGGGCCACATTTCTAAAAAAGAAATCTATTTGTGATAGTGGGTTACTTGGATTTGCAAAAATTCCATGTCTGTGTTTATATTTGATGAGTAGAGAATTTGACAAGTGAGAATTAAAACAATTAAATTCTTTGGAGCATTTATCTTCACAGAATTATATTTTGTAAACAATTCTAATTTTTAAATCTGGCAATAGAAAAGTTGATATTTTTTTTCTTTTTTATAATGCATCAGGTTTTTGTATTTACACAAATAATTATATTTGCATCAGCTTGGTATATGTCACAATAATCATTATTTTTTCAATAGAATAAGTATTCATATTTTTCAAACTAAATTGTTTACAGCTTAAAAATTTTAACTGAATAGTTTTTGAAGAAATTACCACCTAAATTTCTGATTTATATACCCTAGCCTCTTGAGCAGAGAAGGTGATGGCACCCCACTCCAGTACTTTTGCCTGGAAAATCCCATGGATGGAGGAGCCTGGTAGGCTGCAGTCTATGGGGTCGCGAAGAGTTGGACACAACTGAAGCGACTTAGCAGCAGCAGCAGCAGCAGCCTCTTGAGAAGGTCATAAAAAGGAATAAAAAAGAGTAACATTAAATTAGGTAGTGAAGTAATGCTACCTTTTTGAAATATACATAATTCACAACTGAAAGATTTAATGTTACAATATCTGAACTAAAGTAATACATACCATCCACTCAGCATTAAAGAAAACTGGTTCACTTCACAACTAGTTATAAATCTCTAAGGGTATTAGTGACCTTATTTGATTTTCAAAATAGCCCTTGACCTAAATCCACTTTTTTAAACTACACAGTTTGAAAATGGGACATAGAGAACCAAAAGAGTCAGCATTAGAACTCTTTTCTAAAAGAAACATTGCTTCTGCTGCTGATGCTGTCACTTCATTCGTGTCCGACTCTGTGAGACCCCATAGACGGCAGCCCACCAGGCTCCCCCGTCCCTGGGATTCTCCAGGCAAGAACACTGGAGTGGGTTGCCATTTCCTTCTCCAATGCATGAAAGTGAAAGGGAAGTCGCTCAGTCGTGTCCAACTCTTAGCAACCCCATGGACTGCAGCCTACCAGGCTCCTCCGTCCATAGGATTTTCCAAGCAAGAGTGCTGGAGTGGGATTAACGCCCTCCAAATTGTTTTGATTTTTTTCTCCCAAGTGCCAATTCTTCAAAATTTAAGATATGTTGATTTAGAGAAAAATGCACAACATAAGAGTTGTGAGTTTAAGTTTTATTCATGGACTTACTTAAGACTGTAGCCTGGGAGACAGCCACTCAGTGGCTCAGGAGAAGCCAGTTTATATATGACTTTTTCTGGCTAGGAAATACATTCAGTCAATCATATATCATGGTAAAATTTTGCTGTTAATTACAAAGAACAGAGACCTGAAGTTAATGATGTTAGTCCTTTTCTATATACAGGGAGAAGCAAAAATCTGGTATCACTGAAATTCTTCTTGCGGTATGGATCTAACTGTTTTGGCTGTTTAAGTACAGGGTACCTCATTCTGTTTTTTATCCTTAATTCCTCTCAGGATGCACTGTTGGTGGGCAACCTCACCAAGTTACGACTTAACCAGAAGTGCTCTGTTTTACTTTGTTCCCAGTCCTTTATTTAATACCACACTTCCCAGTTAAAATGAACTCCTTTGGCTTTGTAAAATGTAATGTCAAACTTGAATTATACAAGCATTGTCTATTTAAACCATTTCTCAAACACACACACACACACACACACTTCCCTGAAAGCAGGAAGTAAATTTCTCATGTGAAAGATTCACTCACTGTATATGGCCAATTTAGGCCGAGAAACCTATGTAAACAAACCATGTTACTTTAATTTACTACCTCAAACCCACATTCTGTTTAGATTTTTCACTGAGCACACAAAACCCAAGTTTCTTTGTCCTATCAATTCCTCACAAATATATTTTTTATTTTTCTTAAAAAACCGTAACAGCGGCCTGCTTTGGCCACTTCTAGGTCCCATTTCTATCATACCTCCATGTGCATGAATTAAAATCTGTTCATTTTTATTTTGTTAATCTGTCTTGTATGGATTTTGCTATTAGTTAAGCCATAAGAACTCACAAGGGGTAAAAGGAAATTTTCACCTCCCCAACAACATCTAAGAATGTGCATTCATTCATTTTATGGTTACTGTTAGGGTCAATGTCTTTCAAACTTTAGATAGAAAAACTACAGGATTCCCAATTGTTTTCCAAACGAAAAGTAATTCATTAAACTAATATTTCATTTAAAAGAATTTAAATATAAAGTGGATTTTTACAACATGTTTAAAAGCAAACCAAGTCACTTAGAGATTTATGACAAAGAGAAAAATTATATCTTTAATAAACTGCTGATAGATTTTCATACCTAAAATTAGATTTCAAAGGCTTTGCATTTTTAGGTAGAATATGGTGACCCTTTTTTCTACGACCTTAAAGAGAACTAACTGGCATCTCCTTGGTTGTAGCCAAGTGTCACTGTCCTTAACCTCCCTGCTCCTCGATGCCATATCAACCTCAGTAGCTCAATCATGTGTGACTCCTTGGGACCCCATGGGCTGTAATCCATCAGACTCCTCTTTCCATGGAATTTTCCAGGAAAGAATACTACAGTGGGCTTCCATTTCCTACTCCAGTCTTCCCAACCCAGAGATCAAATCCATGTCTCTTGCATCTCCTGCACTGGCAGGCAAATTCTTTGTCACATCACCACCTGGGAAACCCCCATTCCTCAATAACAAGGTTGATTGGGGGTTCGTCTCCCTACAAGCTAATTCTAAACCAAAAAAACATTGACATGGGACCTAAATTCTTCCAATATGACTTCACTTTCTTTAAGTCCTGTCAAATCACTCTCTTGCCAAGGTATAACTATTTCTGTAATGTCATTGTTCACCAGCTTGTCTTTCTTTCCACCTTGCCCCATTTTTAAGTTGTTGTCACACCATTAAAAATTTAAAATATCAAGAGATCTGTCCATGCTAGCTCAGTACTCTTCAAAACTCCCTCCCACTCTTGGTTTAAATGTCTTGGGCTATAATATGTAAAAATACCAGCTGCTATATTCCAGGGTCCCAGAAGGATTCTCCAAGATCTTCATCACTTCCTATTTAGAAGCCCACAGGGCTGGTCTGATGGTCTTTGTCTCTATACCATTGCATCCTGCTTAATTCTGTCTCTACCCACATACCCTTCAGCTCCCGCTCTCCCTCATCTCTGCTTCCACATTGTGATATTATGATTTATAAAAAATACATATATTTGGTCTCGCAGATGATCAAAATATATTTCTCCCTTATATTCAGTCTTCTTTCACAATTCTTGGCTCACAGTCCCCATAACCCTTGGGATTTCCAAGCAATGAAATCAATGGGAGCATCTTTTGGTACAATATTTAGTCTTTTGTCTACAATTCATGGGAATGCTTCAGAGCCATAAAGGTGAAATGGGTGCTTTTATTATTCATAATGAGCCCTTTCCACCACAACTAACTTTTTGTTAGTGAAGGTGACTTCAAAGTAAACTTTCAGTCACATCCCCTGATTTCCAGGGTGAGAAGAGAGGCTAAAGGTTAAATTGATCACCAGTGGTCAACGAGTTAATCATGCCAATGTAATGAAGTCTCCATAAAAATCCCAAAGGAGGGTATTTGGAGGCTTCCAGGTCAAGGAAACAGAACACTTCTACAAGCCACCTTGCCAGGCCCTAAGCTCCATAAAGACAGAAGCTCCTTTGTTTGGGACCTTACTGAAAGTATCTATCTTTTCATCTGGCTATTGACTCATATCCTCTGTAATAAATTGATAATCCAGTGAGTAAACAATTTCTTGAATTCCATGAGCTATTATAACAAATTAATTGAGCCCAAAGAGGGAGTCTTAGAAACTTTTGATCTATAGTCAGTCAGTTGTACAAGTAACAACCTGGACTTGTGATTGGCATCTTGAGTTGGAGGGGTTTGTTAGAATCTCCAGTTTGTAGTCAGTCAGTCAGAAGACCAGGTAACCTACGCTTGCCACTGCTGTCTGAAGTACAAAAATTCCTGGACCCAATTCCAACATATGTGTGTGGAGGTTTCCCCCACTAACATGCAATTCTTGGACACTGGCAGCACATCTAAGAATTCAATTCAATTCGGACATTCGCTACCTGGAGATAATATCAGATTCTACAGGTAAAGGGTTCAGTTTCTGGGTGGGGAAGATCCCCCGGAGGAGGACATGGCAACCTACTCCAGTATTCTTGCCTGGAGAATTCCATGAACAGAAAAGCTTGTCGGGCTATAGTCCATGAGGTCACAAACAGTCAGACATACTGAGAAACTTAACACAAAGCGCATGTACTTATACAGAGTGAAATAACAAGTAACATAACAGAATGATAAGATATTTTTCAAACTTAGTTTATCACTATCCTTTGCAAAAATGTTTGAAATAGCAATAATATAGCATAGAGTCCAAGTTTTCAGAGAAAGGACAGTTTTAAAATACTAAACTAAAATTTTGATATAGCAAATTACTGACTTAAATTCCATTCTTGTTGTATACTTTTGTCTTAGGCAGGTTATGAAGACTATTTTTAAGTTAGTAATATATAAAGTAGAGTCATGGGAAAAGTAGTAACACTGAAGTGCTCACCTTATAAAAAGAGTATCAAAGATAAGTGAAGAGATATTTAAGCACATCATAAGTATAAAGTCTGCTACTGTGGACCTATGCCTCAATGGCTTTATTCAGTGTATTACTATATTAACAAAATCATGCTATTATCAGCACATTGATTATTACTAAGAGACCAGTATCTCAAAATAATATCTTATGATAGTCATTAATGAATCCCCTATCTAGAGCAGTAGCACTTTAATAACTTAGGGAGGTAAGGCTATCACTGAAGAGTTGACTTGCATTTGACTTATCACCTCCTAATTGAGTGACACTTGGGAAAATATTTTACATTTGTTATAAATATTAGATATTTGCACAAAATAATATATATAACTAGCTAGAATGTAGTTGCTCCTTAACTGTTATCACTTTTTATGGCATTCAGTTAGTGGTCAAGCACATTTCTAAGCACTGTTCTAAATACTTATATGAATGAAGTTTTCTCATCTTTTGTATATTACATATATTTACAGTCAAAAGTGACCATGTATACCATTTTGAGAAATTTATAATTAAATATTTTACTACATGTTAATAAAATAATACTACATAGATTTTTGGTACAGTTACTTCTTGGAAATATTTTTACCAAAACATTCCATATATGCAAGTGGTCTCATTTTAGAGGGATTTCAGGAAAAGCAATGCTTTTTGTTGCTGTTGTTTAGTCACTAAATCGTGTCTGACTCTTCTTGCGACCCCATGGACTGTAGCCCACCAGGTTCCTCTGTCCATGGGATTTCCCAGGCAAGAATACTGGAGTGGGTTGTGATTTCCTCCTCCAGGGGATCTTCCTGACCCAGGGATCAAACCCCTGTCTCCTATGTCTCCTGCATTGGCAGGCGGATTCTTTACCTCTAAGCCACCTGGGAAACCAATAGTGCCTTCAATCTTTAGCATTCATTCGAATCACCCAAGTTTTTGTTAAACTACAAGCCACATAACCAGAGTTTCTGATTCAGTAGTTTTACTGTGGGGCTTGAAATTTAATAAGTTCCCATAACATGGTCCCACGTGAAGCTGCTGGTCTAGTGGCAGTAATTTAAGAATCATTGCTATATTTCTGTGATTGTCAGGAGGCAAGAAATTCACCTTTACTTCTAAACTTAAGTCCATCTGATTCATGTTCCAAACTTAATCTAAGAATAAATAATATAATACATTTGAATTACTCTTGCCTACATACTCTCTAATTTCTCTTGAAATATTGGAACTAAAATTGGCATGGATATTAAGATAATCTTTAAACTCAGATGACAACTCTTACTTTCAAAATATGGAAGATACATACTTACTTATAAATAGCCCCATGACATAAATTTTGAGCATCAGGGGAAATAAGAAACCCTTTGCAGTCAAGAGGAAACAGCCCTGCTTTGTTCTGGATAGACAATACACCCTTTCAAGAACATTAGCACTAAATTTATTAGTATTTTAACTGATGCTGGCAGGTGCAATTGGATCGTCTCAGGCTGATTATCTAAATTAAAGCCATATAAATTCCATTGTTTATTTATTTTTAAAATGTTTCAGTAACAGACAAATTATTTCCTTGTAAAGAACATTTTACTATTCAAAAATTTAGGCTGTAATTGATTTGTCATGATACACAAAATACATTTTTCACTGAAGTAGAGAAAAATATCAAAGCTTTCTCGGTGTTTCTAACTCCAAACTTGTTAAGATGAAGGTAGGAGGTAGAGTTTGCCAGAATGTCAAGCATTCAGCTTAATATCATCACTGAAAGGGTCAGCATCCACTTACTATATGCATGAAGCAAATTTTCTGTCCTGAAAAATTATTTTTATCTGTCAGGGTAGAATAGGATGAGAAATTACACATGATACTCCCCAAGTGCATGAAGCAAAAATGTCCTTAATTGTTTAAAACAGACTTCAGTTTGTTCTTAAATGTCTTTTCCTCTGATAACAGGCTTAGAAGAATAATTTTAATTTTCTAACTAAAGGGAAGTCATTCTCTTTTGGATATAAATGGAGCCAGGTCACAGTCAAAGTTTAATCTCCCTGCTAGGCTTTCTCCCCCATGAAGGGGATCTCCCACCCCTGCCTCCTCCCACGATAATACCTGGGTACAGAGAAAAGAAGAGGCTTCCCTGGTGGCTCAGGGGTAAAGAATCTGCCTGTGATGCAGAAGACGCAGTAGGCCTGGGTTTGATCCCTAAGCTGGAAAGATCCCCTGGAGGAGGGCATGGCAACCCACTCCATTATTCTTGCCTGGAGAATCCCATGGACAGAAAAGCCTGGCAGGCTATAGTCTATAGGGTCACAAAGAGTCAGACATGACTGAAGCAACTGAGCATCCAGAGAAAAGAAAGCTAATCTTCTCATAGCATTGGATTATCAGAGATTCAAACGCTATCCCCTGAATGGATGTCTTGTCCCATTCGTCTTTGGGCATCTGCTCACAGACTCTAATGTGGACATATCCATGGCAGTGTATCAGTTTATACAAGTGTGAACTGCTTTCTCAGCCTGGCAAGGCATGTTCATTGCCTCCAAAAGACATCTGCCACTTTTTACTGTTGGCCGGTCTACCCCTCATGAGCACTGCAGATTTCCTTATGTGTAGCCAGAACTGTTCTGTGCGACCACACTGCAGCTATAATTTCATGCTCACTGACCATCTATAACCCTCTCAGGTTACCAAGAAATCTGTGGAACCTATACAACTCCCCTTGAGAGCTGAGTTTTACTCAGGAACATTGTATTATCTTAGGTTATCCTTGCTCCTAAACATACCACAGCACTGTTTCCTTCATCTGCACCTGCTCTGTGCTGGAAGTTGGAGAAGGGTCTTTGAATGGTAGTTGCCCTGATATCCCAAAGTCCCCACCTGGAGTTTCTTCCTTCTTAGGGTTAACACCCAAGGTAAAGCCTGAGGATAAATCCTGGGGGAGAGCAGAGCCCTGAGTCTCTGCCTTTTGTACACAAGAATCTTCATAAAAATTGGCTCAGAGAGTAGAAATTAAAATGTTCTCACCAAAAATCAAAACTATTTTAATTTAAAAAATTTAAAGACTTCATTTTTAACCTGAGCATATCTTGAGTTCTCACTCTGTGTGTGTGTGCTATGCTGTTGCTTCGGTTGTGTCCGACTCTTTGCTACCCTATGGACGGTAGCTCACCAAGTTCCTCTGTCCATGCGATTCTCCAGGCAAGAATACTGGAGTGGGTTGCCATGCCCTCCTCCAGGGGATCTTCCAGATCCAGGGATCAAACCCTGCGTCTCATGTGTGCTGCATTGGCAGCCTCTCTTATGTCTCTTGCATTGGTAGGCAGGTTCTTTACCACTACTGCCACCTGGAAAGCTCCTATCTATGGTTTAAAATCTCCCGAAGTTCAGATCCCGAAGTTACTCTTGGTATGCAAAGGCTTTCAGAACTATTGTCTGTCTACGGGCTGTACTATCACATTTTGTCAGTCAAAGCTAAAGTTAATATTTTACATTCTAAGTTATTATGATCTATACCTTCTTAAGATAATACATACCTTTGGCTGAAAGGGGAAAAGAGGTCAAATTCAAGCAAGTATAAAAATAAAGAGCACATCTGTATATTTTCCAAAAAATTCCTTCCTGAATTGATGTTTTAGAAATATTTTATATAAAAAACAATGAAGATTGGTTACACATTCTGAGTAAAGTCACCATCATTTAAAGACTGCTTCTAGCCACTCTTTAGAAATTAAAGAAAAATTTAATCATATTTACCCCAAAGTATGCAGGCCTAATGAATTAATTTTCACAATCTAAACCCAAAAAAAAGCTAATTTCAAAATGATAAAACTAGTGGTATATATTATAATGTGATACATGTTTTATTTGTCATCCACCAATTATAATTGCAGAAGGCAAGGTAAGTTCCAAACTGAAAGTAAATAACTTTTTGATGTGATTTTCAAAAAATCTGGGTGAGTTTTTTTGACATATATAGTTGATGTACAATATTATATAAGTTTCAGGAGTACAACATAATGATTCACAACTTTTAAAGGTTTGATTTCATTTATAGTTATTATAAAATATTGGCTATATCTCCTGTATTATATAATATACCATCGTAGCCAATTTAGCACTATATTTATAATTATTTGAATACTTGATGGGGATATAGTATGTGACTAAGCACTAGTACTTTTGAGTAGTCTGTATAACTACATGGATATATTCTTAAATGTTATTGTCTATGTATTAGGAAGTTTAATCAGGTCTCAGGAATTTTTCTATTTCTTTCATATAAATACAAAATACTATCAACTAATCTGAGAGTTGAATGCCATAAATAGGTTTTTAATTTGGTGTTAAAGACTTTTCCTGCTTGAGGATATTCATTAGAATAAAGAGGGAAATAGTATCTCAGTTGACAGTTAAATATAGATCTGGAACTAGAACTTAGTTTCTGACATCACTCATAATTTTAATTGAATATATTAAGAGAAGGCGATAAGGCAAGTATTTCTGCTCTAACCAGTTCTATTCAACATTGTGCTAGAGATCCTAATCTTTGCATTAAGGCCAGAAAAAAAAAAAAAAGGCATAGAAATACAAAGGAAGAAATAAAACAATTTTTAGTTACAGATGAAAAATCATCTAAGTAGGAAGTCCCAAATAATCTATAAAAGAAAAAAAGAACTAGAAATAATAAGTTAATTTAGCAAGGCTGAATGATCGCTGTCATTATGCAAACATCAAATGTTTTCCATATACTGAAAGTGAAAAAAAAGTGAAGTTGCTCAGTCATGTCAGACTCTTTGCGACCCCAGGGACTGTAGCCTGCCAGGATTCTTCGTCCATGGGATTTTTCAGCCAAGCATACTGGAGTGGGTTGCCATGTCCTTCTCCAGGGGAATCTTCCTGACCCAGGGATCAAACCCAGGTCACCAGTGCACAATTGGAAATCAAATTTTTTAAAAATAGTATCACTTACAACAGAACCATATAACATGAAATTCCTGGATACAATCTTTAAAAGTAATTGTAAAACCCATTGGAAATTATAAAAATTAATAAAAATTTTAACAAATGGGATGCTTATGACATCCACAGATTGAAATAACTAATACTGTTAAGATAATAATTTTTCATAACTTAACTATCAGTTCAGTTCAGGCACTCAGTCGTGTCTGACTCTTTGTGACCCCATGAACCGCAGCATGCCAGGCCTCCCTGTCCATCACCAACTCCTGGAGTCCACCCAAACCCATGTCCCTTGAGTCAGTGATGCCATCCATCTCATCCTCTGTCGTCCTTTTCTCCTCCTGCCCTCAATCTTTTCCAGCATCAGGGTCTTTTCCAATGAGTCAGCTCTTTGTATCAAGTGGCCAAAGTACTGTAGTTTCAGCTTCAGCATCAGTCCTTCCAATGAACAACCAGGACTGATCTCCTTTAGGATGGACTGGTTGGATCTCCTTGCAGTCCAAGGGACTCTGAAGAGTCTTCTCCAACACCACAGTTCAAAAGCATCAATTCTTTGGCACTCAGCTTTCTTTATAGTCCAACTTTCACACCCATATGACTACTGGAAAAACCATAGCCTTGACTAGACAGACCTTTGTTGACAAAGTAATGTTAAACATATATTCACCACACAATCCAACAATGCCACTCCTAAGTATTTATCCAAGAGAAGTAAAAATATGTGTGCACAAAAAGTACTATACATGGGAGTTTACACAAAGTACTGTACAAGGGAATTTATATCAGTTTTACTCATAATTGGGCTTCTTTGGTGACTCAGATGGTAAAAAAAAAAAAAAAAAAAAAAAACCACCTGCAATGCAGGAGACCCAGGTTTGATCCCTGGGTTGGGGAGATCCCCTGGAGAAGGGAATGGCTACCCACTCCAGTATTCTTGCCTGAAGAGTCCCATAGACAGAGGAGCCTGGTGGACTACAATCCATGGGATTGCAAAGAGTCTGACATGACTGAGCAACGAAGCACACACATCAGCTTACTCAAAATTTCCAAAAATTGGAAATAACCTAGATGCCCTAAAATTGGTGGATATATGAAGAAAGTGTGATATATGATACAAATGAATACTACTTATCAATAGAAAGAAACTTGTATACCTCGCTGTCCATGGAATTCTCCAGGCAAGTATACTGGAGTGGGTAGCCACTCCTTTCTCCAGGGGATCTTCCCAATTCAGGGATCAAACCTGGGTCTCCTGCATTGCAGGCAGACTCTACTGTCTGAGCCACCAAAGGAGCCCTGGCGTCAACATTAATCTCATACTGCATCAACATTAATCTCAAGGGCATTAGGTGAAGTGCAGTAAGTGAAGTACTAAAAGCTACATACAGTATAATCTACTACTATGGAATTCTGGAAAAGGCAAAACTATTACAGAAATCACATCAATAGTTACCAGAAGGTTGGGGGAGGAAGTGAAGAATACCACACCAAAAACAGGCACTAGAGACTCCTTGAGATGATAAAAATGTTCTATATCATGGTTGTCATGGTGTTTATGCTATTGTATAGATTTGTCAAAAATAAATTGTATACCTAAAAAGGGTAAATTTTACTGAAAACAAATTACACTTCAATATATATGGCTTAAAAATAAAAGTAACTAAATGTTCTCTCTTTTTTTTAACACTGGACATTCTCAAACATTTCAAGAGGATGTATAATGTCATATGTACCTGAAGAGTTATACATGTGAATGCTGAAATAGGTAACATTATATTCAAGATTTCATCCCCTTGTCATTAATCTACCTCTTCCCAGGCAGTATGCCAGGTTCTTACTAGTTGTCTCTGACAAAAAACAATGGCTTATACTTAACTCCTCCCTAACTCCATAGCAGGCATTACAGCCTCAGTCACTTGGAGTGCTAACTTCTCTCACAAGACTAGTTGCAACTTGTTGGCAACCAATGAGAATATTCATTGGAAGGACTGATACTGAAGCTGAAACTCCAATACTTTGGCCACCTGAAGAACTGACTCATTGGAAAAGACCCTGATGCTGGGAAAGATTAAAGGCAGGAGGAGAAGGGGACGACAGAGGATGAGATGGTTGGATGGCATCACCAATTCAATGGAAATGAGTTTGAGTAAAGTCCAGGAGTTGGTGATGGACAAGAAAGCCTGGCGTGCTGCAGTCCATGGGGTCCCAAAGAGTCAGACATGACTGAGTGACTGAACTGTAACTGAACTGTAATAAGCAGCAGGATTCTGAGTAATGATCCTGGATAATGGTCCAAAACTGGAGGGAGAAGTGATTAAAAGTAAATTAAAAAGTGAGAGGAAATAAGGAGGGATAGCACTTTAAATATAAGACTAGTGGAGTCATGCTTCTCTTTCCTGTATACACTTATATTTTTCCTGTCATATATTCAGATATAACATACAGCTTATTTTAAGGTGAGGAAAGTTGTGTCATGGTTACTTAGACAAGTTAATAGAAAATATTGAGGACTTCCCAGGTGGCGCTAGTGGTAAAGAACCTGCCTGCCCATGCAGGAGACATAAGACACACAGGGTTTGATCCCTGGGTCGGGAAGATCCCCTGGAGGAGGGCATAGCAACCCACTCCAGTATTCTTGACTGGAGAATCCCATGGACAGAGAAGTCTGAGGGGCTGCAGTCCATAGTGTCCATAGGGTCACAAAGAGTCAGACACGACTGAGGTGACTTAGCACAATAGAAAGTATTATGAAATCTGCAAAGGTAAAAATCACAAACATTTTATGGTTATTGTGTATTCAGCAGGCATTGATTTACTTACTTGCTGAACACTATCAAACCTTCTACAAGCTCATACTATAAGAGAACAACATGAATCTCAACGTTTGATTCAGCATGAATAAAATGAAAGAAATATAAGTGATAAGATTAAATGTTTGAAAAAGGAGGCAAAAATATACAATGGAGAAAAGGCAATCTCTTTAACAACCGGTGCTGGGAAAACTGGTCAACCACCCGTAAAAGAATGAAACTAGAACACTTTCTAACACCATACACAAAAATAAACACAAAATGGATTAAAGATCTAAATATAAGACCAGAAACTACAAAACTCCTAGAGGAAAACATAGGAAGAACACTCTCTGACATAAATCACAGCAAGTTCCTCTATGACCCACCTCCCAGAGTAATGGAAATAAAAGCAAAAATAAACAAATGGGACCTATTTAAACTTAAAAGCTTTTGCACAATGAAGGAAAATGTAAGCAAGGTGAAAAGGCAGCCTTCAGAATGGGAGAAAATAATGGCAAATGAAACAACTGACAAAGAATTAATCTCTAAAATATACAAGCAGTTCATGCAGCTCAATACCAGAAAAATAAACGATCCAATCAAAAAATGGGCCAAAGAACTAAACAGATATTTCTCCAAAGAAGACATACAAATGGCCAACAAACACATGAAAAGATGCTCAACATCACTCATTATCAGAAAAATGCAAATCAATACCACAATGAGGTACCATCTCACGCTGGTCAGGATGGCTGCCATCAAAAAGTCTACAAACAATAAATGCTGGAGAGGGTGTGGAAAAAAGTGAACCCTTTTACACTATTGATAGGAATGCAAACTAGTACATCCACTATGGAGAACCATGTTTTACGATTCCTTCAAAAACTGGAAATAGAGCTGCCATATGACCCAGCAATCCCACTGCTGGGCATATTCACCTAGGAAACCAGTCTTGAAAGAGACACGTGTACCCTAATGTTCATTTCAACACTGTTTACAATAGCTAGGACGTGGAAGTAACCTAGATGTCAATCGGCAGACGAATGGATAAGAAATTTGTGGTACATATACACAATGGAATATTACTTAGCTACAGAAAAGAACACATTTGAGTCAGTTCTAATGAGGTGGATGAAACCGGGGCCTATTATACAGAGTGAAGTAAGTCAGAAAGAAAAATACCAATACTGTACATTAATGCACATATATGGAATTTAGAAAGATGATAATGACAACCCTATATGCAAGACAGCAAAAGAGACACAGATGTAAGAACAGAGTTTTGGACTCTGTGGGAGAAGGCAAGGATGGGAAGATTTGAGAGAATAGCACTGAAACATGTATATTACCATATGTGAAACAGATGACCAGACCAAGTTTGATGCATGAAGCAGGGCACTCAAAGCCAGTGCACTAGAACAACCCAGAGGGATGGATTGGGGAAGGGTGTGGGAGGGGGTTCAGGATGGAGGGGACACATGTACACCTGTGGCTGACTCATGTCAATGTATGGCAAAAACCATCACAATATTGTAAAGTAATTAGCCTCCAATTAAATTAATTTTTAAAAAAAGATTAAATATCCTTCACATGACTTAAATTAGAAAAGCACAACTTTATTTAGAAAAGATCTTTTTTTCTTTCTTCTTATATTTAAAAAGTATCTGTATCTATTTGAAAAGATATATGCACCCCTATGTTCACAGCAGGGCTTCCCAGGTGGCACAGTGGTAAAGAATCTGCCTGCCAAGGAGACATGGGTTAGATCCCTGGGTCATGAAGACCCTCTGGAGAGGGAAATGGCAACCCACTCCAGTATTTTCATCTGAAAAACCCCATGAACAGAGGAGACTGGTGGGCTACAGTCTGCAGGGTTGCAAAAGAGTCAGACACGACCTAGTGACTAAAAACAACAAACAGCATTCACAGCAACACTATTTACAATAGCCAAGATATGGAAGAAAACTAAGTGTTCACTGACAGAGGAATGGATAAAGATGTGGTATATGTATATGTGGGAATATTACTCAGCCATGAAAAAGAATGAAATACACCATTTGCAGCAACATGGATGGACCTAGAGATTATCATACTAAGTGAAATAAGTCAGAGAAAAGCAAATATCATATGATATCACTTATATGTGGGATCTTAAAAATTATATAAATGAATTTATTTATAAAACAGAAACAGACTTACAGACACAGAAATCAAATTTATGCTTCTTGTGGGGAAAGTGTGAGGGGAAGGAGCTTGGAATTAACATATACACACTACTGTATGTAAAACAGATATACAAAAGGTCCTACTGTGTAGCCCGGGCTTTCCTGATGACTCAGTAGTAAGAATCCACTTGCCAATGCATGAGACACAGAAGACATGGGTTCAGTCCTTGAGTCAGGAAGATTCTCTGGAGAAGGAAATGGCAACCCACTTCAATATTCTTGCCTGAAAAATGCCATGGACTGAGGAGCCTGGCGGGCCGCAGTCCAAAGGGTTGCAAAGAGTCAGACGTGACTGAATGAGTGAGCATAACACAGCTCACTGTGTGACACAGGGAACTATATTCAACATCTTGTAATAGCCTGTATAAGAAAAGAATCTGAAAAGAGTCGATATATGTGTGTGTATAACTAAATAACTTGGCTATACATCTGAAACCAATGTAACACTGTAAACCAAGAGTACTCTGATATAAAGTAAATTTTTTCTTTAAAAATACATATATTATTGTATTTTTAAGCCTATAGCATCAAAATGTATTTGAAAATAACAAGTACAAAAAGAGGGTGGGACCAAAGCTGTTCTGAACTAGAAAATGACACCATGGGAGTCCACATGAAAAATGAAAGGCACTGCATGCATGCGTGCCAAGTCGCTTCAGTTGTGTCCGACTCTTTGAGACCCCGTGGATCGTAGCCCACTAGACTCATCTATCCATGGGATTCTCCAGGGAAGAATGCTGAAGTGGGTTGCCATTCCCTTCTCCAGGGGATGAAGGTCTTCCTGACCCAGGGATCAAACCCAGGTCTCTTATGTCTTCTGCATTGGCAGGCAGGTTCTTTACCACTAGTGCCACCTGGGGAAGATGGTATATGAAAGGCACTAGAATAGATAAATAATAAGTTTTACATTATTTGATAAGATGAATATGTTTGCCAAGCTATTTGAGATTAAAAGAAAAATCTGTAATTTCAGTAAAGTTCTGGGCACTGTGTTTGACTGTATAGAGTGTTAAGACTCAATCCTGTCTCACATGTATATGAATAAACAGTCAATAATATGATATTACTATAACAGTATATTCACAATACTCTATAGCCAGAAGGAATGCTTTATACTTACTCCTTTTTCTGGGAGAACCATGAGATAATTTATTTTACTTTTGAATTGTCAAATCACAAAGAAATTTTAAAAATGAATTTTCTAGGTCATGAATTTATTTAATGACAAAGCATGTTCTCTCTAATATTGTATAATCTATTCAAAAGAATTCTCATTAAATGTAACAGTCCTTTCTGTTTTTTCTTTATAAAATAGATGAGATGTTCCATGTTGTTTTAGTTCATACAATTGTTTGGAGAATTCAGCTTATTAGGTCAATTCATCTCACTATTTTTTTTTTTTGCAGTTTCATACCACACACTTATTTTCTAATCACCATCTCAAAGTGAAACTTTGTATAAGGCCAGAACCACTGCTAAAAAGTCAAGGCAAAAGTCTTGGTAGATTTACTAGTCAACATGAATCAGAAGACTCAGGGACGTATAATGAAGAGTAGGAGTCTTGCTGATTTTCATTTGTTATTGGTGCTATAATTAGGTCAGAGGTTAGTCTCACACATTCAACATCCACCAACTTAGCTGGCTCAAGGCTCTGTGAAACAGCCTCCAGGGTTTTGATGCTGCATCACACTGTCAACTTTCTATTATGTATTTTCACTCAGCATTTATTGACTGTGTTCTCTTTGTGAGATAATGTATTCAGCAACAGAAATAGAATAAATATGTATTTAATGCCCAATATACTTTTTTTCATTTAAGTGGTGATGGATTAAAGTTCAATGCTGTAAAGTACAATATTGCATAAGAACCTGGAATGTTAGGTCCATGAATCAAGGCAAATTGGAAATGGTCAAACAGAAGATGGAAAGAGTGAACATCGACATTTTAGGAATCAGAGAACTAAAATGGACTGGAATGGGTGAGTTTAATTCAGCTGACCATTATATCTACTACTGTGGGCAAGAATCCCTTAGAAGAAATGGAGTAACCCTCATAGTCAACAAAAGAGTCGAAATGCTGTTGTTGGGTGCAATCTCAAAAATGACAGAATGTTTCCAAGGCAAACAATTCACTATCAGAGTAATGCAAGTCTGTGCCCCAACCAGTAATGCCAAAAACGCTGAAGTTGAACTGTTCTGTGAAGACCTACAAGACTTTCTAGAACTAACACCCAAAAAAGATGTCCTTCTCATCACAGGGGACTGGAATGCAAATGTAGGAAGTCAAGTGATACCTGGAGTAACAGGCAAGTTTGGCCTTGGGGTACAAAATGAAGCAGGGCAAAGGCTAACAGAGTTTTGCTGAGAGAACACACTGGTCATAGCAAACACCTTCTTCCAACAGAATACTCTACACATGGACATTACCAGATGGTCAATTCCAAAATCAGATTGATTATATACTTAGCAGCAAAAGATGGAGAAGCTCTACACAGTCAGCAAAAATAAGAACAGGAGCTGACTGTGCCTCAGATCATGAACTCCTTATTGCCAAATTCAGACTTAAATTGAAGAAATTAGGGAAAACCACTAGACTATGCAGGTATGACCTAAATCAAATCCCTTATTATTTTACAGTTGAAGTGACAAATAGATTCAAGGGATTAGATCTGATAGACAGAATGCCTGAAGAACTATGAACGGAGGTTCGTGACATTGTACAGGAGGCAGTGATCAAGATGATCCCCAAGAAAAAGAAATGCAAAAAGGCAAAATGGTTGTCTGAGGTGCCTTGAAAATAGCTGAGAAAAGAAGAGAAGCTAAAGGCAAAGGAGAAAAGGAATGATATACCCATGTGAATGCAAAGTTCCAAAGAACAGCATGGAGAGATAAGAAAACCTTCCTCAGTGATCAGTCCAAGGAAATAGAAGAAAACAATAGAATGGAAAAGACTGGAGATCTCTTCAAGAAAATTAGAGATATCAAGGGAACATTTCATGCAAAGATGAGCACAATAAAGGACAGAAATGGTGTGGACTTCACAGAAGCTGACGATATTAAGAGGTGGCAAGAATACATGGAAGAACTATGCAAAAAAAAAAAAAAAATCTTCATTACCCAGATAACCACAATGGTGTGATCACTCACCTTGACGCAGACATTCTGCAAGGTGAAGTCAAGTGGGCCTTTGGAAGCATCACTACGAACAAAGCTCCTGGAGGTGATGGAATTCCAGTTAAGCTATTCCAAATCCTAAAAGATGATGCTGTGAAAGTGCTGCACTCAATATGCCAGCAAAGTTGGAAAGCTCAGCAGTCATCACAGGACTGGAAAATGTCAGTTTTCATTCCAAACCCAAAGAAAGGCAATGCCAAAGAATGTTCAAACTATTGCACAATTGCACTCACCTCACACACTAGCAAAGTAATGCTCAAAATTCTCCAAGCCAGGCTTCAATAGTATGTGAACTGTGACCTTGCAGATGTTCAACCTGAATTTAGAAAAGGCAAAAGAACCAGAGATCAAATTGCCAACATCCATTGGATCATCAAAAAAGCAAAGAATACCAGAAAATCATCTACTTCTGTTTAATCGATTACGCCAAAGCCTATGACTGTGTCGATCAAAACAAACATGGAAAATTCTTCAAGAGATGGGAACAACCAGACCACCTTACCTGCCTCCTGAGAAATCTGTATGCAGGTCAGGAAGCAACAGTTAGAACTGGACATGGTACAACAGACTGGTTCTAAATCAGGAAAGGAGTATGTCAAGACCGTATATTGTCACCCTGCTTATTTAACTTACATGCAGAGTATATCATGTGAAATGCCAGGCTGGATGAAACACAAGCTGGACTCAAAATTGCTAGAAGAAATATCAGTAACTCAGATACACAGATGACACCACCTTTGTGGCAGAAAGCAAAGAAAAACTAAAGAGTCTCTTGATGAAAGTGAGAGGAGAGGGAGAAAGTGGCTTAAAATTCAACATTCAGAAAACTAAGATCATGGCATCTGGTCCCATCAATTTATGACAAATAGATGGGGAAACAATTGAAACAGTGAGAGACTATACTTTTTGGGATTCCAAAATCACTGGAGATGGTGACTGCAGCCATGGAATTAAAAGACGCTTGCTCCTTGGAAGAAAAGCTATGACCAACTTAGACAACATATTAAAAAACAGAGACATTACTTTGCCAACAAAGGTCCATCGAGTCAAAGCTATGGTTTTTCCAGTAGTCATGTATGGATGTGAGAGTTGGACTATAAAAAAAGCTGAGCACCGAAGAATTGATGCTTTTGAACTGTGGTGTTGAAGAAGACTGTTGTGAGTCCCTAAGACTCCAAGGAGATCAAACCAGTTAATCCTAAAGGAAATCAGTCCTGAATATTCATTGGAAGGACTGATGATGAAGTTGAAACTCCAATACTTGGCCAATTGATGCATAGAACTGATACATTGGAAAAGACTCTGATCTGGGAAAGATTGAAGGCAGGAGGAGAAGGGGTCAACAGAGGATGAGATAGTTGGATGACATCACTGACTTGATGGACATGAGTTTGAACAAGCTCCGGGAATTGGTGATGGACAGGGAAGCCTGATGTGCTGCAGTCCATGGGGTCACAAAGAGTCTGGGGACACGACAGAGTGACGACTGAACTGATTACTTTTTCATTTATTTAACACAAATTTTTGAGTGTCTACTTTGTGCTATACATTGTACTAGTTGCTAGATACATGTTGGTAAAGATAACAGTTCTTCCTTTCATAAAACTTACAGTCTGGAAAGTTGGGAAGGATAATCAAAAGCTTTGGCAGAAAATAAATCAGCATGGATGGATGGAATGCTTTATTAACAATTCATGGGACTGTCCTCATCTCTGCTTCTCTTTTCCTATTTCATCCTCTTTGGGAAGTAGTTGCCTTTGTGTTCATTAATTGATAGAAGATTTGAAGCAAGGTACGAAGTAGAAGTGTAGTAAAAGACTCCCTGGCCTTTATTGTAAAACCTTATGCTCACTGACAATATTCAAAGTTGAGTAAAATAGATTAGAAGAAGGTTTAAGGACTCTAGAATAGAGGGGGAAAGTTGCATATATTGAACCATCCTCACATTCCTAGGATAAATCCCATTTGATCAGGGCACATAATCCTTTTATTATATTGTTTAGGTTGGTTTGCCATATTTTGTTAAACAATTTTTGCATCTGTGTTCATCAGTACTATTACCCTGTGGTTTTTCTTTTGAAGTGATGTCTTTGTATGGTTTTGGTATCTGAGTGATTCTGGCCTTGTGGAATGAGTTTGGAAGCAATCTTTTCTCTGCAAATTTTGGAATAATTTAAGAAGAATAGGTGTTAACTCTTGTCTAAATGTTTGATAGAACTCTCCTGTGAAACTGTCTTGTCCAAGATTTTTGTTTGGAGGTGTTTTTAAAATTACCGATCCAATTTCATTACAGTAATTGTCTGATCAGTTTTCTATTTCTTCTGCCTCAGTCTTAGAAGTTGTACATTTCTAGGACTATATCCATTTCTTCCAGTTTGTTCATTTTAGTGATACATAATTGTTCATAGTAACCTCTTATGATGTTTTATATTTCTTTGGTATTGGTTGTAACTTCTTTTCGACTTCTGATTTTATTAATTTGGGGCCACACTTTTTCTTGATGAGTCTGGCTAAAGGTTTTTTGGCTTATCTTTGTAATGAACCAGCTCATGAATCTTTCTATTGTTTTTCTAGTCTCCAATCCATTTACTTCTGCTCTGATCTTTATGACTTCTGTCTAAGTAATTTGCTTTTATTTACTTTTCTAATTCCTTTAGGTGTAATATTAGACTCTCTACTTAAGACTTTTCTAGGTTCCTGAGGTAAGCTTGTATTATCCTGAATTTCCTTCTTAGAACTGTTTTTGCTGTGTTCCACAGAATTTAGGGCATTATGTCTCCTGGTATTTTTAATTTATTTTTGGATTTCCTCAGTGATCCACGCATTAGTAACATATTGTTTCGCCTCCACGTTTGTGGATTTTGCAATTTTTAAATTATAGTTGATTTCTAGTCTTAGAGCATTATGGTTGGAAAAGATGCTTGATATAATTTTAATTTTCTCAAATTTACAGAGACTTTTTTTTGTGACATAGTATCTTGGAGAATGCTCCATCTGCACTTGAAAAGAATGTGTATTCTGCTAATTTTGGATGACGCCCTCCTACTAGGGCATGAGGTCATGTCCTGGACCTAGGGCCAGCCACCGATGGTTGAGCCTCCTACTGGGGCTACTGCAGGTGTGCTGGTGGGAAGACCCAGCTCCCAGGCCCTCTGGTGGGTGAGGCCAAGTCCCATATCATCTTGGCACTCAGGGTTCCTAAGACAGACAGCCTCAGAAAATGTTTTAAAATTATTTTTTTTGAAGCAGAGAAGAGTGAGGGAAGCATTTTAACAGATATACATAAGAAAAATTGGCTCATGAAATAGGTTCTCTACCTTCTCTTTATTGCCTCATCTTTAGCCCTGAGATTATAATGCTACAGAAGAGGACTGCCTGGACTTATGATTTCCTTAAGAGTGCTTTCTGCTCTAAAATGATGACAATACCTATTATTGTTGGGAATAAGTATTTTCTGGACACTCTTCCAAACATTTTACATGTGTGAAATCACTGAATCTTTGCAATCTAACAGAAAGTATTGTAATTTTCCCAGTGAAGAAGGTGAAGCACAGAAGAACATGCCTCAGGAGACCCAAGCCATAACTTTTGATGTTTACCCATCCTTCTAGTCCTCAGGCTTTTCCTAAACTGGAAATATTAATTTCCCCTGAAATAAAAAAAAAATATTTTAATATTGTTTTTAACTTGTAAAATGTCAAAGAAGAAGGTCACTCTCTCATTAACTCTAAACATATAGTAATGACAATTTATTTCTTCATCTATGAATGAAAAAGCAATTAGCTGCACAAGTAGTATATGTCCATTTGTCCACACAGCTCATGAGTACAAATGTCTTCATGTATGCCTTCAATGAGCATGCTATATAATTAATGCAAAATCTTCCTATAGGAAAAAATACTCATGCATGTTTCTCAAGTGCCAACTCCATTATAGAATATCTGCATGGAGGTAAATATTTTAATTAATGATTTTATCACACTAATTCCCAGGACATTTTTCTTTTACTGTTTTGAACAGAGTGAACTTTTAAAGTTATCAAAAATAAAATGCTGTTCCCAAAGTAACCACATACAAATATGCAAAAATTACTTAAGAGAGTCATTTATTTGAGTCTATAATTAAGTGGCATCTCAGTTCATACACATGAGGCCATAAAACTTTTCTCCTTTTCAATGATGTTGTTCATATATCAGTGTGCCCATCCCTCTCATATCATTTTTTCCATGATGAATAGGGTGTTAAGAATGTAGTCTAAAATATCTGATTGGCAATTGCACAGTATTTAAAAACTTTGACAAGTCTTCTCTTCCTAAGAATTTATATTATAGTACATACAAGGAGCAGAAAATGTCAATCTCTTTCCCATTCAATGTTTTCAAAAATAAGCATATGTATAATAAATATTTTATATAAATGTTATGTGAGTATGTATATAATTTTAAGATTCTTATTAAGTATGTATATATATATAATATTAATCAAATTTGTATGTAATCAAACTTCTGTCCCTGATCAACTGGAATCTAAATTCATAATTCCCTGATTAGCCAAATATATAAATAATTAGAAATGGTCATATATAGGGTCAGTCACTTTATTTAGTTACCAGGAAAAGATAAAGCTACATTCATTTCATTCCTGGTTGGATTATAGGAAGGTTTTCTCTTTTGTTCAAATTGTGCTCACTTCATCAGAATCTGCAGAGCTCAGGATTGAAGAGGAATTGGGGGCAGGAGGAGAAGGGGACGACAGAGGATGAGATGGCTGGATGGCATCACTGACTCAATGGACGTGAGTCTGAGTGAACTCCGGGAGTTGGTGATGGACAGGGAGGCCTGGCGTGTTGCGATTCATGGGGTCGCAAAGAGTCAGACACGACTGAGCGACTGATCTGATCTGATCTGATTCTTAACAAGTTCATCTGGTGATCTAAAGACACAAGAAGCTTGGAAAATATCAGTTAGACTATCTGACAATCCAGATTGATAAATTAGTTAATTACATTTTCTACTCTATTACAGATATTTCAGCTTCCTTCTCTTACTCTGCAAAACATGTACTGCATGAAGGCCTCTAGCAATGGATCAAACTGTGTCTGGTGGAAAGGGAACTGAAAGGTCATCTTGCCCAAAATTTAAGTAATTTCCTGATTTTAATTTAGCCTGTTCCTTGCTAAACGCAAAGGAGAAATGGAAAGATATACCCATTTGAATGCAGAGTTCCAAAGAAAAGCAAGGAGAGATAAGAAAGCCTTCCTCAGTGATCAATGCAAAAAAATAGAGGAAAACAATAGACTGGGAAAGACTAGAGATCTCTTCAAGAAACCTAGAGATACCAAGGGAACATTTCATGCAAAAGTGGGCACAATAAAGGACAGAAATGGTATGGACCTAACAGAAACAGAGAAGATATTAAGAAGAGGTGGCAAGAATACACAGAAGAACTATACAAAAAAGATCTTCATGACCCAGATAACCACAATGGTCTGATCACTCACCTAGAGCCAGAAGTCCTGGAATGTGAAGTCAAGTGGGCCTTAGGAAGCATCACTACAAGCAAAGCTAGTGGTGGTGATGGAATTCTACTTGAGCTATTTTGAATCCTAAAAGATGATGCTGTGAGAGTGCTGCACTCAATATGCCAGCAAATTTGGCAAAGTCAACAGTCATCACAGGACTGGAAAAGTTAGTTTCCATTCCAATCCCAAAGAAAGTCAATGCCAAAGAATGTTCCATGAACCACACAATTGGGCTCATCTCACATGCTAGTAAAGTAATGTTCAGAATTCTCCAAGCCAGACTTCAACAGTACATGGACCATGAACTTGCAGATGTTCAACCTGGATTTAGAAGAGGCAGAGGAACCAGAGATCAAATTGCCAACATCTGTTGGATCATCAAAAAAGCAAGAAAATACTAGAAAATCATCTACTTTTGCTTTATCAGCTACACCAAAGCCTTTAGCTGTGTGGATCACAACAAACTGTGGAAAATTAGTAAAGAGATGGGAATACCAGACAACCTGACCTGCCTCCTGAGAAATCTGTATGCAGATCAGGAAGCAACAGTTAGAACTGGACATGGGGCAACAGACTGATTCCAAATCAGGAAAGGAGTATGTCAAGGCTACATATTGTCACCCTGCTTATTTAACTTATATGCAGAGTACATCATGAGAAATGCTGGGCTGGAAGAAGCATAAGCTGGAATCAAGATTGCCGGGAGAAATATCAATAACCTCAGATATGCAGATGACACCACCCTTAAGGCAGAAAGCAAAGAAGAACTAAAGAGCCTCTTGATGAAAGTGAAAGGAGAGTGAAAAAGTTGGCGTGAAACTCAACATTCAGAAAACTAAGATCGTGGCATCTGGTCCCCTCAGTTTATGACAAATAGATGGGGAAACAATGGAAACAGTGAGAGACTTTATTTTTGGGGGCTCCAAAATCACTGCAGATGGTGACTGCAGCCATGAAATTAAAAGATGCTTGCTCCTTGGGAGAAAAGCCATGACCAGCCAAGACAGCATATTAAAAAGCAGAGAAATGACTTTGCCAATGAAGGTTCATTGAGTCAAAGCTATGATTTTTCCAGTAGTCATGTATGGATGTGAGAGTTGGACTATAAAGAAAACTGAGTGCTGAAAAATTTATGCTTTTGAATTGTGGTGTTGGAGAAGACTCTTGAGAGTCCCTTGGACTGCAAGGAGATCCAACCAGTCCATCCTAAGGGAAATCAGTCCTGAATATTCATTGGAAGGACTGATGCTGAAGCTGAAACTCCAATACTTTGGCCACATGATGCAAAGAACTGACTCACTGGAAAAGACCCTTATGCTGGGAAAGATTGAAGGCAGGAGGAGAAGAGGTCGACAGAGGATGAGATGGTTGGATGGCATCACCGACTTGATGGACATGAGTTTGAACAAGCTCCAGGAGTTGGTGATGGACAGGGAAGCTTGGTGTGCTGCAGTCCATGGGGTTACATAGAATCGGACACAACTGAGCGGATGAACTGAACTGAACATATTTTCAAGAAAGCAATATAAATCCATAAATTCTACAATCCCCAGCCAGTCATTTTTGGCCTACCTTGCTCAAATATTTTTGGATTGACAAGTGACTAAAATGAGTCATGTCTAATTTGCTTATTCATTCCCTAAGGCAAAAATAAGTCAGACTAAGGCAGCAGAATTACAGTTCCTTAGTTGTCATCATCAGGTGTTTTCCAAGATACCAGTGTATGGAAAAAAAGAAAAAAAAAGATGAAAATGACTGTGAAAAAATTTAATTGGTTGGTGTTATGGTTATTTAAGTAGACAATTCATATCAGTCTTCAAAACTGCATTTGCTACCAAACACTATTGCTATTATTGATGGATTTTAAGGTCAAAACAACTCTGAATGATTTACTCTGTGATTGAATTGCACCATATAACTTCATTGTGTTTCAACAAAATTTTTTCTGTAATTCAGAGTCTGGGAGACATTAAGTAGCTATGTATTGATTCTTTTTTTCCCCCTCAAGTAATCAATTCAGATCCTGTGGTCTTAAATTCCCAAAAGACTGTAACATCCATATAAATTCTATTTTTGTGAGTATAAGGTTCTGTGTACTACAAAGTGCCATCAGACATTTTTGATGCCCATCTGAACTGTTGTCACTTCAGCAACAGAAGTGGTAGAGAATCTACTCTAGCAGAAACATCAGAGACTAAAAAGAAAAAAAAATTCTTTGTTGAAAATAATATGTTTTAATACATGCTAGAAAGAGATGGAATTCACTGGATAAGATAAGAATAGATTTTTTTCTTATAATTCTTTTTTATTGACTGGATATTTGTCATTGACCATAGGTGAACTGAAATGAACTGATAGGTGACTATAAAATGTTATCACTGAAGGTCTCACAGTTTATTTAGTCTTAGATTATGAGGAAATAAAAAGTTACCTGATATGGACAGTTCACTGAACAATAAACATTTATTAAGTGGTTACTATGTACCAACCAATGTCCAGGGAACTGGAAGCAGAACAGTGAACAAAATAAACAAAGCATTTTTATCTTCACAGGCTTACATTCTGGTGGGAGGAGACAGATAACAAACAAATGTGTCATAAGTACTCTAAAGTAAAATAAGTTCAGCTAAGGAGATACAGCCGGCTTCCCAAGGTGGACAGAGTCGTAATGAACTCACTGCAATGCAAGAGACATAAGAGAAGCAGGATCCCTGGGTTGGGAAGATTCCCCTGGAGGAGGACATGGCAGCCTACTCCAGCATTCTTGCCTGGGGAACCTCATGGACAGAGGAGCCTGGTGGGCTACAGCCCATAGGGTTGCAAAGAATTAGACATGACTGAAGCAACCACACAATTGCGCTCATCTCACATGCTAGTAAAGTAATGCTCAAAATTTTCCAAGCCAGGCTTCAGCAATATGTGAACCATGAACTTCCAGATGTTCAAGCTGGTTTTAGAAAAGGCAGAGGAACCAGAGATCAAATTGCCAACATCCGCTGGATCATGGAAAAAGCAAGAGAGTTCCAGGAAAACATCTATTTCTGCTTTATTGACTATGCCAAAGCCTTTGACTGCGTGGATCACAATAAACTGTGGAAAATTTTGAAAGAAATGGGAATACCAGACCACCTGACCTGCCTCTTAAAGCTATATGCATGTCAGGAAACAACAGTTAGAACTGGACATGGAGCAACATACTGGTTCCAAATAGGAAAAGGAGTACGTCAAGGCTGTATATTGTCACCTTGCTTATTTAATTTCTATGCAGAGTACATCATGAGAAATGCTGGGCTGCAAGAAGCACAAGCTGGAATCAAGATTGCCGGGAGAAATATCAATAAACTCAGATATGCAAATGACACCACCCTTATGGCAGAAAGTGAAGAGGAACTAAAAAGCCTCTTGATGAAAGTGAAAGAGGAGAGTGAAAAAGTTGGCTTAAAGTTCAACATTCAGACAACTAAGATCATGGCATCTGGTCCCATAACTTCATGGCAAATAGATGGGAAATAGTGTCAGACTTTATTTTTGGGGGCTCCAAAATCACTGCAGATGGTGATTGCAGCCATGAAATTAAAAGACGCTTACTCCTTGGAAGGAAAGTTATGACCAACCTAGATAGCATATTGAAAAGCAGAGATATTACTTTGCCAACAAAGGTCCATCTAGTCAAGGCTATGGTTTTTCCAGTGGTCATGTATGGATGTGAGAGTTGGACTGTGAAGAAAGCTGAGTGCCGAAGAACTGATGCTTTTGAACTGTGGTGTTGGCAAAGACTCTTGAGAGTCCCTTGGACTGCAAGGAGATCCAACCAGTCCATTCTGAAGGAGATCAGTCCTCGGTGTTTGGAAGGACTGATGCTGAGGCTGAAACTCCAGTACTTTGGCTACCTCATGCAAAGAGTTGACTCATTGGAAAATACCCTGATGCTGGGAGGGATTGGGGGCAGGAGGAGAAGGGAATGACAGAGGATGAGATGGCTGGATGGCATCACCAACTCGATGGACATGAGTTTGAGTGAATTCCGGGGGTTGGTGATGGACAGGGAGGCCTGGCGTGCTGTGATTCATGGGGTCGCAAAGAGTTGGAGACGACTGAGTGACTGAACTGAACTGAGCTGAAGCGACTTAGCACACATGCACACAAGGAGATAGAGCATTTGAGAAAGTCCTCTATGAAATGAAGATGTGAGTCACATAGTTACGTACATGTCTCTGCCACTCAGCTAGGATATATGCTACCTAACGGCAGAAACAAACTATTAAGTGCCTGTGATCTTCTTTCTCCTCCTCTTAGGATCTTGTACAGTAGGGGTCTAAAATACTTAGTTGCTTTGAAAGTTAGTTCATAAAAGCCAGGACAGTCAGCACCTCATCCCAGCCTATAAAGCAAACATGCAACTACTAAGTTCATGAAACAATAGGACAAATTCTATCAGGTATAAGTGGTTCCCCAACTATTCTACTTAACCCACATGCAAAGTCTCATAGAAGGAAATAGCGAACCCATATTCATAAACTGGAAATAAATTCATTGTATGTTGTCTTCAATATCAGTTATCAGTTCACTGAGTTATTAGCTCCAGTAGAGGGACAAATCTCTAGCTATTTCAGCAGTCATGATCCTACTAAAACTCCCCAAAAATAATGCAGATGAGAGTTATAACATTGACTTGTAAGAGGTTTCAACATGACAAAACTATGCTCTATTTTATTCAGCCAGAAAACACGTGCTGTGCTTGTCCTATTTGCCAGATATTGGGGGTGTAATGTGGAAAATAATCCTGTCCTCAAAGAGTTTATTTGCTGGCAACATTTCAAATAGAACATATTCTCTCCTCCTATAAAGGGTGATTCTTAGGGCTCAGGTACCATTGCCACTCAGTATTGTTTGAAGAACAATACTAAACACTCAGAGAAGAGTCTAGTGAAATACAGCCCCAGGATTCAGTATACCATTGTCCCAAAAGACAGTGGTTTCCTTGACTTGGCAGTTTCAACCCTAGTGTCTCTTTGCAGATGGGCACAAAATTGTTCAAAACTGAGTCCCTTACTGAGCTAAAGGTCTTTGGCCAAGTCCTGACACAAGCAAACATAAACACACATGTCTGAGGATACTTGGCTGCCACCACTGTACCTATTACTCCCCGCTGTCCATTACTGGGCTTTCTCTGCCAGATGCTGATCCATGACAGTCTTTGAACCACTGACCTCTGGGTAGGTCACTAAGAGACTTCTCCTCCTGGAAAAATCAAGCCGTGCATGGACAGTCATGTCACTGTTTCGACATCCTCAAGTTACTAAGCTTCAGCTTTGGTTCTAGATAAGTCATTGAGTAAATCTGTATTTTATATGGAAAAGGAGAAAATCGAGCATTTCCTGTTTTTGCTCTGTTTTATGCTGGCTTGTGGAGAAGGCGATGGCACCCTACTCCAGTACTCTTGCCTGGAAAATCCCATGGATGGAGGAGCCTGGTGGGCTGCAGTCCATGGGGTCGCGAAGAGTCGGACACAACTGAGCGACTTCACTTTCACTTTTCACTTTCCTGCATTGGAGAAGGAAATGGCAACCCACTCCAGTGTTCTTGCCTGGAGAATCTTAGCAGCAGCAGCAGTAGCAGCATACTGGCTTGTATACTTCTCAGACTACCCTTGAGTTAGGATACTTAGGGCTGGATTTGGTGTCCTGTTGTATTTAGAACCTCCCCTCTCAGGGAAAAGTCTTTGACTGGACATCTTTTCCATCTCATTTGTCCTTTTCACCCTCTGTTTTGACTGTTTTTTTTTGTTGTTGTTGTTGTTGTTGTTGTTGTTTTTAGTAGCTTCCCAACTTGACACTTTGTGAGTACAGGCATATCAAGTTGCTATCTAATCTTTCCAGAGTCATGTGGCTTTCCTTTGAAGTTCTGATGGGAAATCTGACATACTCTGTGATCATGCTGTAATTCAAACAAGGGAAATCTAGCTGAAAACACCATTGTCTCCCCCAAACAACCTAGAATGTCTCCCAGTCTTCCAACCATAAAACAGATGGTTATGCCAACTTGAGATGTAGACCATGAAGAAAATGACACGTGCTTTCAGCTAAAGCTATGAGAAATTTGTGCTTTATATGCTCAGGATAGCAACCTTCAGGCACACAAATGGATATTATTATAGTATATCAATTTGTATTTTCTTAAAAATATATACTGCTTAAAAACAAGATATTGCATATAGTTCTCCATGCTATATAGTAGGTTCTTATTGCTTATACAGTAGTGTATTTCTTTAGTGCCCTCCTCCCCTTCGGTAACCTTAAGTTTGTTTTTTAAGTCTGTGAATAAATAAATAAGCTTATTTGTAATGTTCTTTTTAAATATTTTCTCTTTTTTAGGTTTATTTATTTATTTTAATTGGAGGTTAATTACTTTACAATATTGTATTGGTTTTGCCATACATCAACATGAATCCGCCACGGGTATACACATGTTCCCCATCTTGAACCCCCCTCCCACGTCCCTCCCTATACCATCCCTCTGGGTCATCTCAGTGCACCAGCCCCAAGCATCCTGTGTCATGCATCGAATCTGGACTGGCAATTCATTTCATATATGATATTATACAAGTTTCAATGCCATTCTCCCAAATCATCCCACCCTCGCTCTCTCCCACAGAGTCCAAAAGACTGTTCTATACATCTATTTCTCTTTTGCTGTCTCGCATACAGGGTTATCATTACCATCTGTCTAAATTCCCTATATATGCATTAGTATACTGTATTGGTATTTTTCTTTCTGGCTTACTTCACTCTGTATAATAGGCTCCAGTTTCATCTACCTCATTAGAACTGATTCAAATGTATTCTTTTTAATGGCTGAGTAATACTTCATTGTGTATATGTACCACAGCTTTCTTATCCATTCATCTGCTGATGGACATCTAGGTTGCTTCCATGTCCTGGCTATTATAAACAGTGCTGCGATGAACAGTGGGGTACACGTGTCTCTTTCCCTTCTGGTTTCCTCAGTGTGTATGCCCAGCAGTGGGATTGCTGGATCATAAGGCAGTTCTATTTCCAGTTTTTTAAGGAATCTCCACACTGTTCTCCATAGTGGCTGTACTAGTTTGCATTCCCACCAACAGTGTAAGAGGGTTCCCTTTTCTCCACACCCTCTCCAGCATTTATTACTTGTAGACTTTTGGATCACAGCCATTCTGACTGGTGTGAAATGGTACCTCATTGTGGTTTTGATTTGCATTTCTCTGATAATGAGTGATGTTGAGCATCTTTTCATGTGTTTGTTGGCCATCTGTATGTCTTCTTTGGAGAAATGTCTGTTTAAGTGTATGATATTACTATATAGTGAAAGCATTAGTCACTCTGTCGTGTCCAACTCTTTCTGAGCCCATGAACTATAGCTTGTCAAGTTCCTCTGTCCATGGAATTTTCCAGGTAAGAATACTGGAGTGTGTTGCCATTTCCTTTTACAGGGGAACTGGAAGCAAATTCTTAACCATCTGAACTGCCAGGAAAACCTAGATTATTATATAACCCAGATTATTACTATATAACCTGGATTATTACTATATAACCTAGATAATTATGTAGCCAGCAAACTAAAAGTCTGGAACTAGAAGAATGGAATTGGTACTAAGTTTTAGGATTTAGGGTCTCTGAAAATAAAGAAAGAATGGAAAATAAAATTACAGATTAGAGGTGATATTTCATTGTGGTTTTGATTTGCATTTCTCTAAAAATAATGAGATGTTGAGCATCTTTCCATGTGTTTGTTAGCCATCTATATGTTTCTTTGGAGAAATGTCTTTTTAGGTCATTTTCCTGCTTTTTAATTGGGCTGTTTGTTTTTCTGGTATTGAGTTGTATGAGCTGCTTGTATATTTTCGAAATTAATCCATTATCAGTTGTTTCATTTGCTATTATTTTCTCCCATTCCAAAGGTTGTCTTTCCACCTTGTTTATAGTTTCCTTTGCTGTGCAAAAGCTTTTAAGTTTAATCAAGTCCCACTTGTTTATTTTTGTTTTTATTTCCATTACTCTAGGAGGTGGATCATAGAGGATCTTGCTTTGACTTATGTCATCGAGTATTCTGCCTATGTTTTCCTCTAAGAGTTTTATAGTTTCTGGTCTTACACTTAGGTCTTCAATCCATTTTGAGTTTATCTTTGTGTGTGATGTTAGGAAGTGTTCTAATTTCATTCTTTTATGTGTAGCTATCCAGTTTTCTCAGCAACATTTATTGAAGAGGCTGTCTTTGCCCCATTGTATATTTTTGCCTCCTGTGTCAAAATTAAGGTACCCACAGGTGCATGGGTTTATTTCTGGGCTTTCTATCTTGTTCCATTGGTCTATATTTCTGTTTCTGAGCCAGTACCATACTGTCTTGATGACTGTAGCTTTGTAGTATAATCTGAAGTCAGGAAGGTTGATTCCTCCAGTTCCATTCTTCTTTCTCAAGACTGCTTTGGTTGTCTGGGGTCTTTTATGTTTCCATATGAATTGTGAAATATTTTGTCCTAGTTCTGTGAAAAATGCCATTGGTAATTTGATAGGGATTGCACTGAATTTGTAGATTGCATTTGGTAGTATAGTCATTGTCACAATATTGATTCTTCCTACCTAGGAATACGAAATATCTCTCCATCTGTTTATGTCATCTTTGATTTATTTCATCAGTGTCTTATAATTTTCTGTGTACACTCACACTGGTCAGAATGACCATCATCAAAAAGTCTACAAACAATAAATGCTGGAGAGGGTGTGGAGAAAAAGGGAATGCTTTTGCACTGTTGGTGGGAATGTAAATTGATACAGCCAGTATGGAAGACGGTATGGAGATTCCTTAAAAAACTAGGAATAAAACCACCATATGACCCAGTAATCTCACTCCTAGGCATATACCCTGAGGAAACCAGGGTTGAAAAAGAGACATGCCTCCCATTGTTCATTGCAGCACTATTTACAATAGCTAGAACATGGAAGCAACCTAGATGCTCATCGACAGATGAATGGATAAAGAAGTTGTGGTACATATACACAATGAAATATTACTTATCCATGAAAAGAAATGCATTTGAGTGAGTTCTGATGAGGTGAATGAACCTAGAACCTATTATACAGAGTGAAGTGAGTCAGAAAGAGAAAGATAAATATCATATTCTAATGCATATATATGGCATCTTGAAAAATGGTTCTGAAGAATTTATTTACAGGGCAGCAGTGGAGAAACAGACATAGAGAATAGACTTATGGACATGGGGAGAGGGGAGGAGAGGGTGAGATGTATGGAAAGAGTAACATGAAAACTTACATTACATATGTAAAGTAGATAGCCAATGGGAATTTGCTGTATGGCTCAGGAAACTCAAACAGGGGCTCTGTATCAAACTAGAGGGGTGGGATGGGGAAGGAGATGGGAATGAGGTTCAAAAGGGAGGGGATATATGTATACCTATGGCTGATTCATGTTGAGGTTTGACAGAAAACAACAAAATTCTGTAAAGCAATTATCTTTCAATAAAAAAATAAATTAAAAAATAATTACAGATCGGACAATACAGTATTTTCTTTTTTTCCATAGTTGTAAACATTCAATAATTTCACAGTCTGGTCAATGATCCTTTTTGGCTACAACAGCCATTTTAAAACAGGCTGTGAGGGATTTGTATTTACTGAAGCTTTGGGAAAAAAACATCACTTATCCTAACTTTTGCTTATTCATAATATTCACTAAACAAACAAAAAAACCTTAAAAAAAAACCACTGAAATATCTGCCTTTTATCTATTATACAACATATCCTTTTCTTTATAGTTAAGATCACCTTGGAAAAGTTGATAGATTATATTTAACAAATCTTTGTGAAGAATGACAGAGTTCAAATGTATCAATTCTTTCATTTTTATCAGAAGTAAAGCACAGTTTATCCAAGCCTATGCCCCTCCCAGTTACACAGCCTTCTGTTTATACATTAGTCACTTTATTAAGGGCTTTGCAAACCCTTTTTCATAAAGTGAGTCTGTCTGTTTTACCATTGTCCGATTGGAAGTCGGAAACTGAGAGATTTGGACTGGCATTTCTTATTATAGAATACACGTTTGCATTCTCCTAAAAGAATACATATTCATTGTTTTTAATTAAATAATAGAAATTATATAATATTCTTTAAAAATGACTTTTATTAAACAAAAAATGACTGAATTATAAGTAAAATAAGATTGTGACCAAAACAAATTTTGCTATGAGAACTAGAAGTTCAAATGAATGCTCTGTAAAAAAAAAAAAATCCTTCCTAAGAAACATTTCAGTTATAGTCTGGAAGAAGTTATGCTGGAGAGAATGGCAATGTGATGGGATTATAAGATTTAAAAAAAAACAAAACACCTTAATTATAAGTCTTTTTTTTTTTCTTTTTTATTTTATTTTATTTTTAAACTTTACATAACTGTATTGATCAAAAACACGACCCAAGTCAGTTATTTAAATTATCTCAATGTGATTTCTCATCTTTAAAAATCTATATCTACCCAACAAGGATAGAATAAAGTAAGAAAACAGATATAATGGTGCTTGTAGCTTATTTGTTGCTGTTGTTATTGTTCAGTCACTAAATTGTGTCCGACTCTTTGGTGACCCCATGGACTGTAGCCCAATGGACTCCTCTGTCAATGATATTTTCCAGCAAGAATACTGGAGTGGGTTGCCATTTCCTCCTCCAGGGGATCTTCCCACCCAGGCATCCAACCAGCATCTTCTGCATTGGTAGGCAGATTCTTTACCACTGAGTCACCAGCACCATAAATGGGCAAGTTACTTAAATTCTTTCTGTGGTATTACAAGGTTAAGTATCTTACAACCAGAAGCACAGTATTAGCATCCATTTCTGAAGTAAAAATATTGTCTCATGAAATGTGTGTGTGATGTATCAATATATGGCTTCCAGAGAGGGAGAGAGTCTCAGCATGTAACATGGTAGAAGGGACACTGCTTATTTAGACAGCTTATCTAGTATAAAGATTCTATCAAGATTCTACCAGAATCTTGCCATCTGGGATCCAACTGGCTCAGATACAGACCCACAACAATGCCCAGAGTTCTTTAACGCATGATGGTAAAAAAGATGCCAATAACTCAACTGAGAATAACTAAATTTATGTTCTACTGAAATTTAGAGTTCTATGCATGTTAGCACACTATTGACAGAAGTACAGGTGAACACAACAACGTATAAGTGATGCAAAGTGGGGTTCCATGGTTAATCCCTCCCTTACCCACACTCATTGAAGAATTCGTGGGGTTGGGCGAATATTCTTAATGTTCTGTGTTCCCTCTTGTTTCCATCTTTCTGACTTGATGATCTCTCCATGTCCTCCTTGATCTTGTCCCAGTCTGTGAAGTGAGGTAAAGTGAAAGTCGCTCAGTCGTGCCCAACTCTTTGAGACCCCATGAACTATACAGTCCATGGAATTCTCCCAGCCAGAATACTGGAGTGGGTAGCTGTTTCCTTCTACAGCGGATCTTTCCAACCCAGGGATGGAACCCAGGTCTCCCACATTGCGGGCAGAGTCTTTACCAGCTGAGCCACAAGGGAAGCCCAAGAATACTGGAGTGGGTAGCCTATCCCTTCTCCGGGGGATCTTCCTGAACCAGGAATCGACCTGGGGTCTCCTTCATTATTCTATACCAACTGAGCTATGAGGCTTTGCACTAAAGCTGCTTTGCACTAAATCCCACACTGTCCCAGTCTGCTTTGCACTAAAGAAATATATTTCTTTTCCCTTATAACTAAATAGAGCAAATTCTAAGTCTCTCTGGAACTGGTCAAGGTTCAGACTTCAAAGATTAAAGTCCTCATTAACTCTCTTGCTAAGAAGATTGCTTCCTCCAACCGATTCAGAAAAATGCCAGTCATTTACTCCGATTTAGAAAATGACTCCTCTTCTCATTTGCCTTGCACTGAAATTTTATTTCTGAATACTTTGTTTGGAGTCACGTAGGTGGCTATACAAAAACATGGAAAGTTTTTGTTTCTTTAATGCTTGGCTTTTGAGGTAGGAATAATTGTTTTCTATATCGGTGTTGTCAGCAAGGAATATCCCTTTGGGTAGAAAAAGTGTGCTAAAACATTCCTAATTGCAGCAGCCTGAAACTGTATTACTTGCCTCTTCATGCATTCTGTCATATGTGCTACATATATCTGATTCTTGAGAGATCTGAATTCTAAAATTTGCCAAAAGATGAGTTATCAAGCCATAGTTAATAAAATGTATAATACAGCTACTATTACAAATTAACCCAGCTAGACTTTTTAGAAGCTCAGATTTCATAAATAAGAAATAAGCAAAAGAAGAAATACTCAGCAAGTAACATAAAATAAAATACTCCTCTAATATTGGAAAGTTCTCAAATTATTTTAGAAATAAATATTTTAAAAAATCAAAAGAAAATATTAAGAAAAACTTTGCTGGGGAATTCCCTTTTTCACTTTCCTTGCATGAGATACAACAGTTGCCAGTTCTATAGCCATCCCTCTGGTAAAGCACCTTATATTTACCATCAGCCAAATAAAAGGCCACTGTCTATTTTGCAAAAAGTATTAACTGTTTGATTTAACCTTCGCCCAGGTCAAGCAAAGAGGGTTCTACTCTGTGGCTTCTGTTTTGTTTGTTCGTTTTTGATGTGGACTATTTTTAAAATCTGTATTGAACTTGTTAAAATATCGCTTCTGTTTTATGTTTTTATTTTTTGGCCCTGAGGCATGTGGCTCCCTCACCAGGGATTGAACTTGCACACTCTGCATTGGGAGGAGGAAGTCTTAACCACTGGATCTCCAGGGAAGACTCTGAAGCTTCTATTTCTACCTGCGGTTTTCTTTTGTTTTGTTTCCATCTTATTTCATATTAAATTGCATTTATTTATCTCCTATGTGGACTCTGTACCCCATATACTGACAATTAGGCTAATTGTCATTCTTGCTAAAAACTACAGAAAGTTACATACTTTTTAAACTCTTTAAAGAATCCTTCAAGGTTAAAGCCCAGCAGAAAACTCCTCTTCAGATTTGCATTTCACAATCCATTATTTATTATTGTTGTTTGCCCTCTCGGAACATCGTTCTTTAGGTACTGCTGTGAGCAATATTTATATTCCAAACTTATTATCTTTTTCCCTTTGTCTATCTAAAACTGAAACCCAAGAGAAGACTCTCATATTGTATATTTGAGATAATGCCTCAAGTCACCAGCTGAACAGCAGGTCTGTTTTAAGTACCCAACTTTGAGCTTAAAATGTCTAGGTGTATGTCATTTGTGGCAATTCATACATAAACTACTCTCGTTTCTGATCTCTCCATGATCCTACTGTCTGAATGAGTTTCTAGAGAGAAAATAATAAATGAAACATTAGGCTAACGGCTTTCTAGCTCTCTTGGCTCATAGTAATCTTTATTGTTCCAGACATTCCCAATATACAGCAACAAAGTCAGATTCAAGACACAGAGCTCTCCTTCATAATTCTAAACACAAAGAACACTTTCTTCCTTTTACTATTGCTAATAAAGTAACATGTTTTCCTTCTAAGGTTCTTATATTTAGTACTGGGAGAACCACAGACAAGTAATTGTTTTTTTCCAAACGATGAAACATATATTGCCCAACAGCCCAGAAAAAAGAAGAATAAAGGTCATGAGATAAAGGGAGCCCACAAGAAAATCAATTCTAGTAACACAGAGTGTGCATCATTGTAATCATCCTGGTTTACTCAGCTACTGACCAAAATCACTGGAAGTTATCTTACTTACCAAGTTAAGCGATCTTCCAAATGGCATTCTGAATCGAGTATTGCTGCCACATTTTTTTTTAACTGAAATAAACTGTGGTTCAACTTAAAGAAAGCAGTCTTGATAGAGTTGATATAGCTGCCAGAAGTAGGATGCTACGTATAAAAGTAACTTTTAGGAAAAGATTTAAGATCCTTGAAAAACAGATTTATCAGCCCAGACTCAGATAGTGAGTATAGGAAATCAATATTATAAATAAAATTATTACCCATAAGAGTAAAATATTTTGGTACTTCAGTAAAAGTTACACAACTATCTGAATAGCATGCTCTGCCTGGAATAGACTCTAGTATAATAATGTTTTTTTACACATTAACTTGAATATTGATGTCTGTCATCACCCCACATGTATATATATAATATATATTAATTATACATAAGATCATATAAAATCCAGGTGAAGTATAAAAATTTTTAATTTCTCATGCTGGTATTTGGTGGTTCACTGACTGCTGGCTGGGGAAGCATGGTGATGGATACAAGAACTTCCCTACCTGATTTGTTAATTCTTAAATTAAATAGATACTAATTTTTTTAATGCAGTGAGCTTTTTGGAGTTTGCTACACAGAGTTATTGAGGCTACAGATAATGGATGATCTATTTTTATTGGACTATAATTGCTTCACAGTGTGGTGTTAGTTTCTGCCATACAACAAAGCGAATCATCCATATGTAGACATACATCCCTTCCCTCTTGGACCTCCCTCCCACAGCCCGCAGCCCACCCATTTAGGTCACCACACCACAGAGCACCAAGCTGAGCTCCCTGTGCTATATACAACAGCTTCCCACTAAGAATCTGTTTCACACATGGTGGTGTATATATGTCAATCCCAGTCTCCCAATTCACCCCACTCCCCCTTTCCCTCCTCATGTCTACATGTCCATTCTCTGCATGTTTCTTTTCCTGCCCTGCAAATTGGTTCATCCATACACTTTTCTAGATTCCAATATATGTGTTAATATACAATATTTGTTCTTCTCTTTATGACTTATTTTACTCTGTATGACAGACTCTAGGTGCATCCACATATCTACAGATGATCAAATTTCTTCCTTTTTATAGCTGAGTAATATTTCATTGTATATATGTACCACATCTTTATCCATTCATCTGTTGATGGACATTTAGGTTGCTTCTATTAATCTCCAAAATATACAAACAGCTCATGCAGCTCAATAACAACAACAACAACAAAAACCCAATCCAAAAAAAAAAATGGGTGGAAGACCTAAATAGACATTTCTCCAAAGAAGACATAAGGTGGCCAAGAGACAGATGAAAAGATGCTCAGCATCACTAATTATTAGAGAAATGTAGATCAATTTACAATGAGGTATCACCTCACTCTGGTCAGAGTGGCCATCATCAAAAAATCTACAAATAATTAATGGGTGATCTTTTGATGAAGGAAAGAACTGCATAAAGAGAGGCATAAGGATACCAATGAAAATCCTTCTCTACTTCTCCACTGCTGCCCCTCAGCATTCTAGAGTTCTTGTCTCCCTTATTGGATGTTGTTTTAGGCTGCCTCAACTTGGTTCCTAAAATTTTATCTGGACTCAGGAAAAAAAAAAAAAAAAGAATTTAAATCCTAGTCTGGGGCTTATTACTTCACTGAAACTCTCTTAGGTTTCAATATCCTCCACAGTACTACCCATGGCATGGAGTTATTTGGGGAAGTGTACTAGGAAAATATAAGTAAAATGATTCACGTGTTACCTGATGCAAAGCATGTGCTCAATAAATGGGAGGCAGTAAGGAAAGATTGACCATTAAATGACCTTGTGTCTTTCTCATTCTTCGGGAAGCTGAATGGGTGAACACAGAGAAACAAGCACAGGCAAATCCAATTACACAAGGTTAAGCCTCTGCTTTGTGAAAACTGCTAACATCTCACTGGACAAAGCAAGTCACACGCCTGACACAGAGTGGAAGTGAAAGGCATAACAAAGTTATAGGGCAAATGATTTGAAAGCATGAGGTTGGAGAATTGGGCCCACTAATCAAATCAATATACCAGAATCTATAACTTTTAATCTTATATCTAAATACTCTTTTCACACTTGGCATTTTCAGGCTTTGATTCCAAAAGAATAGTGATTTACAATAAATGTTAAGTTCAGTTTAGTTCAGTCGCTCAGTTGTGTCCGACTCTTTGCGACCCCATGGACTATAGCACACCAGGCTTCGCTGTCCATCACCAACTCCCAGAGTTTACTCAAATTCATATCCGTTGAATCAGTGATGCCATCCAACCATCTCATCTTCTGTCATCCCCTTTCCCTCTCACCTTCAATCTTTCCCAGCATCAGGGTTTTTTCAAATGAGTCAGCTCTTCGCATCAGGTAGCCAAAGCATTGGAGTTTCAGCTTCAGCGTCAGTCCTTCCAAAGAAATCCCAGGACTGATCTCCTTCAGAATGGACTGGTTGGATCTCCTTGCAGTCCAAGGGACTCTCAAGAGTCTTCTCCAACACCACAGTTCAAAAGCATCAATTCTTCGGCGCTCAGCCTTCTTCACAGTCCAACTCTCATATCCATACATGACCACGGGAAAAACCATAGCCTTGACTAGACGAACCTTTGTTGGCAAAGTAATGTCTCTGCTTTTGAGTATGCTATCTAGGTTGGTCATAACTTTCCTTCCAAGGAGTAAGGGTCTTTTAATTTCATGGCTGCAGTCACCATCTTCAGTGATTTTGGAGCCCGCAAAAATAAAGTCTGACACTGTTTCCACCGTTTCCCCATCTATCCATCATAAAAGATGCACTGATTACTTTGCTACTCAAAGGTGGTAACTGGACCACTGGTGTTGACATTTTGCAGCACCCTGATAGAAATTCAGAATCTTGGGCCATGCTCAAGGCCTATTGAATCATAATGGACCTTTCAAAGGACATCCAGGTAACTTGTATTAACATTGAAATTTGAAAAATCACTGGCTATTAGATTTAGAATTCTGTTCCCACATTTGTTTTCTGTTATGTTTGCTAAGGAAATAAACTAATATAATTAGAAGAATTTTTAACTGTAAGGATTTTGCCTATCCAGTAATAACCTAATTTTTAAATAGATAAAAGATTTGACACTTCACCAAAGAGTATATACAAATAACCTCTAGCCACATGAAAAGCTGATTGGCATCATTAGTCATTAGGGAAATGCAAGTTAAAACGGTACTGAAACCCATGAGAATTGCTGAAACTAAAGAGACTGAAAATATTTGCATGAAATATCTCAAATATGCATTTGAGACTCTTATAAAATGATTTTGGAAAGCAGTTTAACAATTTTTTACAAAGATAAAGTCGTACCTGCCCCCATAACCCAGCCATTCCACTCTGAGTACACACTTAAGGGAAAAGAAAGTGTATATATACCAAATAACATGTACAAGAAGGTTTATAGCAGTTTGACTCATAACAGCTAAAAATGGGAATAACCCAAATATCAATCAACTAGAGTATGGATAAACAAAATGTGGTATATTTATGCAACAAAATACTCTTCAGCAATAAAAAGGGCTTCACTGGTAGCTCAGCAGGTTAAGAATCTGCCTGCAATGCAGGAGACCCCAGTTCAATTCCTGGGTCTGGAAGATCCACTGGAGAAGGGATTGGCTACCCACTCCAGTATTCTTGGACTTCCCTGATGGCTCAGCTGGTAAAGAATCTGCCTGCAATGTGGAAGACCTGGGTTCGATCCCTGGGTTGGGAAGATCCCCTGAAGAGAGGAATGGCTACCCACTCCAGTATTCTGGCCTGGAGAATTCCATAGACTGTATAGTCCATGGGTTATCAAAGAGTCAGACACGACTAAGCGACTGTCACTTTCAATAAAAAGGAAGGATATGCAAAACATACATGCATCCGACGGACATTATTTTAGAGAACAAGTTCAACACATACAAAAAACGCGTAATATATGATCACATTTATCTGAGATTAAATGACAGGGAAAATTAATCTAGGCTGTAAAAATCAGAATGGTGGTTTTCTGTGTGGCGGCGGGAGATGTGATATGGATTAAACATAAAAGAACAAGAGATCTTTCTACAGCGATGGTGAGCTATTGTGGCTCTCTGTGGGTATTTTTACAGGGTGTATATATTTGGCAAAAATGTATTGAACCTTGTGCATTTTATTGCTTATAGATTAAACTTTAGTAATGAGGTGTTTATCACTTCACAGCTTTCAAATCATATATTCTTACATACTATTCCATTTGCAACAACCCTGTGAGGCCAGCAGGGTGGGTGTTATTATGAACTGTTCAGATGAGAACGTTAAAGCTCAGAGAGATGCAAATTCATAAAGTCTCCTGTATGCCCATAGGTCTTTGACCACGATTTCATATTCTTAATTACACTTCTGCCAGCAGTAACTGGGGATCAAAGTCAGCTCAGTTCAGTTCATTTCCATCACTTGGTCATGTTGGAGGACTCTTTGCGACCCCATGGAATGAAGCACACCAGGCTTCCCTGTCCATCACCAACTCTCAGAGCTTGCTCAAACTCATGTCCAATGAGTTGGTGATGCCATCGAACCACTGCATTCTCTGTCGTCCCCTTCTCCTCCTGCCTTCAATCTTTCCCAGCATCAAGGTATTTTCCAATGAGTCAGTTCTTCACATCAGGTGGCCAGAGTATTGCAGTTTCAGCTTTAGCATCAGTCCTTCCAGTGAATATTCAAGACTGATTTCCTTTAGGATGGACTGCAGTCCATCGGATCTCCTTGCAGTCCAAGGGACTCTCAAGAATCTTCTCTAATACCACAGTTCAAAAGCATCAATTCTTCAATGCTCAGCTTTCTTTATAGTCCAACTCTCACACCCATACATGACTACCGGAAAAACCACAGCTTTGACTAGATGCAGGAATTCAAATAAAAAAGAGCTAATGGATTTAAAAGCCCTGAGAAGAACGTTTCTGCTGGGATAGCACTATTTGAATACTAAGCATAGTGTTTGCCTGTCTTATATACACTTTTTTTTTTAAACTTTACAATATTGTATTAGTTTGCCAAACATCGAAATGAATCCACCACAGGTATACCTGTGCTCCCCATCC
Source organism: Bubalus kerabau (assembly GCF_029407905.1). Classification (NCBI taxonomy): domain Eukaryota; kingdom Metazoa; phylum Chordata; class Mammalia; order Artiodactyla; family Bovidae; genus Bubalus; species Bubalus kerabau. Next base: position 52,153,609 of record NC_073635.1, read on the forward strand.
TGAACCCTCCTCCCTCCTCCCTCCCCATACCCTCCCTCTGGGTCGTCCCAGTGCACCAGCCCCAATCATCCAGTATCGTGCATTGAACCTGGACTGGCAACTCGTTTCATACATGATATTATACATGTTTCAATGCCATTCTCCCAAATCTCCCCACCCTCTCCCTCTCCCACAGAGTCCATAAGACTGATCTATACATCAGTGTCTCTTTTGCTGTCTCGTGCACAGGGTTATTGTTACCATCTTTCTAAATTCCATATATATGCATTAGTATACTGTATTGGTGTTTTTCTTTCTGGTTTACTTCACTCTGTATAATAGGTTCCAGTTTCATCCACCTCATTAGAACATACACTTTTTAAAGATTTTTTGATGCAGACCATTTTTAAAGACTTTATTGAATTTGTTACAACATTGCTTCTGTTTTATGTTTTGGTTTTTTGGCCCCAAGGCATGTGAGATTTTAGCTCCTTGACCAAGAATTGAACTCACACTTCCTGCATTGGAAAGGGGAAGTCTTAGCTGCTAGACCACCAAGGAAGTCTCTAATATACACTTTTGTCTCTTGTCCATTGTTGTAGAGGATGGGGAAGCTTCCGAAGAGGGAATTGGAGAAGACCTTAGAAAAAGGAGATGATTCTTGCTAGGGGAACCAACTTTAGTTTGGAGCTATTCTTCCCTGTAAAGAAAGAAAGAAAGAAAGTGAAGTCACTCAGTCATGTCCGACTCTTTGCGACCCCATGGACAGTAGCCTGCACCAGGCTCCTCTATCCATGGGATTTCCTAGGCAAGAGTACTGGAGTGGGTTGCCATTTCCTTCTCCAGGGAATCTTCCTGACCCAGGGATAAAACCCAGGGCTCCCTGTGGTTCTTCTGAATCATGAGGGAAAGACAAACATTTTGGACCACAACTGAGAGATGAGACAGAAATTACAAAATCTTACATCAAAGTCAACCTAAAGAGAGAAAGATTTAAAAGAAGCCATAGTGGGACCCATGGGTCCAGCTAGTTAGTGTGATTTGGTGATTTCTATATCTGAAGTGTCAGCAAGGAAATAAAGACAAACCTGGGATTGTGGTCTGGTTGCCAGATGTCAGAGCTCCTGGACTTCAGGTAAGACAGTTTCTCTAGGCTCGTAGGCTGCTATAACTATTTCTAGTCCCCTGGATGAACTTCTAGACTCATATCCTTGAAGCTAAGGGAATGATTTGTTTGCTGGTACTAATATATATTTGAATCAATATGAAATTGATCCTAGGCATAGAACATACTGAACTCTCCCTAACAGGAGAGACTGCTGATTTAACAAGAAGCATTGTTGTGATACTCATTAGGCTTACATGCACCTAGGTAATAAAACTGCATATTGTTCATCACTTCATTGTTCTGATTCTTCTCAGTAAAATCCAAGTTAGAGCTTGCTAGGAAAATTATATATATATATACATATATATGTGTGTGGGAACAGTGTGAAGAGAAGTGCTTCTTGTAATATATGAAGAATCAGTTCAGTTCAGTTGCTCAGTCGTTTCTGACTCTTTGTGACCCCATGGACTACAGCATGCCAGGATTCCCTGTCCATCACCAACTCCCAGAGCTTACTCAAACTCATGTCCATCAAGCTGTTGATGCCATCCAACTATCTCATCCTCTGTCATTCCCTTCTCCTGCCTTCAATCTCTCCCAGCATCAAGGTCTTTTCCAATGAGTCAGTTCTTCACATCAGATGGCCAAAGTATTGGAGTTTCAGCTTCAGCATCAGTCCTTCTAATGAATATTCAGGACTGATTCAGGACTGATTTATTTTAGGATTGACTAGTTGGAACTCCCTGTAGTCCAAGGGACTCTCAAGAGTCTTCTGCAATACCACAGTTCAAAAGCATCAATTCTTCGGCACTTAGCTTTCTTCACAGTCCAACTCTCACATCCATACATGACTACTGGAAAAACCATAGCTTTGACTAGACAGATCTTTGTCAGCAAAGTAATGTCTCTGCTTTTTAATATGTTGTCAAGGCTGGCCATAGCTTTTCTTCCAAGTGTCTCTTAATTTCATGGTTGCAGTCACCATCTGCAGTGATTTTGGAGCCCCAAAAAACAAAGTATCTCACTGTTTCCATTGTTCCTCCATCTATTTGCCATTAAGTGATGAGACTGGATGCCATGATATTTGTTTTTTGAATGTTGAGTTTTAAGCCAACTTTTTCATGTTCCTCTTTCACTTTCATCAAAAGGCTCTTTAGTTCTTTGCTTTCTGCCGTAAAGGTGGTGTCATCTGCGTATCTGAGGTTATTGATATTTCTCCTGGCAATCTTGACTCCAGCTTGTGCTTCATACAGCCTGGCATTTACTCCATATATAAGTTAAATAATCAGGGTAACAATATACAGCCTTGACGTACTCCTTTACCAGTGTGGAACCAGTCTCTTGTTCCATGTCTGATTCTAACTGTTGCTTCCTGACCTCCATACAGATTTCTCTGGAGGCAGGTATGGTGGTCTGGCATTCCCATCTCTTGAAGAATTTTCCACAGTTTGTTGTGATCTACACAGTCAAAGGCTTTGATGTAATCAATAAAGCAGGAGCAGACGCTTTTCTGGTAATCTCTTGCTTTTTCGATGATCCAACAGATGTTGGCAATTTGATCTCTGATTCCTCTGCCTTTTCTAAATCCAGCTTCCTCTGCCTTTCTAAATCCTGAAAGTTCAGAATTCACGTACTGTTGAAGCTCAGCTTCAAGAATTTTAAGCATTATTTTGTTAGCGTGCAAGATGAGTGTAATTGTGTGGTAGTTTGAGCATTCTTTGGCATTGCCTTTCTTTGGGATTGGAATGAAAACTGACCTTTTCTAGTCCTGTGGACACTGCTGAGTCTTCCAAATTTGCTTTCCAAATGAAGGGTGGAAATAAACTAATCCAGTGGTTTTGTGTGTGTGTGTGGGGGGGGTTTGTTGGTTTTTTTTTTGTTTTTTGTTTTTAGCCTGGAGGCACATTAGTGTCATATCTGAAGCTTTAAATAAGGCACCACTCTGTCCAGGTCCCATTGCCCAGAGATTCTAACTTAATTTGTGAGAGGATGGAGAGGGGAGAGAGGTATGAATGGTCATGAAAGTTCCACAGACAGTTCTAATGGGCTTCCTGGGACTAAAGTCGGCAGAGAAGAGAGGATAGTCATTCAAAATGAAGTCCAGGTGTATAGACCAGCACTCCAAAATGGATTGGTTCCAAAAACTTCTACAGAAAGGAGAAAGGCATTCAGAGGTGGTCCCATCTTCAAGTCAAGTGGAAAGTCAAAGATAAAGACCTTAGAGACCCCAAAGCTACAAAACTCTCCCAAATGAAAAAGAAACATGACTCCACAAGGGTCTCCATTGCTTCTATCTTTGCCCCCAGCATATCTCATCCTGCTGTCACCTTTTGTGGACTTAGGCTGTCAACATGGGATCTGTGAAGTAGATAGTGCCACACTTCTCACTTCATCTTATAGCAGCTTTCCCACTTGGAGTCACTTGATGCAAGTTACTCACTCAGTTAAACCCCAAGGACTATACTGCTGCTACTGCTACTGCTGCTAAGTCACTTCAGTCGTGTCCGACTCTGTGCCACCCCATAGACGGCAGCCCACCAGGCTCTGGCGTCCCTGGGATTCTCCAGGCAAGAACACTGGAGTGGATTGTCATTTCCTTCTCCAAGGACTATACTAAACACATTCAATTTACTGTTTTCTCTAAACTGGAAATTGTATGCTCACATCCACTCAGCAGTTAAAGAAATGTAAATTATAATAATTAGATCCTCTTAGGATCAGATTAGAGAAGATTAAAAAATAATAGTCAACATAGACAACCATAAGGGAAAGACACTTTCTTACATTCTGCCGATAAGAAACTAAATTTGTATCTCTCCTGGAGGACAATTTTTGTTTTTATCACAAGAGAAATCTTAAAAGACAGAAAATATTTGATCCAACATTCCCATTCTGGAGATTTATCCTAAGGATACATATAAATACTTATCTAATCATGATGATATAAACATTAAAACAACCTAAATATTAATGAGTTTGAGTAATTCAATCACTAAGTCCATTTCATTAAAAATGATATAAATGAATATTTTACAAAATTAATATGTGATCAGACAAACAGATAAAGTAGAATGTACACTAAGATCCCATTTTTGGTTAATATATATGCATAGAAAAAAGACTGGAACTTGGCAACAACTGTTGGCAGTGATTATCAGGGTGAAGAAGCACTTTCTTCTATTGAACACTACCATTTTGCTGTATTTTATAACTTGAATCTAATTTTTTGTTCCTTAAATAATTGAGGCAAATGCATTAAAAACAAAGACAAAAGACTAAAAAGCAATATGACAAAATATTAACAGCTAATAGTCAATTTTTGTTTACATGTGTTGTCAAGATTTATAACAATGAATATATGTTACTATTACAACAAAAAGTGCCTCAAGTCATTTTAATTGAAGACTTACATAATGTAAGACATTTCAGATTCTTCAAATAATTTAATTGTCACAGCTATGGCATTTCGTTTGTTGAGCCCAAGATTATTTTTAAAAACAACTGCAAACAAAAACACTTAGCATTAGCACAAGCCTATTTCAGCTTAAGAGAGAAAGACTCTGACCTTTCACTGATGACAGTCTATATGGGTTTTGAGAACTGTCCTTGCCATTATGTGTAGCTTTGATACTTCAGAACAGAAGTCCCTTGGAATTTTATTCTACTTAGGTATCTCCATTTTCTTTTGTGACATTGCATCTTACGTTTAGAAGCAAAAGGAACTTCATCAACAATTTTGTTCCAATTCCTTTTTCATTTGTATATTTTATTGCTTTTTTCCCACATTTTGAATTGCCCTAGGTCTTGACAATCCATACCCTATAAGTATCAAGCAATACTCTAATTATATTGTGTCTGCAAATGTTCAGGTACCATTTAGTGCAGGAAATTCATCAAAGTATTCCCTTTCAAATTTCACATTCAGGAAAGGAAGAAGCTATTTTAGGACTTCTAAACCTATCATCTTGAGGAACCAAAGGTATGCCTACCGAGAAAAGTAACTGTCCATCAACTGTAGTCTGAGAATGCTGCTTATATAGAAAATTAATACTCCTTCTCCCACTTCTTTCTGTGGAAGAACAAGGTGTAATTTCCTCCAGAGGGTGCCTGAGATGCCTGCCTCAGACTGGAAGAACCTCTGTAGCCCTCAGACATGCTCTTACAAGAAGTGGTATATGTTCACTGGAAATATTTTATGGCCAGACCCAGGCATTGTCCAGATTGATACAAAGGATATTTCAGGAAGAACCGATACCCACTGCTGCCCAGAGAAGCAATGACATCACTCTCTACACGCTTCCTATGAGCAGACGCTAAAACTTGAGCCCCATTGAGTCCTCAGCACTAGGCATTACAGAAATGTGCAATGATACTTGTCATCAGGTCAGGTCATGCGTGCATGCTCAGGTATGTCCAACTCTTTACGACCCCATGGACTGTAGCCCACCAGGCTCCTCTGTCCATGTGATTCTCCAGGCAAGAAAGCTGGAGTGGGTTGCCATTTCCTCCCGCGGAGGAATCCTCCCAACTCAGGGATTGACCGCCATTTCCTGAGTCTCCTGCATTACAGGAAGATTCTTTACCACTTGAGCCAGTGGGGAAGCCCTCTCGGAAGCTCACTGTCTCCTTGAATTCTATAATTTCAGGTGCTGATAAAAGAGAAGGAAATTCATTAGGACTGACTCAAATGTATTCTTTTTTAAAGCTGAGTGACATTCCATTGTATGTTACTACTCTCTCCATTTGTCCCACCTTCTCCCTCCCACACTGGGTCCACACGTCCGTTCTCCATGTCTGCATCTCCGTACTGCCCTGGAAATAGGTTCATCAGTACCATCGTTCTAGATTTCATACACATGCATTTAATATAAAATATTTGTCTTTCTCTTTTTATTTACTTCACTGTGTACAATAGGCTGTAGGTCCATCCACCCCAATGCTCATTGCAACACTTTTTACAATAGCTAGGACATGGAAGCAGCCTGGATGTCCATCAACAGATGAATGGATATGGAAATTGTGGTACATGTATACAATGGAATGTTATTCGGCTTTAAAAAAGAATACATTTGAGTCAGTCCTAATGAATTTCCTTCTCTTTTATCAGGACTTGAAATTATAGAACTCAAGGAGAGGTTCAGCTTCCTAGAGAGCTTCCCAGGTGGTGCTAGAGATAAAGAACATGCCTGCCAATGCAGAAGATGTAAGAGATGCTAGTTTGATCCCTGGGTTGGGAAGATCTCCTGGAGGAGGGCATGGCAACCCACTCCAATATTCTTGCTGGAGAATCTAATGAACAGAGGAGCCTGCAGGCTACACTCGGTAGGGTTGCAAAGAGTTGGACATGACTGAAGTGACTTAACATGCATGCCTGTGCTTATCAGAAAAGTGAAAACAGAGCCACTGGGTGGGGCAAAAGCAGATTGAATCACTGTATCTGCTGCCTGACTCATTTCTGCTCCTTTCCTTCTTTATTCCTTGGTGATTAAAGATTAAAGATCCCATGGTGAATGTTCTGATAATATACTGCTGTAATAAACTACCCTAAAACCTAGTGACTTTAACCACCACCATTTTATGGTACCTTATATTTATGTGGGTCAGAAATTCAGGGTCCACATAATTTCTGCTCTTTAAAAGACACTGCTAATATATCTGGTACAGCATTTGTATCCAGAATGTACTTTATTTTTTATTTTACTTTTTTCATTTAAAATTATGTTTATTATACTTGTTTCAGAATCATTGTCTTAACCTCACTTCAAAAAACTCTGAAAACCCAATAATAAAAAAATCAAACAATCTAATAAAAAGCAGACAAACCTTGAAAGACACTGCACCAGAGAATATATATAAATGGCAAAGAACCCCATGAAAATTGACTCAATATCATTAGTTGTTAGGGTTCTGTAAGTCAAAGCCATGAGGTGACACTGTGTGTATGTGTTAGTCACTCAGTCATGTTGGACTCTCTGCAACCCCATGGACTGTAACCCGTCAGGTTCCTCTGTCCATAGGATTCTCCAGGCAAGAATATTGGAGTGGATTTCCATTCCCCGTAGTAATTTATAGAGATTAAAAGCAGATGAGTGGTTTTCTCATGAGTGGTTTTCTCCTTTCAGAGGAGGAGCTGAAGGGAGGACTAGGAGTGATCACAATGGGGCACCAATGGGGAACAATGGATATGGATATCTTGGCTATGGTGATGGTTTCCCAGGGGTATACCTGGGAAATCAAAGCATATGAAATTATTCAGTTTAAATCTATGCAGTTTATTGTGTGCCAATTGTACCTCAATACAGTTTTTAAAAGAAAACGGAAAGAAGGAATCTTCCCCCCCAACTCTTGTCCCACGATGAAAACCACAGAACTTTAAAATTTATAGACATATAAATGTTAAAAGAAATTTGAGACTGATACTTTGTGTTCCAAATGAGGAAATCACCCCTCAGACAAAAGAGGGGATTTGCCTAAGGTCACAGTGCTGTTGGCTGCAGTTTCAAGTTCCTGTGTCTTTATTCCTACAAGCTGCATGCTAAGTCACTTCATGTCAAACTCTTTGCAACCCTATGGACCATAGCCCAACAGGCTCCTTTGTCCATGGGATTCTCCAGCAAGAATACTGGAGTTGGTTGCCATGCCCTTCTCCAGGTGAAACTGCATCGAAACTGCATCTCTTATGTCTCCAGCAGGTGAATTCTTCACCACTAGCGCTACTTGGGAAACCCCTACTTACTATTACTCTCTGCAGAAATATGCCTCTTTTTGTAATTACAAAGGAAACATGTTCAAAGTATTTCAGGATCAATTAATCTGATTGAAAGTGTGATTTAAATGTAGACAAATATAGGTCTTAATTAAGATGAAGGACATCTAAAACTCTGATTTTAAAAAAGCCACAGTCTTTCTGGCCTAAAGAACTTGAGGGTGGAGTTTGGAATAATCACAGACTCTGGAAAGTGAGTGGGGGAATCCTGCCTCTGGCATGTGGAACCAGGCCACATGTTAGGTGAGAAGTTGATGGTATGGTGTTATAATGAAAGCGGTATTTCTAGAAAGATCAGTCATCAACTAACCCTAGAAGCAAGTTGAATCTCATGATAGATCTTGATAAGGAAGAATAGGTATACCTCAATGAAAAGAAACACAAAAGAAGGACATTGGGAGGATGTTGACATGCTAGGCGGTATGTTTCTCCAGGGATTCAGCTCTCTAAGAAGCCATCTCCATTCCCCTCTCTATCAGGCTTGGAGGAAAGGAATGGTCTATAGATGGGTAAACAGTGTCCTTAGCATGGGCTAAGCTCAAGCCCATTTATGCATGGAGAGTGCATAAATGAGAACCCGAAGGTCTGAAAGCAGACTTATATAACCATTTGAAGTGTATTTCTTTTTCCACAGGAGAGTTGGAAGCACTGCCCTCAATCAAACTAAGCTGTTTCATGGCCTCGTTTAACAAGTAAATGAAATCTCACGGCCATCCCATAGTTTCAGCTTTCATCCTGGCCATCATAATCTGCCTGGCAAACTTGGAAATGAGGTGTAGAATAACACATTTAGTTTTAGCATGAGCACTGGTTCTTGGGCCCATCAGTCAACCCTGGTATACTCCAGAGTGTTCCTGGAAGGGTTTTCAGCACCAAAAGTGTTTTCTGAAGGCAAATCCTATACAAATAGAGGAGAGAGTGTCTTGATTTTATTTAAGTGCCATACGTCTCAAGATAATCCAAGTTGTCTCTGTCACTAACAAGCCCTGCTTCCTGTCAAGATTATCTGCCCAGGTATATCCTCAGCAATCCTCAAAGTCTACAGACTCTAAAGTAGATTAAAGTACATATGTGTATGTACATGTACAAGCAGCTGAAAACCAGATTTGGACAACATCTGCCAAGTTATCTGAGCAGGTCCTCAGTCAACAAGAGCTGTTTTTGGAGATGCAATATTTCTCTTGGGTTGAGAGCCCTCTCAAGGACATTATATCAAGTTTACAATAAATATCTGTTAAATGGATTATGTCTCCAGTAACAGTTAAACATCCTCTTGTGTCTCATCAATTGGCTTAATGAGACTGAAGGGCAATGAATGGCTGCTGAGCAGTAAAATTTTGTCCAGGAATCAGAGAAGGCTTCCTTAACACAGTGGCCTGAAGGATGAAGAGAATGCATCCAAGTTCAAGAGACGGAATTGACCTTTGAGGCAAAGGAAATGTTATTTGAAGGCCTGGGGCATGTGGCTAGGCCAGGGCAAATGAGAAGTGATAAAATGAGGCTGGAGGGCGAGCCAGCTAGTCAAGACCAAAGACAAGGGCTGGGGAATGCATCCACCTCACTGGCAGCAGGAACTGTGAAGTTCAAGGCAAAGAGTTTGGGAACAGAAAGGGAAAAAGACCTGGGTCCAATAATTAAATTTACCAGTGAAGTCCACCACTACCATATCCTTTTAAGAATTAAAAAAAAAAAGATAGGTGATTTTAAATTGTTTGAAAATAACTACAGATTTAAGAAAATGAAAATAGTGATAACCTTACTTTTCCTCTGAAACACTAAATACCAGAACAAATGGAACATGGTATGCTAGGTTGAATCATATCCTTGCCACAAGATATCTCCATTCCAACCCTCAGAACCTGGGAATATATTATCTCCCAAGGTATAAGGGACTTTGCAGATGTCATTAGTTAAGGATTTTGAGGTGAGATGATTCTAGAGTACTCAAGTGGACTCAGTGTAATCATAAGGGCCCTTATAAGAGAAAGGCAGAAAGATCCAAATCAGAAAGAGATGAGATGATGGAAGCAGAGATCAGAGAGAAGAGAAGATGCTATGATGCTGGCTTTGAAGATGAAAGAAGAGACCCCAAGTCTAAATGTGAGTGTCTTCCCATAAGATGGAAAAGACAAGCAAACAGATATTCCTCGGGGCTTCCAAAAAGAACCAGCCCTGCTGACACTTTTATCTTAGTCCAGTGAAATTGATTTCAGACCTCCAACAACCAAAACTGTAAGATAGAATGTCACTGTTGTTTTAAGCCACTGTCTAGTAATTTGTTAAAGGAGAAAGAGGATGCTGATATACATGATATAAAGACATTTGAAGGGGAAAATTTGTGACTTAAATGTATTTAAATAGTAAGTTGCTTTTAATGGATGAAAGAAACAGAAAAATAGGAAGTCAAGGACTCAGGAAATATACTTATTTACAGCAATTTGATTGACCAAAACTGTTTTAAGGTAGTTTTAATGAAGAATACAACTTTGTTTTATAACACCCTTCCATGCTACTGAATTTTTATGATCAAATTTTTGGTTGACTATATCTTCAAGTAATTTTTTAAGAAAGCACATCTGGATGTTATTCCTGAGTTTTTATGTATCTAGAAAGATACGTTTATTGCTATAGTACATCTGTATTAGTTTGACTTATTTTAAATTTTTAGGCCAAAATATTTTGTTCTTAAATATAACTTTAAACTTTTCATGTTAAACAATAAGGAATAAAAATCAATAAGCTTTGTGTTAAACCTCAGATATTTAGAAAAGATTCAAAAAAAGAGCTAAACATAAAATAGTTCAGAATAGGGTTGGTTATAGCTATGGTCAGGTAAAAAGTGAAATCAGTCAAATGGAGAGACTTTTGCCATATCCAATTTTTAGAAGAGAATAAAACAAAAATGTTTGGCAAAACCAGTACAATATTGTAAAGTTTAAAAACAAAATAAAATTAAAAAAAAAAAACGAAAATATGTGAGAGAGAGAGGGAAGACTAACATTAATAAAAATATCTTTACAATCACGATTAAACCTTTGCATTTAAAAAGAATGGACAATATCTAAGTAGAACTATAAGGCTCAAACTTCTCAGGACTCCTTTAAACACTTAAAATGTATTGAGGAACCAAAACACCTTAGTTAATGTTTGTCATATATGTTAATATTTACCATCTTAGAAATTGAAACTAGGAATTTTTTGAATTAGAAATTGTTTTCTTTTTTTGTTAATGTATAGTTGACTTAGGACTAGGAATATTTAAAGTACACAGGTGTGAGGGTACTACATGGGCTTTTCTGTCCATGGAGTTCTCCAGGCAAGAACACAGGAGTGGGGTGCCATCCCCTCCTCCAAGGGATCTTCCTGACCCAGGGAGTGAACCTTCGTTTCTTCTGTCTCCTACACTGGCAGGCAGATTTCCGACCACTAGCACCACCTGGAGAAGGAAATGGCAACCCAGTGTTCTTGCCTGGAGAATCCCAGGGATGGAGGAGCCTGATGGGCTGCCCTCTATGGGGTCACACAGAGTTGGACACGACTGAAACAACTTAGTAGCAGCAACAGCACCACCTGGGAAGCCCTGAGCTTCCCTGATGGCTCCAATGGTAACGAACCTGCCTGCAGTGCATGTGTTGTAGCAGATAATATAGAAGGCAGAGCAGAGAAACTTGGTCTTTGGGGATAATAAGAGATAAGAACGTGAAAGTCAGGAGGTTACGGCTGCCTGAGGTTCACTCTGTCTCTGCACTGTCAAGTTATCAATGGACTTCCTTATAGTGTAAGTCATTTTGGGTTAGATTTCTGTTATTTTTAGCATCAAGAGCTCTAACTGGTCCAGTAGTCTTTGGCGTGAAAGTGTTAGCTACTCAATCATGTCCTACTCTTTGTGACCCCGGTGGACTGAAGCCCACCAGACCCCTCTGTTCATGGAATTATCTAAGCAAGGATACTGGAGTGGATAGCCATTCCCTTCTCAAGGGGTTCTTCCTGACCTAGGAATTGAATCCAGGTCTTCTGCATTGCAGGCAGATTCTTTATTGTCTGAGCCACCAGGAAAGACCAGTCTATGCTGCAACTCTACCATACTTGTATAACCAGTCTTGTTTAGATGGATAATTAAGTTGCTTACAACCTTTGACTATTTACAAACAAGGGGTCATGAATACTTTTGTATATGTTTACTTGGTCGCATGACTTTGAGACCAAGCTTGAATATATTTGGAGAAATAAATCAAATTGTTATCCAAAAAGAAATGTAGTTTTAGCAAGAGTTTCCAAATCTCCCTCTATATAACTTGTATCAATTTTTACACATATTCACAAAATATGAGAACGTCTGTTTCTCAAAGATTCTTTGACAAGGTGTTAGCAAAGTTTCTGATCATCAAAGATTTTGTTTCCAGGAGCAATATTTAAAGTTAATAAAGGTATCATAAAATAGGTACCCCTAACTGCTTTTGTGTAATTATGTATAATCTTTCTGGAAGCAGTTAGGCAACATGAATCAAGAAATTTAAATTGACTTTTAAAATGGAGATATAGTTGCCACACAGCATTATGTAACTTTGAAGTGTACAACATGTTTATTTGATACACACGTTATATTGCAATGTTATTACCCCTGTAGCATTAGCTAACACCTTCATCACCTCACACAATTATTATTTCTTTCTTCTGGTGAAAACATTTAAGATCTAGCCTCTCCACTTTGGACACTCGGTTATGAGGAAAATTTTAGAGATGTGGATAGTCGTTTATACTTAACAAAACATTGAGCTATTACTTTTAAAAATACTGAGAATAAGAACGAGTTGCAAAATAAGTTATGGCTTATCCATAGGATGAATATTATCAAGACATTAAATAAATACCTTGTTTTTGAAAAACAATAATAGTGAATTTGCTTCTTGTTGTCATTGTTCAGTTGTGTCCAACTCTTTGTGACCCCATGGGACTGCAATACACCAGGTTTCCTGTCCTTCACCATCTCCTGGAATTTGCTCAAACTCATGTCCATTGAGTTGGTGATGCCATCCAACCATCTCATCCTCTGTTGTCCCCTTCTCTTCCTGACCTCAATCTTTCCCAGCATCAGGGTCTTTTCCAATAAGTCAGCTCTTCACATCAGGTGGCCAAAGTTTTGGTGCTTTGGCTTCAGCATCAGTCCTTCCAATGAATATTCAAGGCTGATTTCTTTTAGGATTGACTGATTTGATCTCCTTGCTGTCCAAGGGATTCTCAAGAGTCTTCTCCAGCACTGCTTCTTATAGAAGGTTAAATAAGCATTCATATAAAGTAACATGCTAATTTTGAAAGTATACATACTTATACACACATATGTATATGTATTCCTCTGTATTTGACATAAATATATGTACAAATATGATTTGTATATCTATATGTGCATAGAGGTCTTAAAGGATTTATGCACAAAAATATTCTCACTTTTCTTTTCTTGGCAGATTTAGCAGTAATTGATTCTTAGTATCTTCTTAAAAATCTTCTACATTTCTAAAACTCCATGTAATGAACATGTGTTATTTCATAATCAGAAAAATGTTCCCTTCTTTTACTATTCCTTGACTTTAGCTTGACAAGGAATTTGAATTCATAATTAATTGGAGGAAGGGAAATGGAACATCATGAAACTTTCTGGTTCATGAAACTTTCAACGTGAGTGAAAAATGAATATTCTCTAACATTTCTGACATGCTGATCTCTCTACTTAAGACTCTCCATTTTTTAACTTGTTAGGCCATGAAAATACTCATTACCTACTTCAAAAACCTCTGCCAAAGCTCATACAGATTTTTGGTGAAATAATTTAACATAGCAATATGAAACTCCAAAGTACAGGACGCATATGAGAGGAAGTTAATATCTAAAATATAGATTTATATGAATAGTTTAATATTTTATTCATTCAGTTTCATCCTTTCATTTCTGGTTGTATTATATACCATAATAATGAGTTATACAGATTGTTATCCTTAAAATGGGAAAATAGACATTCATACAAATAAATGTAAATTGTGACTGAAAAATGTCACTACGGGAGAGAAACAGCATAAGTAAGGTCTGTAAAGCATGAACTCTGGAGTCTGATGCCTGAGATTGATCCCTTCTATCAGAGACTAACTATATGACCCTGGGAAAATTACTTAACTTCTAGGTCCTCAGTTTGCTGATATATAAAATGGAAAAATTTTAAAGTATTTATTTCATAGGATTGTTATAAGTAATGATTAGGCTAATTAAAATATTAGCTCAATCAATATTTACAGCAATCCTATGAAATAGGATTATGTAATTTTACATTTGACACATAGCAACTTCTAGTTAAATGTTTCATAAATGAGAGAACAGAATGAAGTACAAGTATAAAGAGCATTGAATAAGGAGAAATAAATGACTGTTGATAGCCAGAGAAGTCCTTCTTGCATGTCTGGTGACTGAAAGGTAAGAGCTCCCTACGTGAGGGACATGGGCTGAGGAAACTGTGTAAAATTAAAGTGCAACATGGAGAAAAGTAAGGACAGACAATGGTGGGTATGTTTGGCCACATTAAATATTGGGGTTTTATTTTACTAAAGTGTTATACAGAAAGTGTGACTTGATCAGGTTTCTCTTTGGAGAAAAACATTATTACTCTGACTATGGAGTAAAGACTGGAAGAAGACAATTGACTCTAGGGAAAGTCTGTTAGAAAGTGATACAGTATTCTAGGCGAAAGTGTGATAGCTTGAACAAGGACAGAGGCAGTAGAGAAGAAAAAGGGACACACGGAAAAGCATCAGGAGGAAAAACCCTTCCTAGTGGTAGACCAGGCTTCCTTGTGGCTCAGATGATAAAGGATCTGCTATAATGTGGGAGACCCGGGTTCAATCCCCGGGCCAGGAAGATCCCATGGAAAAGAGAATGGCAACCCACTTCAGTATTCTTGCCTGGAGAATCCCATGGATAGAGGAGCCTGGTGGGCTGCAGTCTATGGGGTCACAAAGAGTTGGACACGACTGAGCGACTAACAGTTCACTTCAGTGGTAGATCAGGTACTGAGAATAAGACCAAGGGAAAAGATAAGGTTAATTCCCAGGTTTCTGGAGCTGTTGAGTCAAGGACCACTGAGGGAAAAGACTAGAATTAGCAAGTAGAGAATGACTTTGAATCTAAATAAGCTGAGTTTGTGATAACTTTGAATTATCCAAGTAAAAATATTAAGTAGGCAGTTAGTTATATGAATCCGGAGCTCAAGAGGATTGCAAAGCTGAACTGTAATATCGTTTTATTACATAATGGATATTAAAACTAAATTGGAAAATTTTAATTATAATGTGGGAAAAGGTAAAGGAATAGAAACAAGTATAGATGGAAATGTGGGATAAAGGAAGGGTTGTCAGAGTTTGTTTCAATGGAGAGCATCAAAAATTGATAAGAAAGAGCTATTTGAGAGGATGTTAAATATACAAGACAAAGAAAGTATAATCAGTAGCACAGGGTTTTTGAGTAGGCAAATAAATGAATTAGCATTAAAGAAAAGACTTCTATTGAGACCAAGAGAAAAGGAGAAAGAATGGATCCTGAGCCTGTAGAATATTAGCCCGTTCTTGTTCATCCTGCCCAATCAACATATCATTGGTGTGATGGATGCGTATGATGTTCTGTGGGCTCCTGGTCCCTTCATACCTGATTATGAAAGAAGGAATATGAGTTAGCAAAGCCCTAGGTAGGGCAACTGCTACTGCTACTGCTAAGTCGCTTCAGTTGTGTCCGACTCTGTGCGACTCCATAGACTGCAGCCCACCAGGCTCCCTTGTCCCTGGGATTCTCCAGGCAAGAACACTGGAGTGGGTTGCCATTTCCTTCTCCAATGCATGAAAGTGAAAAGTGAAAGTGAAGTCGTGTCCGCCTCTTCCAGACCCCATGGACTGCAGCCTACCAGACTCCTCCGTCCATGCGATTTTCCAGGCAAGAGTACTGGAGTGGGGTGCCATTGCCTTCTCGGAGGTAGGGCAAACATATTCATAAATATTTGTCCATTCCATAAAAATATGAACTATTTCTGATCATCTCTGGTTGCTGCTGCTGCTGCTACTAAGTCGCTTCAGTCGTGTCTGACTCTGTGCAACCCCATAGACAGCAGCCCATCAGGCTCCCCTGTCCCTGGGATTCTCCAGGCAAGAATACTGGAGTGGGGTGCCATTTCCTTCTCCAGTGCGTGAAAGTGAAAAGTGAAAGTGAAGTCGCTGAGTCCTGTCCGACTCGTAGTGACCCCATGGACTGCAGCCCACCAGGCTCCTCCGTCCATGGGATTTTCCAGGCAAGAGAACTGGAATGGTCTCCGACTTCTCTGATTAGAATTCAGAAACACACACACACACACACACACATTCACCAAATTAATGGCCCAGTGTCATTTAACTGAGGCTTTCTATATCTGTTTTAGCAGCAAATGAAACATCTGGCACAACGGCTGCCAACAGGGCTACTATATGTATGAGCTTGCAGTGATCTAAAGTTATTCTCCAGGTCCATCAGTATCTGAAGAGGCCATACTGACAAATCAAAAGGAGATAAGGAAATGACAAGGGAGCACCACCCCACTGTCTCTGCTGTGCTCACTCTACCCTTGCCCCAGAATATGGTAGCCAGGGAAGTTTCAAAGGTTCCTATTAGGCTGTCTTCAGTATATGATCTCTTACCAAATAAGCCAAATACTCAAAGAAAGAATTATCCCAACTATAAGTATGTTCATCCTACTATACATTAGGGAAATGACCACAGAGTAGACCAGTAGAACCAATGGACCCATTAGAAAGTAGATTTTAGAACTCTGTTTATTATCTAACCCTCATAAATCAGCATTCTAGCAGGGGAACCATCATGATGCTCTGGTTCTCCAAGCATCAAATTCAACTTACTTGTGTCCAATAGTCCTTGAAATATCTGAGCATTTCCCTCTCCTGAGTGTGTAGTCATCTGAGTAAATGATACAGGTTCTTCTGCGGAGGCACAGTGAAATCATTACAATATGCAATTGCCAGGGAGTTGCTGTGACCTTTCTCCTAGAGGCCACCCTTTAGTCAGTGGTTCCAGATCCGAAAATTGGCTCAGGTCTAAGAAGTGAGCAAGGAATTATGACTTACTGGATTAACTACCTTCAGCTTCCTGCCCCTCCTCATGCCCTCTCATTATAGAAGTTAAATGGCACATCCATTTTGTCCCTAGATCCCCATACTCTATTAAGCCTGCTCCACAACTTCTGAAAATGTTCTTAAAGTTTCTTTAAATGCTAGATATAGATCTACAATATGATTTAGCTAACAGAAATGAATGCACATGTTCATAACAAAGCTTGTGCATAAATGTTCATAACAGCTTTATCTGTAATACCCAAAAGCTGAAAAAAATATATATATCCACCAGCTTCTGAATGTATAAACATGGTGGTCTATTCATACTCAGCAATACAATGGACTATTAATACATGAAATAAACTAAAATATGAAACATCATGGGTGGAAAGCTACACAAAAATGAAAGCAATCAAGCACAAAAGCAATTTCATATAAATTCTAAAAAAGAAAACTATAGTTCCAGAAATACCTGTAATCACCTAAAGCTACAGATTAAAGGAGAACAGTTTTCAAAGATGCATGATGAAATGTTTATAATATTAGAAATATTCTGTTTCTTGCTTATGGAATGATAACTTTATATATTGAGTTGGTCAAAGGTTTATACTGATTTTTCAGAGATCTTAAGGAAAAACCTGAACAAACCTTTGGCCAACCCAGTTCAGTTCAGTTCAGTCACTCAGTCATGTCCAACTCTTTGCGACCCCATGAATTGCAGCACACCAGGCCTCCCTGTCCATCACCAGCTCCCGGAGTTCACACAAACTCATGTCCATTGAGTCGGTGATGTCATCCATCCGTCTCATCCTCTGTCGTCCCCTTCTCCTCCTGCCCCCAATCCCTCCCAGCATCAGAGTCTTTTCCAATGAGTCAACTCTTTGCATGAGGTGGCCAAAGGATTGGAGTTTCAGCTTTAGCATCAGTTCTTCCAATGAACACCCAAGACTGATCTCCTTTAGGATGGACTGGTTGGATCTCCTTGCAGTCCAAGGAACTCTCAAGAGTATTCTCCAACAGTTCAGAAGCATCTATTCTTTGGCACTCAGCTTTCTTCACAGTCCAACTCTTACATCCATACATGACCACTGGAAAAACCATAGCCTTGACTAGATGGACCTTTGTTGGCAAAGTAATATCTCTGCTTTTCAATATGCTATCTAGGTTGGTCATAACTTCCCTTCCAAGGAGTAAGCATCTTTTAATTTCATGGCTGCAATCACCATCTGCAGTGATTTTGGAGCCACAAAAAATAAAGTCTGACACTGTTTCCCCATCTATTTCCCATAAAGTGATGGGACCAGAAGCCATGATCTTTGTTTTCTGAATGTTGAACTTTAAGCCAATTTTTTCACTCTCCTCTTTCACTTTCATCAAGAGGCTTTTTAGTTCCTCTTCACTTTCTGCCATTAGGGTGGTGTCATCTGCATATCTGAGGTTATGGATATTTCTCCCAGCAATCTTGATTCCAGCTTGTGCTTCTTCCAGTTCAGCGTTTCTCATGATATACTCTGCATATAGTTAAATAAGCAGGGTGACAATATACAGCCTTGATGTACTCCTTTTCCTATTTGGATCCAGTCTGTTGTTCCATGTCCAGTTTTAACTGTTGCTTCCTGTCCTGCATACAGGTTTCTCAAGAGGCAGGTCAGGTGCTCTGGTATTCCTATCTCTTTCAGAATTTCCCACAGTTTATTGTGATCCACACAGTCAAAGGCTTTGGCATAGTCAATAAAGCAGAAATAGATGTTTTTCTGGAACTCTCTTCCTTTTTCCATGATCCAGCAGATGTTGGCAATTTGATCTGTGGTTCCTCTGCCTTTTCTAAAACCAGCTTGAACATCTGGAAGTTCACGGTTCATGTATTGCTGAAGCCTGGGTGGAGAATTTTGAGCATTACTTTACTAGCGTGAGAGATGAGTGCAATTGTGTGGTAGTTTGAGCATTCTTTGACATTGCTTTTCTTTGAGATTGGAATGAAAACTGACCTTTTCCAGTCCTGTAGCACTGCTGAGTTTTCCAAATTTGCTGGCATATTGAGTGCAGCACTTTCACAGCATCATCTTTCAGGATTTGAAATAGCTCCACTGCAATTCCATCACCTCCACTAGCTTTGTTCATAGTGATGTTTTCTAAGGTCCACTTGACTTCACATTCCAGGATGTCTGGCTCTAGGTGAGTGATCACACCATCGTGATTATCTGGGTCATGAAGATCTTTGTACAGTTCTTCTGTGTATTCTTGCCACCTCTTCTCAATATCTTCTGCTTCTGTTAGGTCCATACCATTTCTGTCCTTTATCGAGCCCATCTTTGTATGAAATGTTCCCTTGGTAGCTCTAATTTTCTTTTTTTTTTTATTCAGCATTTTATTTATTTATTTTTTTAAGGATTCTTATTTATTTATTTACTTTGCAATATTGTATTGGGAGATCTCTAGTCTTTCCCATTCTGTTGTTTTCCTCTAGTTCTTTGCATTGATCGCTGAGGAAGGCTTTCTTATCTCTCCTTGCTATTCTTTGGAACTCTGCATTCAAATGGGAATATCTTTCCTTTTCTCCTTTGCTTTTTGCTTCTCTTCTTTTCACAGCTATTTCTAAGACCAACCCAGTAACTGCCAAAATTCATCAAACTCCACTTAAAATGGATTTCATTGTATGTAATTATACTTCAGTAAAGCTGGAAGGAAAGGACGCTGTGCTAAGTACTAATGAAATAAAAATATACAAAAACACAAAAACTGAATGCCTGTACTAAATGTATAGTTTTGCAAACATGAGAAAAATACATACAAATATGTTTAATAGATAACACAATATAAGTTGCACCATGAAACAAGTGCAAAATGTTATGAGGATTTAGAGGTGGAAGTGGTCACTTCCATTTGGGGAGCACTTGACAGAGCTTATGGAAAGAGGGTAACATGTGAATTATATTCTAACATATGAGCTAGATAGCCTATAGAAGCAGAAATTTCAGGAGAACTGAATTAAGATGACATTTATCTTGATTTATATTTATAAAGTCCATGGAGTATACTTGAAAAATGTTTTGTTGTTCAGTCGCTAAGTCATGTCTGACTCTGTGACCCCATGGACTGCAGCACTCCAGGCTTCCCTGTCCATCACCATCTCCCAGAGATTATTCAAACTCATGTCCATTGAGTCACTAATGCCATCCATCTCAACCTCTGATGTCTCCTTCTCCTGCCCTCAATCTTTCCCAACATCAGGGTCTTTTCCAGTGAGTCAGCTGTTCAAATCACGTGGCCAAAGCATTGGAGGTTCAGCTTCAGCATCAGCATCAGTCCTTCCAATGATTATTCAGGGTTGATTTCCTTTAGGATTGACTGGGTTGATTTCCTTGCTGTCCAAGAGACTCTCAAGAGTCTTCTTCAACACTACAATTTGAAAGCATCAGTTCTTCAGTGCTCAGCCTTCTTTATGGTCAAGCTTTAACATGCAAAGGGACATAAATTTCATGTAAGAAATTTTTCAGAGATAAGACAATGAAGACCAATTAGAGCCAAGTCATGGATCTCCTATGATTCTGATGTGTAAGTCACCAAGTGCTAAGAGTTGTGTGGCCAGAACTTTGTTTCAGATGAAGATTACACGGGTGGCTCAGGGAAGAATGGATTGAACAAGAGGCATGGAAGGAAGCTAGGATATGCTACTGAAATTTTTCCAGTTCAGCATGCTGAGATGAGAGTGGATGAGAAAAGAAATACTTAGGAGAGTTTGCAGAATAAGAAATTGGGAGCCTACTGGATATCTTGGTGGAAATGAAAGATGAGAAGGATAATCCCAAAGAATAAATTGCCCTCAATCAAATTAAGTTGACTCAATTAATATTGAGCAGAATTATTATCAGAAGTCTCTGAAAATTAAAGTTGGTTTGAGAAGGGGCTCTTGGATAAGGTGATTACTTTTTCACTCAGTGAATAGTTATGGAGGGTCAGCTGTGCACCAGAGAAGATAGGCTGGAGACACAGTGAGGAACCAGACAGATAAATTATTCATCCTAAAGGGGTCTATATTCTTGTTTGAGAAGATGGAAAATAAACATGTAAATGTATGTGGTTTATTTTAAATATAAGATAATTCATCGCAATTAGGAAATTGTGCCTTCAGGAGAGTATTTCTCTCAATGGAATGTTAGACATCAAATTCTGTTTATGGAATCAGCAATTGATTGAAAAGGAGCTAGTGGGCATAGAATGCTACTGAAAAGGAAACACAGCAGCAATTTAAAGAAGATACAAAAATGTTAATTGGAAAAAAAAGCAAGAAATTGGAAACAAAGTTCTTGAAGACGTAAAATAACTGGAAATAATTAGTAGAGTAAGTTCTACAAAAGAGATGCATTGTGAGCATGGTATAAGCCACTGGCTTTGAGAAGAAAAATGAATCTTCTTTCTCCACTGTTAAGACTTTATAAAAATTAAGATTAAGATGACAGGTGAAAATACAAAGAAAATGCAAGGGGGGAAATACCTGACCTGAAGGAATATGAGTTGGAAATAGGTTGACTTTTTTTAGATGGTGTGAATAAAAGTTTTCACCTTGGTGAAAATAAAAGACATGGATTGGTTTCCTGATTTGAAGACAGCAAAACATTTAGGGAATGGCAGCTATGAAGACCCTGGCTCTGCATCATGACAGTTGACTAGCAGGATTGGCTGGGAGCTCGCCAAAGGTTATTTTCTTTGAATTTTTAAGCACCTGCATAAACATGATTTTCTCCAGCAATCCAAGAGTTGCTGTCTGTTGTTTAGTGGCTAAGTCATTTCCAAATTTTTGTGACCCCATGGACAGTAGCACACCAGGCTCCTCTGTCCATGAGATTTCTCAGGCCAGAATACTGGAGTGGGTTGCCATTTCCTTCTCCAGGGGATCTTCCTGACCCCAGGGATCGAACCTGCATCCCCTGCATTGTCAGGCAGATTCTTTACCACTGAGCCACCAGGAAAGCTAACCCAAGAGAGGAGGATATAAAAAATTCAGGTTGTGGGCCAAAATTAAATCTAATTAAATACATAAAAAAATTTAAAATATGGAAGAAAGTCAAGGGCATCAGGTATATAAAGGTGTTATTGAAATGGATGATAACAACGTACTCAAATATAAGTTGAAAATTCAGTCTCGGGGAGAAGTCCATGGTAAAGTGGTAAGGTGATAAAAATAAGACAGTAGTAAAAGTGGAAAGTAAGAAGGTCCTAGACAGAAAGGAATAGCAGAAACTAGGGTAAAGGGTTACAGAAGTTCCTAGAAATAATAGAGTCAGGATAAGGTGTTAGGCCTTAATTAAAAGTATCATATACAGTAAGGGTTTCAAAAGTACTTTTCAAATTTCAGTCCTCTGTTTATTTACAGATCTCTATGTGAAATCCTAAAGTGCTAATTAAAGTCTTTATAAACATTTGCACATAGTAATTTCACAATTCTTTGAGGAGATAAGAAGAAGCACTTCATCTTTTAAAACAGTTTATTTTTACAAGTGATAGTTATAAACGTGAAGTTAGAAAAAAGGAACTTCAGATGCCTTCTCTGCAGCAACAGTCTCTTTTTTGGCCAGAAAAGGATGATGATGGGATTGGATTACAGACTAGAAAATTCCTAAATGGGTCCCATGCTACATTTATGATGATTGAATTAAATTCCATTACCCCTGGGGTTTGGTAATCAACTAGGGGAACAAACAAAAACTAAAGAAATAGAAGAGAACATTCTCTCCTAACACTCTGCTTCTCAGAAGTACAGAAAATGAATTTTTAAGAGCTATATTATTTTGACTGGAAGAAACAAAACTCTGGCAAGGCAGCAGGTGGTTATTGTTTTGAAACAAAAATAAACACAAATCCCCATAGCTTAAAATTCAGTGTAACTGAGTATCAATATCTCTTGGGTATTGATGTCCAAGGGTGAGCTCTGAAATGCTAATACAGTGAGTGACTTTATACTTTGGATCACATATTCAAAGCCATCAGCCAAAAGTCCAAGAAACAGAACATCCTTCCCTCCTTGTCTTATAAAAGACACATTTTTGAAACTGACATCTATTGGGCAACATCCACTGTAAACTTGCTAAGTCACTGCAGTCCTGTCCAACTCTGTGCGACCCCATAGACGGCAGCCCACCAGGCTCCCCCGTCCCTGAGATTCTCCAGGCAAGAACACTGGCGTGGGTTGCCATTTCCTTCTCCAATGCAGGAAAGTGAAAAGTGAAAGTGAAGTCGCTCAGTCATGTCCCACTCTTAGCGACCCCATGGACTGCAACCTACCAGGCTCCTCCGTCCATGGGATTTTCCAGGCAAGAGTACTGGAGTGGGGTGCCATTGCCTTCTCCACATTGCCATGATAATAGAGCTAAAATATCTGGTATACCAGTTCCCTGAGAGCATTGCCTTTTCCGTCACCTGGCAACACACAGCACTGTGAGGTCTACCCAGAATAATTTGCCTATTTTAGACAAACCACAGAGTAGCAAACTGACTGCACTGCTTAGTCCCATTTGGTCATATCCTTATAGAAATGTTTGTTTGATTTGTTTTCTTCTACAGGAGAAGGATTTTTTCTCTCCTTTTGTGGATTGCAGAAATTCATCCTCTTGGTGAAGTTTAGAAGTTCTGCAACAAGGTGACGGTCTACATTGACAGGTATAAAATGGAAACAGATGGATCAAGGTCTCCAAATTGCAATAGACCAGAAGACATTATTCTCAGAGAACACAACATTGGACCTGAGCGGGGTGTCACTCACATTGTATTCTATGTTGTATTCTATGTTGTGCAATGTGGTGGCCCCCTGGAGAGCAGATGACACATGAGTTGACCAGGTAAGTGTGCATGATCAAATGTTTGCTATGTGGAACAGACCATCTATTCATCATGCAAATAAGAAGAAGAGCAAACACTCACATAGTTACCACTTCTGCCTGGCACTCCTCGAACCCTATGGGAAACGCAACACTATTATCTCATTTTACACATAAAGAATCTGAGTTAACAAGAGATTATGTGCATGGCCCTGGGTCATAAAGCTAATCAGTGGCAGAGCCAAGGTTTGAAACCAGGTAATCTGCCTCCAAAATCTGGGTTCATCCGCTTTCTAAGTAGAGGTCCTGGTTTTTCCCCAAAAATCAAAGTAAAATAACACATACACATACACACACACACACACAAAGCTTAGAGTTCTTGAGACCTGCAATGAAAGAAATGTTTGTAATGGTACTTGATTTATTATCCAGGCTGGGTCTTTCAAAAGAAAGTACTAGATAAATTTTTCTAGTATCTTTTTAAAATATTTTTAAAATAAATAAATTGACAGTGGATTGGAGAGAGCAAATTTAATTATGAAGCAATTACTTCTTCCCTCTTTATAAGGTAACATCCAATCGGCATCAAAAAAAGAAACCTTTCTGGTTTCTTTAGAGAGGATTATCACATCCTACTCTTCACTTGCATTTTTCTTCTCTTAAATGGAACACAGCAAAAGGAAAATATGGGCTGTAGTTTGCCATATGTTTCTTTACCTTTATCATGATAAAGTTAAAGTTAATAAACAACAAAAGAGAAATACATGAAAACTTAGATGTATAAAGAATAAAACAAATATCCTAAAAGGGAGGCCATTACTGGTACAATTACTTTTCTGTTGATTTTATTCACATGCTTTTTTGTCCCTTATCTGATAATAGCCAATTAAATTAAAATTTTCAGGAACATAAGAGAACTTTTCACAATATGTTATACAGAATTTTAAAATATAATTTGCTTTTATCAAACACAGAAACTATTTTCCTTGAGTTAAAACGAGCATTGCTGATTTAAATGTGCCAGGTAACCACAGAGTACAGTTTTTTCCAGCAAGATGTATCTTCTACTTGACAATGTTCATATATCATTCTTAGACCCTGACAGATAACATGATTGTAAAGATTTTACAACCACACTAGTAATGTATGTCAAGGTTCACATAAAAGGAACTCAGCAATTTGTAGAAGGCTTCGCAATAAAATGCAGCACACCTCCACCTG
The DNA here is from genome assembly GCF_029407905.1 of Bubalus kerabau. Lineage (NCBI taxonomy): Eukaryota > Metazoa > Chordata > Mammalia > Artiodactyla > Bovidae > Bubalus > Bubalus kerabau. The sequence goes on from NC_073635.1 coordinate 52,178,629, forward strand.
AAATAGCGATTGTTAAAGACTGGGAGATACAGGCATTCGGATGAATATTGCTTGCAAAAGTCAAAGGTAGCAAACACACTTTTGGATTCAACTTGACTCTGTACCCCAAAATCAAAGTCACAAAGCAAGCATGAAGACATTATCTTCAGAAGGCAATGATAAATGTTTCTGTCATGAAAGCTTCTAAGAATACAAACATTTCCCACTTCAGTTTAAAAGTGCCAAAAAGCAAAAATGCCTTAACACAAACTAAAATTCTTCCTAGAAAAAATTTTGTTGATTTTTCAAGAGGTTGATATAGGAAGCTTTAATTGGACAGAGTATTAAAGCCACTTATTGGAAAGCTCAAAAACCACAGGATTGTTTCTATTGATCAGGAAGAAAAGCTGAGGCTGTATGCAATTTATTTTGCCATCACTATGAGTGTGCAAGGGAATTGCACTCAAGAGTATCAAAAATATTAATATTCAGATTCTTTAGGAGAAAATGACACTGGTCTCCAGTTGCAAGGAAGAGTACACCCTGAGCCCATAGCTGGCTGGGCTCTCTACCCCAAAGAGAAAGTCTAGGATGTACTTGAGACAAGGCTTTCCCACATAGCAACTGATGGTTCTTAAAAGTATGAAATCGGATTTTTCCATCACCTTGTCTTGTATTGACCCAGCAAACAATTCATATTTTACAAAACATTCATTGAAGGGGAAATTATAGTCAAGACTGAAAAGTGAATTTGAGAAGTAAAAAGGATGGAATGTGTGTGTATGTGTGTGTGTGTTTCCTTATCTTTTTATTTGTCTAGCTGAGACCAGGAGAATGAGAAATGCCTGACTTAATAAAAAGGGATGTAATATCAAGAAGAGCTTTTCCTCATCCTTTGTTCTAGCTGGATTTGAAGGTCAGTGTGACTTTACAAACAAATGCTTCTATGAGAATCCATGACAGAAAACAAAGACAGGCAGCAAGGCACAAACAACAGGAAAGGAAGGAATCAGAAGATTTTGTTCCTTACTTTCTCCTTCCTTGTCCCTCTTGTGACCTCCCAACCTGAGCCTTCCTGCCTGAATCTTGTAGACAATGAGCAGGTGTTAGCGTTTGGTTCTTTCATTTCCAAGTAACAAAAAACCACTTGGGTTATCCCAAGGGCAGAGGTACCTTAAATATAAGGATGCTCAGTTGAAGAATCGAAGCTGCTGTGCAAAATCTTCATTTACTTTCCATCTGTCTCTCTTCATCCCTCTTTCACAATACACATCATCTCTCTTCTACTCTCTCCACCTTTTTATATCTTTTCTACTTCCTTACAATTTCAGTTTGCACAAGGCTCTGGCTAGTCACAGTCCTGATCCATGACATCCTTAAAAAAAAAAAAAAAAAAAACCTTCCTATTTTGCTTAGATTTTAGATTCTTAAGATAGAGAATGTGGTTGCCTCAATTCTTTTGTATCCACAGCTCATAAATATTTGGTCACTGTTATAACGTGAATTGTGTCCTGCCCAAAAGATACGCTGATGTCTTAACCCTCCTGAAACCTATGAATGTGACCTTATCTGGAAATAGGGTCTCTGAGCTGTAATCAAGTTAAGATGAGGTCCTTAGGATGGGCCCTTAATCCACTATGATGGGTGTCCTTATAAAAAGAGGGAAATGTGGGCTCAGGCACAGAGAGAAATTGGCCAAGTGAAGACTGAGGAAGGAATGGAGGCTACACTTCCATAAGTGATGGCATGCTCGGGGCTACCAGAAGGTGGGAGAGGCAAGGAGGCATATTCCTCTAGGGCTCCCTGCCAATACCTTAGTTTGGGGCTTCTTGCCTCCAGAACTGTGAGAGAATACATTTCTGTTGTTTCAAGCTGCTCAGCTCATGGTACTTTATTATAACCGCTCTAGGAAACTACTACAATCTGTTATTCAACCCTAATCCAAATATTTGGAGGTTGTCTTATGTCCCAAAAAATGACACTTTTGCCCTTTGGCTGAACTTGTGAAAAACTTGTTTTTCTTTTTGAAATTGTGGGAGTAAGTAGCCGATGTCCATGTCTCTTGTCAAGAACGTACCTGGTAACTATTGCTGAGAAAGATCTTCTCTAAAAAAAGGGTAGGAAAGGGATGTTATTTTCTCAGAGATACATGGTTTATTCTCCAATTTCTGTGAAAGGGGAACTTTTCAAAAGGAAGGAAAAATCTTTCTTCTAAAATTGGGACTGTTTTAGAAATTTCTTTAATATTTCCTTTTGTTTCCAAGTTCTCATACTTTTCAAAAGGGAATTTAAATACAGGAAGAATTACATATTTAACATTGAGGCATCACTCACCATTTTTTGAAGTCTTTTGTTCTTATTAGCATCATGGGAAAGCCCAAGGAATAAAAAGGTACATATGCCATCCAACATATCCTATTTGCTTCCTTCAATTTTTAAAAATTGAAATATAATTGACATATAACATCATGGAAAGTTAAGGGGTACAACTTGCTGAGTGAATACATTTACCTATTACAATATATTTCCCATGAGAAGGTTAGCCAACACCTCTATCTCATTGTATAATCACTAACACAGAAGTAGAAAAATCAAGAAAGTGAAGGTGTGGGGCAGAGAAGTAGGAGGAACTCTGAAACAATGCTGTTTAAAGAGCCAGATAGGAAAGGTTTCTGGCTTTGCGGACTCTACAATCTCTGCCACAAGATGTGGCACACATCAGACATACGCAATACACACATGAATGGGCACGGCCCTGTTACAGTCAAAATTTACAAAAACAGGAAAGGGGATTGGATTTGACCTGGAGGCCATGGTTTGCCAACCCCTGTGCTAGAGGATCAGTGCAGACACTCATGGTGGTTTTTGCTGAGGCTCTTCTTTGGTTTGCTCTCAGCATGGACATGTATAACATTCTATCCAGGAAGGCACAAATGACTTTGTCCTCTCCCTGTTCCTCCAAAAATGGGTCTCAGTCACAGTCAATTCCAGTGTAGGGGTCAGTGATAGCACCTTCAAGGCGTAGAAAGTGCCTGGTGCTTCTTGGAGTACCGAGGCCTGGTGTTCCTTGACGATGCGTTAAGACCTTCCTCTGCCACTTGGAACAACCTGGAAATGTTCAGAATTCAATGTGTGCTGGCAGTCACAATTCACTATTTGTTGACAGACTGCCACACTAATGTCCTTTGTCAGAAACAAAAGTAGCGTGTAAAGCAGAGGGAATCCTTACCATGAGCATATCTGGGTGCAAAACCCAAAACAGGTCTACAGTCCCACAGACTGAACAAATGCTTAATGGCAGTAGAATGCATGTGAGTGCCTACTGGTGTTCTCAGAGGCACAAAAAGAAGTTGGTGCCTTGTTCTATAAGAACAGGACACAATATATACTGTCACTAGCCACAGAGACACTTCATTCCTGATGCCACCCTGGTCAGTCCTCAGAGTCATTCACATGGTCAACAAAACGCACAATGACCTTGCACCCACCTACACATGCTCAGAATGTTGCTACCTGCAACAACTCATGGGTAAGGTCAAAGACTGAACAGAGATCCCACAGTTTTCTGACCTGCTGCTGCTGCTGCTAAGTCGCTTCACTCATGTCCAATTCTGTGCGACCCCATAGACAGCAGCCCAGCAGGCTCCCCTGTCCCTGGGATTCTCCAGGCAAGAACACTGGAGTGGGTTGCCATTTCCTTTCCAATGCATGAAAGTGAAAAGTGAAAGGGAAGTCATTCAGTTGTGTCCAACTCTTTGCGACCTCATGGACTGCAGCCCACCAGGCTCCTCCATTCATGGGATTTTCCAGGCAAGAGTACTGGAGTGGGTGCCATCGCCGTCTCTGAGTTTTCTGACCTACCACTGTCCAAATATCCCAAAGACCTTTGGCTATTATACTGTACAAACCTAAACCACTTCCATTTATAATAGGTGATTGCATCACACGCACACACACAGCACATTTCTGTCCTTATCTTGTCAATGATGTGCTGAATCTGGCTCTTGCCAGCTTGTCAGAAATAAATGTCAAATTTCAGAAATTTTTTAAGCCAATTGACATCATACTGTACAGCTTACAATCAGCCATAATGGAAGTATCCATTTCATGTGCATGCTAACTGGGTCCACTTATGTCCAACTCTTTGCAACCCCATGGACTGTAGCCTGCCAGGTTCCTCTGTCCATGGGATTCTCCAGGCAAGAATACTGGAGTGGGTTGCCATTTCCTCCTCCAGGGAATTTTCTTGACCCAGAGATCAAAACTGTGTCTCTCATATTTCCTGCACTGGCAGGCAGGTTCTTTACCACTAGCACCACCTGGGAAGCCAGTTTATTTCATAATCATTAGCAAATACTACATGGAGAAGACAATAGCACCCCACTCCAGTACTCTTGTCTGGAAAATCCCATGGATGGAGGAGCCTGGTGGGCTGCAGTCCACGGGGTCGCTAAGAGTTGGACACGACTGAGCAACTTCCCTTTCACTTTTCACTTCCACGCATTGGAGAAGGAAATGGCAACCCACTCCAGTGTTCTTGCCTGGAGAATCCTAGGGACGGGGGAGCCTGGTAGGCTGCCGTCTATGGGGTCGCACAGAGTCGGACACGACTGAAGCGACTTAGCAGCAGCAGCAGCAAATACTACAAATGGGGATCTTTCTCCAGGGAGCTGAATGAGAAACATTGACCACAATAGCACAGGCCCTGATGCCCAAGTGCACCAGCCAAAATGTTCTTGTCTTTTGTCCTTATTGAACTTATCAGCCACTCAATCACCAAGTTCCAGCTTCTCAGTGTCTTCGTTCCCTGACCATAGAACAATGAAATAAAATCAGCTGTTATATCTCCCACTAGAAAGAATGACAATGAAAAAAATTGGCTATTATATCTCCACCAAGAACACATCTGGTCCACACATCAGAGAATTCATCTTGTAATCCCTCATGATACTTGTACAGCAGTGACAGCCGTTAGTATCATCAGCCTGTGACCCAACCCCACCGTCTACAGTTCCTCCAAAAGGAGGCATGGCATCAAATGCTTTTAAAAGATTAAATGTAAAAGTGAGCATTTAGTAATGAGTATTTTAAAAATTCCAGACTCAGTCAAAAGGAGCACAACTCCCTAAAGAAATACTGAGTAGAACTAATTCCTTGGATAAGCTGGTTCTGCAAAGTTGAGAAGTAAGAGCAGCTGTGAATGTTGGCTTCAATCCAGGGTGGTAAGTTAGGGATGGTCTGCTGCTCTTCATGGAAACCGTTCACAACTCCACTTTTTAAGATCTGTAATAGGGATTGTTTATCCATTGTGGTTTTCCATTGATTTCTCTTTCACATAAAGGGAAATAAGCCTTGGTCTAAGTGTAAACCCTTCTAGACTGCATAACAACATAAGGAGATGAATCTTACTTTTTCGTTATTTTTATAACTGCACTCATTTGCCCTCTTGTCATAATGAGACAGAAAGAAATACTGATATGGAAGGGCTGATTTATCAATACATGATGCTTGAAATTTATACATTAAATGCAATTCTTACTAAAAAAATCATTCTCATGAGCCAGCCATAATGTCTAAATTTCTACTATTAGTATTCATGCCTTTCATTTTACAAAGTGCTATGTTAAACTATTCAAATTTTAACATGAACAAAATTACTCAAATTCTGAACAAATTATATTTTTCACACTATAATCTCTGAATGCCCAGAGATTTATTGGACTGTGATAAAAGAATATATACATGAAGCTTAGACTTGATCATGAGAGATCTTCATGGACCCAAGTTTCTTTTGAAGTGCCTCTGAAGATGGTACCAGAACAAGTTTATCTCCAGTGTTGCAAGGTAAGAGGTTAAGAACATGCTTAAAATCACACATCTAGTAAGTGGGAGAGCTGAGAGTTGAGCCAAATCTAATTTTAAAACATTAGTCTTTATCCTATATTGTGTTGCTTAGGGGAGTAGAACTGAGAAGCTTAATCTTCTCAGGTAACATGACAATAATCCCGGGAATTATGTATGGCATGTCTTTTTCCTAAATGCTAGTTTTTCCAGACTACGGAAATGTTGATCAGTGTTCTGTGAAAACCCTTGGCCAGACAAAGAATGATCTAAGAATTTTGTTGTCTATATCTTGAGACTCATGTATTAAGGTTTAAAGGGAAAGTGGTAATGATAGTTTTCATTTAATAGTACTTGTATAAGTTTACCATGGTTGCTATGACAGATGACCACAAACTGTGTGACTTAAAACAACAGAAATGCATTTCCTTAGTTCTGGAGACAGAAGTCCAACATCAAGGTGTTAGCAGCACCATGCTTCTGAAGGCTCTAGGGGAGAATCCTTTTCTTGGCTCTTCCAACTTCTGGGGTCTGCTAGCATTCCTTGGCTTGTAGCCACATCTCTGCTCTGTCTCAACATAACCTTATCCTCTTGTCTGAATTACCTACCTCTGCCCTTCTCTAACAAGGATATTTGTGATGGCATTTAGGGACCACCCAGACAATTCAGGGTAATCTTATCTCAAGAGCCTTAATGAAATTGCATCTACAAGAATCCTTTTATCATTTAAGTTACTATTTACAAGTTCCAAGGATTGATACTTAATGTCTTTGTGTCATTATTATTAAACCCACTGTAGTATTATATTTGGGCTTCCCTGATAGCTCAGGCAGTGAAGAATCTACCCACAATGCAGGAGATCTGGGTTCAATCCCTGGGTTGGGAAGATCTCCTGGAGAAGGACATTCTCCAGTATTCTTGCCTAGAAAATCCCATGGACAGAGGAGCCTGGTGGGCTACAGTACATGGGATCTCAAAGTGGAATCTATTTTTTACTCACATATAGGAGTAATTGGTCTATCTTTGAAGCAAAAGTCATGTCTAAGTCATTGTGACCCCATGGACAGTAGCCCACCCGACCCCTTTGTTCCTGGAATTCTCCAGGCAAGAATACTGGAGAATTCCCTTCTCCAGGGGATCTTCTCAACCCAGGGATCCAACCCAGGTCTCCCACATTGCAGGCAGATTCTTTACCAACTGAGTCACCAGGAAAGCCACGGTCTATCTTTGCTTCTTCAGAAAAAAATGAACAAGATACTTCTCCCCATATACCTACCACACTCCCCATTCCCTAGTCTACCCCACCCCACTTTCATATACAAATTTTCATTCCTTAATATTTTAAAAATATTGTAAAAAGGGAAACATATCAAATGCTCAGTAACAGACATGTCTACATAAACTGTGGTATATTAAAATCAACATAATAGAGCTTATAAAAATAATGTTTACAAATTGTGTTAATAACATGGAAAATCTTTATAATTTTGAGTAAAAATAAAAAGAAGATATAAAACTATAACCACAAAATGGTCTCAATTATGTAAAAAATAATTCCAGGAAAAAATGACTTCAAGGAAATAACCAAAATGTTAACTACCTACAGAAAGTAGGATCCTGGATTATTTTGATTATATTTTATAATTATAAAAGTTGTCCAAAACAACACATGTTACTTTTACAACCAGATTTTTTACAGCAATATTAAAAGCACTGAGGCCACTTACAGATAGTGTTTATTAGTTCCTTCCCCAAACCACACTAGATAACAGTACAGAGAGGTGCTTTTTTTAAGGGTATAAATCCACAAAGAAAAAGAGAACAAGAAATAAGACAATAGCAAAACAACTTTGGAAAAGAGAAAGGTATTGGATAAGAGGTAATTGATGACACAGAGCTGAGAAAAGTAACCCACCACCAGTAGCAGGAAAAAGCCAGGATGATCCACAGAAAAGCTCAGGAATTAAGGCACCTTGTTATGTGAGAGTGGAAGTTCAGATGGGCTATAAAAACAAGAGAATAAATTGAAAATCGGCACAAAATGCACTTAAAACCCCTGCGGTCTCTCCCACCCCAACAGAAGAGAGAAGTTTACTCTCTAAAAAGAGTGAACTAGAGAGATTCTGAGCTCAACGCATAAGCAGAACTGAGGGCCAGTGTATTATGTTGAAAATATGGGCATCAAGTGAGCAATGAGAGCCCTGCTCACTTCCTCCAGGATGCTGATGGAAAGGTTTATACCTTTCAAATGGGAAAATGACCAAACCAAGAGAAGAGGTGGTGTGGGGTCTGTCAGTAAAGAAGTCACTCATTGATAAACCCTTCCCAATTATGCGTAGTGACTGACCAACATTTTATTCAGTTCAGTTCAGTCTCTCAGTCCTGTCTGACTCTTTGCGACCCCATGAATCGCAGCACGCCAGGCCTCCCTGTCCATCACCAACTCCCGGAGTTCACTCAGACTCACGTCCATTGAGTCAGTGATGCCATCCAGCCATCTCATCCTCTGTCGTCCCCTTCTCCTCCTGCCCCCAATCCCTCCCAGCATCAGAGTCTTTTCCAATGAGTCAACTCTTCATATGAGGTGGCCAAAGTACTGGAGTTTCAGCTTTAGCATCAGTCCTTCCAAAGAAATCTCAGGGCTGATCTCCTTCAGAATGGACTGGTTGGATCTCCTGGCCTCATTCTTAAAAAATGAGTGGAAGTTAAGACTCATTAGTCATTTGAGGAAAGTTTTCAACGTGAAAGAGAGAAGTTAAGATAAGCAAAAAGTAAAAATAATAATAATAACTCAAGACAAACAAAAATACTGCACTAAGCAGAGATGAACATTGAGTAAACTATAATTGAAGCTGTCAGGGAGGTATGATAGTACTATACTCAATCCACAAAGTAAAACACAATTCTATACATCTAACAATACTAAGAGAGAAAACAAAAAAATCTTCAAACTTAACAAATAATATAATGGCAAAATGAAGATCTCAAAAAAATTTTGGAAGCAGAGTTAACCACTTCAGGGTGAGAGGTACAACTCTCAAACCTAACTGAGTTTCCAGTATTTCTCTTCCTGCCTTCCATCAATGCCTGCTTCCAATATATTTTGGATGGTGACTATGGTTTAAAGACTTCAGCTGGGGCATTCTAAGCCTCTCTTAGAACTGTTACAGCAAGGCACTCTAACTTCATGAGCAATGAAATTTTTTTGCCAAACTCTGCCATTTATCTGGAAATAGAAGAATAGGTTTCCCCTGTCCCCCAACTTCCCCCTCATTCTTTAATGTATTCTGTGTAGTAATTTTATAATCCTAATCACCCATAGGGTGTTTTACATTCTTTTTCCCAGGCAGCCTACACAAAATTGACTCTCTTTTTATAGCGTTTGGAAATACTAATTCAAATTAGGAAGAAGTATTGTTTGCCCAGAGGCAAACAACAGCCCCAGCAGTAACTTTCACTAACACCAGCCAGCTCCACCTACAGATACCATCTCACCCTCTAACAATTTTCAATCAGCCCTCCAATCTCTCCAAGATCAATCCTTGAGCACCTTCATGCTGCACTTGTAGGTGCTGACAATACAAGCCTGTCACCTTTTGTGTGCTTGTCTGAAACCCGTGCAGCAGGCAGAACACAAACTTCATCATTTGAGGCTGATGCACTTTCTGTAGCAAATTGTAACAGCATTTAAGTACAGTATGACAGATCTGGGACTATGACAACACTGTTGATCAGTGTTATTTTCATGGCCAGGGGTCCAGCTTTGTGGAAAGTTCCAGACTTGATTTTAAAAAGCTTTCGGACTTTGACTCTGGTTGTGCTAAAAGCTGTCACTTGTTTTTGCTGTCATCTGAGAAACACTGGACTTCTAGCAAAAACAAATACACAAGGATCAAACTGGCTTCTTTTGCACTGAAAGAGAAAAGAAAGTGAAAGTGTTAGCTACTCAGTCATATCTGACTCTGTGTGACCCTATGGACTGTAGCCCGCCAGTCTCCTCTGTCCATGGAATTCGCCAGGCAAGAATACTGGAGTGGGTAGCCATTTCCTTCTCCAGGGTATCTTCCCAATCCAGTGATTGAACCTGGGTTTCCCGCATTGGCAGGAGGTTTGTTTTTTTTTTCTTTTTTTCACATCTGAGCCACCAGGGAAGCCCAGAGGTATTACCCAAAACAAAAGTCCATTAAAACAGATGTGCTTTATAAAGGAGGGGCAAGTGTATCCTGCTATGAGAAATTTCAACACCTGAGCCTATAAAGCAAATATTTTAGAGGAAGCCATTTGCACCACTAAGATGTTTAATCAATTAGAATTTGTTTCAAAAATAAAGTCCTTTAGGATATCGAAACCACTCCACATTCTTTGCAATTTTGAACTACATACTTTATAGCACATAAGTTTACTTTTACTGGAGCCATAACATTTATCTGATAGAGCTTCCCAAATAATTTTTCATATGTTACCTAATTTTATCCTATTTACAACCCTGAGTATTCAGTGCAACTCTTTTTTTTTATTATTTTATTTTTAAACTTTACATAACTGTATTAGATTTGCCAAATATCAAAATGAATCTGCCACAGGTATACATGTGTTCCCCATCCTGAACCCTCCTCCCTCCTCCCTCCCCATTCCATCCCTCTGGGTCGTCCCAGTGCACCAGCCCCAAGCATCCAGTATCGTGCATCGAACCTGGACTGGCAACTCATTTCATACATGATATTTTACATGTTTCAATGCCATTCTCCCAAATCTTCCCACCCTCTCCCTCTCCCACAGAGTCCATAAGACTGTTCTATACATCAGTGTCTCTTTTGCTGTCTCGTACACAGGGTTATTGTTACCATCTTTCTAAATTCCATATATATGTGTTAGTATACTGTATTGGTGTTTTTCTTTCTGGCTTACTTCACTCTGTATAATAGGCTCCAGTTTCATCCACCTCATTAGAACTGCTTCAAATGTATTCTTTTTAATGGCTGAATAATACTCCATTGTGTATATGTACCACTGCTTTCTTATCCATTCATCTGCTGATGGACATCTAGGTTGCTTCCATGTCCTGGCTATTATAAACAGTGCTGTGATGAACAGTGGGGTACTCGTGTCTCTTTCCCTTCTGGTTTCCTCAGTGTGTATGCCCAGCAGTGGGATTGCTGGATCATAAGGCAGGTCTATTTCCAGTTTTTTAAGGAATCTCCACACTGTTCTCCATAGTGGCTGTACTAGTTTGCATTCCCACCAACAGTGGAAGAGGGTTCCCTTTTCTCCACACCCTCTCCAGCATTTATTACTTGTAGACTTTTGAATCGCAGCCATTCTAACTGGTGTGAAATGGTACCTCATAGTGGTTTTGATTTGCATTTCTCTGATAATGAGTGATGTTGAGCAGCTTTTCATGTGTTTGTTAGCCATCTGTATGTCTTCTTTGGAGAAATGTCTATTTAGTTCTTTGGCCCATTTTTTGATTGGGTCATTTATTTTTCTGGAGTTGAGTTGTAGGAGTTGCTTGTATATTCTCGAGATTAGTTGTTTGTCAGTTGCTTCATTTGCTATTATCTTCTCCCATTCTGAAGGCTGTCTTTTCACCTTGCTAATAGTTTCCTTTGATGTGCAGAAGCTTTTAAGGTTAATTAGGTCCCATTTGTTTATTTTTGCTTTTATTTCCAATATTCTGGGAGGTGGGTCATAGAGGATCCTGCTGTGATGTATGTCAGAGAGTGTTTTGCCTATGTTCTCCTCTAGGAGTTTTATAGTTTCTGGTCTTGCATTTAGATCTTTAATCCATTTTGAGTTTATTTTTGTGTATGGTGTTAGAAAGTGTTCTAGTTTCATTCTTTTACAAGTGGTTGACCAGAGTTCCCAGCACCACTTGTTAAAGAGATTGTCTTTAATCCACTGTATATTCTTGCCTCCTTTGTCAAAGATAAGGTGTCCATAGGTGTGTGGATTTATCTCTGGGCTTTCTATTTTGTTCCATTGATCTATATTTCTGTCTTTGTGCCAGTACCATACTGTCTTGATAACTGTGGCTTTGTAGTAGAGCCTGAAGTCAGGTAGGTTGATTCCTCCAGTTCCATTCTTCTTTCTCAAGATCGCTTTGGCTATTCGAGGTTTTTTGTATTTCCATACAAATTGTGAAATTATTTGTTCTAGCTCTGTGAAGAATGCTGTTGGTAGCTTGATAGGGATTGCATTGAATCTATAGATTGCTTTGGGTAGTATACTCATTTTCACTACATTGATTCTTCCAATCCATGAACATGGTATATTTCTCCATCTGTTAGTGTCCTCTTTGATTTCTTTCACCAGTGTTTTATAGTTTTCTATATATAGGTCTTTAGATTCTTTAGGTAGATATATTCCAAAGTATTTTATTCTTTCCGTTGCAATGGTGAATGGAATTGTTTCCTTAATTTCTCTTTCTGTTTTCTCATTATTAGTGTATAGGAATGCAAGGGATTTCTGTGTGTTGATTTTATATCCTGCAACTTTACTATAGTCATTGATTAGTTCTAGTAATTTTCTGGTGGAGTCTTTAGGGTTTTCTATGTAGAGGATCATGTCATCTGCAAACAGTGAGAGCTTTACTTCTTCTTTTCCAATTTGGATTCCTTTTATTTCTTTTTCTGTTCTGATTGCTGTGGCCAAAACTTCCAAAACTATGTTGAATAGTAATGGTGAAAGTGGGCACCCTTGTCTTGTTCCTGACTTTAGAGGAAATGCTTTCAATTTTTCACCATTGAGGATAATGTTTGCTGTGGGTTTGTCATATATAGCTTTGATTATGTTGAGGTATGTTCCTTCTATTCCTGCTTTCTGGAGAGTTTTTATCATAAATGGATGTTGCATTTTGTCAAAGGCTTTCTCTGCATCTATTGAGATAATCATATGGTTTTTATTTTTCAATTTGTTAATGTGGTGTATTACATTGATTGATTTGCGGATATTGAAGAATCCTTGCATCCCTGGGATAAAGCCCACTTGGTCATGGTGTATGATCTTTTTAATGTGTTGTTGGATTCTGATTGCTAGAATTTTGTTAAGGATTTTTGCATCTATGTTCATCAGTGATATTGGCCTGTAGTTTTCTTTTTTTGTGGGATCTTTGTCAGGTTTTGGTATTAGGGTGATGGTGGCCTCATAGAATGAGTTTGGAAGTTTACCATCCTCTGCAATTTTCTGGAAGAGTTTGAGCAGGATAGGTGTTAGCTCTTTCAGTGCAATTCTTTTATCCAGTTTATAGTTAGTGAAATAATTTGCTATAATGTGTGAAAACAGGGTTTTTTTTTTTTTCAAATAAATGTTCCTCCTTTGCATATACCAATGTATATGAAAGCAGTACCTGAAAGCTACAGAAAGTTCTATAAATGTTTCTAGAAAAATATAAAACTAAAGAAAATATTCATATTTAAAGTTACATCTTGAGGAATTTCAAAGAACAGTGTTTACAAGAATAATGTATATGGTGAAATATTGACACACCAAGGGTGTTACTTTCCTAGTTTTCTGGAAGAGACAAAAGTTTTTTTTTACTCATAGTCAGAACCTAAGTCATCCTTTGGATGAAATGTCAGCCTGGCTTGCTGTATCTTTTACCATATCTCTCTCACAGAAATCATCAAAGTAAATAAGGTAAAACATTAGGCTACTTGGTGAATGGCCAGCCTTAAATAGTATAATCTGAGCTACTCACAGCTATTAAAGAAACGCAGTTAGTTCTTCTATTTGAGTCACACAAAGCAACTCAAAGAATGCCAACAATATGACTCTGGTAGGGCAATAAGTAAAATTCATTATTAGCAAATAAGTGTGTCTTTTGTGGTTTCTTTATGTATATAACTCTGTGACAGAGGTGGCCACATTATTCCATAATCATCTCCTAAGCCCCAGCAAGGGACTGGATGTTATTCATTTTGATACTGCCAGAGCCTGTCTGTGTTATAGGGACTCAATAAATGCTTGATGAGTAAATTAATTAATAAATAAACTGTTGATGTTGTTGTTGGATGCATCTTGGCAAAGAAAATAGCACAGGCATGCAGTCAGAAAAATTGGGGTTCACTTTCCAGCTGAGCCAAACAGTAGCTGTGCGATCTTAAGTTCTCAACCTCTCTGCCACCCTCTTGTATCAAGTGCAAAAGGAGTTTACAGTGGGTACTGCCTGTCTTGTAGGGTTTCTCTGACAAGGAAATGAGAGACTAAATTAAGCATTTTAACCATTTTCCTTGACTCTATGTTTGCACTATAAATTTACTGTATGAAAAGTATTTTTACCAAGCAAGCTAAAATTTAAGATTTCAAAGTAGCACTACCTTGAATGATCAAGACCTGAAACAGTAAAGTTTGGTTAAACTCACTGTCCTCTTTCAATACACAGGTAGGGGATGATTAATTTAAAAGGCATGCAAATAACCATTAACTAAAATACCAAAACAAATAGCGTTTATGTTACCATCCCTTAAAATATCTCCATGAATATCACTTTGATGTCAGTGTGGTTATTAATTTTATTGATTGTGTGCGTGTTAATCACTCAGTTGTGTCCAACTCTTGCAGCCCCATGGACTGTAGCTTACGAGGCTTCTGTTGATGGAATTCTCCAGGCAAGAATATTGGAGTGTGTTGCCATTCCCTTCTCCAGGGGATCTTCCAAACCCCGGGATCAAACCCAGGTCTCCTGCATTGCAGGCAGATTCTTGACCATCTGAGCCACAGTGAATATTAATTTAAGATAAAAAAATTTGATTCTGTAATTTGTTGAAATTTGAACTCTGATGATACCAATTTCTACATTGGAAAAGAAAGTATAGTTCATGGAAGTAGAAGAAAAAAAGCTTCAAAACCAACTTTCAGCAAAAAATAATAATAATAATAATTAAAAGAAACCAAAACAAAATATTTGCAAAACCTCTGTGGGAATTCCCTATTTCCATCATTGCAGAGGATAAAAAGTCAGACCTGGTGTGATTTCTAATTCCCTGCAAGTCTTTCTGTAATGCAAATGTCATGTTGAAAAATTTGGCAATTGCATTAGGGAAAGGTATGTTGCTCAGATCACTGGAAAATGTTTTGACATTTAAGTGACCCTTACGTTTTGCTTTACAAAAGAAGTTCCAATTAAGCTCAGAGCTTTTTTCTTATTTACTATACTGACCCTGAAAATGAAGGCTGTGAAAAGTTGAATGCTTTCCTTGCTGTGGGAGCTGGGCGCTGCTCTGCAAGAGGGAACAAGAATTGAAGCTGCCTCAGAAAATGTTGAGAGCTGAGGGAAATTGCTGCTTTTCATGAAGTTCATCACCATTTCCCCAAAGCATCGGCTTTGTTTGCTTGATTATAGCCAAACATGGATGCTCACTTCAGCTGGCAGTACACAGGGAAGAGACTCTAATGGTGGAAGGTTCTGGTCCTGGCTTTGCTTCTGATTTGTCACATAACACTGAATGTGCTGTGCTTAGTTGCTAAGTCATGTCTGACTCTTTGTAGCCCTATGGACTATAACCCATGAAGCTCTTCTGTCCATGGGGATTCTCCAGGCAAGAATACTGGAGTGGGTTGTCATGCTCTCCTCCAAGGGATCTGCCCAACCCAGTGATTGAACCCAGGTCTCCTTCTGATTTGTCACATAATGCTGTGACTCTGCGGTCGGTAATGAAGGAAGAAGAGGGTAAAGCTTGGGAGGTATGTAATTTCTCCAAAGCAACCAACTGCCCCCTGCTTCCGGTGGAAACCCAAGTGTTGGGAGTAATGGTTAAGTGATCAGGAGCTGAGGGTGGCTGATTCACAAACACTCAGCTCTGGATTAACTGAAATAAGACACGGACCTCAGCAGGTACAGGGGGCTCTGGCCATCTAGACAGCTTGACTTCAAGACTTGCTTGAAATAATTCTGGACAAAAGGCACACTTACTTCTTCTCTGGTGTTAATTAGGACTCTAACATAGTGAATAGTAGAAGCCATGCCAGTGTATCTTAGGGGAAAAGGTGCAAATAATTATAGGAATATTATCCGGACCTAGGAAAGCACTAGAGCTGTGAATCCCTCAGGAACCCAGGTGGTACTCTCTTTCTTTTACTGTCTCTTGTCTCTGCTTCTTCCTGCACACCTGGTTTGTCCCATTCCTCTCCTCTTTCTTTTCATCGTTTATCTTACTCCTTTTCCTATTCCCCTCCCCCTTCTCCCATCCTTCTCTTTCCCTCCCAGTGGGTTTTCTCTACTGTCCATCCACACAGAGAAATATGAAGCTACCAGCACTCCTGACTTTCCAGGACACATCTCCCCATATATAGAGAACTGGCCTCCTGAATCCATTTGCAATCCATGTGGGGAGAGACACTGAATGGTCCAGGTGTCTACACCTGGTCCAACTTGAAAACAAAAAAAGCTAGGGGAAGGGGGTCCCTTAGGTGCATGTGAAGAGAATACAGTTCTAAAACTTCAACTGTAAGACCTAACCATTCTAAGCTCTCCTCAGATGTAAAGTCAGTTTCAATCACTGGGTCTCATTTATCCATTTGAAATTGGTTATGTGACTGTCCAACCTCACTCACCATCATGATGTAGCTAATGGCTGAAATATTTTTTAAACTGTCAAGGTTGATATCATTTTAAACTAGTGCTATGCAATTAAACATAATCACATTTAAAATGAGAGGTCTTTAAATGCCAGTTCAAAATCTTACTAGACACAGTTGTTACCGGTCTGTGGCAACATATTACTCACATGATTCAGAACACTGGACTCCACAGATGCTTCGTTCTGGAATTTTTTCTTGGGCCAATTGACTCTAAATCAACAGGAAACATTGTACTTAAGATTTCTAATAGGTTATATTTATACCTTGTATTATATGAAGATTCCAAACTGATGTCAGGACACTGAAATCAAGAGGAAGGAAATTGCAAGAGGGAGGAAAGAAATTGCCAGAGATATTTGACACATCTTTCCTCAAGTAGCATCAAAGAAATGAGTGTTGGTTCCAAAAGGATAGAGCCTTTCCTTTCTTAGCTATGAAAGCATGTCAATTTTCTTCTATTTATTCATTTATCCTCTCAACAAGTAGTTATTTGTTGTCTATGTTGCAAAAACAATAGTTTGCTAGAATCTTTCTTCCACATGTAGTCAGAGTGGTCATTTGTTACCAAGAGAAGAATATTCTCCACTGGGCTCAATTAAGAGTCACTGAAGAGTCATTAAAACTCTAATATAAATACATTTTCACTGAAAATGTATTTATTTTCAATGAAAATAAGTTTTTCATTCCTGGATAAAAAAGCCTGTGTTGCCAAAAAAGTATGAATGATAGAGAAATAAATCAGAAGGTAAAATCTCCTATAATCACATTTCCTCTGTTAACTCTTTGCTTGTAAATTCTCAGATCATTTCCAAGTATATACATATACAAACTACATGTGCATGCAATTCACAAATATATAAATGCACATGACACATATACATTTTTATGACAGAATCATAGCAGGCATATTTTCTTCAACTATCTTTGGTCACTTATCAATGTATTATAGTTTATCTACCTCATTTCTTTAAAGGGAACATAGTAGTCCATTATTCAAATATGGCAAATGTCTTTTGAACATTCTAATAATATTAATTTTAGAATATTTCTATTTTTTTCTATACAAACAATGCTACTATGAACACTCTTATATGTATATCATAGTTCACTTGAATCTGCATTTTTTAAAGAATGAAATCCTAGAAATCAAATTGCTAAATCAAAGAGTATAAGCAATTATTATTTAAATAATAAATGCTAATTGATATCTAGAAAGCTTTTACCAAATTATAACCTCACCTAGAGTTTATGGCAATGTCTGTACCCTACCTATACTATGGCCAGCACTGGGTATCAAGTAAATCATTGCTGCTTGTCCAGAATTTTTTTAAAGGGTTATTTCAATGTTCTAATTCACATTTCTTAGCAACACATTCTTACCTATATTTTTTGGATTTCTTCTGACATTATCAATTTATTATTCTTTTTTCCCTTTCTATTAGATTAGTCTTTTTATGCTGGTTTTGTTGCTCAGTCGTGTCTGACTCTTTGCGATCTCATGGACTGCAGCCTGCCAGGCTTCTCTGTCCATGGAATTTTCCAGGCAGGAATACTAGAGTGGGGTTCTGCTTCCAGCTCCAGTGGATCTTCTTAACCCACGTGTTGAACCCGTGCCTCTTGTGTCTCATGCCTTGGCAGGTGGATTCTTGGCCACTAGCACCACCTGGGAAGCCCTTGTGTTGATTGTAGTGTGCTTTATATTAGCACTGTTGTTAACTGTTTTTATCTGCACACATATTGCTTTTTGTATAACCTTTCTCAGTATTTTTTTCTCAGTTTTGAATTGCCTATTGTCAGGTTTATAATTTGGAACTGATACAAAAAGTCTAAAACTTTGTCATCAAGAATATCCATTTCCCCTTTGCTATTTGGTTCCCATCTCATATTGTATTAGCTTTCTATGCTACCGTAACAAATCACCCCAAACTCGTGGATTACCACAGAACAAAATTGTTAGCTTGCAGTTCCGGAGGTCAGAAGTCTGGCAATCAAGGAGTTGTCAGGGCTGCATTCCTTCCCAGGGCTCTAGAGAGGATCCATTTCCTTTCTTTTTCCACCTTCTAAAGGCTACTTAGATTTCTCGATTCATCATCCCTTCCTTCTGTGTGTTTAAGTCTAGCAGCGTGGTATGTTCAAATCTCTCTCTCTCTCTCTCTCTCTCACACACACACACACACACAACTCTGCTTCCTTCATCACATCTCCCATCTTCATCCCTGACTCGGAACCCTCTCACTTTCCACTTAAGCAGATTCTTATGACTACATTGCATTTACCCAAATAATTCAGAATAATCTTGCATCTCAACACCCTTAATCTAATACACTTTCAAAGTCCCTTCAGCTATGTAAGGTAACATAATAACAAGCCTCAAGAAGTAGGGCATGGACATCTGAGCCACTCTTTTGTCTACCATACTTTTTCATCAAAAAAAATTTTTAATCTATTTATTTTAATTAGAGGCTAATTACTTTACAATATTGTATTGGTTTTGCCATACATCAACATGAATTTATAAGCATCATTATCTATATCATCTTCTAATATATTGTGTAACATTGATTTTATATTTAGAAAGATCTGGACTGTATTTCAGTATACTATCATATTTATTTAAGCCTTATAAAAAATTTTGCCTCTCTCATATTTCTAGTACTTTTCTTTCCTTGTTTTTTCCATTTAACCAATAAGTTTGTTGAAGTCTCACACATTGGACAAACAAACTAGACAAATAAAAAGCTCTTTGACTCTGTAGCTCTCTCAAGTTAGTGTCTCCCCGTCTTTGCTCTCCAACTCATCTGGGGACTAATCTGCACTTCTGGTAACACAGCCTTTCACTCTACAGCCCACTGGAATCGACCTATCATCTTATATCTCCTCTCCCTGAGCTTCCCGAGTGTCTTCCTGCCCCCAGTATTATTCTCCATCCTCATTGCTACAGCTAGTGTTCTTTCAAAAATTCAAAGCAGTCATGTTGTTTCCTGGCTTAAAACGCATCAAACTCTCCCCATTGCCCCACTGCAAAACCTATGATAAGGTGGGCCTTACCTTGAAGGTTTGGACCAGTGAGGGCCTCTCTGGGTTTCCCTCTGCCTGTGCTTTAGTCACACTGAGCAATTTGCAGTTCTGTGGATTCCTACTGCCTTCTTTTACTTTCAGGGTTTTGATCCTTGTGCTCCTCTACCTGGAATACACCAACCTTCCCTATATCTACCAGGCAAAGGGACTCCATCTTTCAAGACTCAGCACACAGGTTGCCTGCCTTTTGGAGGCTTCGTTGACTGGCCATCCTACTTCTTAACTCACATCCTATGGACCAGCCTTAATGTTACTTTTCAGATCTATATTATTCTCTCTAGACTGTAAAAACTAGGGAGACAGTACAGGGATTGTTTGGGATAGATTTTATACTCTCTCAATACATTTTTTTTTTTTTAATCAGGGCATTTTATCTATTAAAAGTCAGAAGTGCACCAGGCACATTTCTTGTCTGGTAGGCTAAACAATACAAATGATGTAACTAATGCACTTATTACCTTATCATATTAAACAAATTACATTTCATAGAAATGATTATAAAATGCATTGCAGAAATAAGTAAAATATTTTTTATACTTACAGATATTAATTATGTATATCTTAATTAGTTGTTAAGTCATGTCTGATTCTTTTCAACCCCATGGACTGCAGCCCAATAAGCTCCTTTTCCATGGGATTTCTCAGGCAAGACTACTGGAGTGGGTTGCCATTCCCTCCTCCAACGGATCTTCCCAGCCCAGGGATTGAGCCCATCTCCTGCACTGGTAGGCAGATTCTTTACCACTGAGCCACCTGGGAAGCCCCTACAGATCTTAAGGCGCCAAAATAATTTTTTTTTCCTTTTCATTGTTTTATTGAAGTATAGTTGACATGTAAGATTATACCACTTTCAGATATACCACATACTCAACATCTACATACATTAGAAATTGATCACCACAATAAATCTAGTGACCATATGGTGACCCTCTGTCACTATACAAAGTTATTACAATATCACTGACTATACTCCTTATGCTATGCATTACAGCATTAGACTCTCATGATGTATATTTTATAATTGGAAGTCTGTGCTTCTTAATCCTCTTCATCTATTTCACCCAGCTCTCCCACTCCCACACCCCACCCCCAGGACCACCAGTTTGTTCTCTGCATCTCTGAGTCCATTTCTGTTTTGTTTTTTTGTTCGTTTTGGTTTTTTTAATTTCATATATAAGCAGAGTCATACAGCATTTGTCTTTCTCTGACTTACTTCATTTTAGCATGATAACCTCTAGGTCCACGTTTGTTGCAAATGGCACCTAAGTAATTACTAATAGAAGCCAGCAAATCCATATAAGAGATAACAAACCATAAGTTATTTCTTTATCTTAGTCCATAAAAGAGAAAGACAAGCTATCACCATCCTGAAATAGGCTTCATTATTCAATACAGACATCCAGTTTCAAAACTAACATAGTCTAATATAATCTTAAAAATTCAATGTTTTTTTCTGTATTATATCACCATTATACTTCTCGGTTTAAAGATTAGTTTTGGTTTCAAAGTAAGTTTCATTTAGTACTTCAGTCCCATGTCTCACAGATTATTGATCAGGAGTGGGTGAGGATCATTCCAACTAATATTGGTTAGAACAACAAAACATAAAGGGGACAGTTTAATCAGCTCTGCCTGACAGTCGCCTAAGAGCCAACTCATTGGAAAAGACTCTGGGAAAGATTGTGTGCAAGAGGAAAAAGTGACAGAGGATGAGATGGTTGGGTGACATCACTGACCCAATGGACTTGAGTTTGAGCAATCTTCGCGTGATGGTGAAGGACAGGGAAGCCTGGTGTGCTGCAGTCCATAGGCTCACAGGGAGTCAGACAGGACTTAGTGACTAAACAACAACAAACTCAGTTGAGAAGCTAGGAAGGATACATAGTTGATTTAAACTAGAACATAATAGCAGAAAGAAAGGGGAAAAAGGACAACATGTCAGTGTTTTTTGTTAGAACAAAACCTATCCATTAAAGCCATTTATTGTCTAAAGCCAATCAAAATAAATACACAATTATGGAGACACAAGATGCTCATCATGCAAATGACTTCTTAAGGAAAGTTTGATACTCCCTCCCCCTTCCAGTGAATCCCTGTCCCTAAGCCCCTTTATATCCATCAGGCATTTGGGCAGGAAATAGATCCTACTCTACATATATAAATAGAAAGAGATTGATTACAAGGATTAAGTGCTTATAAAATTGTTGGAAGGGCTGAAGAAGGAGCCAGGGGTGACTGGAACTATTGGATTCAAGAAAACACCAGCATCAGAATCAAGAAGACCCTGCCATCAACCCAGTTGGGGCAACAACCGTAGCTGTCTTATGACCCTCACAAGGCAAGCAAGGTTTCAGCTGCTGTAACTCCCTCTCAGCATTCACAACTCTGAGCCCATGTTCTCAGCAAGAGTGTCAGAAGAAGACCTCTGCCTCTCTGCTGCTTTCCAGGACTCATGCACCGATTTAGTGGAAGTTATTTTAAACTGAAAACATCAGCTGCAAGGGAATCCAGAAAAACTAGACTTTGGCTTTCTAGCCTTTTGCAACACAAGACAGCTCACAAAAAGAGGTCGGAATGGACGTTTAGAGCCAACAGACCGTTATCGAACACCCCTCCATATAGAAATTTTAAAACTCCCTCTGCTCTTACACATCTGAGTACTTAAAACACTTTCTTGTGATTGTGTTGTGATTATTCCTCACCTTATGAAACCCTAAGGTCCTTGAAGATGGAAACTATAAAATAGATAGCTTGTCTATCTCACAGTGTCTCGAGAATAGTCGGCAAGCAATATATGAAACAATGAATTAACAAATGCACACATAGAACCAGATAATCTTGCTCATATATTTCTTCTCACCCCACTACCTACCCCTTGTCCAACTATCTCTCTTCCTTTTAGAATACACACACAGAGCAAGGCAAGAAGTCAACCTATCTTAAGAGCATGGATTTTGGAGTTATAAAGGTCAGAATTCAAGTCTAGGTGTTGTGTGATCTTGGGAAATGCATCTGCTCTGAGCTTCAGCTTTCTTCCTTTCTTTCTTTGGAGGAGCTTCTTAGAAACATTAAATGAGGCAGTCTGAATAAGGCAACTTCCTGCTCAACAGATGCTGAGCCAAGACTAGTTTCCCCCACCCAATGAATTCCAATCTTTCTGTGTCTCTTAGCTCATCTCCTGTATCTACAACAAGGGGGTTAAGAACCAAGAATAATGAAATATGAAGGACACTACATGGAACATTGATTTAAACATTTTTCTGCTGTAACTAATCATCTTAATTACTTTGTCCCTTTGGAGTCTCCTATCTGAATATTTCAAAGGACTTTACAAGCAAGAATTATGATATGATAACTGGAGTAACTGAGGCTTATGGGTTGAGAGATTTGTCAGTTTTTTGTGATCTTCAAAATACCAGCAGCCTACTGAGTTTTTTCTTTTTTCTTTCTTTTATTTTTCTTTCTTTTTTGGCTATGCTTTTCCTTTTTTTGCAGTGTTTTAGTTGTTGCTGTTTAAAAGCTGGTGCAAAGCACTTTTTAAAAATGGGTTGTCAAGAGAGAACAAGATGGCAGAGGAGTACATGGATGTGGCATACCTCTCTCTCCATGGATACATCAGGAATACACCTTCAGACACAGAAGTGCATGCAGAACCACCAGCTGAGAGCGGAGGAAGTACCTGACCAGTGGAAAAGAATATATAGAACCAAGCAAAACTTGGTAAGATGACTGAACTAGTAGTGTTAGTAGGACTGGACCTGTCCTCTGCAGGTGGGGGAACTGAAGCAGGGGGACCGATCCCCTCATCAGGGCAATTGTCTGAGTCAGAGGAGAAACATTTAAGGCTGAGAGCAAAACAGGTGATCTGTGGCAGCCTAAATGGAAGGAGAATCAGACTGTCCCTGTCGCAGCCATGCATACCCCAGACAGGAATGCTGGTCCCCTGGAAGGCTCAGCGGCTAGGAGCTGGAGTTTAGGGATTGTGGAGCAAGCCCCTGGGCAGGGGCTCCTGTTGAGTGTGGAGACAGATCGAGGGGATGTGAGGGAGGATATTGTGGTGGGAATGCCTGTGGAGGAAAGCCGGGCAGCTATGGAAGCAAGGCGATACTTCTGAGTCACCCACAGTGGGTACAGCCATCACCATAGCCTCTTGCTCCCCACACGCCAGCATCGGGGGGGCCCCTTTATGTTGCTGACATGCCGGAACAACAGAGAAAGGCCCCAGGCAAGGGAGCCCTCTAAGTGCCTGAACAGGCAGAGCTATGGAGAAAGACTGGCCAAAGAGGCCTTTTGATGGCCAGCTACAAGAGGCTCGAAAAAAAGACTCTGATAGACCATAACTCCTGCAGCAGAAGCAGTCCGTGTCCCTGCACACTTGGCGCTGCCAGGGCCCCTGCAAGCCAAGCAGCTGCGCCACCTTCACACTCAACTCTCACTGGGGCAGAGCTGCCACAGGCAAAAAACATCTTGCATCTATGCGTGTATGGTTGCTTTGGCAGTGTCTGACTCTGTGACCCTGTAGACTGTGGCCTGCCAGGCTTTTCTGTCAGGGAGGGGAGTTCTCCAGGCAAGGATACTGGAGCCTATTGGCCAACACTGGTTGCCACGCCCCTCTAGAGCACTGTATTTCCTGCTGCCCTAGTCACCAACTCTCCTGAGTACCTGGTGCTGCCAGAACCCTGAGACCCAAGCAGCTGCACCACCTCCACACCTGGCCCTCACAGGGGCAAACCCAAGTCCTCCAGGGCGGCCTCAGGAGCAAACCCCAGTGGACAACCCACATGCAGAGGTGGAAATAAAACCACAGCGGAAACCCAGGGGCAGTGTGGCTAAGGAAGAAGACCCAAAACCTTCCCACGAGCTGTACAAGCTGCAGATTAAAGCCACAGGATCAACTAGGCAGACTCTGCATCTATGGAAGAGATAAAAGGTCATTGAGAGCTCCCACAAAAGGAAAGATAGCTGTGGACATTGGAAGCAAGAACACAGAGGAGTAGGACTGGATTAGAATCTGAGCTGCCTCCGCAGCAGGTCCAGAGATCAGCACAGCGGTAGAAGGCATCCCCCGGAGGCGAGGTGGGCTGTGACTCCCAGCGAAGGAAAGGACTCTGACAGAAATGACTCAAGAAAAACATTTATTATTCTTTTATAAATAAATATTATTATTATTAATTTATTTTTATCTTTTGACTTGTTTTGTAGAATCTTTTGGATTTTTTCTCCTCCCCCCTTCTCTATTGTGGTTGTTGATTTTATTGGCACTATGAAATCTAATTAAGCTTTTGGCCCTTTTTCTTAAATCTTTTTTCCTCAGTCACATTTTTTATTGTTGTTATAAACCTTTGCCTCTACATTGGACTTTTGCAGTTCCAAGTAGTTTTCCATTTTTTTTCTCTTTCTATAATTTTAATTTTTAAACATAATATTATTTTTCTACATTTATTCCTTTGCTTACTTTTCCTACTATTCTTTTTCCCTTGTAGTTAATCTTTAATATATATAAATCTTTTTTTATCTACCTCTATTTAACTTTTCATATCTATTCTTTCTTTCTTTGCTTTCTTCTCAACATATTTGTTACTTTTGTTTTCATTGCTTTATTCCCCAATTGGGACCTTACTGTAGTTTTGTTTTTCAGTTTGTGCTTTAGTCAGTTTTCTTAACGAGTAAATATAATTTTTTATTTCCCTTGTTCATCAGGTCAATCTATTGTACTTTATTTTTGTTGGACTATTTTGACTTTGCTCTTGGTTGTATATGCATATGTGTATATTCCATTATTTTAATTATTATTCGCCTGATTTTGTAACTACCATTTGTCTGTGGTTCATCTTTGGTTTCTCATTTTTGGATATTTGTTTTAAGCTCACTTAATGCCATAACAAACCACTTGTGGAATCTTCTTTCCTGACCAGAGGTCAAGCCCTGAGCCTTTGGAGTGGAAGCACTCCAAGCCCTAGACTACCAGAGCCTTAAGGGGTATCAAATAGCGAGAACGCACACAAAGGAAACCACTGGAATACAAGACCAGGCGTCACCCAACCACCAGTAGCACCCTGTGCAGGATGCCTCATCTAAACAACAAACAAAACAAAAATACAAACCCAATCATCAGCAGACACTCAGCCTTGCCCAAAAGAGGAAAAACAAACAAAAAACCAAAAACTCAGCATAAACCTCACCCTATAGGAAGCTTAACAAACCACTGGACCAACCTTAAGAGGGCAAAAACCAAAAGGAAGAAAGAATTCAACCTTGAACCCTGGGAAAAGGAGACCTCAAACACAATAAGTTTAAAAAAAAATAATGAAAAGGTAGAGAAATATTACACACATGAAGGAACAAGCTAGAAACACAGAAGTCCAAATAAATGAAGAGGAAATAGGCAAACTACCTGAAAAAGAATTCAGAATCATGAGAGTAAAAGTGATCAAAAACTTTGAAAACAAAATGGAGAAAATGCAAGAATCAATTAACAAACACCTATAAAAATTAAAGAATAAACATGCAGAGACAAACAACACAATTACTGAAATTAAAAATACTCTAGAAGGAATCAATAGCAGAATATCTGAAGCAGAAGAGTGAAACAGTGAGCTGGAAGATAAAATGGTAGAAATAACTTCTAAAGAGCAGAAAACAGTGAAAAGAATGAAAAGAACTGAGGACAGTCTCAGCGACATCTGGGACAATATCAAACACAACAACATTAGAATTATAGGGGTCTGAGAAGAAAAAGAGAAAAAGAAAGTGTATGAGAAATTTTTTGAAGAGATTATAGTTGAAAATTTCCCCAACATGGAGAGGGAAATAATCGATCAAGTCCAAGAGGCACAAGGAGTCCCATACAGGATAAACCCAAGGAGAAACATGCCAAGACACACACTAATCAAACTAACAAAGACTAAACACAAAGAAAGAATATTAAAAGCAGCAAGGGAGAAGCAACAAGTAACATACAAGGGAAATCCCATGCATTTAACAGCTGATCTTTCAGCAGACACTCTGCAGGCCAGAAGGGAATGGCAGGATATATTTGAAGTACTAAAAGGTAAAAATCTACAGGCAAGATTACTGTGCCTGGCAAGGATCTCATTCAAAATTGATGGAGAAATTAAAAGTTTTTCAGACAAGCAAAAGTTAAGAGAATTCAGTACCACCAAACCAGCTTTACAACAAATGTTAAAGGGACTTATATAGTCAAGAAATACAAAAGAAGAAACAAGATCTACAAAATCAATGCCAAACAATTAAGAAAATGGCAATAGGAAGATGTATATAAACAGTTACTTTAAATGTAAATGGATTAAATGCTCCAAGCAAAAGACTGGCTGAATGGATACAAAAATAAGACCATATATATATATATATATATATATATATATATATATATATACTGTCTACAAGAAACCCAATCAGACCTAAAGACACATATAGACTGAAAATGAGAGGATGGAAAAATATATTCCAATCAAATGGGAAGCAAAAGAAAGCTGGAGTACAATCCTCATATCAAAAAAAAAAAAATAGACTTTAAAATAAAGTATATTACAAGAGATAAGGAAGGACACTACATAATGATCAAGGGATCGATCCAAGAGGAAGGCATAACAATTGTAAATATCTAGGCACCCAACATAGGAGCAGCTCAATACATAAGACAAACACTTATAACAGACATAAAACACTATAACAGACATAAAAGGAGAAATTGACAGTAACACAATAATAATAAGAGACTTTAACACCCCACTCCCATCAATGTACAGATCATCAAAACAGAAAATCAATAAGGAAACACAAGTCTTAAATGATACATAGATCAGATGGGTCTCATTGATATCTTCAGGAGATTCCATCCAAATGCAGAATACCCCTGCTTCTCAAGTGCACGTGGAACATTCTCCAGGATAGACCACATCTTGGGTCACAAATCAAACCTCAGTAAATTTAAGAACATTGAAATCATATCAAGCATGTTCTCTAACCACAATGCTATGAGGCTAGATATCAATTAGTCGGGAAAAAAAAAAAAACTATAAGAAACACAAACATATGGAGATTAAATAACATGTTTCTTAATAACCAACAAGCTAATGAAGAAATCAAAGTGGAAATAAAAAAATTTCTAGAAACAAATGACAATGAAAACATGACAACTCAAAACCTATGTGGTGCAGCAAAAGCAGTTCTAAGAGGGAAGTTTATAGCAATACAATCCTACCTCAATAAACAAGAAAAACATCGAATAGACAACCTAACTTTATACATAAAACAACTGGAAAAAGAACAACAACAACAAAAAATTAGTAGAAGTGAAGAAATAAAGATCCGAGCAGAAATGAATGAAAAAGAAATGAAAGAATAGTAAAGACTAATAAAACTAAAAGCTGGTTCTTTGAGAAGATAAACAAAATTGACAAACCTTCAGCCAGACTCATCAAGAAAAAAAGAGAGAAAAATCAAAGCAATAAAATTAGAAATGGTAATGGAGAGGTTACAACCGACAATGCAGAAATACAAAGGATTATAAGAGATTATTATGAACAACTGTATGGCAATAAAATGGATAACTTGAAAGAAATGAACAGGTTCTTAGAAAAGTTCAATCTTCCAAAACTGAACCAGGAATAAATAGGAATTATGAACAACCCAATTACAAGCACTGAAGTTGAAGATGTGATCAAAAATCTCCCCAAAAATCAAAAGCCCAGGACCAAATGGCTTCACAGGAGAATTCTACCAAACATTGAGAGAAGAGGGAATGCCTATCCTTCTAAAACACTTTCAAAAAATTGCAGAGGAAGGAACACTTCCAAACTCATTATGAGGGCACCATCACCCTGATACTGAAGCCAGACAAAGACAGCACAAAAAAATAAAACTACAGGCCAGTATCAATGGTGAACATAGATGCAAAAATCCTCAACAAAATTTTAGCAAACAGAATTCAGGAACACATCAAAAAGCTGATGCACCATGATCAAGTTGGGTTTATTCCAGGAATGCAAGTGTTCTTCAAAAAAAAAAATCAATCAATGTGATACACTGTATTAACAAATTGAAAGATAAAAACCATATGATCATCTCAATAGATGCAGAAAAAGCCTTTGACAAAATTCAGCACCCATTTATGATGAAAACTCTTCAAAAATGGGCATAGAGGGAACCTACCTCAACATAGTAAAGGCCATATATGATAAGCCTACAGCAAACATTATTCTCAATGGTGAAAAACTGAAAGCATTCCTCCTAAGATCAGGAACAAAACAAGGGTGTCCACTTTCACTGCTATTATTCAACATAGTTCTGGAAGTCCTAGCTACAGCAATCAGAGAAGAAAAAGAAATAAAGGGAATCCAGATCAGAAAAGAAGAAGTAAAGCTCTCACTGTTTGTAGATGACATGATACTGTATATAGAAAACCCTAAAGATAGTATCAGAAAATTACTAGAGCTAATTGGTGAATTTAGCAAAATTACAGGATACAAAATCAATACACAGAAATCACTTGCATTTCTATATATTAACAATGAAAAATAAGAAAGAGAAATTAAGGAATCAATCCCATTCACCACTGCAACAAAAAGAATTAAGTATCTAGGAATCAACTTACCTAGGGAGACAAAAGAACTGTACACAAAGAATTATAAGACACTGATGAAAGAAATCAAAGATGACATAAACAGATGGAGAGATATTCCATGTTCCCAGGTAGGAAGAATCAATATTGTAAAAATGACTATACTACCAAATGAATCTACAGATTCAATGAGATCCCTATCAAATTACAAATGGCATTTTTCACAGAACTAGGACAAAAAATTTCACAATTCCTATGGAAATACAAAAGACCCCAAATAGGCAAAGCAGTCCTGAGAAAGAAGAATGGAGCTGGAGGAATCAACTTTCCTGACTTCAGATTATACTACAAAGCTACAGTCATCAAGACAGTATGGTACTGGCACAAAAACAGAAATATAGACCAATGGAACAAGATAGGAAGCCCAGAAATAAACCCATGCACCTAGGGATACCTTATTTTTGACAAAGGAGGCAAGAATATACAATGGAGCAAAGCGAGCATCTTCAATAAATGGTGCTGGGAAAACTGGACAGCTATATGTAAAAGAATGAAATTAGAACACCTCCTAACACCATACACAAAGATAAACTCAAAATGGATTGAAGACCTAAATGTAAGACCAGAAACTATAAAATTCTTAGAGGAAAACACAGGCAGAACACTCAATGACATAAATCAAAGTAAGATCCTCTATGACCCACCTCCTAGAGTAATGGAAATAAAAACAAAAATAAACAAGTGGGACCTGATAAAACTTAGCTTTTCTACAGCTAAGGAAACTATAAGCAAGGTGAAAGGACAACCCTCAGATTGGGAGAAAATAACAGCAAATGAAACAACTGACAAAGGATTAATTTCCAAAACATACAAGCAGCTCATATGATTCAATTCCAGAAAAACAAACAACTTAGTCAAAAAGTGGGGAAAAGACCTAAACAGACGTTTCTCCAAAGAAGACATACAGATGGCCAAGAAACACATGAAAAGATGCTCAACATTGCTCATTATTAGAGAAATGCAAATCAAAACCACAATGTGATATCATTTCACACCAGTCTGAATGGCCTTCATCAAAAAGTCTACAAACATTAAATGCTGGAGAGGGTGTGGAGAAAAGGGAACACTCTTGCATCATTGGTAGGATTGTAAATTGATACAGCCACTATGGAAGATGGTATGGAGATTCCTTTAAAAACTAGGAATAAAACCACCATATGACCCAGTAATCTCACTCCTAGGCATATACCCTGAGGAAACCAGGGTTGAAAAAGACACATGTATCCCATTGTTCATTGAAGCACTATTTACAATAGCTAGAACATGGAAGCAACCTAGATGCCCATTGACAGATGAATGGATAAAGAAGTTGTGGCACATATACACGATGGAATATTACTCAGCCCTAAAACAGAATGCATTTGAGTCAGTTCTAACGAGGTGGATGAACCTAGAACCTATTATACAGAGTGAAGTGAGTCAGAAAGAGAAAGATAAGTATCATATTCTAAGGCATATATATGGAATCTTGAAAAATAGTACTGAAGAATTTATTTACAGGACAGCAATAGAGAAAAAGACATAGAGAATAGACTTATGGACATGGGGAGAGGGGAGGAGAGGGTGAGATGTATGGAAAGAGTAACATGGAAACTTACATTACATATGTAAAGTAGATAGCCAATGGGAATTTGCTCTATGGCTCAGGAAACTCAAACAGGGGCTCTGTATCAACCTAGAGGGGTGGGATGGGGAGGGAGATGGAAGGGAGTTTCAAAAGGGAGGGGATATATGTATACCTATGGCTGATTCATGTTGAGCTTTGACAGAAAACAACAAAATTCAGTGAAGCAAATATCCTTCAATAAAAAAAATAACTAAATTTAATTTTAAAAAGTGGGTTGTTATCAAGTGGGCTGACCAAAATGGCATGTTTAATGGGAGAAAAGGATAAGAATCAAGGAGACTGGAGCTGAGCTATCAAATCCCTTTTCTGCTTCTAACCTAGTATAATTTAGAGATCATCTTGCATTTTATTATGTAGTTTATTTTTCCTTAGATTCCTAAAGCTTCAATCTTTAGTTTTAAGGAGGAGAGTCACAGACCCAATGTCTATCCCCAAACTTCCCACTAGTCAGCTTTGCTGAGTTAAGTAAGTCAAAATCTCTGCAAAATCTCTGGATTTTGATGCCTTATCTCTAAATTAGGAATTAGGTAATCTCAGAATTTATGCTTTTGAACTGTGGTGTTGGAGAAGACTCTTGAGAGTCCCTTGGACTGCAAGGAGATCCAACCAGTCCATCCTAAAGGAGATCAGTACTGGGTGTTCATTGGTAAGACTGATGTTGAAGCTGAAACTCCAATACTTTGGTCACCTGATGAGAAGAGCTGACTCATTTGAAAAGACCCTGATGCTGGTTAAGATTAAGGGAAGGAGGAGAAGGGGACGACAGAGGATGAGATGATTGGATGGCATCACCAACTCAATGGACATGGGTTTGGGTGGACTCAGGGAGTTGGTGATGGACAAGGAGGCCTGGCATGCTGCGGTTCATGGGGTTGCAAAGAGTTGGACATGACTGAGCAACTAAGCACAGCACAGGGTCAGGGCAAAGAAGTCCATAGGGTTAGGAGTTGAGAGTGCGTTTGAAGCAGAGTTGGAGAGCAATCTGAGAAGGCAATAGGCTGAGATGCTCAGGAAAGCCTACATACTCCCAACCCGAACGGCACCAAACATGGTTGTTTTGTTGATGATTCTGTTTAGTGATGGGCTTCCCTGATGTGTCGGTGGGTAAAGAATCCACTTGCAATGCAGGAGACGCAGGAGACACAGATTCACAAAGATCCCCTGGAGAAGGAAATGGCAACCCACTCAAGGGTTCTTACCTGAAAAAAATCCCATGGACAGCAGAGCCTGGCAGGCTACAGTTTAAAGAGTCACAAAGAGTCAGACACAACAGAGTAACTGAGCCCCCTTCCCTGTTTAGTGATGCAACCTGCAGTTATTTACTTTAATAAAAAATTCCAAATAATTGAAATGGTATTTTTATACAGAAACTTGGTCCCTTCTATGGATATATCTAAACTACACAGGCATACAAAGAACTGAAGTAAAAATGTTGAAACAAAGATCAAAGAAAAAAATAAGACTAAAAATGGACTTTGAAAATGGCTAAACTAACTCTTATCTACCCTTATGCTCCTTCATTTTTATGGATGATAAAAAAAAAAATGAGATTGAGGAAAGTAATTAGTGACTTGTTATCCAGTTTAGATAGTATTGGAGTTAATTTAAACCATCCAATTCCTAAATTGAATCCCACTGAGGTATGAATCATATATATGTCTTTGTGAACCATACTGGGCTATCCCTGGACTCAAACAGGATTAGAAAACCAGTGCCATTCCAAAGTATACACTCAGGCTGGGGCAATCCATTCATGGTCCATTTGGTCTGAATTTACCCCAGGAGGCTCAGGCTGGAAGTGCTGGAGGCCCTGGGGACTCCTGTGTGTGAAATCCTTAGTCCTATTATCTTTCTTGGTCTTTTGTCCTCAACAGCCTTCCACAAGTACCTCTCCCATTTTAAACTCGGCCCAGTCTAGCTGGAGATTCAGACATTCTCTTAGTCAGATTTTCAACAATAATAATAATAACAATAAACCTGAAAATCCCAGTGGCTTACTTTAAAAAAAATCATGCATTTCTCACTTAGTGGTCTGCAGGTCATCTGGAACTCTGCTTATCTCTGCTCCACGTGTCTTCTCATTCTGGACGTTGGCTGAAACTGTGACTCCCTCCTGCCCCCTGCCACCTAGAAATCTCATTCTCATGGTAGACAGCAAGAGCAAAAGGCTAAACTAAATCACACAACATGTATAAATTACTGCTGGAAAGGACACATATCCACTCACATTCTCTCAGTCAAGGAAAGTCACACAGCCCATCCTGTCTATGCAATCGAAAAATACCATCTACTTGGCATCGTGGCAAGGGTGGGGTGTGTTATATGCTTAAGAGGAGTGAAAGTGAAAGTGTTAGTCACTCATTCAAGTCCAACTCTTTGCGACTCCACCAGCCTCCTCTGTCCATGGAGTTCTCCAGGCAAGACTATTGGCATGAGTAGCCATGCCCTACTCCAGGGGAACTTCCTGACCCAGGGATCAAACCCAGGTCTACCACACTGCAGGCAGATTCTTTACTGTCTGAGCCACAAGGGAAACCCACTCTTAAGAAGAAGGAGCAGGAGCAGACAACTGGAAACAATAATGCAACATACCACAAATGTCAAAATATTAGTATGTGAATGAAGTGTCCTTGAAGCATAAAAAAACAACCAGTTTTGCCTGCAGCAGATCAATTAAAGAGGCTAAGAGAGAGAAAAACACATTCCAAAGGCTTTTGTGAATGACTAGGAATTTTCCAGTTATAAAAGGATGCTAAAGCATTTTAGGTAGAAATAATACTGTGGGCATTAGCTTGAAAGCATTAAAGAGCATTTTACATTCAGAAAATTGTGAATAATCCTCCAAGAATGAATCACATTTGTTTTACAAACATCTTCCTTTCACTTTAGTTAGATCATAAGATTCTACAGAGTATAAAACACAAATACACACGTATACACACACAAATGCACACAAGATCCAAGGGGGCAGCACAGAGAAATATTAGGGTTTAGGAGATGATGTTTACCTAGATTTCCTAGGCCTTTCTCGAATCTCTGGGATATGACAGAATGGCTAAAGGTTCAAAATACCACAGAGTATCTTGGGCTGTGGGTGTGGGCATAGGTCAGCTAAAAGTGTCAGTTACTCAATCATGTCTGACTCTTTGTGACCCTATGGACTGTAGACCACCAGGCTCATCTGTCCATGGAATTCTCCAGGCAAGAATACTGGAGTGGGTACCCATTCATTTCCCCAGGGGATCTTCCTAACCCAGTGATGGAACCCAGGTCTCCTACATGGCAGGTGGATTCTTTACCATCTGAGCCACCAGGAAAGCCCAAATTTTGCTCTAAAATTTCTGAACGGCAGTGAGAGATAAACTGTAAGTTACACGAGCTCCTATGTTCAGAATATAAAAGCAAACCAAACAAGGTTCTTGTGCCAGGAAATATGGACTAAGCACTCATCACTCCATCTCTGCCATATGAATGCAGTCATAAAATCATAAAATTTGGACTGAATACAAGGAAGAGCTCTCTGAAGACACTGAAATGTAGCAGGTATATTAGGAAAGCAGATCAAAATTCAAAGTATTGGTGAACTGTTGGTAAGTTTTTCTCCAGTAGCTCCAGCCAGGATTTAGAAGCAACAGAGGCAAGGGCATTGATGATGACTGGGGCAGCCCCAGAAGAAACCCATGACTGGGGATCAAGGAATGAGAAAGAAATCTGCTAGCCCCAGCAGCAGCAGCACCTGGAACAGCAGACCCCTAAAACCCTCTAGAAGGGGAAACTTCTTCCCTGATTGTAGGAGCTTTGATCTCAAGAGAACAGGTGAGTCCTTCATGCTTTTTCTCTCTTTTGGTCCTATCTCCTTTTGGCCCCAGAGTGGGCACAGTCATCGGAATACATGGCAATGTGAAGTAAGTAAAGTCTTTAAGTTTCTGGACCAAAGATTGATAAGAGTTATCTCCAAAGAATTGGAAAGTAAAAGGGAGGCCACTGAGAGGGAAGTACTCAGGAAACTGATCCCATAAATTAGTATATGACCACTGGGACTCTGACCACACATGTGTGGAAATAAAGCTAAACAGCATAATAAGGACTTTGAAAACTGAACCAAGGTATAGAACACCACCCATGACAGACCAGCGCCCTGGCCCCAGCACTAGCCACTGGGTGATACACACATGAAACAGATCTGAGTAACACTGAGAAAGCTTTGAAGATGAAGGAACACTGAAACCACAGCCAACCAAGGACTGGTGGAAATGTGCAGGCTGAACCCAACTTAACTGATTGCCTGTAGAAAGAGAAATATCAACACTCTCCTTTGGATTTAAACAATATGCACAGTTTCATAATGCTTAAATGACCAGAATACTATCCAAATTAACTCAGTATATGAAAAATCAGAGAAATCTTAACTCACATGGAAAAAGAAAACATTGGTTGAGCAAAATTTTCATTTGGGCTTTTCCATAAGACCTGACCAAAAAACTTTATTGTAAGACTTAAAATTGAGTGGTGAGATTACTTCCACTTTATTCTTATTTTCAGAATTGCCTTATTTCAATGCCTTTGCCTTTCATATAAATTTTTTTTTTTTTTTTTTTTTTAACACAAGAATATGTCAAATTTATTTTCTTTTGATTGATCAACATGGTTCACAATAAATTAGCATCCTCTAATGAAAAGGCCAGTGCATAGAAAATGTTGATGATAATATTTGCTAACATTAATTAATTTCTAGATATGCACAGCCATACAGTTCTTTTTTTTTTTTTTTTTT
Organism: Bubalus kerabau; assembly: GCF_029407905.1. Classification (NCBI taxonomy): domain Eukaryota; kingdom Metazoa; phylum Chordata; class Mammalia; order Artiodactyla; family Bovidae; genus Bubalus; species Bubalus kerabau. Next base: position 52,214,150 of record NC_073635.1, read on the forward strand.
TTTAATTTTATTTTATTTTTAAACTTTACATAACTGTATTAGATTTGCCAAATATCAAAATGAATCCGCCACAGGTATACATGTGTTCCCCATCCTGAACCCTCCTCCCTCCTCCCTCCCCATTCCATCCCTCTGGGTCGTCCCAGTGCACCAGCCCCAAGCATCCAGTATCGTGCATCGAACCTGGACTGGCAACTCATTTCATACATGATATTTACATGTTTCAATGCCATTCTCCCAAATCTTCCCACCCTCTCCCTCTCCCACAGAGTCCATAAGACTGTTCTATACATCAGTGTCTCTTTTGCTGTCTCGTACACAGGGTTATTGTTACCATCTTTCTAAATTCCATATATATGCGTTAGTATACTGTATTGGTGTTTTTCTTTCTGGCTTACTTCACTCTGGATAATAGGCTCCAGTTTCATCCACCTCATTAGAACTGATTCAAATGTATTCTTTTTAATGGCTGAATAATACTCCATTGTGTATATGTACCACAGCTTTCTTATCCATTCATCTGCTGATGGACATCTAGGTTGCTTCCATGTCCTGGCTATTATAAACAGTGCTGCGATGAACATTGGGGTACTCGTGTCTCTTTCCCTTCTGGTTTTCTCAGTGTGTATGCCCAGCAGTGGGATTGCTGGATCATAAGGCATGTCTATTTCCAGTTTTTTAAGGAATCTCCACACTGTTCTCCATATAAATTTTAGAATTAGTTTTCTGTATTTACTGAAAATCCTGTAGACTTTGCAAAAAACTAAGATCATGGCATCCAGTCCCATCACTTCATGGCAAATAGATGGGGAAACAATGCAAATAGTGGCAGACTTTATTTTCTTGGGCTCCAACATCACTGCAGATGGTGACTGCAGCCATGAAATTAAAAGATGCTTGCTTCTTGGAAGAAAAGCTATGACCAACCTGCTGCTACTGCTGCTAAGTCGCTTCAGTTGTGTCCGACTCTGTGGGACCCCATGGACAGCAGCCCACCAGGCTACCCCGTCCCCAGAATTCTCCAGGCAAGAACACTGGAGTGGGTTGCCATTTCCTTCTCCAATGTATGAAAGTGAAAAGTGAAAATGAAGTCACTCAGTCGTGTCCGACTGCTAGCGACCCCATGGACTGCAGCCTACCAGGCTCCTCCGTCCATGGGATTTTCCAGGCAAGAGTACTGGAGTGGGGTGCCATTGCCTTCTCCAATGACCAACCTAGACAGCATATTAAAAAGCAGAGACATTACTTTACCAACAAAGATCCGTCTAGTCAAAGCTATGGTTTTTCCAGTATTCATGTATGGATGTAAGAGTTGGACTATAAAGAAAGCTGAGCCCTGAAGAATTGATGCTTTTGAACTGCGGTATTGGAGAAGACTGTAGAAAGTCCCTTGGACTGAAAGGAGACCAAACCAGTCAATCCTAAAGGAAGTAGTCCTGAATATTCATTGGAAGGAATGATTCTGAAGCTGAAATTCCAATAGTTTAGCCACCTGATACAAAGAACTGATTCGTTGCAAAAGACTCTGATGCTGGGAAAGATTGAAGGCAGGAGGAGAAGGGGACAACAGAGGATAAGATGGTTGGATGGCATCATCGACTAGATGGACATGAGTTTGAGCAAGCTCCATGAGTTGGTGATGGACAGGGAAGTCTGGCATGCTGCAGTCCATGGGGTCACAAAGAGTCAGACATGACTGAGCAACTGAACTGAACTTGAGTTAAATCTATAATATAGGTCAGGAAGAATTGGCATCTTAGTAATACTGTATCTTTAAATCCCCAAAAGCGAGGTAACTCCATTTATCAAGGTCTTCTTTCATCAACATTTTGTAGTTTTCAGCATACTAGTTCTGCATGTGTCTGTTTAGATACATACCTAATATTTTTTATCTTTTGGAACTAATATAAATAGTATTTTAAAAATTTTTCAGTTTTTAATTGTTCATTGGTAATATAAATATAATTGATTTTGGTGTGTTGACTTTGCATCCTGCATTCTTGCCAAACTGAGTTATTTGTCTTAGGGGATTTATTGTGGATTACATAGGATTTTCTAAGCACACAATCATCCCATCTATCAAAAAAGAGACTTTTATTTCTACCTTTCCAATGTGTATGCGTTTTGTTGTTGTTGTTCTTGCCTTATTATTCCAACTAAGAATTCCACTACAATTTTCAATTGGAGAGGTGAGATGGACTTTCTGTGTTGTTCCTTATCTTGCTGCAACTGCTGCTGCTGCTAAGTCGCTTCAGTCATGTCCGACTCTGGGCGACCCCATAGACAGCAGCCCACCAGGATCCCCCATCCCTGGGATTCTCCAGGCAAGAACACTGGAGTGGGTTGCCATTTCATTCTCCAATGCAGGAAAGTGAAAAGTGAAAGTGAAGTCGCTCAGTCATAGCGACCCCATGGACTGCAGCCTACCAGGCTCCTCCATCCATGGGATTTTCCAGGCAAGAGTATTGGAGTGGGGTGCCATTGCCTTCTCTGGTTCCTTATCTTAGAAGGAAGATACTCAGTCTTTTGCTCTTCAGTGTGATGCTAACTGTGGGTTGTAGATACCCTGTATCAAGCTGAGGAAGTTCTGTTCCTAGGTTACTGAGAGTTTTATCATGAGTAGATTCTGAATCTTGTCAAAGGTTGTCTCTGCATCAGTTGATATAATCATGTGACTTTTCTTCTTTACAGTGTTAAAATAATGGCAGATACATTGACAGATTTTTATATATTAAATCAGATTTGTGTTTGTTGTGACAGGTCACACTTTTTATATATTGCTGGGTTTGACTTGCTGAGACTTTGTTAAAGGTTTTTGCATTTGTGATTCCTTCTGTGGTTATCTTCCTTGTTCAGTCTTTGGTTATGGTATGTGAGTAATGCTGACTATATAAAAGGACTTGGAGGCATTTCTTTTTCTTATGTTATCTGGAAAAGATTGTGCAGAATTGATCCTATTTCTTTTTAAAATGTTTGATAGAATTTACTAATGCAACCATTTAAACCTGAAGATTCATTTTCTGGAATTAAATTTTTAAATTTGTCAAAGATTTTTTTAATGGTCTAGGATATGTTCTATTTTGGAATATCTGTGAATATTTGAAAATAATGTGTATTCAGCTATTGTTGGGTGGAGTATTCTATAAATGCTGTTCTGCTTTCTTCTGGTCTCTATGGTTTCTAGTGAGAAATACATAGTAATTAAAATCATTGTTTTTGTATAGTGTATCATTTTTCTCTGGAATTTTCAAGATATTTTCTTTGTGTTTAGTTTCCAGTAGTTTGATTATAATACATCTACTACATTTTGATACATAGCTACTTCATATTTACTGTATTTGAGATTCATGGCACTTTGTGTATTCCATCAAATTTAGGAAGTTTTCATCCATTTTTTCAAATATTTTGTCTGTATTATGCTCTTTTCTTTTATTCTTGGCTTCCAATGATATAAATTAGATCTTCTGGTATTATTTCATAGGTCCCTGAAGCTCTGTTCATTAAAAAAGAACAATGTTCCTCTGTATTCTTCAGATTGAATAAATTATATTAATCTATTTTCAAGTTCAGTGGATCTTTCCTCTGTCATTTCCATTTTGTTATTGAACCCAGATAGCAAGTTTTTTTTTTTAAATAAAGTATTGTGTCAAGACAGTATAATATTGGGAAAAGTATAGACACATAGGTTAATAGAAGAGAATAGACAGTGTAGAAATAGATTCACACAAATATAGTGAATACTGCCAGTTCATATTCAAAGCTACTTAATAAAGGAATAGGCTTTTCAATTGGTACAGAGCAATTGGTCTTCCATAAGCAAATAAAAAGAAAGAAAGAAAAAGATCCTAAACCTTATGCAAAAATTAACTGAAAATGAATCTCAGACCTAAATAGAGATGCAAAATTATAAAACCTTCAGAGACAAACAGGAGAAAATATATGACAAACATTTCCTGTGGTGAAGGCAAAAAATAGGCAAAATTCATGGATTTAATACAAAATAATAAATTAATTTTAAATATTAACAAATCAGACTTAATCAGATCTTAAATTAGACCTGAGTTTATTCTGTGAAAGACACTGTTAAGAGAAAGAATGACTGAGAGAACTTGCAAACCACACATTCAACAAGAAACTTTTAGCTAAAATACACAAAGAAATCTCAAAACTCAACAGTAAGAAAATAACTGAGTCTTTAAAAAGTGAGCAAGAATTTTGAACACTTCACAAGAGTATATACAGAAGGCAATTAACCCATCTGAAAAGATATACAATACCACCGGCCATTAGGGAAATGCAAATTAAAGCTCTGATGAGATACTATAGCATATCTATTAGAATGTCCAAAACAACAATTATGGACAATAGTAAGTGTCGGCAAGCATGCAGAGCAACCAGAACTCTCATACATGGCTGGTGAGAACGTAAAACAGTACAACTGCTCTAGAAAGCAGTTTGGCAGTTTATTGCATAGTTATGTGTGTGCTCAGTCACTTCCGACTCTTTACAACCCCATGCACTATAGCCTGCCAGGCTCCTTTGTCCATGGAATTCTCCAGGCAAGAATACTGGAGTGGGTTACCATTTCCTATTCCAGGAGATCTTTCAGACCCAAGAAATAAACCCATGTCTCTTGTGTCTCCTGCATTGGTGGGTGGATTCTTTACTGCTGTGCCACTGGGGAAGTCATTACAAAGTTGAACATACACTTACCATATGACCCCACATTCTTTAAGTTATCTCCCCTGAGTAACAAAATCTTACACACACACACAAAATAGTACATGGATGATCATAACAACTTTATTTATAACAACTAAAATCTGAAATAACCCAAACACCTTTCAGTGGATGAGAAGATAATGTTACATTCATATGATGGAATACTACCCAGTAATAAAAAGAAATTATGATATGACATCTTGGATGATCTCAAAGGCATTCCACTAAATGAAAGAAGCCAGTCTTGTAAGGTTACATATTGTATGATTCTATTTTTATGATATTGTCAAAAAGACAAAACTGTAGTGATTGGCAATACATCAGTGACTAGGGATTAGGAGGAGGGGGAAGTCAGACTACAAAATGAAAGGAAAGTGTTAGTTGCTCAGTAGCGTCCGACTCTTTGTGACCACTCTTTGTGATCCTTCGTGACTGTAGCCCGTCAGGCTTCTTTGTTCATAGGATTTTCCATGGCTACTGGAGTGGGTTGTCATTCCCTCCTCCAGGGGATCTTCCCAACCCAGGGATCGAACCCAGGTCTTCTACATCGCAGGCAGATTGTTTACATCTGAGCCACTAGGGAAGCCCAACAAAAATGAAAGCACAGGGGAATTTTTTGTAGATGATTAAACTGTTCTGTATCCTATTGTGGTGATGGTTACCTGAAAGTAGATATATGTTAAAATTCTACTGTATACCTACTGACTGTACATTCTACTGACTATGTTCCCCAAAAAGTTAATTTTACTATATACTAATTTAAAAATAAAAGCTCTTAAAATACTTGTAAAATGCTTCTTGTCTTTGTGCTAAATTCCATGAGAAATTTCTCCCATTCTAATGAATGTTGTGTAATGAGTATAGCGCCCATGTGTGCTGTCGCTTTCAGTTCAGTTCAGTTCAGTGGCTCAGTCGTGTCCGACTCTTTGCGACCCCATGAATCACAGCACGCCAGGCCTCCCTGTCCATCACCAACTCCCGGAGTTCACTCAGACTCACGTCCATCGAGTCAATGATGCAATCCAGCCATCTCATCCTCTGTCGTTCCCTTCTCCTCCTGCCCCCAATCCCTCCCAGCATCAGACTTTTCCAATGAGTCAACTCTTCACCTGAGGTGGCCAAAATACTGGAGTTTCAGCTTTAGCATCATTCCTTCCAAAGAAATCCCAGGGCTGATCTCCTTCAGAATGGACTGGTTGGATCTCCTTGCAGTCCAAGGGACTCTCAAGAGTCTTCTCCAACACCACAGTTCAAAAGCATCAGTTCTTCGGCGCTCAGCCTTCTTCACAGTCCAACTCTCATATCCATATGTGACCACAAGAAAAACCATAGCCTTGACTAGACGAACCTTTGTTGGCAAAGTAATGTCTCTGCTTTTGAATATGCTATCTAGGTTGGTCATAAGTCGCTTTAGTTGTGTCCAACTCTGTGTGACCCTATGGACTGTAGCCTGCCAGGCTGCTCTGTCCATGGGATTCTCCAGGCAAGAAAACTAGAGTGGGTTGCCATGTCCTCCTCCAAGGGATCTTCCCAACCCAGAGATTGAACCAGTGGTAATGAATAGTAATGAATACCAAATATCCATGTAATCATTTATATATTTGTTTCATCATTCATTCACTGAGCACTTAGCTATTTTTGTAGACACTCTGCCATTCACCAGATTTAGCAGTAAGTATCAAAATCAAAAGATCTTAGTTTGAGACATCTAATGCAGGCTAACAGCACAATCACTAAATCCAATTTGTAAAAGCAATCCTACATGAGCCAAAATAATACAGCACAGCTACTCAACTATCCTCAGCTCTGACTTAAATTTAGCATGGATTTTAGAAAGCACGGAGGAATAAATGGATCACAATATGTAAGTATTAGTTCTTTAAACTGAGCTTTTAATAAGCAGTAAAAGTGGCAGAGAGTTTGAGATAATACCCCATGAGTACCTAGATTTCAATATTCTATCTTTTCAGTTAAATGCAGAGCCACTTTTTTTCTAAGTCAGCCCATCTGTGGGTGGACCTGCCACTCTCTAACTAAAACTGAGAAGTCTGATAAGTGCTTCAGTCCTAATAGAAAGCCACTCTTCCTCAATCCAGAGAGGATGGAGGAGGTACAGATGGGAAAGGTCATGAAAAATTTCCATCAAGGACTCATAGAAAGCATAACTTTGAACCATATAAATTTTTGATGTATTCTACAGAATTTACTATGGCAAATTATTAACCCTAAATTAATATTGAGGGAATTGACCACCAGAAATTATTATTTAGGTTTTAATATAGTTATTTTGCAGCTCTTTCATGAGTTAAAAGACAAGACCACTAGCAGTGGACTGAATTATGTACCCCCAAAATTCATATGCTGGTGACCTAACCCCATTGTGATGGTATTTGGAGATGGGCCTTTGGAAGATAAATAGGTTTGGGTGAAGTCATGAGGGTAGGACCTCCACGAAAGGATTAGTGCCCTTGTAAGAAGAGACCAGAGAGCTTGTGCTCATTCACATTTTCCCTCCCTCCCTCCCCACCTCTCTCAATCTCTGTCTGTCTCCCTCTCTGCCTGGCCAACCCCAGTGTGAGGACTCAACAAGAAGGAAGCCAGGAAGAGGATTCTCACCAGAGCTCAACTGTATTGGCATGTTAATCTTAGACTTTCAGGCTTCAGACTGAGAAATAAATTTCTGTTGTTTAAGCCACCCAGTCTATGGTATTGTTTTATGTCAACCTGAGCAAACTAACATACTACTCCTAAGTCATGACAATAGTGAAAATTATTATAATTGCTAAAATACATTGAGTGATTAATACATGACTAATTATCTCACTCAGTCTTCACAACATCCCTGTGACTTTAACACTATCATTATCTCCATCTCACAAATAGTTAAACAAACACCTTTTCCAAAGTCACCCAGCTAGTTGTTGTTTAGTCGCTCAGTCGGGTCTCTCTGCAACCCCATGGACTATAGCATGCCAAGTTTCCCTGTCCTCTACTATCTCCTGGAATAATAGTAAGTGGACTACTAAAAATAGCTTCAAGGTATATCTCTGGTTTACCCACTGCACATGGACATAAGAACTATCCCAAATCTTCAATACTGATCTTGCATTAAGGTGCAAATTCTAAATAACTGTCAATAACTGGGTGGGAATGGTGTCTGTGGAGATCATATTGATAATCCAAAAACTATTCTTATAAGAATAACCACAAATAACCTTCTATTACCCCCAGGAGATGTCTCTGAGGTAATAAAATGTGTTACTAAACAGATTAATGGAATACACTTTACTTAAATCTTTCTTATTATTGAATAACTAAACTTTGCCAATGGCCTCCAGCTAAAAACTATCAGGAGGAACACCTCTGTGTTTAAACAAACTGGATTTATTGCTTGTTGTAATAAGGGAGGCGTACACCACAAGAACCATGCAGGGGTCTCAATAAGAGGATATTAGAAAGAACTTACTGCAGGTATCAGACTTGGGTTAGGTGACTTTGGGCAAGTTTCAGGAAGCAAAGCAGTTGTTTTAGGAAAAAGAAGAAATTCTAGAACCTATCTTCTAGGGAAGAAGGGGAGTGTAGAGTGAGGCTGGGGTCAGGAAAGAAGCAGCAGTCGCTCATATTATGCAAACTCGGGGACTGTGTGGGGTTTTGTGGCTGGTACATAATCCTGGTATGTTTGTGTGTAGACAATATTACAGAGCAGTCTCCTTCTGTGCCTCCTATCATTTATTGGTCACAGAGAGGCCTTATGCAATGCTGGTACTTTGTGAAATAGACAACAAGGTCTTACTGTGAATTTCCTAAGGTTGGATTTTAAAAACACCAACATCTAGCTGATAGTATCAAGCTATGTCCTGGGTATCAAAGGCTACTTTTCCCTTTCTAAATTTAAACCTTTCCTTCTCTCCTCATAAAAGATAGACCTAGGAAAATGAATTCTGCAGTGTGTCAATTAGGTAATTGGCATTGAGCTGCTTTTCAGAAGGAGCAGCTAAGAAACTAATTAGCCTATAAGTATAAGGAAATAGTGTTGTCTTTTAATAAAAATGAGTTCTATCACTCCCTGAGTCAACAAGCTATATATTATGTAGCAGTGGGTGTCCTTTCAAAAATTAAAAAAAAAAAAATCCTTTTAGCCTTCTTCCTTGTCATTGAGATTATAAAATCACTTTTTATATTATTCAAATGCATCAAAATGTTTTCTTAGTGTCCATGGATCCTTTCCAAGGTCACAGAGGCTAAGAAAACATTTAGATTTTAGTAAAGGGGTTTTCCTAGTGGTAAATACAAGTAGTTTGGTCCAATAGAAAGCATGCAGGTTTTGAAGTTAGATTGTAGTTATCTAAATATCAGCTCCATCACTTTGCACACATGACCTTGAGCTTATTGCTTAAACTTTCTGTAAAATAGAAATAATGTTTATACCTGCTATCATAGGTTCAAAATAATTGAGCTAAAAAAATAAAAAAACACCCTGTAATCTTTCAAAGTACGCAATACTAGTTAATATTATTATTACATATATAAACATTATGTTATGAATTAAAAGTTCATCAATAATGTCTTAGAAATAAGGTTACTGATATAAAAAATAAGCTGATTGTATTAGACAATACTTGCAAATTAGGCATAGAATGTTTTGATTTCTAGAAATTTTCTAAAAATTAACACAAGTTTATATAAGATGTTTACCTCCAGAAAGTTAAATAGATTCTCCAAGAGTCATCTCATCTACTGTCTAGCTGGCTCAAAGCCATTAATGTAAAATAAATGATCCACAGTATCATATTGATTTATTATTTCACCTTATAAAAGATATTCCAATCCTCAGGACTTTGAGGGCATGTAATTTTAAAGAAGAATAAATAGTGAGACTAACTTGAAATTAAAGGCACAGAAATTGGTGAGATTCTGAGAAGAGGGTTAGACAAATTGTTCAATCAATACGCATGTATTAACAGAAAGCTGAAAGTAGGAGCATGTTCCTGGCTTTTAAGGTACAAAACTCTTAAGGAAGGAAAGAAACAACTTAAGAAATAAACATTAGATTTGAAGGAACATGTAATAAGCAAGGTCTAAATGGAATTCATTTGTCTGTGTTCAGGAGGCAGAAAGAGACTGTGTGGGAATTGGTGGAGCTTGGGACAAGAGATTCCACTGTGAAGAGACCACATATCAAAGCCAAGTCAGGATGCAGAGATGGCCCAGCCTCCAACCAGAAGTCCAGGCTATTGCTAACACAGAGACACACCACAGGTTCAGAAACAGAGCCCATAAACCACCTAGTCTCCACTCTTGTGAGTGGTTCTTACACCAAAGAGCTAGTATCCTCTTCAATGGAGTTCAGGGAAGATGACACCTTGACAACAGCTGCTACTGCTGCTGCTGCTGCTGCTGCTGCTAAGTCGCTTCAGTCGTGTCCAACTCTGTGTGACCCATAGACGGCAGCCCACCAGGCTCCCCCATCCCTGGGATTCTCCAGGCAAGAACACTGGAGTGGGTTGCCATTTCCTTCTCCAATGCATGAAAGTGAAAACTGAAAGTGAAGTCGCTCAGTCGTGTCCGACTCTTCGCGACCCCATGGACTGCAGCCTACCAGGCTCCTCCATCCATAGGATTCTCCAGGCAAGAGTACTGGAGTGGGGTGCCATTGCCTTCTCTGTGACAGTAGCTAGAATTGTTCAATGGCTATTGACCAGCCAGCATGAACAACATCCATCAGAGCTCCAAGGCTCTGCTCAGTCTGTATCGACCTCACATCTGTGTAAAATCCTCTTGTCCCAAGAAACTCATAAGGCCAGATCTGTATGGGTCTGAGAAATGCAACATCTGGTAAAGTGGTCAAGGTGCAACAGAAAGCATACATATTAGCTGAAAGAGAACGTATCCAGCTGAAGAGCTCCCACTCCAGGTACACATGTATGTAAAACTAAGGAGAGAAAAAATAGAACCCCTATTCTTCTCCTAGACAGCATATTAGAAAGCAGAGACGTTACTTTACTGACAAAGGCCCATATAGGCAAAACTATGTTTTTTCCAGTAGTCATGTATGGATGTGAGAGTTGGACCATAAAGAGAGCTGAGCACCAAAGAATTGATGCTTTTGAACTGTGGTGTTGGAAAAGAGTCTTGAGAGTCCCTTGGACAGCAAGAAGATCAAACCAGTTAATCTTAAAGGAAATCAGTCCTGAACATTCATTGGAAGGACTGATGCTGAAGCTGAAATTCCCATATGTTAGCCACCTGGTGTGAAGATCTGACTCATTGGAAAAGACCCTGATGCTGGGAAAGACTGAAGGCAGGAGGAAAAGGGGACGATAGAGGATGAAATGGTTGAATGCCATCACCAACTCGATAGACATGAGTTTGAGCAAGCTCCATGAGTTAGTGATGGACAGGGAAGCTTGGCATGCTGCAGTCCATGCGGTTGCAAAGAGTCAGACATAATTGAGTGACTGAACTGAACTGATTCTTCTCCAACTATCCTTGAACATCCCAGAGTTCCAAGAGAGACATTAGACCAAAGAGATTTCCACAATGTCTCAGTCATTTGTAATGCTTACTGAATCCCTCAATAAAGAGTAAGTAATAAAGTAAGAAGCCAAGAATTTTATAATTCAAAAAGATAGAGCATAATGGAGTGACCTCTTGATCATCCTTTTTTGATAATTAATTTTTATAGGCACATGATTGACTGCCCCACGTTAATTCTACCACTACTCATTGGGAATCATCAGTTTAATGTAGAGAATTGACCCTACTCCAGAGTGGATACTAAGTCTATATCAATCATGGGCATTTATTCATTCACACAAGCATCAAGAAGCCATGCCTAGGCCAATGAATCATAGTATTTTTCAGGAAACAGACATCAGTTCAGGAATAGGCATCTGACTCGAATCAGGTCAGTGAGACATCAGAGGCCAATTTCCAGGAAGAAATTCTTTCTCTCTTTTGTGCCAAAATGGCTGAAAAATAAGGTAGCTTCATTTGCTACTAGGAGTTCCTTTATGGTTATCAAGGATCCAGCTTTAGCATGAAGTCTACATCGTGAGCAGCAGATGAAATGCAAAGAATCTGGATCCTTTATGGAACCCTGAGATGCTGGCTTAACTAAATCTCGTGCCTGCCCTGCTTCTGTTAAATAACCCTACATATTTCCTCAAAATTTAAGCCAGTTAAGTCAAGTTTCTGTCACTCTTGACCAAAAGGAAGCTAAGTGACATATATGACTTGATGCTGGTTTAAAGGGAATATCATAGCTTGAGGCTCAAGAGACCAAGCCACTTCCTATACATATAGCCTATTTTCAGTGGAAAAAAAATGTGTCCTTTTCTGGCATTCTTTTAGGATAAAGTTTTGTCCCTCAGGTTAAAAACCAGGAATAATTGGATAGCCTTGCGAATGAATCAGAGTTAAAATACCCTTTCTTGACTTTGTAGCAAAAATACCAGGTGAATAAAGGCATTTTTTTTTCTGAAAGAAAGACATGAAATGCAACCAGGAAGCTAGAAAATAAAGAATCCGGCTAAAAGTGTTCTTTTAGGGATAAAGCTAAGGTTAGCCATAGCAGGAAAATCCTAATATTATATATACTGGCTATAATTTTCTGCCTATAGTTGCTGTATTTTACACCTTTGTTTACTCTTGGTATTTTAAAAAGTTTTTTTTTGAAAGGTCTGGTCTATCTCTGCTATTCATTGAAAAAATCAAAGTCCTTTTAATGGATTGAGTGTATCCTTAATGGTACAAGGAATTGGAGTGAGAAGACTCTTAGATAAATGAGAACAATTAGGGCACTGGATGCTAACTCCTCTTTGGAGATTTTCTTCCAGGGCTTGACCCAAGAGGTTCTAGGTTTCATTTTGCTGATGAGCAACATGTCCCCTACATCGTGGTCACCTGTGGCTCTGTTGGATTATAAATGGACCAAACTCAGCATCTCGATGGCCTGAGCAATCACACTAGTGACAGACACATAGTTCCTGTGTAGTGTCCCCTCCCCTTAGAAACACCCAGGTTGAGAGTCGCTGTTCAGGTTACTCATAAAAACCTTTGGGCACCATCAACACCAGTGTGAAGGAACCCACTTCCTTCCAAGTGGCACGTGCAGCCTGAAAACTGAAGTTTCCCCAAATCTGTACCAGCACACCACTTTATAGACATTGAGACCCTGCCCATCCATTTTAGAGCACCTTGCAGATCCTCATTTCAACAGAAAATCAATATATGGAAAGTAAGTCGTGCATCAGCACAGTCAGCAGTGCACAAAAGCAGAGACCAGTAAAGTAAGCATTTTGTTTTTAACCATTTGGAGTAAAAAGAATAAGTTATGGCAATTTTTTCTCCCAATCATTCAGCAAAAGAAAATACAGTTTTAATGTGTCCACCTTTACTGGATGATTATAGATTTATCTGAATTTAACTGCTTTTCTCGGAGTAATTTTCCTTTGTTATATGAATGCGACCAGATGTACTTATTGTAAAAGCTTTTGAATCATTTCACTGGGAAAACAACAAAGTTTCTGAAAGAAAACAGGCCTAAGAAACAAAATATCATACAAATTCTGAACAATGTTAATTAATGTTTTTTAACTTGGTTGCATTTTTCTGCATATCTCTAAGCAATTGAACACATTATCAGTTGCATCACTGTTGAATTCTAATTCGGAGTGATGAAAATGTTTTTGAATTCTAAGTAGACTTAAAAAATCATTAGCGTACTGTCTTGCTTTTCACTTTATTTGAATCCCACACAAGTGCTTTATTTTTGAAAAACTGTGCCATGGTATAAAACATCTTTGGTTTTTACCCCTAAATTTTAATCCATGGTTATATGTTTTATTGGGCTTCCTTGGTGGCTCATATGGTAAAGAACCTGACTGCAATGCAAGAGACCTGGGTTCAATCCCTGGGTCAGAAAGATCTCTTAGAGAAGGAAATGACTACCCACTCCAGTATTTTTGCCTGGAGAATTCCATGAACAGAGGAGCCTGGCAGGCTACAGTCCATGGCGTCACAAAGAGTTGGATACAACTTAGCGACTTTCACTTTTTTTATATGTTTTATTGTTTTGAAGTTAGAAATCAATCAAGAGACATACAACAGCACTCTTCTTCGAATGTCCCAGCTATGCACTGTAGTTGAACATTGCTAATATTATAAAATGTTTTTGAGTCCTTTAAAAATTTTGAAAGTCCAAAAAATCAAGTGACTGTCTTAGATATGCACCATATGCAACCTCTTTGTTTAAAAGTGGAAAGCTGATCCTTGGAGCAGGAATTTGTAGTAACACTGAATCTATGTTTCCGGTTACTGTTATTTTCAATATTGCTCAGTTTGGTTCACAGGGCAGTAAGATATAGGACACCATGAGACACATTTTCAGCACAGCAAGCCGCTACAAGATTTCCCCATGCAACTTGCAACAGACTTACTGGGTAGTGAGAAATACCTTTCAACCCACCATGCTGAAATGGATGCTAGCAGGGCTGTCCTCAGAATACAGTACAAGTGAAAACAGTAGAATACACTGTTTCTGGTTGGGTGGATAAAGCACAAAGACAGTAGAAGATACGAGAGATCAGTTAATTTGGCCAAGACAGACTGCCTAAGTGAGCTTATTTACATTTTAAGATGGATCTAGGAGCTCTTCTCCTTATTGGTCAAATTAATCATGGAATTGTCAGGTATTGTGATTGTAGGCAGTCTGGTTTGTGTAAGGTGCAAATGAATGTGATTCAGATACCTGGTTTTTCTGATTTACTAATGCTATTAAGATGGTCTGTGAATAGTAGATGCAGTAGCTTACTTTCCAGGTACTTATTGAGCCATTCATTATATGAAAACTAACAAAGCCAACCAACAGTCATTGGTTACATCTCATTCCTTGAAAAATGTACAGATTTTATAAATGCGTTCACACGTCATCTATTTATTCTTCCTACAAACAAGTAGTGGGACCCTCTGAGGGCATCATGAGAAGAGGCAGGCTGTCTTGTGATGTCCACAAGAGAAGGAAGATCATAAACTAGGTGACTGTCCATTTCAGTTTTATAGGAACTAAACTGTTACCTTCAGAATGAGATCAATGCATGGAGCACAAAATGAGCTCAAACAGCAAACGTTGACCACTTGTGTGCCTTTGCCAAGTCAATTTCTTTAAATCTTGGTCCTCTTATCTGTATATTGTTGTTGTTTAGTTGCTGTCATGTCCAGTTCTTTTGCAACCCCATGGACTATAACCTGCCAGGCTGCTCTGTCCATGGGATTTCACAGGAAAGAAAATTGGAGTGGGTTTCCATCTCCTTCTCCAGGGTATTTTCCCAATCCAGGGATCAAACCCACATCTGCATTGGCCGGCAAATTCTTTACCACTGAGCCACCAAGGAAGGCCCTTATATGTAAATAGGGAATAGTAATACTTACCTAGAAGAGACTTTTTAGGATTAAGATAATCTTCTAAAATGCCAAGGAAAGTGCTCAAATGACTATTTTTATTCAAATGATAACAACTACAATAATGAGGATGTGATAGTGACAAGTTGCAAATGAGCAAGGAATTTGATTATTTTAAGCAACTAGAGTTGACCACTGCCTTATATCTATGATTTGAAGGGTGTCATCAATATTCTAGCAGTAAACACCAATGGAAATATACCTCATCTTAAAGCCTACCCCTTAGGAATTCACACTTTGAATTAACATCTTCTGCCCTATTTAAATACAAAGGCAGGGAAGAAAGAACATGTATAGATATTTTCAGTCATTAACATCTTAAGAGTAATTATTTTGTCATATATTAAGTGGAGAACATATTGCACAAGGTTTTCAGCTATAGGCAAGAGGAATGGTGGGTTCAGAGAACAATGCTTCATTACCACATATCTATGTGACCTGACCAGGCAGGAGTATAATAGCCCAGCGTATGTAGTCAAAGAGAGAAAGGAAAAATGGCAACAAGTGGGAAGGTGGGAAATTTTTAAATAATGGGTAACACATGATAAGGACTATTCTAAAAACCTTGCATGTACAGCTCATGGGGTGTTGGAAAGGAAGGAATTTTCCTTTACTTTCCCTGGTTCTTCTGGCTGGTTTAAGAATTAAATTGACATGAGACAGATTAAATCAAACAAAAGCTTAATAACATATATGCATGGATGAGACCCAAGAGAATTGAGTCATTTGTCAAAATGGCCAAAACCCTCACCTTAAATGTTAATACCATCTTCAACTAAAGACAAAGGAAGATGCCGGGGGTAGCAGTTTGTGATCTCAAAAGGGAGGAAGACAATTCACATGAGGATGGAAAAGCATATGTTTGGTAAATAAATGTTTGCTGGACCCTGCAGAGAAAATGGGACACAGTGGACTCTGGTCTCCAGAGTTTTCCCCACTACACCTAGCCCATACTTGGCAGATATCTCTGCAAAGCTCTACTCCAGGAACAGGACTTCTATACAAATTATTTTAGATAGTTACAGCAAAAGTCAAGGTTTCTTCCTGGGCCTTGATTATTTCCATCTCTAAATAATCTGCATGCCCTGGAGACATTTTGGGGTTGCAGGTTTTGCAAGTAAGCACCTACAGGTGCTTACAAATGATTTTATTAGGTAAGCATTAATCATGCTCCCAGCTTAAAGCTGAGAAGTTTGAAACAAAGAGCTGTTAAATAACTTCCCCCATACACACAGGTAATGTGAGCAGCAAAGCTAAGATTCATACTCCAGCAGCCTGACTCCAGAACCCTGTCTTAACTACTGCCCTACACAGGCTCATTCGGGTCTTTAATCACATGACTAGCTTGAACTTGCATTATGACATTAACAAATGTGTTAGTTACTGTTCTCCTGAGATGCAGAACTAATGGGATATATTGAATATATATATTCAATATCAATAAAGATATTTATTATGAGTGCTGGACTTACACAATTATAGAAGCTGGAGAAGTCCCTGGCATCTGCAAGTTGAAGGCTCAGGGAAGCCAGTGGTACAGTTTTCAGTTCAAACTTGAAGGCCTGAGAACCAGGGGACTCAGTGCTGTCTCAGTCTGAGTCTGAAGACCTAAGAACCAGAAGCACCAAAACCTGAAGACCTAAGAACCAGAAGCACCAAAGCCTGAAGACCTAAGAACCAGAAGCACCAAAGCCTAAGGGCAGAAGAGGATGGATGTCCCAGCTCTAAGTGAAGTCGCTCAGTCATGTCCAACTCTGCGACCCCATGGACTGTAGCCTACCAGGATTCTCTGTCCATGGGACTTTCCAGGCAATAGTACTGGAGTGGGTTGCCAGGGACCAAATTCACCCTTCCTCTGGCTTGTTGTTCTACTCAGACACTCAGTGAACTGGATAAATCCCGCCTGCCCTGGGAAGGACCATCTTCTTTACTCAGTCTGTGGTTCATATGCTAATCTTTTCCTAAAATGCCCTCATAGTCACGTGCAGAAATAATGTTTTACCACCAGCCTGGGTTTATTCCTTAGCCAAGTCAATTTGACACATAAAATTAACCATTACAGCCAGAATTCTCAAAGTTCTTTGTATGTATAAGTCCAACCTCTGAGTCAAAAAGAAGACCCATTTTTACATTGAGAATTTCTCAAGGGTGCAACACAGAGTGGTAAAATAGACACAAGACCAAGGGAATCTGTGTCCTGATATTTTTATGAAGAACATTGGAAGACAGTGCAATAGACGACAACATGGAAGTGAGGCATTTTGGAAGCTCTTCATTCGAAAGTGACAATTGCTTACCTTCAGGCACAGCTGTCAGAGCACGGTAAAGAGCACTTCTCTCAGACAACCCCAGACATTGATACTTAACAAAACAAGGCTCCCAAGTCTGTCTGCAAGTGTACATGCGTGCACAGTGGCTTCAGTTGTGTCCCACTCTCTGCAACCGTATGGACTGTAGCCCACCAGGCTCCTGTTTATGGGATTCTCCAGACAAGGACACTGGGGTGGGTTGCCATGCCCTCCTCCAGGGGATCTTCCCAACCTGGGGCTCGAACCCATGTATCCTATGTCTCCTGCATAGCAGGCAGATTCTTTACTGTTGAGCCACTACAGAAGTCCCCCAAGTCTAACTGTGTGTGCTTAGTCGCTCAGTCATTTTAATAGGTCTGGAAGTCATTTTGCAAGTGCCAGCTTCCCCATTCTTTTTTTCTTGATTCTATACCCTCCTGCAAAGTCATAACACTGATAGAAATTAAAAGACAACATTGGTCCACGGGGAAGGAAAAGGCCTCTCCCACCCTTTGATCCCTGTCCTTAGAGTGTGCTTAGTCGCTCAGTCATGTCCGATTCTTTGTGACGCCATAGACTATATCCTGCCAGGTTCCCTCTGTCCCTGGAATTCTCCAGCAAGAATACTGGAGTAGGTTGCTATTTCCTTCTCCAGGGGAGACAAGTCTAACTACTTGGTAATAAATGAAGTAGGAAGACTACAACCTACCAATTCACTTACTGGCAGTAAGTGCATCTTGGGGTTGTATTTGACATTAGAGGTCCAAACCTAGAAGGAATTTCTAGGGTACAGGAATTTGTGAACATGGGCAGAGGGTGAAGGGACAGGGAGCATGTAAAATATCTTGGTTAAAAACAGGAACATCTTATGGTGTGGGAATTGAATCTTTTCTCCCAATTATAATAGTTCTCAGGGGCTTGTCTGAGTTAAAAGTAAAATGAATTTCTTACCCTGGAGACCAAAATGTCCTTTATAATTTCTCATTTTTGCTTGGGATGACTTATATCTTATTACTAATGTCCCTTCTTTGCCTTATAATAAGATCAAGGGGCAGAAATAAGATGCTAGCTCCCCTATTGAGGAGGATTGGGCAATGAAGGACAGGGACCAAAGGGTGGGAGAGGCCTTTTCCTTCCCCATGGACCAATGTTGTCTTTTAATTTCTATCAGTGTTATGACTTTGCAGGAGGGTATAGAATCAAGAAAAAAATGATGGGGAAGCTGGCACTTGCAAAATGACTTCCAGACCTATTAAAACATCAAAGCCAAACCATTCCTCCCAGGAATGAACTTCAGATGACAGTTTAACAGAACACATACCAAGGAATATTTTATTTCATATTCACAAAACCTAAGCTTCCCATCCCTATAGTATTCTCTATTTTCCTGTGTTTTAACAGCTTGTAATGTCTCCAAAACATGAGTAAAAATATAAGCATGTGGCTAAACTATATATGTATACACAATTCTTAATCATTCAGTATCACTCTAGACTTATTCAATATGGACAGGATAAAAGCTCAAGTTGTCATGCAAATTAAAGTAGAGAAACGAGTCCTTTTACCAGATTGCTCTTCATGGAGAACTTCTTATTGTCACAAAAAAATGTTTTCAGCCAGTGGAACACAAAAGGTACACAGATACGTGAGCATGAAAGGCGCGGTGAACCTATAGTTAAGAGGAAATCTACTTGTAGAAAAGCACACACATTCTTTTAAGTGTATAGCTCGGCATGAATCTTTTTCATATAGAAAGAGCACAGTGATGCAGTTTAAGAATCAAGCTTGATTTTAATCAACTTTTTAATCCATTGTAAAGTTAAGAGGATATGTGGTTTTGAGTGTTTGGTAACCTTATGGATGCTTTCCTGGAGTTTTTACATTAGAAAAGCCAGTTCTAGGAAATATTTGAACTTTGGTAAGAGATTTTGCTACTTGAAGCCTGCTGATGCTTCCACGGGAATGGGGGAATAAATATCCCTCCTCTGTCAATATCGCCTTGAGAAGAAGAGCAAAAGGGTTTGAATGGAGCCTCTCCAAGGATCCACTTGTGCTCTCTGCAGCTGGCAGCGGGAGCTGCCCACCTAGGTCCCTTATTCTAAGGCTTGTAGAAATCATAAAAGCCAAGTTGTCAGGAATACTTGTGGTGTAATATTTTTTTTGGACAGAAGCAAAGAGAAACTAAAGAGCCTCTTGATGAGGATAAAGGAGGAGAGTGAAAAAGCTGGCTTAAAACTCAACATTCAAAAAACTAAAATCATGGCATCCGGTCCCATGCCTTCATGGCAAATGGATAGGGAAACACTGGAAACAGTGACAGATTTTATTTTCTTGGGCTCCAAAATCACTGTGGATGGTGGCTGCAGCCATGAAATTAAAAGACACTTGCTCCTTGGAAGAAAAGCCATGACAAACCTAGACAGCATATTAAAAACAGAGACATCACTTTAACAAATATCCATATAATCAAAGGACTTCCCTGGCAGCTCAGCTGGTAAAGAATCTGCCTGCAATGCAGGAGACCTGGGTTTGATCACTGAGTTGGGAAGATCCCATGGAGAAGGGAAAGGCTATCCACTCCAGTATTCTGGCCTGGAGAATTCCCTGGACTCTATAGTCCATATACGGTCTGCAAAGAGTCAGACATGACTGAGTGACTTTCACTTTCATATAGTTAAAGCTATGGTTTTTCCAGTAGTCATGTATGGATATGGGAGTTGGATCATTAAGAAGGCTGAGCATTGAACAACTGATGCTTTCAAACTGTGGTGCTGGAGAAGACTCTTGAGAGTCCCTTGGATTACAAGGCGATCAAACCAGTCAATCTTAAAGGAAATCAAGTCTGAATATTCATTAGAAGGACTGATGCTGAAGCTGAAGCTCCATTACTTTAGCCACCTGATGTGAACAGCAGATTCATTGGAAAAGATCCTGATGCTGGGAAAGAACGAGGCCAGAAGGAGAAGGGGGAAACAGAGGATAAGATGATTGGATGGCATAACCAACTCAATAGTCATGAGTTTGAGCAAACTTGGGGGGATAGTGAAGGACAGAGGAGCCTGGTATGTTGTAGTTCATGGGGTCACAAAGAGTCACACATGACTTAGCGGCTGAACAGCAATATATATGGTGATCTTGTCTCTAAATAGATATACACTTGTCAGACCATGTATAATGTTTCATGTGGGGAATATAGGTGACCATATGTTTGGATTTCTATGTTCCACTAGTTCTATTTCCTCTCCCTACATTTTTTTTAGCAGTTTATAGTTTCTTTTCATTGACAAATTGCCAACCCTTAATTTATAAAACAGACTTAAGTGTAAAGTAACTGTAGTGATGAAATCAAATAAAAGAAAACCAAAGAAGGAAATAATTATATCAAAATATCTCCCATCACAGAGGTATGATCTGTTTTGGAATTTCATGATGTGAACCCCTCAAACCTCAAGGAGACCAAGAATGGCTCAGAGGTGACTGAACTACTATGATGTTCTGTCTTCTATATCTGTTTGGTGAGGGTGAAGGGAGACTTGTTCAATTTACAAAGAAGCCAGTCTTCTGAAAGAAGTGCAAAGGAACTGATAGGTTACTAAGCATTTTTAGAGAACAATTTTCTTACTCTGGCTTCATCAAAATGAAAAGAAAATGTCATAAATTAGAAAACCCCAGGAAACTCCCAATTCTGCCCTAGTAACTGAGTGCCTAAACAGAATCTCACAAAGCTAGTAAGCAAGAGTCTTTGAGGTTCTCTACCCCTCCTTCAACTCCTCAGACATGGCTCTCCCCCAGACTCCCCTCTGTTCAGTCTGACATCAGCCAGAGGCCCCTAAAGAGGCCAGGTCACTGCCCTAATTGAGGATTATAGATTCTCTGCTCAAAGTAAAGTGTTCACCTATTCTGACTCACTAAAACATCATTTATCTGCCTAAATCCCACCCCCTTAAAATGAGAAAAGACTTGATCTTACAGTACAAGGATGGAATGATTTCCATATCTTAAGTAATTAGCCCCTTGCCTCTAGCTATTTCAACTACCTAAGAGTGTGTGCTTGAAAGATGATGGAGGGAGTAAGGATATGGAATAGAATTCATAGCAGTAAGGCTCCTCTGCCCATGGAATTTTCCAGGCAAAAATACTGTTCAGTTCAGTTACTCAGTCATTACTCTGACTCTTTGTGACCCCATGAACTGTGCCAGGCCTTCCTGTCCATCACCAACTCCCAGAGTTTACCCAAACTCATGTCCATTGAGTCGGTGATGCCATCTAACCATCTCATCCTCTGTCATCCCCTTCTCCTCCTGCCCTCAATCTTTCCCAACATCAGGGTCTTTTCAAATGAGTCAGCTCTTTGCATCAGGTGGCCAAAATATTGGAGTTTCAGCTTCAACATCAGACCTTTCAATGAACACCCAGGACTGATCTCCTTTAGGATGGACTGGTTGGATCTCCCTGCAGTCCAAGGGACTCTCAAGAGTCTTCGCCAAAACCACAGTTCAAAAGCATCAATTCTTCTGCACTCAGCTTCTTTATAGTCCAATTCTCACATCCATACATGACTACTGGAAATACCATAGCCCTGACTAGATGGACATTTGTTAGCAAAGTAATGTCTCTGCTTTTTAATATGCTGTCTAGGCTGGTCATAACTTTCCTTCCAAGGAGTAAGCATCTTTTAATTTCATGGCTGCAATCACCACCTGCAGTGATTCTGGAGCCCAAAAAATTAAAATCAGCCACTGTTTTCACTGTTTCTCCATCTATTTGCCATGAAGTGATGGGTTGCCATTTTCTTCTCCAGGGATCTTCCTGACCCAGGCATCAAACCCATGTCTCTTGTGTCTCCTGCATTGGCAGGTGGATTCTTTACCACTGCGTAAAGTCGCTTCAGTCATGTCCGACTCTGTGCAACCCCAGAGACGGCAGCCCACCAGGCTCCCCCGTCCCTGGGATTCTCCAGGCAAGAACACTGGAGTGGGTTGCCATTTCCTTTTCCAATGCATGAAAGTGAAAAGTGAAAGTGAAGTCGCTTAGTCATGTCCGACTCTTCGCGACCCCATGGACTGCAGGCTAGCAGGCTCCTCCCCCCAAGGGATTTTCCAGGCAAGAGTACTGAAGTGGGTTGCCATTGCCTTCTCCATAAGTGGATGCTACTCACTAGCAATTAATCAATTCTCAGAATAGAGGCCCATGCCTCTATGAGTTTGGGTAAACTCTGGAGAAACCACAGTCCCTGCTTCTGGGCTATTCTTCTATCCTTACTCTCTCCAGGCTCACAAGGTGCTTTGATTACTGAATTGGCTTCGCGAGGGGCTTGATGCTTGGGGGTAGTGTCCTGGAGAGGGGACATAAGCACTGGAAAGGATGTTCTCCTCTCCCAGGTTTAATTTCTACTTCCTGTCCCCATGTCTAGCAGATAGTGTCTTCTTTGGTGTCAGTCCATCTCTCAGAGTCTCTTGGCCTCTAAAGCACTGTAATGCCAAGGTCCTGGATCTGCAGAAATGATCAGATCTGAGCTCAGTGTCTTCACTTGGGGTACTCTAAAAAAGAGACGCCTACTGATGAAAAGCCAGTCAACCAATAACACACTTTGGCCTCACAGAACACTTCCATTTGAAGACTGATAAACTATACTGAGTCAATCTCTTCTAAGTATTTCTTTCCTAGGCTCACCCTTTCTTCCTTTGACCTACTGTGCCACTTACCATTGCCCTAACATGCCAAGAATACTCACATCACTATCCTGTCCTCAAAGTGTTCTTTCTACTGAAAATCCTTTATGACTAACTATGGAGAAGGCAATGGCACCCCATTCCAGTACTCTTGCCTGGAAAATCCCATGGACGGAGGAGCCTGGTAGGCTGCAGTCCATGGGGTCACTAAGAGTCGGACATGACTGAGCGACTTCACTTTCACTTTTCACTTTCATGCATTGGAGAAGGAAATGGCAAACCCACTCCAGTGTTCTTGCCTGGAGAATCCCAGGGACGGGAGAGCCTGGTGGGCTGCCGTCTATGGGGTCACGCAGAGTCAGACACGACTGAAGTGACTTAGCAGCAGCAGCATACCCAAAAAAGTCACAGGAAGAGAGCCTTTGAGGATAATTCTCATGCTGCCTAATCTACATGGAAGGAAGGAAAGTGGTGCCATTAAGTGAGCTGAGATGCAGACACACGGTGAAGGTGAAACAGAGCAGGACCACTGGCCCTTGTCCCCCACCCCCACCCCCAACCATGTCCTCTGCCTCACTTTTGCCTGTGGAAAACTTTAGTCAAAAAATAAGTTTACATAACTGTATTAGATTTGCCAAATCTAATACAGTTATGTAAAGTTTAAAAATAAAATAAAATTTAAAAAAAAAAAAGAAAAAATGCTCTTGTAAAATCTACAATTCAAATTATTATTGTTACAAATAAAAATTCAACCAAGTAAATTTGATGATTTAAAAAAAAAAAAAAACTCAACATAAAAAAAAAAAAAATAAGTTTAATCAGAAAAATGAGAAATGCTAAAACAAAGAAAAACAGTCAAAGGAGGCTAAATAATGATAGTCTTTAAGCATAGTCAAGGACCTTTAGTTCTTTCTCGAGGGGTACAGATAATATTCTGAACCATATCTTGTGAGCTGTCTTACAGATACCGAAATATCGATGGAGAATTTAACTGCATGATGACCAGAGTGTACCCACGACAAGAGCTGCTGCAATTCTGAAAACTGACTGCAAAGAAATGGAAACAAGTTGGCCCTGGAACTGAAGATTAATTGTACCTAAAAAAATCAAGATGATGCTGGTCAGACCATTGAAAACCAATTAGAAGATGACTGTCGGAGATAACTATGCTGTTTCTGCATGTACACCCCCTAGTCTGTCTATAAAAGCTCTCACCCCCTGCTTGTCAGGGTGGTGGGCAGTCGGCCTTTGGGATGTCTGCCACCTACCCCCACTCCCAATTGCCAGCATCCAAAATAAGGCAAACTTTCCTTTCCATCAACCTGGTCTGTTTATTGGCTTTTGAGCAGCAAGCAGCTGGATCCCACATACATACTGTTTGGGCAACAAAGGGAAAGAAGGGGATAGTTAGGAGGTGATGAATTTGGGGACGTGTTGTCTTTACAGTACCTGTGAAACATTTCAGAAGAGAGACATGTAGCACGTATTTCAGGTAAGAGGTCGGGGATGGCAATAATACATGAGAATCAGCCAAACAAAGCGGTGCTGGATGAAAAGATTTCCAGAGGAAAGGTAGCAGAGTGGGAAAATAAACAAGAATGAGGACAGGGCTCGATGAGTGTACAAGTATAGAACAGACATGCAAAAATGTAAACAGCACAATAAAATCCACAAAAAAAGAATAAAGCAAATAACTAGAAGAACCAGAAGACTTCATGGTCACAGAATCCAAGGAAGAATTGAAAGAGGAAGATTACCAGTGCCGAGTGACATCAAGATGCTAAGCAGCCAGATACTAACAAAAAATGTCATGCCGTATGGTGAGTAAGAGGTCACAGAAACCTTGAATGGAAGGCAGCCTGGCTAACTCTGCAGTGGGACTGCCTGCATTTGCATCCAGGCTTAACCTTTTGCTCACTCTATGAAGCTGCACAGGTTATTTATTCTCTCTCTGCCTCCATGTCCACATCTATTAAGTGGAGATAATGATAGGCACCGACTTCAGCGCCTGACATGAGAATCACATGAGTTAACGTGTTTAAAGTGCTGAAACTACTGTTTGGTACAAGCTCTGTGTAAATGTTTGTAGTTATGATTTATTATCATAAGATTCCAAGGATTCAGAAAACAGTACAAATATAGTACAATAAAATAATCTCTAAACAAGCATGGCAACACATCAAAGGAGCAAAATAGGGCACTGTCCTAAGCAGCAAGATGAGTACAGGTATTTTTCCTTTTGATTTCACCCTACGACAATGCTCAGCACAGAATAAAAGAACAGGAAATTGAAGGAGAGTTATAGCATAAATACTAGTAACACACAAGTGAAAGTAAAAGTTGCTCAGTCGTGTCTGACTCTTTGTGACCGCATGGCCTATATAGTCCATTGGATTACCCAGGCCAGAATACTGGAGTGGGTAACCTTTCCCTTCTCCAAGGGATCTTCCCAACCCAGGCATCAAACCCAGGTCTCCTGCAATGCAGGTGGATTCTTTACCAACTGAGCCACAAGGGAAGCCCAAGAATACTGGAGTGGGTAGCCTATCCCTTCTCCAGCAGAACTTCCCGATCCAGGAATCACATTGGGGTCTCCTGTATTGCAGGTGGATTCTTTACCAATTGAGCTATCAGGGAAGCCTAATAATACAGAAACTAAGTCAAATACTAGGAAATTCCACCAAAGTTCTTATGGGCACTCCTACTCTAACATTATTTTAAAACATGGAGTCAGCATTTACCTGTCTGATTTGCTTAAGGTCTGTTTTCTATTTCCACCAGCTCTGCAACTGTATAACTTGATAAATGAAGTATCTATTAAGTTTAATGTCAATACTTGGCCTCATTGTCTCTAACTTGATTTCAAGAAGTAAATGTTGCCTTAAAATATATTTATTAATAAATTAACCCACTCTTTTCAAAGAAACATTACAGAAGAACTAAATAACACTTGTCATTCATTTAAGTAAGAACAAATTACGCTTCCCCAGATAATTTTGCCTTAACTCTGACCATCAATCATGTCATGATTAGTAAAGAAAATGGTTCTTCTAACTATGTAAATCCTTATATGTATGAGTAAAAAATGGGAAATAAAGTAAGAATTTATTATGAGGAATGTAAAGTACTTTTTTAAATTAAAAAAAAAAAAAAGACCATTTTTTTAGTTTTCCTAGCATTTGGCAGCATTCAGCTGATACAGTATTCTGTTGTAGTCTTATTCCTTAGCCGTACAAAGCTTCCATTCACATCAAAAGTATGTTGAAGACCCTGGACTTGACCATGAAAGTTCTCTTTGTCATCATGATTACAGCTGCTGGACTTAACTAGCCACCTGTCACCAATTATTTTATTTAGCATCATAGACTATTTTGGCCTGTTCAATAGAGGCTTTCAAGTAAGGTTTGTTTGGAATTTTTTATTTTGTTCTTTTTTTTTTCTTTTGAAGCAAGAGAAAATAAGGTAACAGGTGGTGGTTTTTAATTTTTAAGCTTTTGACAAGTCACATTTGGAAAACAACCAGGATTTTTGCAAGCAAGTTACCAAGTGACCTTATCGTTACCAGCATAGGTCCAATAGGTATGCTGTAAGTCATGATTTTCCAAGTTATCTATCTCATGCTCCACCAATCATTCCATCAAAGAACCTTAGTCACACAGTGGGCTCCCTGTTTCAAGAGCAAGGAGCAGCACTGAACGTTCCCCTGACAGGACAGGTACTAAAGATGAGGATGAGGGCTTCCTGTCACAGCAAAACTACACCCAAGAAAAACCTCAGCAGGCAGTTCTGCCCAAGGACAGCAAAGCCAGGAACCTGAGAGAATCCCCAGCAAATAACCCCAAGCATATAACTTCCTTTAGATGGATCACTTTCAAGCCATACATTTCTATTTTTATCTAGAACAGTAGAGTTTATTTATAACTCAATCTTTTGCATCATGTTATAACTATTACATTTGTAAATTGCAACAGAGATTTTTCATATGGGCAACCTAATTACTGGGCTAAAAAAAGAAAAACTTAAAAAATGTGTGTCCTCCTTAGAAAGAATTTCCTGTTCTTCTATGGTTTATTATGTATGGTTATGGACTAGTTTCCAAAAATGTTTATGCTTCAGGTTTTATTTCCACAGAATTATGCTTCATGGGACACCAAGGCCTGTGTGACTTAAGGAGAAGCTGCCCCATGGTCGCCCTGGTGAAAGGTAACCACAGCTGCTGCCTAAATATCCTGGTTTGGGGATATGCAGACCCCAATGTGGGGCATGTACTGGCTATGCATACCAGCCAGAGACCTGCAAGGGCCATCTAGTTTCTAAGAGATTATTGCACCTCACTGGAGGCTGTTTAACTCAATGGATAAATTGACTTGAAAATGACATAGCTAATTAAGTCTATTCCAGGAAATTTAAAAATAGTGGTGGATTTAGATTAGATTGAGAATCAGTAGAAAAAAATCCTGCTGCCCAGCATCAATGCCAAACTTGCCAGTTGATGTGGTTTTGTTGTGGGGTGAGGGGCATGGGGGGCAGGGCAGTCATCCTGACTGCAGCACACCAGTTGTCTGAATCATTGGCATAGTTGTGTAGAGTTTCCTCCCTGCTCTTCAAGCCTGTGACTCCTAACTCCACAATTAGACACACCAAGGACTTTGGAGGGCACTTCATAAACTATACCTTATTCTCCATCAAGTACCAGGGTTGATCCAAGCTGCTACTTTTGGGTTACCATTTACTGCAATTTTTTATTCATTCTTTCATTCCATGTCCCAGCTGATGATTGGTAAAAATCTCACAAATAAACACTTTAACATTTGAATGTCTGTTGCCAAATTCAGTGAAGAATATCAAATAATTGTTCAATGTTTCCTACAGTAAGCTGTTGCATAGTCATTTTTAAAAGGTAAGAGGGAAAAGGGACTGCTGAGTGAAATTCTGTCCCTTGATGCAGAACAGACGCTAATAACTTACCAGAAAACTGTTCAATTCATGCACAAGTAACTCAAATTCTTTTAAATAAATGTGCATCTCAAATTTGTTATTTTTTTAATCTTAACAATGGTACCCTGGAAATAACCTTTCTAATCAAGGAACACCAGCAATTTGAAGTATGCCAATAAAATCTAGATTTCTGACTAAGTTTATTAGGCCTTACTAGCAGACTACAAAAAATAGCAATATATATATTTTAGATTAATGAATACTAAGAAAACATTTTACATACACAGTATTATGGTGTACTGTATTCAACAATAAATGTGGCATTAATGCCTCACAATCAATATATATCAAGACAAAAAAAAATCCCATTGTGAAATCTCTAGTACTTATGTTAACCTTTCTAGTTCAAATATACCTGTGTTCTCCATGAAAGTGAAACTGATAAAATTGACTAATATATAATATTTTAAGTGTTTCTCCTATCTTTTAAAGAAATGTATTTTGGCTAATGTTTTTTTTTTTTTCTTCTGTCAAGCTCATTACCTATATGGAATCTTACTACAGGATTTGTTCCTATTTGACTCACAGAGAAGCTAAAATTTGGACCATATCTTCATGAAGTCCATAAAGGAAACACCTATGTAACTGATGTCAATCCTCATGGTATAAATAAAGGCAGGCATAATCATTATAATCTTTGGAGCCTCACTGGTGGCTCAATGCTAAGGAATCTGCCTGCCAATGCAAGAGACATGGGTTCGATCCCTGATCCAGGAAGATCCCACATTGCCCTGAGCAACAAAGCTCATGACCACAACTATTAAGACTGCTCTAGAGCCTGGGAAGCGCCAACTACTTTGCCCACTTGCTGTAACTACTGTAGCCTTTGTGCCCTAGAGCTCATGTTCTACAACAAGAGAAGCCACTGCATGGGCAGCCCAAGCACAACACCTAGAAAATAACCCCTACTCGCCACAAAGACCTAGCACAGCCAAAAGTTAACAAACAAATAAAAATAAAATTGTAATTTAAAAAAATTTATAAACTTTAAATAGCCATGGGAGATGACTAAGATACCTATCAGTAAGCTTTCTCATTCATGACATCAAAATATTTTATCTACTATAAATATAGAGAAAACAAAGATTGGTCTCTAATGATTGAGGGTCTGATACTCTGGTGAGAATACAAAATAAAATGTTACTTGATTGTACAGCAAGAATAACAAGACAAAGAATGTAATTTCTTATAATTCCAGTCTTGGTTCTTCCTCAGTATGATTTTAGCCTAATATTTAATCTCTTCAAGGCGAGTTTCAGATTCTGAAAATGAGCATATTAGAATAAATGCTTGCTTAGAGCTCTCTTACCTCTGAATTATCAATGAGTTCAGGTTAAGCAAAAACATGAATACAAAGTAGCTCAGGCTAAGTGTTGAATAACTAAGGTTATCAAGGATACTAAGGAACTTCAAAGTAGGAATCAGTCTCTGCACCCTGGCCAGGGGAAGACACCCGGAAGGACTGAAGAGAGCCTAGGTTTGGATGACTGTAGCTGATTGGGGCCACTCAGGACCAGGACTGATCTGCTGAGGTGAGGTGATGCACAGTCTAGAAGCAGATTCTGGAGACGAAAGGTAAGGCCAGCGGAGCAGAAACAGTGACTTGAGGTTGAGTCATCAGCCCTTAAACCTAACCAGCCATGGTCAGGCTATATCCATGCGCTGCTGCTGCTGCTGCTGCTGCTAAATCGCTTCAGTCGTGTCCAGCTCTGTGCGACCCCATAGACGGCAGCCCACCAGGCTCCCCCATCCCTGGGATTCTCCAGGCAAGAACACTGGAGTGGGTTGCCATTTCCTTCTCCAATGCATGAAAGTGAAAATTGAAAGTGAAGTCGCTCAGTCGTGTCCTACTCTTAGCGACCCCAGGGACTGCAGCCCACCAGGGTCCTCCGTCCATGGAATTTTCCAGGCAAGAGTACTGGAGTGGGGTGCCATTGCCACGTGCTAGGACCAGGCAAATGGTGCTGAGGGGACCAATGACACCAGTGAATGGAAAGAAGAATTACAGAAACTGAAACCAAGCAGTTCTTGAGAAATTGTTTCCTTCACGTTAGGTTGACTTCATAAGTTACTGGTGCATAATTTTAAACTGGACGTAAACAAAAAGCCAAATTCTATTTCTTTATAGAGCATGTTGAAACACTTCAATATGAAGTGTTTCTATTGAAACAGTTATACTGGATCCTTCTTAAGTGAAGGATAGGAATGCATCATCCAAGGAAAATAGTGATTTAGAAATAAGAGGATCTAAGGAAATAGGCATGTATGTATTCCTTTTCCAAACCCAAATAATACCCTAAGAAGCTGAGAATACGAATATCAGTTTCAATTCAAGGATTCTGCATTCATGGGAGATTTCATCAGGATTTCTGGGTCACTAACCATATCCGGTCAGCTCCCACATGCCTGAACTCCTGCCTAAAGATGAGGACTGAAGATGTCCATGCTGCCCACCCCTCATATGGTTGCCTTGTGGATGTTGTCCAGTTTGTCCCAAGTGTGCCTTTGAAGATATGTGTATCCTCAAGCCACCAGTTTTTGGGTGAGCCCAGCCCGTGTGCCCTGTTCTTGTGACAGGACTTCTCTGGTTCCTAGTTATTCCTCAAGTTCCCCCACTGACTCTTTTTTATTTTTAATTGGAGGATAATTGTTCTACAATATTGTGATGGTTTCTGCCATACATCAACATGAGTTAGCCATAGGTATACATATGCCCCCCCCCCCCGCCTTCTTAAGCTGCCCTTCCACCTCCCTCCTCATCCCATCCCTCTAGGTCATCACTGAGCACCAGCTTTGGGTTCCCTGCATCATACAGCAAAATTCCTACCAGCTATCCACTTTACATAGAGTAATGTATGTTTCGGTGCTACTTTTTCAGGTCATCCCAGCCCTCTCCCTCCCATATTGTGACCATAAGTCCGTTCTTTATATCTGCATCTCCTTTGTTGCCCTGCAAATAGGATCATCATTATTTCTAGATTCCATATAGATGCATTAATATAGGATATTTGTCTTTCTCTTTCTAACTTACTTCATTCTGTATGATAGGCTCTAGGTTCATCCACCTCATTAGAACTGGTTCAAATGCATTCTTTCTAATAGCTGAGTAATATTTCATTGTGTATATGTAGCACAGTTTATTTATCCATGCATCTGTCAATGGACATCTAGGTTGCTTCCTTCCCCCAGAAATTGTAAATAGTGCTGAAAAGAACATTGCAGTACATGTGTCTTTGTCAACTATGGTTTCCTGAGGATGCATACTCAGTACCGCCACTAACTCTTAAATTTAATTCCAGTCTGCTTTTCTGGAGCTATGCTTAACTAATCAGTGGTACTTTCACATTTCTAATATAAAAGACTAGAAGTAACCACTAACACAAAAGACTAGGAGTTTCCGATTAAAATGGTCCCCATCGCTTCCAGGGATGGCTGCTGTTGGTATGTTTATGCTGGCACTGCCAGCAGCCTTTAGTGGGGTTCATTGGTCGCCACAGCTGCCCTTTAACAGCACAGCAAATTTCTGAATTGTCCCTTAGCTCCCAACAACTTCCAAAATCTGCTTCCAGTGTTAGTCATAGTCTTTCCCCCAGATCCAGTTTTGTCAGCAGCTCTTGTAGGGAAGGGGAAACTGTCATTTAAGAAAATTTGCCAAGGGGAAGGGATAGTTAGGGAGTTTGGAATCGACATGTATACACTGTTATATTTTAAATTGATAACCAAAAGGACCTACTGTATAGCCCAGGAAACCCTACTTGATGTTACGTGGCAGCCTGGATGGGAGGGTAATTTGGGGGAGAAGGGATACATGTATATGTATGGCTGAGTCCCTTTGCTGCCCATTGTCCATCACAATACGGTTAATCAGCTATCAGTTATGTTCAGTTCAGTTCAGTCACTCAGTCGTGTCCAACTCCTTGCAATCAGCTATACTTCAAAAAAAATTTTTTTAATTAAAAAAATAATAATAATAATGATTCTGGATCCCAGTGTGGCTCTCTTAGCATAAAATCTGGAGACCAGTTCATAGCACTCTGTACCTTATTGTGCTAGTTTTTTACTGCTATATAGAATTACCATAAACTTAGTGACTTAAAACAATATCCATTTATTTCATTGTTCTGTAGATCAGAAGTTCAAGTGGACTCAGCTAAATTCTCATGGGGCCAAAATCAAGTTGTTGACTAACTAATCTAAAGGCACAGGAGAGGAATCCACTTTCATGTTATTGGTAGAACTCTCATCTCCTTCCAGCTCTGCACCTGAAGTCCCTTTCCTTGGTGACTACCAACCAGAGTCCACCCACAGATCCCAGAGGGTGCTCATATTCCTTGATTCTTGGCCCTCTCCATCTTCAAACCAGCAATGACACATCAAATTCCACTTCTGCTTCAAATCTCTCTCACTTCTTCTGCCGCCCGGCAGAGAAAATTCTCTGCTTTTAAAGGTTTATGCAATTACATTAGGTCCACCTAGTAATCTTCCATTTTCTAAGGTCAACTATATCTTATATTATGGCTTCATGTCTTCCCAAAAAGGTATGTTCAAGTCCTTTCCCATAGTACCCCACAATGTGACCTCATTTGGAAACAGGGTCTTTAAGGAGGTAATCAAGCTGAGATGAGGTCATTAAGTTAGATCCTCATCCAATATATGTATGTGCTTGGTCGCTCAGTCAGGTCTAATTCTTTGTGATTCCATGGACTGTAGCTCCCCAGGCTCTGTCGTCCATGGGATTTCTTTCAGATAAGAACACTACAGTGGGTTGCCATTTCTTTCTCCAAGGGATCTTCTCAACCCAGCAATCAAACCTGCATATCCTGCATTGGCAGGTGGGTTCTTTAACACTAAGACACCTGGGAAGCTCCCTCATCGAATATAACCAGCATCCTTATAAAAAGGGAAAATTTGAACGTAGAGCCTGGCACAGAAGGAAAATCATATGAAGACACACAAGGAACATGCCATGTAAAGGCAAAGGTAGAGATTGACTAGAGCAACTGGAAGAGAACAGCAAGGATTATCCACCCCCATCAGAAGCTAGGAAGAGGCAAGGAAGGATTCTACCCAGAGTCTCAGAGGGAGCATGGTCCTGACAACTCCTTATTTTCAGATATCTAGCTTCTAGAACTGTGAGGCAATATGTTGTTGTTTTAAGCCATCTAATCCGTGGTGCTTTGTTGTGGCAGTCCTAGCAAACTAATATACCATGTAACATTACACAGTCAAGGAAATGCAGCTCATCACATTC
Organism: Bubalus kerabau; assembly: GCF_029407905.1. NCBI lineage: Eukaryota > Metazoa > Chordata > Mammalia > Artiodactyla > Bovidae > Bubalus > Bubalus kerabau. Next base: position 52,247,542 of record NC_073635.1, read on the forward strand.
ACAGGTTCCAGGGATTAGGAGGTGTAAAATGTTGAAGACCCATCCTAGAAGTTTGCCTACTGTACTGACTCCACAGCCCACTGAAAATCTGAGATTTAATCACACTTCCCCTTTGCCACATCTCACCACCACACCAACAGGGCTCTAGTATAATAACAGTGGATTACACTTGAAAAAGCTGCATGACACAGTCTCTTTCTGAGAAGGAATAATTAGGAAAGTGAAGAAGGGAGACAAGAATAAGGATATTGGAGGAATTCAAAGACTCTAGAACCTGTAGCTGGAGAAGCAAATGGAAACCCACTTCAGTATTCTTGCCTGGAGAATCCCATGGACAGAGGAGTCCACGGTAGGTCACAAAGATTTAGACATGACTGAGTGACTGAGCATGCATGCACAGCACCTATAGCTATAGCAAATGTTAAAAACAGCCCAATTCCTAGCCAGACTGACATAAGTTTTCACATAAAGGCCCATTTGTCTTAGCTCCTATTACCTGATACATGTCCTGCTTTCTATAAAAAAAACTACAGCACATATGAAAAGGAAGGATAAATAACAATCTGAAGAGACAAAGCAGTCCAGACACGTGTGACATACCTGTTAAAGTGATCAGATAAGGAATTTTAAATAGCTGTATGTTAAGGACTCTATCTTTTTTATGTTAGGAAAAAACTAGGCAGCATGCATGGGCAAACAGGTAAAGTGAGTAAAGGTATGGAAACTAAAAGAATTTTAAAAATGGTACAAGTCAAAAACACTGTAACAAAAATGAAGGATTGTTTCAATAGGCTCATCACTGCACTGGATATGACCAGTGAAATGAAAAAAAAAAAAAACAGAATAGAGTATGCAGGAACAGTGGGGCAATATCAAAAAGCATAATATATACATAATTGGAATACTAGAAAGAGAAAGGAGGAGAAGAAACATTTGAAGTAACAAATATATTGGCATAAATAAATATCCTTGTAAATGTCTCAATACACAAGCTCATATATGGCTATGGGAGTGGCATAATTTCAACTTTGGAAGATAATGTCAAACTTTGTCTTAAGATTTGTTGTTAATTTACAGCCTCATCAGTTATGTGGGAGTTCTGGTTGCTCCACATCCTCACCAACACATGATTATATCTTTTCTGATGGTTGTATAATGGTATTCATTATGGTTTTACTTTATATTCGACTTCTGCTAAAAGAGTTGAACACTTCCCATGTTGTTGGCTATTTGTACATCCTCTTTTGAAAGTGTCTGGTCGAGTCTTATGGCTTCTATTTCATTGTCTGTCTTTGGTTTATTGATTTGTGGGAGTGATTTCCACATTCTGAATGTAAATATATTTTCAGTCTATTACTTGTTCACCTTTCCGGTTTGTCCCCTTGGTCCCATGTAGCTGACAAAAGCCCTCCTGTGTTTTTCAGTCTCTCTGCTACCTCTTTCAAAATCATGAGGTACTTAAAGAAAAACTAGAAAAATTGACCCAAATGCCGGGCTTACTTCTCTGGACCTCCCTTTTTCCTTAGATTTTGACTCTACAATTTTTTTTACTGTCTTATTAGCACACCAATGCTTTCAAGCAAGTACTTTCAGTTTATTTTTTTTACCTTTTAAAGCTATTTTCAATATTAGAGTTATACTGAATTGCCTTATCAGCCATTACCAGAAGTTGAAGTCCCTAGCAGATGAAGCCTGCAGTCACTCTTTTTAACCTCTTTCCACTCAGCTATAAAGAGCATGAGAGTATATCCGTGGCTCCACCTGTAGACACAGAGTAGTGAACTTGATTGTAGTATTTTACCTTCTTTTATATTAGGCTGCAGTCTTCTTTTATACATAGTACTTAGCACCTTAGCAACATTCTTCAATTTATCTTCTAAACACTAAATCAATATTTAGTTACTTAATTTAGGGATTCTAGTGCTTATCCATGCAGCCATTGCCTAAACAGAAGTCTGATTTTCATTCATTCATATATCCATTCAAATATTTATTGGTGGTTTGTATGTACCAAGTGAAAAGTGAAAGTGAAAGTCGCTCAGTCATGTTCGACTCTTTTCGACCCCCTGGACTATATAGTCCATGGAATTCTCCAGCCAGAATACTGGAGTGGGTTGCCTTTTCCTTCTCCAGGGGATCTTCTCAACCCAGGGATCAAACCCAGGTCTCCCACACTGCAAGTGGATTCTTTACCAGCTGAACCACAAGGGAAACCCAAGAATACTGGAGTGGATAGCCTACCCCTTCTTCAGGGGATCTTCCTGACCCAGGAATTGAATTGGGGTCTCCTGCATTGCAGGCAGATGCTTTACCAACTGAGCTATCAGGAAAGCCCTTGTATGTACCAAACATTGTTCTAAAAACTGGAACAAGACAGATTAGGATCTCTACCTAGAAGATAGGGACAAAATGAATGCCTGAATAAATCAGAAAACTGACAGAGAGGAAATAAAAATGATTACATATTAACAAATGATATGCAAAGAATTAACATAGATTAATTAATTAACATAGATTCATGTAAGAAAGCAAAGAGGAATCACTTTACAATAGGACTCATAAAAGTCTTGACTGAAGAGCTGATGTTAAAGCTCAGATCTGGATGATAAAGAGCTACAGCATGAGGGTCAGAGAGAAGAGTGTTCTAGGTAAAGCCACGCTTTTGTGCAAAATTACTGAAGCTAGAACAACTTGGTTTATTCAAAGAGCAGAACAAAAACCAGCACGGCTGGAACCTAATGAGTGAAACATAAAATGGAATAAATGAGATTAAGAGTCACAAACTGGAACCAGATCATGCTGCATTTTGTCATCCAGTATGAGAAGTTTACATTTCATTCTCATTGTGATAAGAAGTTTTTGGAAAGATTTAAATGTTTTTGACAGGATCTAAGTTACATTTTTAAAACTATTTCTCTGGCTGCTGTGTGGAAATTATACTGTGTAGGAGTATATTAATTAGTGCTAAACAAAGAAATGCTTTAAACATCACTTTAGGGTCTTTTAAACAAAGGATATTTAGTTCTAGGAATTGGGTACATAACTGACAGAAGACCTAAGAATTTGAACAGGGTGTGATGAAGGTGAGACTCACCGCAGCCACTGCCACCTCTGGGACCCAGGGAAGCAAGGACAAAGGTAGTAGGAACAGGGCTCAGGTGCTGCTGTCACCCAGCTGATCTTAGCATGGAAAGACTCTCCAGGGAAGGTGGTGGAACTGTCTGACAGCATCTGGAGTCAGAGAGAAAATGTGAGAGAGAGAGACCACAAAAAGCAGTCTTCCACCAATTGCTTCTATTGACCCAATCTATTCAGAAACCAGAGGTCAAGGGAGGCTGGGAAATTTAGTTCTCTGAGTCACAGAGCTGAACAAGAGATCAGAGAACAAAAAGACAGTTTACCAGCCCAGGAGACAAAAGTAGAAACACAGAGACTCAGAGAAGACTCATACACTAGGTCAAACGATAATCATGGTAGATTAGACTAGGAGGGCAAAAGTAGAAATGAAAACAAATGAATGAGGTCAATATACCTGAGATATGATCAACAAAGCTCACTAGGAAAATGGATGCAGCAAGCAGGATAAAGTATAAACTTAGAGATAACTCCCAGTTTCTTTACTTGAGCAACTGAAGGGACAGTGACAACATTTATCAGCATGAGAAAGACTGAAAAAAAGAAAATTCGTGGATTTAAGTTATACCAGAATTAAAAATTCTGTTTGGTCATATTAAATTCAAAGTATCAATTAGATATCTATGTGGAGAGTTCCAGTAGGTATTGGATACCTGAATCTAGAATTATGGGAAAATAGCAGCACTCAACACATAGACGTAGGAGTCGTTAGCATGTACATTGTTTTGTTTTGTTTCTTAAGTGGGACTGCATGAAATTACCATGGGAGAAAAAGTAGAGAGGAGAAGGGTCCTAGGAGCACCCCAATGCTGAATGCTGTTGAGAGGTCAACAAAGATAAAAACAGAGAAATAACCAATTTATTGGCAACCCAGAGCTCATTTCATAATTTGGACAGGAGCCACCTCAACTTAGTTGAGGGGTAAAATGCCAAATGAGAGTTGGTTGAAGGAAGAATATAAATATCATGTGGAAAAAATAAACTAGAAGAAATTTTGTTCCAGAGGTGAACGTAGAAATGGAACTATAGCCACAGAGAAATGAGTTTTTCTTCTTTTTTGAGATGGGATATTTAAGATGGAAGGGAAATTTCACTGAATATTTGATGGAAATCATCCAGTTGAGATGTACAGAAGATGCAAGAGACAGAGAGGAAAAACTGGCAGAGCCAAAATATTTTTTTTTAAATACTACTCAGTCATAAAAAAGAATGCATTTGAGTCAGTTCTACTGAGGTGGATGACCCTAGAGTCTATTATACAGAATGAAGTAAGTCAGAAAGAGAAAAACAATTATTTTATATTATATTAACACATATATATATGGAATCTAGAAGGATGGTACTGACGAATCTGTTTGTAGAGCAGTGATGGAGACGTATACATAGAGAACAGACTTACGGACAAGGGTAGGGGAGAAGAGGAAATGGGTGAGATGAATGGAGAGAGTAGTGTGGGTGCATATACACTAACATATGTAAATAGATAGCCAATGGGAATTTGCTGTATGACTCAGGGAACTCAAACCGGGGCTCTGGAATAACCTAGAGGGGTGTGAATGGGTGGGAGATGGGAGGGAGATTCAAGAGGGAGAGCACACATGTACACCTATGGTTATTTCATGTTGATGTATGACAGAAATCAAACCAATACTGTAAACCATCAAGCAATTAAAAATAAATAAATATTTGTAAAAATAAATAATTTTTTTAATTAAGAAAAATTATGATTCAGACCACAATGAATTGAGGGTTTTGACCCTTGGTATGCTCAGGGATACTCCATCTACAATAACAAGCCAGAGAGTAGCCTACAGGAGTGTGTGAGTGAAAGTCACTCAGTCATGTCCAACTCTTTGCGTGTCCATGGACTGTAGCCTGCCAGGCCCCTCTATCTGTGGAATTCTCCAGGCAAGAATACCGGAGAAAGTTGCCAATCCCTTCTTCAGGGAATCTTCCCAACCTGGGGATTGAACCTGGAACTCCTGTATTACAGGCAGACTTGTTACTGTTTGAGCCACCAGGCAAGTGTATATAGATTGATAGCTTGGAGAACTTCTGTTTGATTAGTTATATAAGACAAGGTCATCAGCTAAGAGTGAAGGAGAAAGGTGTTATGAGGGAAGTTCTAAAGAGAGTTTGAAACTGTTTTGAAAAATAAAAAATAAAATATACACAGATGTATAGTAGGATTGCCCTATATGTATGGCAGCCTCATTGGAGTTGCTGACTCATAGTGTCTAACTAGGCAAGTACACCAGAGCAGATGAAGGACTTTGGGGATGTTCGGGCTTTATAGTGGTGAACTATGGAAATAAACATCATGAGAAATGCTGGGCTGGAAGAAGCACAAGCTAGAATCAAGATTGCCGGGAGAAACATCAATAACCTCAGAATCCTAAAGGAGATCAGTCCTGGGTGTTCATTGGAAGGTCTGATATTGAAGCTGAAACTCCAATATTTTGGCCACCTGATGCAAAGAGCTGACTCATTTGAAAAGACCCTGATGTTGGGAAAGATTGAAAGCAGGAGGAGATGGTTAGATGGTATCACCAACTTAACGGACATGAGTTTGGGTGGACTCCGGGAGTTGGTGATGGACAGGGAGGCCTGGTGTGCTGTGGTTCATGGGGTCGCAAAGAGTCGGACATGACTGAGCAACTGAACTGAACTGAACTGATGGAAACAAAGTTGCTTCAGGCGTCAAGTAGATAAATGGCTAACTCCCTCCTAGCTCTCTCTCATCCTAGCGCATGCACGGCAGACTGTGCTAATTATTTACATAAGTGCTTGCTAGAGAGCTTTCTTTTAATTCCATAGAAGTGTGTATATGGCAGAACATCTGCTCAAAGGTAAGAATGATAACTTGAACAAATCAAGGAACAGAATCCATGAATCTTTAATAAAAGGTTATGTGTATCTTCTACCCCTGGAGTTCATTTTTAATTCCTTACAACATACATGTTTACATCATCCAGTTATTTCTTCACAGGGTATAATTGGGTTTTTTAAATTAGTATTGTTATCTACTAATAGTATTTTTTTTTATTTTTGTGTAGAAACTCCCCAAATGAAACACTATGCAGCCCTCTAACCTTGGTAAAGTGAAACAGATTGCATCTTAAACAAAGATGCCCTTATTGTATAAGCAACTTTATTTTCACCAAAATATGAAGTAGCCAAGCATAGGAGCATTTTTAGAAATCAAAAGACAGGTCATGAAGGGATGATTTGGGGAAAAATCATTTAAAAACCATTTTATACACTGTTATATACAGGATATCCAAGAAGCTGAAAGACTTAAGGACAAAATTAATTGGATTATATACTAACCATAGAAAGATGGATGTGAGAGTTGGACTGTGAAGAAGGCTGAGAGCTGAAGAATTGATGCTTTTGAACTGTGGTGTTGGAGAAGACTCTTGAGAGTCCCTTGGACTGCAAGGAGACTCAACCAGTCCATTCTGAAGATCAGCCCTGGGATTTCTTTGGAAGGAATGATGCTAAAGCTGAAACTCCAGTACTTTGGCCACCTCATGTGAAGAGTTGACTCATTGGAAAAGACTCTGATGCTGGGACGGATTGGGGGCAGGAGGAGAAGGGGGCGACAGAAGATGAGATGGCTGGATGGCATCACTGACTCGATGGACGTGGGTCTGAGTGAACTCCGGGAGTTGGTGATGGACAGGGAGGCCTGGCGTGCTGCGATTCATGGGGTCACAAAGAGTCGGACACGACTGAGTGACTGAACTGAACTGAACTGAACCACAGAAAGAAAGAAAATGAAGTCGCTATGTCGTGTCCAATTCTTTGTGACCCCATGGACTGTAGCCTAACAGGTTTCTCCATCCATGGGATTTTCCAGGCAAGAATACTGGAGTGGGTTGCCATTTCCTTCTCCAGGAGATCTTCCCAACCCAGAGATTGAACCCGGGTCTCCCACATTGTAGGCAGCCACTTTACTGTCTGAACCACCAGGGTTCAGACCTAACAACCATGGGGCTTCCCTATTAGTTCAGTCCATAAAGAAACTGCCTGCAGTGCAGGAGACCCAGGTTTGATCCCTGGGTCTGGAAGATCCCCTGGAGAAGGAAATGGCAAACCACTCCAGTATCTTTGCCTGGAAAATCCCATGGACAGAGGAGCCTGGTGGGCTGCAGTCCATGGGGTCACAAAGAGTTGGGCACGACTGAGCGACTAACACACAGAGACCTAACCATAGTAATGGGCTTCCCTTGTGGCTCAGCTGGTAAAGAATCCCCCTGCAATGCAGGAGACCTGGGTTCTATCCTTGGGTTGGGAAGATCCCCTGGAGAAGGGAAAGGTTACCCATTCCAGTATTCTGGCCTGGAGAATTTCATGGACTGTAAAGTCCATGGGGTCACAATGTTTCATGGGGTCACAATGAGTCAGACACGACTGAGTGTCTTTCACTTTCACTTCAACCATAGTAACAGGAGTGTCCTTTTTCTTTCAATATTTTATGCAACTAAAAAACTTTCCCATGAGCATAAATATATTGAGCAATATTCAACCTTTTAGGGGACTCATTTCCTCTTGTTAAGTGAAGGGTTACTTTCCCATAATATCGAAATTTTTTTCTTATTTTATGATTCTGTAACTATAACCAAGAGGCTAAAAATTCTAATAACAGAAGCCATAGCTGGAAATAAGCATAAGTTTATTTAAAAGCCTAGTACTATGTCTGTGCTATTATCATGAATGGCTATGGCCTTATTTTCAGGAACTGAGCCAAATAGAAGGAATTAAAACCATAATGCAAATAACTGGAACAGAATATGATATCAGTGGGGGAAAACAGATGCAAATGATTAGAAAAGGGGGATATGGTGGACGAAGCAGTGGTCTCACTGCTTAATCTATAACCAATCTAATAGAATAAGCAGTGTGAACAACTTCCACAATCAGAGTGAACATACAAACAAGCTGCTTTGTACACCACACCTAAGACCCAGTGAAAGAACAAAGCTTTGTAGTCACAGAGCTGAGATCATCCTCTAGTTTCTCTTCCTACTGTGTGGTCTTGGGCAAACAACTTAACCTTGCTGATTTTTTAGCACCCATGTCACTCAAAGGACAATATTTTCATTGTTGTAAGAGTTGAATGATGTTGGATATTGTGCAGTGCCTAGTATAGTAACTGGAACTTAGTAGAGTTGAATAGTTATTGTCAGACAATAATAAAGAATACAGTGAATCAAATCTACTACAGTGCTCCAAATTCTAATAATATAGAATATAGAGAGGGCGTCAGATAGAAAGGGAGTCAGGCAATCACATGAACAGGCTGAACATAAATTCCAATCAACCAAAGAAGGTGAAGCTTCAACTATCCTCGGTTGTGGCATCTTGTACCCAGCAATCCCAACTCCCCAGAGATCTGTGGAAACATTTAACTAGAAAGTTTCTGATATAAAAGGCAAGAAGCTTGGAAGCTATAAACAATTTTTTCTCTATTACAGATCATTCTATTTGCTCAACTAGCAGCGCCAGTGACAACTCAGGAAACTCAGCCTGTATAAAACTTGCTCCAAAGGAGTCCTAAAATACCAGCTTAGGGTTTCTAGTGGATGTGAAACTTATTGGCTCTAAGAGAATGATTTCTTAAACTAATAGAAGATGATTGAAAGATTTGTCAGAAACCAGAAAAATAATTTTCTGTTATATAGCTTCAGAGAGCACACTGCAAAACATTCCCACTTAGGAATCAGTAATGTGACAAAATGGCTTTTGTTTTACTGTAGGTAGACAGTAAATACAATGGCAGTGATTTAATATAACTGTATGAATGTCTTTCTCCTTTACTGATATGACACATGGATAATTTGTCATCTATCATACTAGCTGAGTTTATAAGCCTACAGATTTTGTGCTCTTTAAAATAACCCATTTGACATCATTCGTGGGATATGCCCACGCAGTGCAACATAGAAACAAAATAACTATATATAATCTTCTGTTGCAAAAGTCCATTTGGAGACTGAAATTTCCAATGAAGAACTTTAATAAATTTTTAATCCTGAGATATTAGAACCACAAAGGATCTCAGGGACAATCTAGACCAATCTCCTAATCTAAAAATGAGGAACCTGAATCCCAGAAAGAATAAGTGTTTTATACAGGGTCACACAACCAGTTAGAAGCAGGATCTGCGTGGGCATATCCCACAAATGATGTCAAATGGGTTATTTTAAAGAGTACAAAATCAGTACGCTTATAAACTCAGCTAGTATGATAGATGACAAAGGCCCAGACTTCCTGACTCCACAGATAGTGCTCAAAACACTGGGCTGGCAATCAATTTAGAGCAGATGGATCATTCCAAGAAAGACTAGATCCATTTAAAATTGTTTCATGTAAAGTATAAGGCAGCTCTGTAAGTAAATACTCAGTATTTAATGAAATTAGGATGAGATTAGTGAAAATAATAACTAGCCTAATGAAGACAGAAATTATTAAACAAGTAGATAATATATGTTAACCCTTTTCCCTCACTGATTTGCTTTGGCTTACTGGGAAATTTAACATTGTATGAGATTTTGTCTTACATCTTTCACCCTAGGACTTAGAGCATCTGGAAGGGCCATAAACGCCAAGAAGTAGAAGGAGAAACGAAAACAAATACACATACACAACCACATTAATTAGAGTAAACAGGCAAGAGTCCATGCATCAAAAGCAATTTCGGGAACCAGGTGTTCTAACAACAGAAAGAATTTAGGCATCAAAATCCAATTTTAATATCCACTTTGTGTAAACCAAAGGAAGCTGTATACAAGGCAGTCTGCAACGAGGTTGTCTGTCATTACTAAGAACACTTTCACATTCATAGAAGGTTCCTAGGCAAAAACGTGCCAAAAAAAAAGAATACATTTGAATCAGTTCTAATGAGGTGGAGGAAACTGGAGCCTATTATACAGAGTGAAGTAGGCCAGAAAGAAAAACACCAATACAGTATACTAACGCATATATATGGAATTTAGAAAGATGGTAACGATAACCCTGTATGCGAGACAGCAAAAGAGACACAGATGTATAGAACAGTGTTTTGGACTCTGTGGGAGAGGGAGGGGGAGATGATTTGGGAGAATGGCATTGAAACATGTATAATATCATATAAGAAACAAATCGTCAGTCCAGGTTCGATGCAGGAAACAGGAAGCTTGGGGCTGGTGCACTGGGATGACCCAGAGGGATGGTATGGGAGGGAGGTGGGAGGGGGGTTCAGGATGGGGAACACGTGTATACCCGTGGCAGATGCATGTTAATGTATGGCAAAACCAATGCAATATTGTAAAGTGTAAAAAAAAAAAAAACATGCCAAGAATTGCTGTCTTTCAGGATGGTATTGTTAAGGGATACACCTGTACAATCAATGCATTTACCACACTGAAAATTCTATATGTTTAAATATTGAGAAACATTCTTTAGCTGTGCATTCTGGTTCCCAAATTTAAAAAGCCAGTGGAGTAATAGCTGCAATAAAAGATATTGCCCTATAACTATCTATATTGAGGCACCAAATGCCACCAACAGAGCCAGACATCCTACAACTTTCTGTCTGTTAATGACCAGTAGCAATAGCCATGGCTGAATTGATTGTGGCATGAACTACATATATCCTTGAGAGAGCCAGCAAAGCTACTTCAGCATTGCTATACACATACATTTTAATCTCATAGTTCAGTTCAGTTCAGTCACTCAGTCATGTCTGACTCTTTGCGACCCCATGAATCGCAGCACGCCAGGCCTCCCTGTCCATCACCAACTCCCGGAGTTCACTCAGACTCACGTCCATCGAGTCAGTGACGCCATCCAGCCATCTCATCCTCTGTCGCCCCCTTCTCCTCCTGCCCCCCATCCCTCCCAGCATCAGAGTCTTTTCCAATGAGTCAACTCTTCACATGAGGTGGCCAAAGTACTGGAGTTTCAGCTTTAGCATCATTCCTTCCAAAGAAATCCCAGGGCTGATCTCCTTCAGAATGGACTGGTTGGATCTCCTTGCAGTCCAAGGGACTCTCAAGAGTCTTCTCCAACACCACAGTTCAAAAGCATCAGTTCTTCGGCGCTCAGCCTTCTTCACAGTCCAACTCTCACATCCATACATGACCACAGGAAAAACCATAGCCTTGACTAGACGGACCTTTGTTGGCAAAGTAATGTCTCTGCTTTTGAATATGCTATCTAGGTTGGACATAACTTTTCTTCCAAGGAGTAAGCGTCTTTTAATTTCATGGCTGCAGTCACCATCTGCAGTGATCTTGGAGCCCAAAAAGATTATACACAATGGAGTATTACTCGGCCATTAAAAAGAATACATTTGAATCAGTTCTAATGAGGTGGATGAAACTGGAGCCTATTATACAGAGTGAAGTAAGCCAGAAAGAAAAACACCAATACAGTATACTAACGCATATATATGGAATTTAGAAAGATGGTAACAATAACCCTGTGTACGAGACAGCAAAAGAGACACTGATGTATAGATCAGTCTTATGGACTCTGTGGGAGAGGGAGAGGGAGAGGGTGGGGAGATTTGGGAGAATGGCACTGAAACATGTATAATATCATGTGTGAAACGAGTCGCAAGTCCAGGTTCGTTGCCCGATACTGGATGCTTGGGGCTGGTGCACTGGGACGATCCAGAGGGAGGGTATGGGGAGGGAGGAGGGAGGAGGGTTCAGGACGGGGAACACAGGTATACCTGTGGCGGATTCATTTCGATATTTGGCAAAACTAATACAATATTGTAAAGTTTAAAAATAAAATAAAAATTTAAAAAATAAATAAATTAAAAAAAGTCTGACACTGTTTCCCCATCTATTTCCCATGAAGTGTTGGGACCAGATGCCATGATCTTTGTTTTCTGAATGTTGAGCTTTAAGCCAACTTTTTCACTCTCCACTTTCACTTTCACCAAGAGGCTTTTAGTTCTTCTTCACTTTCTGTCATAAAGGTGGTGTCATCTGCATATCTGAGGTTATCGAGATTCCTCCCGGCAAACTTGATTCCAGCTTGTGCTTCTTCCAGCCCAGCATTTCTCATGATGTACTCTGCAGAGAAGTTAAATAAGCAGGGTGACAATATACAGCCTTGACGTGCTCCTTTTCCTATTTGAAACCAGTCTCTTGTTCCATGTCTAGTTGTAACTGTTGCTTCCTGACCTGCATACAAATTTCTCAAGAGGCAGGTCGGGTGGTCTGGTATTCCCATCTCTTGAAGAATTTTCCACAGTTTATTGTGATCCACACAGTCAAAGGCTTTGGCATAGTCACAACCCTCAAAACAAGACATATGCTAATATCTGGGGAGTCAGCCACGACTGAAGCAACTTAGCAGCAGCAGCAGCAGCAGCAGGTAGTGCTAATAGTAAAGAAAGTGCCTGCCAATGTAGGAGACCATGGCTTCGATAACTGGGTCAGGAAAATCCCCTAGAGAAGGAAATGGCAATCCACTCCAGTATTCTTGCCTGGATAATTCCATAGACAGAGGAGCCTGGAGGGCTACAGTCCATAGGGTCACAAAGAGTCAGACACAACTGAAGAGACTTAGCAAACACGCACGAGATTTTAAAGTTGTATGTGTGTATGTGTGTGTTTGTGTGTGTGTGTTGGTCGCTCAGTCATGTCCGATTCTTTGTTACCCCATGGACTATAGCCCACCAGGCTCCTCTGTCCATGGGATTTTCCAGCCAAGAATACTGGAGTGGGTTACCATGTCCTTCTCCAGATATCTCTCTATATATATATTTATTCATATATATATATATACTCCCTCTCAAGAAAGAGAATGCTAAAATTGTATCTGATTCATTAGAATCTTGAATATTAACATTATTAGCTATAAACATTAGTTCTCATATTCAGAGATCAGCATTTCCCTTATTTTTTTTAATTATAGAAAATTGAAATATATATGAATCAAAAGATAATAAAAATGAATTACAAGTGACACAGTGACAACAAGGCAAGGATGTCTCCTCTCTCCATGTCCATATAATATTTGAGGTCCTAGCCAGTTTTGTTATAAGTCAAAAAAAGAAAAGACATTCCAATTGGAAAGAGAGAAGTAAAACGTTCATTTTTTACCGATGACATAATTTTTTACGTAGTAAATTCTAAGGCATCTCCAGAATAAGCTATCAGAACTTACAAATGAATATAGCACAGTCACAGAAATCAAGAGAAATTTTAAAAATTAATCATATTTGTATATCAACCACAATGTTTATGCTCCAATAAACAATTAGAAAATGAAAACAATTTAAAAACCATTTAGAGTAATATTTAAAAGTAGAATACTGAGGATAAACTTAAAACACATGTACAAGACTCTAAACTGAAAACTACAAAACATTGCTAAAAACAAATGAAGACCTAAATAAGTGGAGAAATATACTATGTCCATGGAATGACTGATGCAAGGTTAAGATATCAGTTCTCCCCAAATTTATCTAAGCTTCAATGCAATTTCCAAAAAAAAAAAAAAATGGCATGAGGTTTCTTTTTAAATTAACAAACTGATTCTCATAATCATGTAGAAATGGAGAAGACCTAAAATAGCTGAAACAATGTTGAATATGAAAGAAGTTTGAAGACATAAATCACCTGATTTTAACACTTACTATATAAAGCTACAGTTGTCAAGTGTGATAGTAGCATAAAAAGATACATTAAAAAAATGGAACAAAACAGAATCCAAATATAGATCCACATGTATTTGCTCCATTTGGGATGAGGTTTTTCATGGAGTGGAAGTTTTCAGGGAGTGTTTTTTTGTTTTTGTTTTTGTTTTTTTAACAAACTCACCAAGGTAATTTGGGGAGAGGAAAAAAAAATGTATTTTCAGTGAATGGTACTAAGTAACCAGATATCAGTGTGGAAAAAAAGATGAACTTTGACCCTTACTTTACATGGCAAACAAAAATCAACTCCAGATGGATTATAAATCTAAAAATTATTAAAAAACATCTAGAAAAAAAGAGCAAAGCCCTTTGAAACCTTGAGAGAGACAAAGATCTTATAAACAGAACACATTTTGAAGACAGTGATTAATTAGATTTTTTTTTGTTAATTTAAAAAGTTCTCCTCAAAAAACACCACTATTAAAGTGGGAAACCCAAGCCAAAGGCTGGGAAACTTTTATAATGCATACAACTGGCAAAGGATTTTTTGGTAGAGAGGATTTTTACACCTCGATAAGAAAATAAACTCCATTTAGAAACAACGTGAGGATTTCCCTGGTGGTCTAGTGGCCAAGACTGTGCTGTCAATACAGGGGGCCCAGGTTCAATCTCTGGTCAGGGAACTAGATCCCACATATCGCAGCTAAAAGATTTCTCATGTTGCAACGAAGATCAAAGATCCAGATTGTCTCAATTAAGACGTGGTGCACCCAAATAAATAAATATTTTTAAAAAACCAAAAAAAAAAAAAAAACCACCCAAAGTGAGCAAAAGATTTGAACAGACACTTCACACACTAAAAAACATATATATGGCTAATAAGTACATAGACGGGTGCTCAATATCTTTAGTCATCAGGGAAAAGCAGAAATAGATGTTTTTCTGGAGCTCTCTTGCCTTTTCAATGATCCAACGGATGTTGGGAATTTGATCTCTGGTTCCTCTGCCTTTCCTAAATCCAGCTTGAACAACTGGAAGTTCATGGTTCACGTATTGTTGATGCCTGGCTTGGAGAATTTGGGGCATTACTTTGCTAGCATGTGAGATGAGTGCAATTGTGTGGTAGTTTGAGCATTCTTTGGCATTGCCTTTCTTTGGGATTGGAATGAAAACTGACCTTTTCCAGTCCTGTAGCCACTGCTGAGTTTTCCAAATTTGCTGGCATATTGAGTGTAGTACTTTCACAGCATCATCTTTTAGAATTTGAAATAGCTCCACTGGAATTCCATCACCTCCACTAGCGTTGTTCATAGTGATGATTCCTAAGGCCCACTTGACTTCGCATCCCAAGATGTATGGCTCTAGGTGAGTGATCACACTATCGTGATTAGCTGGGTCATGAAGATCTTTTATGTATAGTTCTTGTGTGTATTCTTGCCACCTCTTCTTAATATCATCTGCTTCTATTAGGTCCATACCATTTCTGTCCTTTATTGTACCCATCTTTCCATGAAATATTCCTTTGGTATCTCTAATTTTCTTGAAAAGATCTCTAGTCTTTCACATTCTAATGTTTTCCTCTGCTTCTTTGCATTGACACAATGAGGTGATTGTAATACAGAGAAAAAAATTGTAAACAAAAAGAGAACTTATTAGAATTAATGTGATGCTACCAAGAGTTCTAGATAGAAACAATAGAAAAAATCAATATTGTTTCTATAGAGCATAAATAAATGCAGGTTTTTTTAAGTAGCATTTACAATAGTATTAAAATGTTAAATACCTGGGAATCAATAATTTTAAAAATATTATTAAGAGAATTATAACTTAAATAAATGGAGGGCTATAATTATTTTCATGAATTGAAAAACTGAGCTTTTTAAAGATATCAGTTGTTTCAAAATTTGTCTTTGGTTTCAAATTTCTACAGTTTTTGGTAGAAGTTGGCAATCTAAATTCCATATTAAAATGCAGAAGATCAAGAATAACCAAGATGAAGAACAAGATTATGATATAAAAAGTAGGAGCTTTACCCCAAAATTGTATTCAACAAATATCAATTTAATAATTTAATGCAATTTCAATCAAAATCCTAATTTTGATGATCCTTTTGTTGTTTTTGGTGGAGGGATGGATAAAATTTTTTTAAAGTTTATAGATATAAGAAGTGTCTATGGTAGAAAAAAATTATGAAAAAAGAAAAATGATAAGGAGAATATGTACTTTATCAGATATTTAAATGTACTGCAAAGTTACTATAATATCTGACACTGACACAGAAATAGTAAATATAATGTTTGTGGAACAAAATAGACAGTGCAGAAATAGATCCACAGAAGTGCCATTTTAATTCAGTGTGAAATAATTGGTTTATTAATACATGATCCTGGCATAACTGGCTATCTGTCTAGAAAAAAACAAGCTAGATCATCTACCTCATGCCATATGCCAAAATGAATTCCAGATGGATAAAAGTTAAGCGCAAAAGTATTTTTCAAGTTCTTAAAAATTAGAAAATTAAAATATTCTCATAAATTTGAGGTAAAGGAAAACTTCCTATGCAAAACACAATTGCATTAAATCATAAATAAAAGAGAGACATCTTTTGTCTTCATGGCCAATTCACTACAAACAAAGTCAAAATGAAAATGATAAACTAGGGAAATATTTGCAGTTCATGTGACAAAGGGCCAGTACTTCTAAAAAAGTAAAAAGAATGCCTCCAATTTGAAAAAAAATGAAAGAAAAATAAACAAAAGGTGCAAATAAGCAATTCACAGAATATGAAACACGTTTGGGAATAAACATGAAAAGATGCTTAGTTTCACTAGAATTCAGAGAAATGGCAATTTTCAACCTTAACTGCAAAATAGGATTTTGAACATTCAGTACTGATGAAGATAGGAGCAAATGGGCACTCCCATATTTTATTGTTGGGACTACTAGTTGCTCAAGCACCTGATAGTAAGCTAACACTTAAGATGTGTGATCACTCACCTAGAGCCAGACATCCTGGAATGCATAGTCAAGTGGACCTTAGAAGCATCACTACAAACAAAGCTAGTGGAGGTGATGGAATTCCAGTGGAGCTATTTCAAATCCTGAAAGATGATGCTGTGAAAGTGCTGCACTCAATATGCCAGCAAATTTGGAAAACTCAGCAGTGGCCACAGGACTGGAAAAGGTCAGTTTTCATTCCAATCCCAAAGAAAGGCAATGCCAAAGAATGCTCAAACTACTGCACAATTGCACTCATCTCACACACTAGCAGAGTAATGCTCAAAATTCTCCAAGCCAGGCATCAACAATACGTGAACCGTGAACTTCCAGATGTTCAAGCTGGATTTAGGAAAGTCAGAGTAACCAGAGATCAAATTGCCAACATCCACTGGATCATCAAAAAGGCAAGAGAGCTCCAGAAAAACATCTATTTCTGCTTTATTGACTATGCCAAAGCCTTTGACTGTGTGGGTCACAACAAACTGTGGAAAATTCTTAAGGAGATGGGAACACCAGACCACCTGACCTGCCTCCTGAGAAATCTGTATGCAGGTCGAGAAGCAACATTTAGAACTGGACATGGAACAATAGATTGGTTCCAAATAGGGGAAGGAGTATGTCAAGGCTGTATATTGTCACCCTGCTTATTTAACTTCTATGCAGAGTACATCATGAGAAATGCTGGGCTGGATGAAGCACAAGCTGGAATCAAGATTTCTGGGAGAAAGAGCAACAACCTCAGATACACATGTGATACCACTCTAATGGCAAAAAGTGAAGAGGAACTAAAGGGCTTTTTGATGAAGCTAAAAGAGGAGAGTGAAAAAGCTGGTTTAAAACTCAACATTCAGAAAACTAAGATCATGGCATCTGGTCCCATCACTTCATGGCAAATAGATGTGGAAACAGTGAAAGACTTTATTTTGGGGGGCTCCAAAATCACTAAAGATGGTGACTGCAGCCATGAAATTAAAAGACGCTTGCTCCTTGGAAGAAAAGTTATGACCAACTTAGATGGCATATTGAAAAGCAGAGATGTTACTTTGCCAACAAAGGTCTGTCTAGTCAAAGCTTTGGCTTTTCCAGTTGTCATGTGTGGATGTGAGAGTTGGACTGTAAAGAAAGCCGAGCGCCAAAGAATTGATGCTTTTCAACTGTGGTGCTGGAGAAGACCTGTGAGAGTCCTTTGGACTGCAAGGAGATCCAACCAGTCCATCCTAATGGAAATCAGTCCTGAATGATCATTAGGAAGACTGATGTTGAAGCTGAAACTCCAATACTTCGGCCACCTGATGCGAAGAACTGGCTCATTGGAAAAGACCCTGATGCTGGGAAAGATTGAAGGCAGGAGGACAAGGGGATAACAGAGGATGAGATGGTTGGATGGCATCACAGACTCAATGGCCATGAGTTTGAGTAAACTCCAGGAGTTGGTGATGGACAGGGAGGCCTGGCGTGCTGCAATCCATGGGGTCATAAAGAGTCAGACACGATGGAGTCACTGAACTGCACTGAACTGAACATTTAAGAGATCCAGCAACTGCTATCAACATCCAAAATATACTGCAGGCCAGCAGGCTCCTCTGTCCTTGGAATTCTCCAGGAATACATGCCCGCACCTGGATCGTCCTGACCCAAGGATTGAACCCACCTCTCTTACATTTCCTGCATTGGCAGGTGGGTTCTTTACCACTAGCACCACCTGGGAAGCACTAGTGGTAAAGAGCATCTCTCCTAGATTTCCTTTTGACGTCTTTCCGTCTCTTATCTATCTTTTCTATTTTAGCATATTTTCCTTACTCATTTCCTTAGTTATTCTTGACATAAATTATTTTTGCTTCTTTCCACAGCCATTTTCCCCACGTGTTTATGGTCTCTTAACTCATTCATTCACTTATTTGTGATACCAAATCCTTCTTCAAATTCAGAGAAATGTGAGAACAGACATTGAAAATGAAAATTAAAATACAGTCAGATAGTCCCTTAATGTAGCAATGTGAAGATGCATTGGAAATACCAAGAAGAAACCAGCTACCTGGGGCTAAGCCTTTGAAGCAAAATCCTGGAGAAAGAAAAATGGCTTTGGCAGATGAGTAAAGAGGAGGCTGGCCTTCCTGATACTGCTAAGAGTGGTTGTATGTTGCCATTCATTCATTCTCTCCTTTTTTCCAGCAACATTTAGGTTTTAGATAAACTGCATGAATTATAGAAGACTGCCTATTGGACTAAAATTGTACTAAAGTTAAATTTCCTTTTCTGAAAAACATAGAGAAGTAAATATGTTGCCTAGCTGGTAAAAAATGGTTAATAAAAAGTACTAATTTGGAATTCCAGTCCAGGGGGAGAAACAAAAACATCATGTAAATGTTATCCTGTTTTCCTCTAAGTTTTAAGTGTTTATATTTTTATTCATTTTACATAACAAATACAGTCCCTAACCTAGCTAAACCATGCAGATATCACTTAGTCAGTTCAGTCGCTCGGTCATGTCCAACTCTCTGTGACCCTATGGACTGCAGCACACCAGGCTTCCCTGTCTGTCATCAACTCCCAGAGCTTGCTCAAATTCATGTCCATCAAGTTGGTGATGCCATCCAACCATTTCATCCTCTGTTGTCCCCTTCTCCTCCTGCCTTCAGTCTTTCCCAGCATCAGGGTCTTTTCAAATGAGTCACTTCTTTGCATCAGGTGTCCAAAGTATTTGGAGCTTCAGCTTCAGTATCGGTCCTTCCAATGAATATTCAGGACTAATTTCCTTTAGGATTGACTGGTTTGATCACCTTGTAGTCCAAGGGACTCTCAAGAGTCTTCTCCAACACCACAGTTCAAAGGCATCAAGTCAAAAGCATCAAAATGCAGGTATAATGAGTGTGAAGATTAAGGAAGTATATAGGGTACTGTAGGAGTGCATACATTTTTCATCCTTTTGTTTGCTTAATTAGTTTATTAGAAAATATTTTGTTATGTATGTTGATCCTAATGGTTTGTTGCGGCAGCATTGGTGGAGGCGGGGGGCGGGGGGTGTTCCTTAAGGTTGGCTGGTTGTTTTCCTTTAAGGAGAAATGAAGATGTTTGAATTGGGAAGTGGGGCAGAAAGAAGCACTAAAAGATGATTGCTATTTGTAACCGCTCTGTTGGAATAAAGAACCTGGGAGAATTCAGGTATAGCTCTACAGCTTTCCTCTCTTCCCATCACACCACAGGGCATGACTTACAGGAAGAGGAACCAGAGGGGAGAAGGTGTTAGAATCAGATAAACAAGCCTCTTCGGCTCTTTGGCTAGGTTATCTTTTAGTACACAGAAATTTATGTGCACAATGACATGAAAGAGACTTTTTATTATTTAGGAAACTTTGTCTTGTATGTAGCAGAATTATAGACCTACACAGGAGATAACAGGAAGCTATCTTAGAAACACCTATCTCCCTCTTTCCTTTTCTATATTAGATCAGAGCAGAGCAGGTAAATAAGACACTCAAGATGTCACAGCTACTGAGTAATCTTTCCTCCATAATTCTACCTCCCTGATATAAGTCCTTCAAATAAGAAGCAAGCAAACATTCAATTTCCACAAGCATGGATTTAAATCTTTCTGAAAATTTATACAATAGAAATGTTACTTTAAATACACAAAGGAAATTGTCTATTTAAAGAAGTTCTGAAATGAATTATTTTTAATGCAAATAGATATTATGTTGGAATTTTGAAATAAATTTTGAGTAATAATACGGTTCAAAAATCCAAAGGTATTATTTTAAGTCAACTACACATCAACTTTTAAAAGATGAAAAAAAATTATTGAAAAATCCAAAGATATTAAATGGTCTACAGTGGAAAGTGATTCAGCCCGGTTACTCTTGGGAGCTATTGTATTCATGTTTTATGTATCTTTAAGTTGGGGTTTTTAAATACGATTGTATGTTTCTGAGAGAAGGAAACTATATCCTGTTCAACGCTTTAGCGACCCCATGGACTGTAGCCCAGCAGAGGCGCTTCTGTCCGTGGGATTTCCCAAGCAAGTCTACTTGAGTGGGTTGCCATTTCCTTCTCCAGGGGATCTTCCTGATCCAGGAATCGAACCCACGTTTCCTACAACACTGAGCCACAAGGGAAGCTGAGAGAAGGAAGTATCTGTATTATACCTTTAACAGTGCCAATAAAAAATCAATGCTGTTGTCACAATGGCCAGAGAAATCACTGTAATGATCCCATCAACGTTATCATTAATTACTGAGAAATGCATAATGTTTCTATTCTATGAGATAATGTGTGTTTTTATCAATAAAGGAAATCTTGAGATAGTCCATTTAGAATCAGATCAGCACATTTAACCAAATTCAACTCTCCCTGGAAGTCCCATTAATTCTGACTTGCCTTTTGCTTCTCTGCCTCCTGTAGACCTGTTTTTTTCCCCCTGGGATTTTAATTTATTGACTATACTTTCTTGTCAGCTGCAGGGCACCACAGATTTCTAAACACATGGCATTCATGTCTGATAAACTGTTATATAAATACTTCAGAGCCTTTTTTTTTTATAGCTCTTGTCAAGCTCTCCCTAGTACATTTCAATCTTCAATGATTATATTTCCAATCGTGCCTTAAATAAAAGAAGAGCATTCAGATATGGTCTAAAAGTAGACACAAAGCTTGTAAAGGAAGGTGAGTGAAATCATGTTATATTTTGGAAAAGAGGTGTGAGATATCACAGAATAGTCTTTTCTTCCCTACCTTTACCCAAGGTCTTACTTTTCCCTTCAGTGGTTAAAGCTCAACTTCAACAATACAATCACACCAATACAACATTTTATTTCAACAAATATTTTAGTGCCCCGTGTACTGCAGGCACTGGAACATCACAGACAAGTGGGACACAGCCCATTGCCTAGAACTACACCTAAAGAATGGCACAGGAGAGAGATAATCTACTTAAGTATATTACAAGGTGGTCAGTGCTATGCATGATCATGTGATGGAAGCTTTTAACTTGCTCTTAAAAATTGGCGACTTATAAAACAGTCACAATCTCAAAGTTGAGAGCAATGTTTTATTTGGATTTTTAGAACTTCAAACCTAGGAGGCAGCATCTCAAGAAACCCTGAGAGAACTTCTTGGAGGAGGAGACAGGAGAAGCCAGGTTATATAGAAGTTTTGCAACAAAGGGCAGGTAGTCTGAACATCAAAAGGTTATTGTTAATTAAAGAAAACCAGATATCCCAATTTATGGGGCTTATGACCCCATGGACTGTAGCCTCCCAAGTTCCTCTGTCCATGGACTTCTCCAGGCAAGAATACTGGAATAGGCTGCCATTCCCTTCTCCAGAGGATCATCTCGACCCAGGGATTGAACCCAGGTCTCCCACATTGCAGGCAGATTGTTTACTGTTTGAGTCACCAGGGAAGCCCTGATATCCCAAGTTAAGGAATTTAGCACTTTTCTATGTATGGGAAGATGCAAGAGTCTGGAAGATGCAAGAGTCTGGACTCCCTGAAATCATTCCTTTCCTATATATAGCAGCTGCCCTGGGTCAGTATCCCGTGTATTTCACATCCTGAGCCCCCTTGGGGCTCACCACAGAGAGTGGTTGAACCCTCATGGCTGTTAGACAGCAGATATTCTCCTTCCTGAGTACGCTTAGGGCTCACCAGCTCATACTGGTGGTCTGGAATCGCTAATGACTGGTGACATCCTTGTTTACTGATATGGCAGGAAATATTTCATTTCTCAAAATGAATATATGGAATAAAACACATGAATCGTATATAAGTGAGAAATTAGAATCCAATAGAAATGATGACTTGCAGACAAAAACTATGCTTAGAAGGTTATTTGTCATGGCTATCTTTGGTCATTGAAGACCAAACAGTTCTTAAAATTGGTCCTCTCTCCTTGAACATCCCAAGGTGTTTGGATTCTCTTTCAAATTCCAACCTACTACTATCCCTTCTGTTCAAGTCCATCTACCTCACCAGGAGGTTCTTTGGGATACATATACATATGCCTAATCTAGTTTCCCCTTCCTTGGTG
This sequence comes from Bubalus kerabau, assembly GCF_029407905.1. Classification (NCBI taxonomy): domain Eukaryota; kingdom Metazoa; phylum Chordata; class Mammalia; order Artiodactyla; family Bovidae; genus Bubalus; species Bubalus kerabau. The sequence continues at coordinate 52,270,344 of NC_073635.1, forward strand.
GCTCAGCAGTACAGAATCTGCCTGTCAATGCAGGAGACGTGGATTTGATCCCTGGGTTGGGAAGATCCCTTGGAGAAGGAAATGGCAACCTATTCCAGTATTCTTGCCTTGGAAATCCCATGGACAGAAGAGCCTAGTGGGCTACAGGGTCACAAAGAGTCAGACATGACTTAGCAACTAAACCAGAACAACAAGCCTAGTTTTCAACTCTTTGTCTCCCCTTTTCCCTAACTGCTGCTCCTGCTGCTGCTAAGTCACTTCAGTCATGTCCGACTCGGTGCAACCCCAGAGACGGCAGCCCACCAGGCTCTGCCGTCCCTGGGATTCTCCAGGCAAGAACACTGGAGTGGGTTGCAAAATCTTCAGTTCTTACAAATTATAATTCCTCACTCTCATCTATAAACATTCACCTGGTGACCGGAATTCACTTTAGAGTCTGGAACTAGAATCAATCACTAATTTAGGAAGCCCCAAAGCCCCTCCTGCTTTCCACCCACAAACAATAACCAGTGTTAGCACCAAAAAGGCATCAGCATAAGAGATCATGAACTCAGGGATATAAAACCTGCCCCAAAACTAGAGATGAAAGAGGTAGTGAAAAAGAGTCAAAGCCTATCAAGACAGGGTAGAAACAAGATTTTAAGTAGAATAGCAGAGTCTGAATGGGTTTTCAAAGGGTTCCCCAAGGGCAGCAGCCTGACTGCTTTTTTCCTCCTGATTTGGGGTTTTTGTTGGAGTTCAGTTTTGTTTTGAATGCCTCCAATAGCTTCTTCCCACGTCTTGATCACTCAAGAGGAAAACTATAGTTTTCTCATCATCCAGATGCCACATTTAGCCACTTCAACCCACACTTAAGGCATCAAGAATTCTGTCTCTAGGACACAGTGGGGAGAAGAAGGTTAAGGGTTCTGGTTGCATCTGGGTTTGATCAGTCCCAGTCTTCCAGTGTACACTTGAAAGAAGGAGATTTTTAAGGCTCACAATACTAAGAAATCCTGCAGCTTCATAAGTGAGGCATTGGGAACCTTCCCTCATCATATTTTCTAGCTTCTCTGTGATGTGTCTTCCCAACTAAAGCTCTGAGGAGGAACCTGACATCTACAGATTTCCTATCTCAAGCTGACCCACGGAACACACAGCCTGGGTTCTTTCCATGGGAGAAGTTGATTCTTTGCTACTTGTTCCAGACTTTTGTCTAGTTGCTGCTAAGTCACTTCAGTTGTGTCCGACTCTGTGCAACCCCATAGACGGCAGCCCACCAGGCTCCCCCGTCCCTGGGATTCTCCAGGCAAGAACACTGGAGTGGGTTGCCATTTCCTTCTCCAATGCATGAAAGTGAAAAGTGAGAGTGAAGTCGCTCAGTCGTGTCCGACTCTTAGCGGCCCCCTGGACTGCAGCTTGCCAGGCTCCTCTGTCCATGGGATTTTCCAGGCAAGAGTACTGGAGTGGGGTGCCATTGCCTTCTCCGTTTGTCTAGTTACCTTATGTCTTTTTTGAAACTACAAACATCTTTGGGTAAAGAATTTCTACATATTTTCTAAGCCAAGTTTTAAGATTACCTATTATTTATAGGGCTTTCTCCATAGCTCAGCGGGTAAAGAATCCATCTGCCATGCAGGAAACACAGGAGACCTGGGTTCAATCCCTGGGTTGGGAAGATCTCCTGGAGGAGGAAATAGCAACCCACTCCTGTATTCTTCCCTGAAAAATCTCATGGGCAGAGGAGCCTTGTGAGTTATATAGTCCATGGGGTCACAAAAGAGTGGGACACAACTGACCGACCAAGCATGCTTTATCTAAGGGCACATTCTCTAGCTGAGGTTGTCACACAAGACATGGTGTTGTTTTCAAACAACATTTGCTTTCAAATTCAACAACATAGTTCTCAAACACCATTCTGTCTATTATCTTGTAATACGCATTTCAGCTGAAATCCTGTTTAGTCATTATTCATCATGATAATATTTCTTGTGTAAACGTGTGTCATGAAAAATACCATCAAAATAGTAAAATACTATTGAAAATACTATTGAATAGCTTATAAATATTAAATAATAAATGTGGAAAGATAAAATTATTCATTTTCTCAGAAAACTTGGATGATTTCAACATGTTTAACCTGAAATGCTTTTATCTTATGCAGTTCAGACAAAATAAAGACTAGTGTTGGTTCAAACTTTTATGACTGATTATTTAGAACTGAGAGAATTTTTTCATAGAGACTGTGTATATGGTGCTTAAGCAATGGTACCAATCTCACTAGCATATTTGATTTCATTTGACACTAACTGTACCACTTCCATTGCAACAAACCTCCAAGTACTCTAGAATCCAGAGCACATTACCTACTTCAACGTGCTTCTCCTCGCAATACCCCTCCTTATCTCACCTCCTCCATGCATGATGCTCAGTCACTTTAGTCATGTCCGACTCTTTGCAACTGTGTGGACTGTAGCTCGCCAGGCTTCATCTGCCTATGGAATACTGGAGTGAGTTACCATGCCCTCCTCCAGGGGATCTTCCCCACCCAGGGATCAAACCCAAGTCTCTTACATGGCCTGCATTGGCAGGTGGGTTCTTTACTACTAGCGCCACCTGGGAAGCCTCCACTTAAAGTTTATTTAGCAATTATTAAGTTCTGAGATAGGACAGTACGTTAAGTCCTACTTAATTTCCTATCAATACATTTGAATATCCAGCCTTTGAAAGTCTGATAGGGCCTATAACTAAGTCACACATATTAAAGTTATAATCGTTCCAATTATCGCAGACCTAGAGCAGTCCTCTGTGTACCAGGGGACACTTCTTGGTGATAGGTGTAAAGATGAGGAAGACAGCATTTCTACTCTCAGTGGAGCTCAGAGAAGAGTGGGCAAAGCAGATACCTAGACAGGTAATGCCCTTTGGCCTTATAGCCTCTGACCCCATAACACGTTTGGAGTCAGAACCAGCTGCTCAAGACAGTTTTGCTAAATATCAACTTTAGCACATCGTGAAACCTAACTTTTACCACTGTCATGCGGTTTCACCACTTCATGACAATGATGGAAGTTAGGTTTCATGGGGGAACACACGAAAACCACAGCTTGCAGTGCCTTATGTGAAATAAGAACACTTAATAATGTTTCTCTCTTTCCTTCCCCCTGCCCACCCCCAATATTTCACATCATATGTGAAATTTTAAAACACTTTTTAAAAAGATGAAATTCCAGTTTTCTGAACCACAGAGAAAAAAGAAAGCTAGGAACATAACTGCTACTCCATTGGGCAGCCTACAGAGTAATCATATCTTCCTGGTACCTTACTTCTTCCACTGTGAACAGCTTTTCTGATCCAAACAGTGGTGGAAACATGGATCATCTAGACCTTTCAGCATCAGTGTAGACTGTAACTTGCCAGAGTGGGATCCTACATACTACTACAGAGGTTTCATTGCGGCAAAACAACTACAACAATAAAAAACCAACATATTTCCAAGCTGACCCAATATCAGTACTTAGAAATAAACTTCTAAAATTTTAAGAAAAGAAAGAACAAGAAGAAATAACTTCTTATTATTTTTCTTTATTTTCTTATTTCATAAGAGTCCCTTTGTCCAGGGTGACCTGACAAAGCACAGTTAACAGGAACTCGCAGCAAATTTTAAAAATTCCATTCAGAAGGCTCAACTGAGGGAGGGAAAAGCCAAGAGCCCAAGAACATTTGAGAAAATGCCAGGGGCTTGTTCAGAACTTACTTATTAAAACTCAGAGCCAGTTAGCAACAAGTTCTTCTTTTTTAGGTGAATAACGAATGATCTCTAAGGTGCCTTCTGGCTGGAAATTTCTGTGATTTAAAGTGAGCAGGGTTTCCTTAAGAGAGCACGTTTTTTTTTTTTTAATGATGTGAGCAGTGCATCTGAACCCTTAAGCTCTTCTTCAGAAATTCATTTCAAGGGACTGATTTCTGCTTTCAGTATTCATCAAAGTCCAAGCCTGTACTTACTCCACAGAGGCAAGCTTCTTAAGAGGAGTGTGCCTTTATGTATTGTGCATTGCCAAAGTAACATGCATTTTTAACCTGGGTTCACAGTATTAGAGTAAGTCCACAGAAAATGTTTCGAGCTGATCAAATGTTTTCTAACCCCTTTGACCCAGTCTGTGGTAAGAAATGAAATACAATATTCTCTGAATTTCAGTTGTCTATTTAATTAAAATTCTTATATCTCCTTAGTCTAAATTCTTAATCTAGGCTCATCCTTAAGTCTTTCCAATGCACATCTCTGAGTGATTTGAGACAATTCAATACACAAAAATTACCATTCAAGTCTCTTCCAAGACAGTTTTCTCCAAGAGGCCCCACGAAGAGGAAGAAACTGAGCAAAAAGAGACTAATAAGAGCTACCATGCCTGACATTCATCTAAGGCCTCATATAAACTCCTTTAATCTTTGCAATTACCCTAAGAGGTGGGGACATTTAATATCACCATGTTATAGTTGGGGAAATGGATGCCTAATAAGTTTACTAAAGTTAGATAGATACTAAGGGATAGAAACAGGTTACAGACCCAGGATGCCAAGCACTGCCTTGCAAGGGCTCTATGAGAGACGGATTTCCTATGAGAGACTTGATCCTCAGAGATTCTAATTCATTTACAGTGGGGAGGGGTGGGATGAGAGAAGGGATGGGATGATGGAGCCTGGTGCTGGTTCATCCTGACTTGAGAACTAGCTACTGCCCTCCCATCCCCACCCCCACAGAGCCAGTTGTTAATCTTGGCAGCACACTACTGGATGGATATCATATATCAGTATATTTTCTAAACTCCTCTGATAATTCCCATAGGCAAGAGTAGTTGAAAACTACTCCTGGTAGAATGTTGACTCTAGTTTCTTCAAGAGGCAAAATCAGAAAGGAAAGGTGGACTATTCACTACTTTTTGCTACATGATGTGTTTGATATAATCAAACATTTCATAAAAATAATTTGCCAAACTTATAGAAACCAATAAATGAGTATCTTTTTCCAGTTTCCACTGTCTTTTACTTGCAGATTCAGAAATAGCAGTTGATGTCATGTTTTGGTCACAGGAATGGGACAGAGATAGCAGGTACTGAGGAAAGGTCCTTATCAGCCTTTATAAGGAAAAAGCAAGAGCTGCAAAGAGTCGGTGCTGTGAACAGCCAAGAACAGATTCTCAGCAGGTGGAGCACAGTTCTAAGGAGGAGACTTCAGAGGGCTCTGGTACCAGATAGGAGACAAAGATAGAGGAAATTAGGCAGAGAGTTCTTGAATCTAGTCCTGATGCCTGGGCTTCAGAGACAAGAGAAGGGTTCAGACCTGAGAAGATTGAAAGGAACAAGAGAAACTTTGGGCTTGGAAGAACTAAGACCCTAGGCAGGATGCCCAGAAGCAAAAAGAATGTGGAGAAGAAACACTGAGGCCCAGTTATTGAAAGACCAGTTAACTAGGCCAAGGTTCTGAAAGGACCAGCAACAAAGCTGACCTATGAGCCTCTGCCTGAACTCATTAAACGTCTGGGTTCTTGGCCGTATCCCTACCATATCCACAGGAACAAAGACAACCAGACTCTTGGCACTTGCAGGGGAGTCTGCGTGTGTGCTCAGTCATGTCTGATTCTTTGCGACCCCATGAATTATAGCCCACCAGGCTCCTCTGTCCTTGGGATTTTCCTGGCAAGAATACTGGAGTGGGTTTCCATTTCCTTCTCCAGGGGATCTTCCTGACCCAAGAATTGAACCTGTGTCTCTTGCATCTTGTGCATGAACAGACAGATTCTTTATCACTACACCACCTGAGAGGGGCAGTGGACCAAAAACTTTGAACATTCATAGTGTCACTTCAGCAACAGTGACACTGTAATTTATAGCTTTTCTTGCTAGGCAACTTCAGTTACATAGACCAAATAAAATAAACTCAGATGCTATTACAATTAATGAACATATGAGGCCAAAGCATCCCCATGACAAAGTTTGTTACATAACACAAACTCTTTGTATTGATCTAGATTTAAGATCTTTGGTGAAAATCAACTTGTGTAGCAAAAGTGAATTAATTAATAAGTAAGAAGAGTAGATGTCGACAGAGCAGCATGGATGTGGAACATAAAGGATGTGTGGCATATCAAAGCCAAAATTTAGAGCAGAGGATATGGCCCCATTATGTTCAAATAATGCTTAAGTTATCCTTACAATTTTTCAGTCAGCATAAGAGAGGAAATTTTGAGAATGAGAAATGGCTCCTAATGCTGACCACTAAGAAATTTGTGGATTAGCAGAAACCGTACTGTGTTGGCAAAATTTTTTCAGCAGCCTAATTCAGATCCTTTGAAAACAGTCTCATCTTTTCCATCTGACCCATTTACTTAGAAGTGATAATGACAGAGCAAATAAAGTTACTATTCATAAAACTTCAAGTTCAAGGAGAAACTTCAGTTGTGCCTAACACATAGTAGATATTCAATGAATGTTTATTGAATTGAAAAGATGGTGTGTGATGATCTCAATACTGTATGTGACTTGGGCAGATCTGGTATTGCAAGTGTGAAAGGAATTTAGGTGATCCATTGGATGAATTTTGATGAAGACATTTATTTTAGTCAGCTACTGGAGTAAAATAAGGGTCTTTGGTGGGTTACACTTACTAGAATGATATGTGCTACAGACATTTGCAGTCTTTTAAACATTAGAATTACTTCATACCACATACAGGAAGGGAATATGTGAACTAATTTCCTTATGAGTCTCTAGTGGCCTATTAACCTAAAATCAATTTTTATCAAAATTTAATTTGTTTATGCTGTATCAGTAAAACTTTCCCTGATATTTGAAGATGTTTTTTTTTTCTATCCCTTTAGTTTTCTATTTTAACAAACGAAATATTTCAAAAATGTCTTTAGTCAACTTAGAGATATTTCTGTTTTAATTTCTTATTTCTAAAAAGAGTTCAGTAACAACAGCATTTCATATATGCTTGCATGTTCTCAGCCTCTTTGACATTTTTATCATCCTTTCAAATGTATCCTTTTTTATTTTGTTTACATTCAGGAATTTTCTTTGCCCAATTTATCTAAGACAACTTTCATTTTATTTACATTTTTGCTGAGTATTTAGTTCTCTGGTTGTGCCAACAGGCTCAAGCTTAGAGATTTCGTAGTCACATAGCAGAAAACGCGTGAATCACTCCTGTTTGCCTAATAGTGTCTAATTAGTTGGCAGGTGATTCCACTTGAAATAAATGCTCTGGCAAGGAGCTCAAGCTGCTAGATAGTAAAGGAAAGACAGAGAAGAAGAGATATCTACAGCATTCTGCCTCAGGTCTTCCATTCACCAGGGATTCAACCCCAGAGAGAGTTTCCATTCAGGTGTGGGGATGCTCAGTCACTTCAGCCACATCTGATTCTTTGCGACCCTATGGACTGTAGCCGGCCAGGCTCCTCTGTCCATGGGATTCTCCAGGCAAGAATACTGGAGTGGATTACCATGCCCTCCTCCAGGGGATCTTCCCCACCCAGGGATCAAATCCGCAGCTCCTGCACTGCAAATGCGCTCTTAACTGACTGCACCACCAGAGAAGCCCATGGGGCTCTTCAATTCTGAAGGAAACCAGAGCCAACTAAGACCTCTTTTAAAAAGTTCACCATGTGAGCTAGTCTCCTATGACTACTGTCACAAAGTATCACAAATTTAGTGACCTAACCTATATTTATTTATTCTCACAATTCTGGAAACCAGAAGTCCAAAGTGGTTTCACTGGGATGAAATGAACGTGTTAGTTTCTAGAGAAAATCCCATCCCCCTGCTTTCCCATTTTCTCAAGATACATTCCTTGCACTGTGGCTCTTGGCCCCATCTTTCATTTTCAAAATCAGAAGCAAAACTCTTGTTTCTGTGGTCACATTACCTTCACTTGCAATTACATTTAGAGGCCACCCAGATTATCTAAAATAATTTATCCTCTCAAAATCCTTAACTTAATCCATCTCTTTTATCATGTAAAGTAATATTCACAAGTTACAGGGATTAGGATCTACTGTAGATACGTTGTGGCTCAGATGGTAAAGAATCTGCCTACAATGTAGGAGACCTGGGTTTGACCCCTGGGTCAGGAAGACAACCTGGAGGAGGGCACAGCAACCTATACCAGTATTCTTGCCTGGAGAATCCCATGGACAGAGGAGCCTGGCAGGCTCCTCATGGGGTCACAAAGAGTTGGACACGAGCACAAGCACACAAGTATTCACTCTATCACCGTGTTATCTTTTCATTTATCTTTTTTTTTTTTTACTAAACATTTATCTCTATGTCTTTGTACTTCAGTAATAGAAATTTGTTATCCTTATTTATTCTATTTTTCATTTCTTCAGTTTTCCCACTTGGAGTTGAAATCCTTGTGCCAGATAAAGCAATAAAAAAGAAGACTTATATATGACTCAGATGTTGAAGTGATTAAACAAAAAAATTAAGGTAACTATAACTAATGCATAAACAGCTCTAATATAAAAAGTAGACCACATGTCAGGATAGATGGGTAAGGTGGTAATCGGACAGAAGAAAACTATAAGAATCAAAAGGAAATACTAGAAGTCAAAACACTTGAAGAAATAAAGAATACCTTTGATGGGTACATTCATAGACTAGACAGCTAAGGAAAAAATCAATGAGCTTGAATATAGGACAATAGAAACTTCCCAAAGTAAAATTAAAGAAAAACAAGGACAAAAAAGAGAGAAAAATAGAGAATATCCAATAACTATGAGACAATATGAAAAGATATAGGTACACATAATTAGAATACCAGAAGGAAAGAGAGACAGAATAGAGAAGAAGAAATATTTTAAGTAATAATGATCAAGAACTTTCCAAAATTAATAATAGACACCAAACCACATATCCAGAAACTCAGTGAATACCAAGCAGGATTAAAAAGCAAACAAGCAAAAGCTTAAACCTAGGCATACATATCATGTTTATATTGTGGAAAACCAAAGACAAGGAAAGAGCTTTGAAAGAATCCAAGAAGCCAGAGGGAGAAAAAATATAGTAACTCTAGAAGAATAAGAATGATAATAAAATGTGTAAAGTATTGAACAAAATACAAATGCAATAAGTAGAAAACAGTTACAAATATTCTAGATGCCTATTAAATTATATCATAGGGTGCTATATGCATGAAGCATGGAAGAGACTTAGGGCGATGAATCTACTCTTTATGACATTGTAATGGTGGATACATGACACTATACGTGTGTCAAAAACCATAGTGTTTTTCAGAGTAAACATCTTGCAAATTTTTTTTAAATTTACAAGATCAGGGAATCCCTGGATGGAATGTGGTATGTGACAGAAGAATCTAAGTGTATTACAAATATGTGAAACAACATCCTTGGAGGGAATGGAAGGAAAAGTGCTGATCTAAGTAACTTTGAAAATGAGGGGAAACTGTAAGATTGAAAGCAAAAGAAATTGTATATAAGCATTACACTCTAGTTGACAAGTTATATCCTATTCTGAAACCACTATGCAAGTATACTGAGAGTTAACAAGTGGATGGTGGATGGTTGGAACCATCTCTCACTGTTGGAGTGGGAGCTTACAAAGAAGCAAGAGAAGAAGGCTAGAATGATCTGCATGGGAATGGATTAGAGCTGGAGATATCAGTATAAACTAATGTTTAGTTTAATATAGATACAGATGGATATATTATAGAAATATTTACAGATATATGTATATGCACAGATTAGTGTATACACATATATTTCCTTGCTCTGTCAACTGAAAGAACCAAGAAGCAATAACATCCCAGTAGCAATTACACCTAGCACCCAAGTTGTGGTTTATAATACCCATTCTCCAACAAAAGAAATTAGGATTCCATGGGGAAAAGACTAATTCTAGAATGGGAGCACAAAATACACAAAATGAGCCTGGAGCATATTGTAGTTTCAGAAAGTGAGAAAGTGCCTTTAAAAAAAATAAAGGTAAAAACACAATGATGTGTATATGTAGAAGGACAATGAAGCCAACTAAAGGAGCTTGGATGGCATCACCAACACAATGGACATGAGTTTGAGTAGGCTCTGGGAGTTGGTAATGGACAGAGAAGACTGGCATGTTGCAGTCCATGGAGTCGCAAAGAGTCAGACATGATTGAGTGACTGAATTGAACTGAAAGGAGCTTGCAATAGTCAAAGATGCAATAATTTGAGCAACAAAATAAAGTAGTATTGGACTATAACCCAGAGTATAAAATAAATACCTGAACCCATACTAGTATAAATACATAATTGAATACCAAATAAGTGTGGGAGAAAATACAAATCTATGCAGAAGAATTCCACATTTATGTAGCTCACCTCTCTCAAGGAGGTGAATATAAGATCTCCTCTTTAAATAATTTTTATGTATTTATTTATTTTTGGCTGTGCTGGGTCTTTGTTGCTGTGTAGGCTTTTCTTTAGTTGCATCAAGCGAGGGCTACTCTCCAGTTGTGGCGTGTGGGCGTCTCATTGTGGTGGCTTCTCTTGTTGCAGAGCATGGGCTCTAGACACACGGGGGTCAGTAGCTGCAATGCACAGGCTTAGGTGCATGTGAGATCTTAGCTCCCCAGCCAGGGATCAAACCCACATCCCTGTATTGGCAGGCAGATTCTTAACCACTGGACCACAAGGGAAGCCCCTGGAATAGAACTCCTTAAATGCAGGATACACATAGCAACTTCCTTCCAGAGAACAGAGTGTGGAAACTCTAGGGAAAAGGGTAACTTTACCTTGGAGAAACCTGACAACCTCTACATCATCCAGGTGATCAAGACTAATATTAGTAGGGATAAATCGTGTTGATAGGATATATCTTTGATATGATATGGTGAGAATGATTATTTGTTTCTGTGGTGTTCCTCCCCTTCCTTCCTCTGATCATGAGAAGAAAGATCAGACCTAATTGAGAGATATTCTGCAAAATACTCAAATTGTACTCCTCAAAACTTTCAAGGACATCAAAAACAAGAAAAGTGTGAGAATCTGTCATCGTCAAGATGAAAGTAAGGAGACATGACAGCTAAAGGTAATGTGGTGGCCTGGATGGGATCCCGGCACACAAAAGGACATCGAGTAAAAAGCAAGGAAGCTGAAGAGAACAAGAGGGCAGAGGAGCAGATGGATGTGGAGTACGTCTTTCTTCACGGATACATCAGGGATAGACCTTCAGACACAGAAGTGCATGCAGAACACCAGCTGAGAGCGGAGAGGAGTACCTGACCAGTGGAAAAGAATATATAGAACCATACAAAACTCACTAGTATAAAGGAACTAGGGGGAAAAACAGGAGTGTTGGTAGGACTGGACTTGCCCTTGGTGGGTGGGGAATTGAAGCAGGGATCCGATCTCCACATCAGGGCATTTGTCTGACTCAGAGGAGAAACATTTAAAGCTGAGAGTGAAACAGATGATCTGTGGTAGCCTAAATGGAAGGAGAATCAGATAATCCTTGCCGCAGCCATACATACCTCGGACAGGGATGCAGGTCCCCTGGAAGGCACAGTAGCTGGGAGCTGGAATTTCAGGATTGTGGAGCAATCCCAAGGTGTGGGTTGCTGTTGAGTGTGAGAAACAGATCGAAGGGAGGTGAGGGAGGAGATTGTGGTGGGAAATGCCTGTGGAGGAAAGCCAGGCAGCCATGGAAGTAAGGCAATACTGCTGAGTCACCCATAGTGGGTGGAGCATAGCTTCTCTCTCCATCCACAGGCCAGCATCCAGCATCGGCAGCTGAACAATAGAGAGGCTGGCCCATCAAATGCCTGGCACTGAACTACAGTTCAGTTCAGTTCAGTTCAGTCGCTCAGACATGTCCGACTCTTTGTGACCCCATCAATCACAGCACGCCAGGCCTCCCTGTCCATCACCAACTCCAGGAGTTCACTCAAACTCAATGTCCATCAAGTCGATGATGCTATCCAAGCCATCCCATCCTCTGTCGTCCCCTTTTCCTCCAGCCCCCAATCCCTCCCAGCATCAGAGCAGGACCCAACTCAGGTGCTCCTTTAAGTGACTAATGTATCTGAACTATAGAGTGGGGCCCCACCCAGGGTGCCCCTTTAAATGCCTGATGCCCTGATCTACAGAGTAGGACCCCAGCTAGGGGGAGCCCTCTATGTGCCTGACGCGCAGAACAACAGAGAAGGACCCCAGGCAAGGAAGCCCTCTAAGTGCCTGAATGGGTGGAGCTACAGAGAAAGACTGGCCAAAGAGGCCTTCTGATTCCCAGTTACAAGAGGCTCAAAAAAGGATTCTGATAGGGCCATAACTCCTGCAGCAAAGGCAGTCCTTGTCCCTGCACACTTGGCGCCACCAGGTTCCCCACAAGCCAAGCAGCTGGGCCACCTTCACACGCAGCTCTCATTGGGGCAGAGTTGCCACAGGCAAAAAAAGTCTTGCACCTATGCACACAGGGTCCCTTTGGTAGTGTCTGACTCTTTGTGACCCTGTAGACTGTGGCCTGCCAGGCTGCCCTATCAGGGAAGGGTGTTCTCCAGGCAAGAATACTAGAGCGTATTGGCCAATACTGGCTGCCATACCCTTCTAGAGCACTATTTTTCCTGCTGCCCTAGCCACCAACTCCCCTGAGTACCTGATGCTCTTTCTGGTGCTACCAGAACCCCTGCAACTCAAGCAGCTGCACCATCTCCACACCTGGCCCTAACAGGGGCAAACCCAAGTCCTCCAGAGCAGCCTCAGGAGCAAACCCCAGTGGACAACTCACATGCAGAGGTAGGAATAAAACCACAATTGAAACACAGGGGCAGTGTGGCTAAGGAATAAGACCCAAAACCTTCGTACTAACTGTACAAGCTGCAGATTAAATCCACAGGATCAACTAAGCAGACTCTGTGTTTATGGAATAGATAAATGGTCATTGAGAGCTCCCACAAAAGAAAACACACTAGTTCTGATAGCTGTGAGCATTGGAAGCAAGAACACATAGGAGGAGGACCAGAATCGAATCTGAGCTGCCGCCACAGCAGGCCCAGAGATCAGCACAGTGTTGGAGGGATTGCTAGGGAGGTGAGGTGAGCTGTGACTCCCAGCAAGGGAAAGGACCCTGACAGCAGTGACTCAAGAAAAACATTTATTATTCTTATGTTTTGACGTGCTCTGTAGATTCTTTTGGATTCTTGTTCTTTTTTTTTTTTTCCTTTTCTCCCCCCTCTGTTGTAGTTGTCAATTTTATTAGCACTATGAAATCTAATTAAGCTTTTGAGCTTTTTCTTTCTCAGTCACATTTTTTATTGTTGTCATAAACCTCTGCTTTTGCAGTTCTGTGTTTCCCCCCTTTTTTTTCCTCTCTGTTTTAATTTTAATTTTTTAAAAACCTATTATATTTTTCCACATTTATTCCTTTATTTTTCCTGCTGTTCTTTTCCCCTTGCAGTTAATCTTTAATGTATATAAATCTACCTCATCTACCTCTATTTAACTTTTCATATCTATTCTTTCTTTCTTTCTTTTCTTCCTTTCCTTTCCGGTCAACATTTTGTTAGTTTTATTTTCATTGCTTTAAACCCCAGTTGGCACCTTACTTTAGTTTTGTTTTCCAGTTTGTGCTTTAGTTAGTTTTGTTCTGGTAGATATAATTTTTGGTTTCCTTTGTTGGCTGAGTCAATCTATTATACTTTATTTTTGATGGACTGTTTTGATTTTGCTTATGGATGTATATGTATATGTGTATATTCAGTCACACTTTTTATGTTGCTATAAACGTCTGCCTCTACGTTGGCTTTTGCAGTTCTGTGGAGTTTTCCTTCTTTTCCCTTGTTTCTTTCTTCTTCCATTTTTTTTTCTTTTCTCTTTTTTATAATTTTTAATTTTTAAAAACTTATTATATTTTTCTATATTTATTCCTTTGTTTGCCTTTCATACTGTTCTTTCCCCCTTGCAGTTAATCTTAAATGTATATGAATCTTCTTCATCTACCTCTATTTAACTTTGCATATCTCTTCTTTCTTTCTTTCCTTTCTTTCTTTTCCTCTCAACATTTTGTTAGTTTAATTTTCACTGCTTTATTCCCCACTTGAAACCTTGCTTTAGTTTTGTTTTCCAGTTTGTGCTTTAGTTAGTTTTGTTCTTAGCTGGTAAATATAATTTTTTATTTCCTTCATTCACCAGGTCAATCTATTGTACATTTTTGTTGGACTGTTTTCACTTTGCTCATGGGTATATATGTATATGTGTATATTCCATTATTTTAATTATTATTTGCCTGATTTTGTAACTGCCATTTGTCTGGGATTCATCTTTGGTTTCTTGTTTTTGGATATTTGTTTTTATCTCACTTAATGCCATAACAAGCCACATGTGGAATCTTCTTTCTGGCCAGAGATAAAGCCCTGAGCCTTTGGAGTGGGAACACTGACTCCAAGACCCTAGACTACCAGAGAACTAACACTACTGAGTATCAAATAGTGAGATCTCACAGAAAGGAAGCCACTTGAATACAAGACCCAGCATCACACAACCTCCAGTAGCACCCTGTGCAGGATGCCTCATCTAAACAACAAACAAAACAAAAATACAAACCCACTCATCAGCAGACAGGATTACCACCTCACTCGGCTTTGCCCATCAGAGGAAAAACAAACAAACAAAAACTCAGGACAAATATCACCATATACAAGGCTAACACAAACCACTGGACCAACTTTAGGAGGGAAGAAACCAAAAAAGAAGAAAGAATTCAACATTGAAGCCTGGGGAAAGGAGACCTCAAGCACAATAAGTTAAAAAAAATAATAATAATGAAAAGGCAGAGAAATACTACACACATGAAGGAACAAACTAGAAACACAGAAGTCCAAATAAATGAAGAGGAAATAGGCAAACTACCTGGAAAAGAATTCCAAATAATGAGAGTAAAGATGATCAAAAGCCTTGAAAACAAAATGAAGAAAATACAAGAATCAATTAACAGACATAGAAGAACTAAAAAATAAACATATAGAGACAAGCATCACAATTACTGAAATTAATACTCTAGAAGGAATCAATAGCAGAGTATCTGAAGCAGAAGAGTAAATCAGTGAGCTGGAAAATAACTTCTAAAGAGCAGAATAAAGTGAAAAGAATGAAAAGAACTGAGGACAGCCTCAGAGACCTCTGGGACAATATCAAACATAACAACATTCAAATTATAGGGGTCCCAGAAGAAGAAGAAAAAAAGAAAGGGTATGAGAAATTTTTTTGAAGAGATTATGGTTGAAAATTTCCCCAACATGGATAAGGAAATAGTCAATCAAGTCCAAGAGGCACAAAGAGTCCCATACAGGATAAACCCAAGGAGAAACATGCCAAGACACATACTAATCAAACTAACAAAGACTAAACACAAAGAAAGAATATTAAAAGCAGCAAGGGAGAAGCAACAAGTAACATACAAGGGAAACCCCATACCCTTTGCAGCTGATCTTTCAGCAGAAACTCGGCAGGCCAGAAGGGAATGGCAGGATATATTTAAAGTATTGAAAGGGAAAAATCTACAGCCAAGATCACTGTACCCAGCAAAGGTCTCATTCAAAATTTATGGAGAAATAAAAAGCTTTTCAGATAAGCAAAAGTTAAGAGAATTCAGTACCACCAAACCAGCTTTACAACAAAAGTTAAACAGACTTACATAGTTAAGAAATACAAAAGAAGAAACAAGATCTGCAAAATCAACCCCCCAAAATTAAGAAAATGGCAATGGGAAGATGTATATAAACAATTGCTTTAAATGTAAATGGATTAAATGCTTTAACCAAAAGACACAGACTGACTTAATGGATAAAAAAACAAGACCCATATATATACTGTCTACAAGAAACCCACTTCACCTAAAGATACATATAGACTGAAAGTTAGAGGATGGAAAAATATATTCCATGCAAAGGGAAAGCAAAAGAAACCTGAAGTAGCAATTCTCATATCAGACAAAATAGACCTTAAAATAAAATAGATAACAAGAGATAAGGAAGGACACTACATAATGATCAAGGGATCAATCCAAGAGGAAGCCATAACAATTGTAAACATCTATGCACCCAGCATAGGAGCAGCTCAATACATAAGAGAAACACTAAGACATAAAAGGAGAAATTGACAGTAACATAATGATAGTAGGAGATTTTAACACCTCACTCTCACCAATGGACAGATCATCAAAACAGAAAATTAGTAAGGAAACGTAAGTCTTAAATGATACATTAGATGACATAGATCTCATTGATATCGTCAGGACATTCCATCCAAATGCAGACGAATATACCTTCTTCTCAAGTGCACATGGAACATTCTCCAGGATAGACCACATCTTGGGTCACAAATCAAATTTCAGTAAATTTAAGAAAACTGAAACCACATTAAGCATCTTCTCTGACCACAATGCTGTGAGACTAAATATCAATTACAAGAAAAAAACTGTGAGAAACACAAACACGTGGAGATTAAACAACACGTTTCTAAATAACCAACAAGTTACTGAAGAAATCAAAAGGGAAATCAAAAAATTTCTAGAACAATTGATAATCAAATTACAACTACTCAAAACCTATGGGATGCAGCAAAAGCAGTTCTAAGAGTGACATTTATAGCAACACGATCCTACATCAAGAAACAAGAAAAACATTGAATAGACAACCTAACTTTACACCTAAAACAACTGGAAAAAGAAGAACAACAACAAAAAAAATCAAAATTAGTAGAAGGAGAGAAATCATAAAGAACTGAGCAGAAATAAATGAAAATGAAACGAAAGAAGCAATACTAAAGATTAATAAAACTAAAAGTTGTTTCTTTGAGAAGATAAACAAAATTTACAAACTTTTAGCCAGATTCATCAAGAAAAAAAGAGAGAAGAATCAAATCAACAAAATTACATATGACAAAAGGAGAGGTTACAAGAGACAATGTAGAAATACAAAGGATTATAAGAGACTACTATGAACAACTGGGAGAAGGTGGTGGCACCCCACTCCAGTACTCTTGCCTGGAAAATCCCATGGATGGAGGACCCTGGTAGGCTGCAGTCCATGGGATCGCTAAGAGTCGGACACGACTGAGCGACTTCACTTTCACTTTCCACTTTCATGCATTGGAGAAGGAAATGGCAACCCACTCCAGTGTTCTTGCCTGGAGAATCCCAGGGACAGAGAAGCCTGGTAGGCTGCAGTTCATGGGGTTGCACAGAGTCAGACACGACTGAAGCAACTTAGCAGCAGCAGCAGCAGCAGCACTATGAACAACTATATGGCAATAAAATGGATAACTTGGAAGAAATGGACAGATTCTTAAAAAAATTCAATCTTCCAAGACTGAACCAGGAAGAAATAGAAGTTATGAACAATTCAATTACAAACACTGAAATGGAAGCTGTGATCAAAAATCTCCCAAAAAACAAAAGCCCGGGACCAGTTGGCTTCACAGGAGAATTCTATCCAACATGTAGAGAAGAGCTAATGCCTATCCTTCTAAAACTCTTTCAAAAACTTGCAGAAGAAGGAACACTTCCAAATTAATTCTACGAGGCCACCATCTCCCTGATACCAAAAGCAGACAAGGACAACACAAGAAACTACAGGCCAATATCACTGATGAACATAGATGAAAAAATCCTCAACAAAATTTTGGAAAACAGAATTCAGCAACACATCAAAAAGCTCATACACCATGATCAAGCTGGGTTTATTCCAAGAATGCAAGGATTCTGCAATATATGAAAATCAATCAATGTGATACACTACAGTAACAAATTGAAAGATAAAAACCTTACGATAATCTCAATAGATGCAGAAAAAGCCTTTGACAAAATTCAGCACCCATTTACAATGAAAACTCTTCAAAAAATGGGCATAGAAGGAACCTACCTCAACATAGTAAAGGCCATATATGATAAGCCTACAGCAAACATTATTCTCAATGGTGAAAAACTGAAAGCATTCCTCCTAAGATCAGGAACAAGACAAGGGTGTCCACTTTCACTGCTATTATTCAACATAGTTCTGGAAGTCCTAGCTACAGCAATCAGAGAAGAAAAAGAAATAAAAGGAATCCAGATTGGAAAAGAAGTAGAGCTCTCACTGTTTATAGATGACATGATACTGTACATGAAAAACCCTAAAGATAGTATCAGAAAATTACTAGAGCTAATCAGTGAATTTAGCAAAGTTGCAGGATACAAAATCAATACACAGAAATCACTTGTATTTCTATATACTAACAATGAAAAATCAGTAAGAGAAATTGAGGAATCAATACCATTCACCATTGCAACAAAAAGAAGTAAATATCTAAGAATAAACCTACCTAAGGAGACAAAAGAACTTTACACAGAAAATTATAAGACACTAATGAAAGAAATCAAAAATGACATAAACACATGGAGAGATATCCCATGTTCCTGAGTAGGAAGAATCGATATTGTAAAAATAACTATACTACCAAATGCAATCTACAGATTCAATGAGATCCCTATCAAATTACCAATGGTATTTTTCATAGAAGTAGAACAAAAAATTTCACAATTCATATAGAAACACAAAAGATCCCAAATAGCCAAAGTAGTCTTGAGAAAGAAGAATGGACCTGGAAGAATCAATTTTCCTGACTTCAGATTGTACTACGAAGCTACAGTCATCAAGACAATATGGAACTCGCACAAAGACAGAAATATAGGCCAATGGAACAAGATAGAAAGCTCAGAAATAAATCCATGCACCTAAAGGTACCTTATTTTTGACAAAGGAGGCAAGAATACACAATGGGGCAAAGACAGCCTCTTCAACAAATGGTGCTGGAAAAACCAGACAGCTATATGTAAAGAAGAATGAAATTAGAACACTTCCTAACACCGCACACAATGATAAGCTCAAAATGGATTAAAGACCTAAATATAAGACCAGAAACTATAAAACTCTTAGAGGAAAACACAGGCAGAACATTCGATGACATAAATCAAAGCAAGAACTTCTATGACCCACCTCATAGAGTAATGGAAATAAAAACAAAAGTAAACAAGTGGGACCTGTTAAAAGCTTTTAAAAAACTTAAAATCCATGGCACAGCAAAGGAAACTATAAGCAAAATGAAAAGAAAACCCTCAGAGTGGGAGAAAATAATAGCAAATGAAACAACTGACAAAGGATTAATTTTCAAAATATACAAGCAGCTCATACAACTCAATACCAGAAAAACAACCCAATCAAAAAGTGGGGAAAATACCTAAACAGACATTTCTCCAAAGAGGACATACAGATGGCTAACAAACACATGAAAAAATGCTCAACATCGTTCACTATTAGAGAAATGCAAATCAAAACCACAATGAGATGTCACCTCATACCAGTCAGGATGGCCGTCATCAAAAAGTCTACAAACAATAAATGCTGGAGAGGGTGTGGGGAGAAGGGAACGCTCTTGCACTGTTGGTAGGAATGTAAATTGATTCACCCACTATGGAAGACGGTATGGAGATTCCTTTAAAAACTAGGAATAAAACCACCATGTGACCCAGCAATCCCACTCCTAGGCATATACCCTGAGGAAACCAAAGTTGAAAAAGACACATGTATCCCATTGTTCACTGGAGCACTATTTACAATAGCTAGAACACAGAAAAAACCTAGATGTCCACTGATAGATGAATGGATAAAGAAATTGTGGTACATATACACAATGGAATATTCAGTGAAAGTGAAAGTCGCTTATTCATATCTGATTCTTTGCGACCCTGGGGACTGTACAGTCCATGGAATTCTCTAGGCCAGAATACTGGAGTGTGTAGCCTTTCCCTTCTCCAGAGGATCTTCCCAACCCAGGGATCAAACCCAGGTCTCCCACATTGCAGGCAGTTCTTTACCAGCTGAGCCACAGGGAAGCCCAAGAATATTGGAGTGGGTAGGCTATTCCTTCTCCAGCAGATCTTCCCTACCCAGGAATCAAACCTGGGTCTCCTACATTGCAGGTGGATTCTTCACCAACTGAGCTGTATTACTCAGCCATAAAGAGTAATGCATTTGACTCAGTTCTAATGAGGTGGATGAACCTAGAACCTATTATACGGAATGAAGTAAGTCAGAAAGAGAAAGGTAAATATTGTATTCTAATGCATATATATAGAATCTAGAAAAAATGGTTCTTAAGAATTTATTTACAGGTGAATAATGGAGAAACAGACATAGAGGACAGACTTATGGACATGGGGAGAGGGGAGGAGAGGGTGAGATGTATGGAAAGAGTAACATGGAAACTTATATTACCATATGTAAAATAGCCAAGGGGAATTTGCTGTATGGCTCAGGAATTTGAAACAGGGGCTCGGTATCAACCTACAGGGGTGGGATGGAGTGGGAGATGGGAGGGAGTTTCAAAAGGGAGGGGATATATGTATACCTATGGCTGATTCATGTTGAGGTTTAACAGAAAACAACAAAATTCTGTAAACCAATTATCCTTCAACAAAAAAAATAAATTAAAAAAATAGAAAATAAAAACATAAGGTTCTGCTGTACAATGCAGGAAGATAAAAACAACAACAAAAAACAAAGAAGTCTAAATAAAGGATGGACCTTAGTAATAAATGTATATACCTATGTATATGTATATATACATACATATACATATAAAATCTGCCTGCAAAATGCAGGAGACCCAGGTTCAATTCCTGCGTCAGGCAGATCCCCTGGGAAGGGAATACCCACTCCAGTATTCTTGCCTGGAGAATTCCATGGACAAAGCAGACTGGAGGGCTGCAGTCCATGGGGTCGCAAAGAGTCGGATATTAACTGGGAATGCATATGTTTTCATACATGTATATAACCGGAATTTTGATTTAAATGTCAACTATGAGTAAAATTGATCATTTCATATGTTTAATTCTTTTTAATAAGGACAGGTTTTATTTGAAAATTGGTTCCTTGTGAAAGGAAAGGAGGGATGGGAAAGGGAGTAAGGGAGGGAAGGATGGAGAAAACAAAGAAAGGATTTTCTCATTTTAAAATTTTTTAATTCTTTTTCTTTATATTACTGTTAATTTTTATTTTAAATTTTATACTTTAGCTTTTAAAATTATTCTTTTCTCTTACTTTTATTCTGAATCTTTATAGTTTTGATTTATATTAATATTTTCATTTTTAATTTTCAACCACTTCACTTTTTAAATCACCATTTTAACCTTTTATCCTCTTTGGAGAACATTTCAATTTCCTCCTTTTTTATACAAACTTCATGAATTGACTTTGTTTGTGAAGAAGCATGTTCTGTCTACAGTGGGAAAGCCAGCAAGCAGGAGAGGTGGGAAAATTACCTCGCTGCCTGACTGAGATCTGCTGCTGCATAATAATCACTCCAGAGTGGACTGGATGAAAACCACAAGAGTCCTTTATTATTGGCCATGATTCCTGTGGGTCAAAATTCACACAGGGCAACCCGGGGGAACTGGTGTCTTCTCCATTAGGTCTGGGGCCGCAGCTAGAAGTTTGAAGTCTGGCACCTGGAATCATCCAAAAGCTTGTTTACTCACCGATCTGGCATTTGATTCCAGCTGTCAGCTGAGACTCGAGCTTGGGCTGCTGGATGGAAACCCACAGGCACAGCCTCACCATGGGGCCAGAACTTCCACACAACATGGGGGCTGTGTTTGAAAAGTGAAGAAGCTGAGAGAGAGGGAGACAAAAAAGACAGCAAGTGGAATCATACTGCCTAATTAAAATGTAGACTTGAAAGCCACACAGCATCACTTCTGCCACATTCTGTTGGTCAAGGCAGTTGCAAACACACATCTAGTTTTAATGGGCAAAACTATTGTCAGTATCATACTCTCTGAAGAGCATATGCGATGGGACACATGTTAGTGCAGTCATACTTAGAAAATGCAATTTGCTGGAGTGCCAGATACATCCGAAACAGTCCTTCAAGTTTTCTGCCTAAATGAACTTCATGGCTGCCAAGTTTGGCTGCAGAAATAAATAAATGCATTAATGAATGACTTCACCTGGTTTGTGCTGTGCTTAGTCACTCAGTCATGTCCAACTCTTTGTGACCCCATGGACTGTGACCCGCCAGGCTCCTCTGTCCAGGGAGAGTCTCTAGGCAAGAATACTGGAGTGAGTAGATGCTCCCTTCTCCAAGGGATCGTCCCAGCCCAGGGATCAAACCCATGTCTCCTACATTGCAGGCGGATTCTTTACCATTGGAACCACAGGGTTCACGTGGTTTAAGATGATTTAAAATACTTTTTAAATCATCTTAAATACTTGAATCTTAAAATACTTTTCTCTCCCCTCCACTGGGTTCATTGAAGATCTTAGCTGATAGATAAAATGTCCAACTCTTGTGACCCCATGGACTATAGCCCACCAGGCTCCCCTGTTTATGGAATTCTCCAGGCAAGAACACTGGAGTGAGTTGCCATTTCCTTCTCCAGGGGATCTTCTTGACCCAGGTCTCCTGCACTATAGGCAGTCTCCTGCATTGTAGGTGGATTCTTTACTGAGTGAGCCAGTAGGTTATTGTTGAAAATAATCTATAAGATACCCCAAACACTACTACCTAACTCTGTTCCTATTTCATTCCTGGAATTACAGCATTCCAGAATAGCAGGGAATCAAACTTTATAGAGTTTTCTTGAGCAGTTTAAGCAAGTGGTTCAGTGAAACTGTAGAAGCAAAAATCTCCAACATATTGCCTGGTTAGGTTTTGATAACTTGATTTCTAGTCGCTAGAACTAGCAAAGGAGAAAAACCTTGAGAATATATTTATGTTTGGAATACAGTCAATCACATTGTGTAAGTTAAGATCATAATTTTTACCTGTGTGATTCCTTTCTGGCAGCAATGTAAAATAAAACAATACCACCTTCTCCAAAATGTGTTGAGTCTTTGCCTCCAGCACACATATTCATCATGTGACTCATCTGCCATTAATTCTGAGACACTTTTGTATCTGCAGCAGCACTTATTTCCGCAGATTGGGAGAAGCAAAGTTGTTAACTTCATTCACAGACATCCCTGAAATTGCCAGTCAGCCTCACCCTTGGCCTTCAGAAAGCTGAAGAGCCAAATGCATATTTCAGCATCACTTACAGCATCAATAAACTTTCAGCTAATTAATTTCCATGAGAATGTGTACTTATCTTCATAACTACTCAGCCTAACAATGCCTAATAATTGCTTGTTCACATTCTTTAGAGCCTTCATGATGTCTGCATCAGAGAGGAGTTTCACGGATGTTGTATGTAATTTTTAAGATTTTCCTGCTTTGAAAATCTTCAGGTGGCACAGTTTGTCTTCTGCTTTTAATTTTCCTCACAAATGTGAAGAAAGACATTTTGTTGTGAAAGACTTAAGCCTTAAATGGAAATAAATAATAATTAAATGCAATTTTTATGTCATTGTATTTATTTATGAATGCTAATACCCAAATGATTCTACAATGTTTAAAACTGTATTATCTACTCCCTTTTATTTTGTCTTGCAATATTTAAATTTCTGAAACTATATATATATATAAAAGTTTTCAAGAATATATATTATTCTTCCAAAAGTTTACCAAGTTAAGTCACTTGTAATATTTTAGTAACTGCCAATCTGTTTCCTTACTCACTTATTTAAAAGTTTTTGTCACTGTTTTTATATAAAACTGACAACTTTGCTAATCAACTTTTATTACTATACATTTGACTCCAGACATCTGATAGAATTTCAACATGTAAAGCACATAAGGATATTATTTGTCTCTATTGATGTATAGCTCATGCACATCTCTATTAGAAAATGAAATCAAATATTAACAATGACTCCAAAACATGTCTTGCTCATACCATTGATTTGTTATGGTTGATAAGATATGACAGAAATCTAGTTTGTTCAAAGTGTAAATGCTAGGATGCTAGAAATGAAGCAAACTTTTATCTATTTGGCTTTCCAAGGACTAAGGGCACGGTTGAGTCAAACATGGTGGCCCAAGGTGCCCTTTGGCCACACTGGGAGTTCTGATGGAAATCCTAGAATTTCCTAAGACCCAGTCAGCAGTGTCACAGGACATATGCATTGAAAACTGCAACTTTGGGGTTGGTTAGCTACTTCTTCCCAAAGGGTTCTCCTCGTATTCCAGTTCTCATTCACCCCTGGATTTAGGTTTTGACAAATATACAAAATATTATTCATATGAAAGGTAATTCCTCATAGTAGCTACTTTCTGTATTTTCCACACTTGTACACATGCTGCCTCTCCCCTCATTTTTTCTTTAAATATAAAACATGTGTGCCAAAACTATAGACAAAGGAAAACCCTTCTTTGATAGTCTCAGGTTTCCAACCGTCAATGTTTTATAAAGTTATTGTCATGAAAATGTCTCCACTTCTAGGGATGGTCTCAGAAAAACAATCCAGTCAGCAAAGTTTATCCCTATATCTGCTCACACCCACTACACACTACCTCCTTCCTCCAGAGGAGTGCCCTTCCAGGCATCTGGAGCTCAACCTTTCCACCAAATCTCTCTCTGCCTCTTTGCCATAACTTTTTTATCCTGTTCACTTTCCCAAATCCCTGACCTGCCTCCAGGTAACAAGGAAGAGGAAAAAGGGCAAGGGGATATATTCTGAATATGTCACTCCACTTTTTGGACATGCTTGTATTTTATTAATGTACTTTAGAGAAAAGGTTTATCCAAAAGAAGTTATTACAACAGTGGCAATTTTAAGTATTCCAGCAGTGTGATACTGAGAGCAATGATTGATGATAGAGAGAAACATTTTTTGAACAAGAAAACTTTTATGCATCTAACACATTATGCTACAAATTTCAGTATTAGTCTTTCAATTGCAGAGGGTCAGGTATGACCTCTTCAACATCCCCCAGCCTTGCTGGGGCCTCTTTTCCATGCTCTCACAGCATCCTACTCATGTCCCAGCCAGTGCACATGCTATGGAGATTCCATAAAAGCTTACTTGGCCATAAGTAACAACCAGTAGATAATAGAGATAAGATTTGAATCTGGGCCTCTCTGTTATCAGAACTTATGCTCTCATAACCCCATGTCCATCCATTGCAGTACTGTTCACAATGATCAAGACATGGAAACAAATCAAGTGTCCATCAAAGGATGATAAAGAAATATATATATAGGCTTTCCAGGTGGCTCAGTGGAGTGGTAAAGAATCTGCCTGCCAATGCAGAAGGCACAGATTTGCCCTCTGGGTTAGGAAGATCCCCTGTAGCAGGGCACAGCCACCCACTCCAGTATTCTTGCCTGGGAAATCCCATAGACAGAGGAGCCTGAAGAGTTATAGTCCAGGAGGTTGAGCACAACTTAGCAACTAAAACAATAACAATTTGTAACAACATGGCTGGACCTTGAGGATATGGTGCTAAGCAAAACAAGTCAGATTAAGACAAATACTGTATGAATGCTGTGTGATTCCATTTATATGTGAAATTAAAAAAAAAAAAAAAAAGCCAAACTCATAAAAACAGAGTAAAATGGTGGTTGCCAGATGCTGGGGGTGGGAAGAATGAGAAGATGTTGGTCAAAGGGTACAGATTTCCAGTTGAAAGATGAATAAGTTCTGGGGATCTACTTGTTAGGGGAAGCACACTGATTGAAACCGCCCATCCTGGCCAGGCGCCATAGTAACCATTTGCATGAGTTGTTTTATGACAGGAGATGCTGATAAGGAATAGGAACTAATAAGCCACCACCAACAGGAAGATTTCGAGAAAGGTCGAAAGGAGACACCGAGTGTCCATCCACTTCCCATAATCCCTCTTGCTAGCATCCATCTTGGCTGAGCGATGCATGCGCCACCAGGAAAGACTGAATTACAATGATTGGCCAAAGATCACCTGGAAGCTAATCCCATCACCATAAAACCCGAGACTGCGAGCCACGCGGCAGAGCAGTTCTCCTGGGTTCCCTTACCCTACTGCTCTCCACCCGGGTGCCCTTTCCCAATAAAATCTCTTGCTTTGTCAGCACATGTGTCTCCTTGGACAATTCATTTCCAAGTGTTAGACAAGAGCCCAGTTTCGGGCCCTGGAAGGGATCCGCCTTCCTGCAACATACTCTTTACCATGTTGACTATAGTTAACAACACTGTTATTACAAACTTGAAAGTTGCAAAGAGAGTAGATCTGAAATGTTCTTGCCATACACCAAAAAATATTATAATATATGAGGTGATAGACATGTTAACTAACATTCAGTTTAACAAAATGTCCCCTATACATTCTTGGCATGCAGTAGGAGTTCAATGAATGTGGAAAGCTTTCTGGATGAGAGGCAACAGGTTATGCTGGAAAGAGTACAGAACTTTGCCAGTAACTTAGAGGAGTCACTTTTCTTCCATGAGTCTCAGCTCTTCTTCCCTAACATGAGGAGATTGGTCTTATTATTAGGGAAACTTAGTATTGAATAATTTGCTACTGGCCCTGCAACTCCAAATCAAGCACATTTAACAATGTTTCTCCTTAGAAAGAAGCATATTTCTTTAAAATGGTCCAATTGCAGAACTATAAGAAGAAATATTCTACTTACTCCACATATCAGTTTATATAAAAATAGAAGTGCCTCAGAAAACACTAAAACCTAATAAAGTGTTTTAAATGCCTAAGTGAAAATAATATATATATGTAAAAACCCTGAAAGCAAAGAATAAACTTTCTTTTGATATTTGGCAGCCCCAGAAAGGGATGATAGATTATGCATTTGCTTGTTTGGAATTCCATTTATATTCAATTCAGTGCTGTAGGATTTAGAACATCATGAAAATGTTTCAGCTCTTAGGGAAGAAAAAAGAGAGAAGAGATAATAAAGTTAATCCTTGGATTAAATGGAGTAAAATTAAAGGAAGTTTAAACATACCTCAGAATATAACATATTCTGTTGCTGTATGGAAAAAAACATATCTTCCAAGGAAAAAAATGGAGTGCATCAAGCAGGTAAATGCAAGCTCAATAAAAAGAAAGATATATTTATAGATTTGCCACATTGCTGAAGCATACACCAGAGCTTCACTCTTTAGATTTAAATACATAATTGCTTCAGAGTCCTACGAACTGAGTTTAAACCTATAATTGTTTAAGGCCCTATTGTAAGCAAAGCTTTGCAAACTCTCAATTATGCCCAGGGGAAAAAATGCTACCCTCAGCTGTGGCTAGAAAAACAATCAGAAACCATTCAATAGCATTTGTTAAGTTATAAGAAAATATTCAACTATCATTTCTTCTAATTTAGACCAGCATCCAATTAAACCCAAATCTTGCAGATCTTCATTTAAGTTTTAAAACCTATTTTTATTAAAAACTTTAAAAAGGATTTGAGTTTTCTTAAGTATTCCCAGCTGGATGCATTATCTGTACTGAATTTATAATTCAAAGTAGCAGTGCCAGGTGGTCCCATAGGCTTAATGAGGATTTGATTATAAGTGCAGAGTAAAAAAATTGAAATAGAAATATGTTTAGGACACCTATATTTATAACTTGTCTAGATGCTACCTTTCAGCTAAAGCTTCATCTTTGTCCCTAACAGAGACATGGCAGAAATAGTAGGGATGGTCAACAGCCACTAGACAGACCTGTGCTGGAATTTTATTTTGGCCTTTTCCCAGACTATATCCTGTGTAACTGGAAACTCTGGAATAAACCAAAGCAGGCTACCTCTAAATGATTCCAGATGGGTTGCTATCCATGGAACGATGTTTTAAAGATAATTTTAAAGGAAGAGAGATTGTAAAAGGAAAGAGGAAGAAATTCTTTTGCAGCTGATATTCGAGGAAGAAGAGTTGTTGTAATAAAATATAACATATGTGTAATAAACTGCTGTCTTGCCAAAGTGATCAGTTACCCTAAGAGATAATTCTCTTTGAGTTTAGGTATGCAGGTTTGATGGCAGAAAGGCAAAAATGACTTTGAAAAAGACAGGAAAGTAATTTTGAACTCTGCAATTGACATGGGATAAAGGAGAGGCAGAAATATAGAGCTTTTTCACTATATGAGTGAAAATTCTTTAAATTAACAGAAATCATGAGGCAAGCTCTAAACTCTCAAAACCATGACTTTAGGAGGGGTCTTAGAAAATAATATTTGGTTATCAGAAGCTTGAGAGGCTTTATTTCCTATCTGGGTTACATATGAAAATAAACAATGGGGCAGACTTCCCCAGTGGCCCAGTGGTGAAGAATCCACCTGCCAAAGCAGGGGACATAGGTTCCATCCCTGTTCCAAGAAGATCCCACATGCTGCGGGGCAGCTAAACCCAAGTCCTGCAACTACTGACGGGCAATCCTTCGAGCCCATGCACTGAAACGAGAGAAGCCACTGCAGCACGAAACCTGCACACCACAACTAGAGAGTAGCCTCCGCTCTCTGCAACTAGAGAAAGTCCAGGTGTAGCAACAAAGTCCCAGCACAGCCAAATTAAATAGTAATTTTTTTAAAAAATTTTAAATGAAAATAAACAATGGGACATATAGGGGTCTAAATATAGAGATCGAAATTTCTGAACAGCAAGTACAGTTAATTATAGGAAATGCTCCTTGGTCTAGAAGAAAGCTATAAAGTCATTTAGTCCTAGCCCATTCTTCTGATTGCAGCCTGAAAGAAAGTGAAAGTGAAAGTGAAGTCACTCAGTCGTGTCCGACACTTTATGACCCCATGGACTGTAGCCTATCAGGCTCCTCCGTCCATGGGATTTTCCAGGTAAGAGTGCTGGAGTGGATTGCCATTTCCTTCTCCAGGGGATCTTCCCGACCCAGGAATCGAACCCAGGTCTCCCGCATTGCGGGCAGACGCTTTACCATCTGAGCCACCAGGGACTACCCGGACACATTCAAACCATCACAAACAGCATTGTCACATCCTTCCTCCTGTAAGAGCCCACCCTTCTTTCTGCCTACCCTGGGGACATTTCCCAGTTTTCACAGTATTTCACAGGGCAGTATTTACAGAAGATTTGCATAACCAGATAACCCCCTAGTCCTTACAGATCGATCTACCATATAAAGCCAAGAGATCTTGTCAGATTTCATGAATTAATCTATTTCCTGAGAAATACTTTAATAATCCAGCAATAAGATTAATAACAGAGAATGTTGCTGAAACTACAGCTAATATGTTTCCCAAAAGGAATCAGCAATTGTATCAAGACTTTCAAATACCTTTTCTCTTTACCTTAAATATTATTTCAAATTTAGTCAGGCTTCCCAGGTGGTTCAGTGATAAAAAACCCAAAGAATCCGCCTGCCAATGCAGGAGACCCTGGAGACACAGGTTTAATCTCTGGGTTGAGAAGATCCCCTAGAGTAGGAAACGGCAATCCGCTCCAGTATTCCTGCCTGGAAATCCCATGGTTAGAGGGGCCTGGTGGACTATAGTCCATGGGGTCACAAAGAGTCAGACATGACTGAGCGACGGCACAGCACAGAGGGAAGAAATATTTTTTGAAAACATTCTGGCTGCAAAACAACTTGTCAGAGTTGTTTACAATTAATTGGGATAGAACCACTGTCAATTAAAATGGATTTGCCACACCTTACTCGCCCAAAACAGCTGAGAGGCTAAAGGAGAAATTCAGCATGTCATTAAAATTTCGTGACAATCAGGATTGAAAGTGGTCTTAACAAATGGGGAGACAAGGGCAGAATGGGTGACTAAAATGTATTTCAAGCAATATAATTTCATTTAGCCATCACTGTTAGTTCACTCTTTGTTCATCTTTAATTTATATTTTCCCTGGCGGGGTGACTAAAATGAAGGCAGGTTTAAATAAAGAGAGGAAATAAAGGAACTAGATAATCCATGAATTTGATAACCATCTGTTGAATAATGTAACATTTACTACAATAGAAATAGCCCACTTTGGGTTTTACCTCTAGGCCAAAAACCAAAACATATAACAGAAACAATGTTGTAACAAATTCACAAAAGACTTCAAAAATGGTCCACATCCAAAAAAAGAAGTCTTTTTAAAAAAAATGATATATACTTTTTTTCATTCAGAAGCAGAGGCACCAGTGCAACAGCCAAAACGGTCCCCTTTTATTAGCCCTTAAACTTCTCTCTTTCATTCACCAAAAGATACTATAAACTTTGCTTGGGTGTACAAATAGCATTCATAAAAGAATGCATTATAATACAAATTATGGTCTATTTTCAATGAGTTGAAAAGAAACATTTTTATTCTTACATTTTCATTACACATTACTTCTAAGTGTCATATTCTGATTAAATGCCAATATATTTTTTATGTCAGTATTTTTCTTCCTGTGAATGTATGCAGGCCACGCACTATGGAATAAAGCTATTTATTACCTATAAAAACTTTTGCAGCAACTGTCCATGTAGATGACCTTGTTGACTTTGGTTATAATTCAGTGCATTGATAAAATCAAAACAATTTGGGAATGAGTTCAAGATGAAAACAGAAAGAAAAAAAAAAAAAATAGCATATTTTTCAAATGACTCTAGACAGGTAAATGTTGATCCAATGCCACTTCTTTACCCATCTGGGTTTAGGTTGTAGTCTTTGGGCCTTGGTCCTTTTGTGAATGAATACAGTACAATATAATTCATTTAGAAAATTATCCTTAGATTAAAATAACATAATTTAATGAAAGTAAATTTACTTATGATCAGAAGTGTTTGGTCTCAGATGTCCTAAACTACTCAATTAGATTTAGTTGCTGCTATTGCTATTATCTTATTCTGAACCATATAGATTAGGTAATTAATCTATTTCCAATTGATTGTTCTCATCTCTCCTGGAAAAGCCAGGCTTGGAAGCTGGTAATTAATTCCATTTGCTTCTGCTGAACTGGTTTGTTTTTCTTTTTAGCTTCTTTTGGCCAGATTGGATTTTGGCTTTGTTTACTTCTATACTTAACTTACTTTATGATCTTTAGGTTTTCAGATACGTTAATGACTTCATGTTTTTAAAATACAGTCTAATTTGTGAGACATACTATGGAGGATCACAAAAAAGTCAAGAAGAGGAAGTTAAGTATCAAACTGCCTTTTCCACTTTATAGGAGAATGGGTTTACTTGGATGTAAATAAATGCCCTTGAAGACTGACCCACACAAAGATTAATTGCTTTGTCCAGAGGTATATTGCTGTCAAGGAAAGACTCAAACTCAAGATTTTTAATCTTTCTCTGTTTCAGCAGAATATTTACAATCAATAAACATTTTCTGAACCCTAAAATACTAGACGTTAGAATACATAGAAGATACATCTGTCTACAAAAAATTAATAGTCAAAGAAAGATATAGAGAATTTCATTTGAGCTAACCTGAGGATTATAATCTGGAAGTTAGTCTCTCAGAAAGCTCTGAGGACTGTTGCAAAGAGGTAAGAGGGGAGTCCAGCATCTACGTGGTTTTGGCAAAGCAGGTATATGCAGTCAAGCACACAGCCTGGCAGAAGTTTACTGCCAGTCACAAGTAGCAGATATCTTAGTTTATGATTTTAGTGCTTTCCTAAGTACGGGAAGATGTCAGAATCCAGGTTCATAAAAATTTTTCTCTTGAAAATTTCTAACTCTCTGAGGGCCAGTTCTGCCAGTTTTCTCAGAGCACAAAGTGCCTCATCCCGATCTTTGCCCTGAATTCCTTTCAGGGTGTATTGGAGGTCAGGGACAGCAGCGGCTAAAGACTTGATTCTTAGAGAACTGAATAACGGGCAGCGTTCTTTATTTTACAATCCCTGCCCTTTCATTATTAATTTCAGTGAAGGTTTGAGGGGGTATCTCATGATCAATTTGTCCCAAGGTGCTACGAATGCACATCCCCAGATCAGGCAAGGATTTTGCTGGTGGGCCACTCAATGTGCTATTCCTGTTAACAGTAACCAAAACTCTCCGGACCGCTCATCTTACTTGCCTGCCATGGTCCAAGGAATGGTTCCCTCTTGCTGCTTTTCCCCATAGTTACAATTATTGATCTATCACACACTATCACAATCATTGATCTTACAGAATTGAATATTTGGTCAATATTTCACATCACCTAATTATCATTCTTTATATCAGAGGTTCAGTCCCAAATCTGGTAATGCAAGAAACAATAGTCTTGTAAAATAGGTGGAATACAAGTAATCAAGCTGGTAACATTAATGGGGTCAGAAGAGGAGACACAGATGTGGAGGACAGACTTGTAGGCACAGCAGGGGAAGGAGAGCATGAGGATAATCTGAGAAAGTAGCCTTGACATATATACACTACCAGGTGTAAAATAAATAGCTAGAGGGAAGCTGCTGAATAACAAGGAGCCCAGCCTGGCACTCTGTGATGACTCTGAAGAACAGGATGGGGTGGCCGCGGGGGGAGAAGTGAGAAGGAGGCTCATATATACATATATATATATAATGACACACATATATGACTGGTTCATAATGTTGTATGGCAGAAATCGACACAACATTGTAAAGCAATTATCCTCCAAATAAAAAAAAAATTAAATGTGAAAACTGAGAAAAAAACAGGGTCAAAAGTAAATACTTAAGCTAAGGCAATTACTTAGGTAAATTACTTAAGGGAAATTATTGGCTCTGTTTATAAAACTCACCAAAGATATGTGCATGTACATGTGTGATGGGTCATCGTAACCCCTTGGAGGACTGAGAAAGGAATGCTATCTTCTAAAATCTAGCATCTTCTGGTGCCAGGAGAAGAAAAATGACCTTTACAGCTAAGCAGGTGTTTCTGCCATGGGGCGGTCTGGCTAACACACCAGGCAGCTGCACAGTGAGCACTAGTGGGGAGGGAGGAGGCCCAAATGGGCAGAAAAGATGTCTATGTTTAAATTTTTTCTTGTCTTGCCTTAAAATATGAATTTTATTTCACTACGTCTCTTACCTTAAAAAGTATATCCTCAAGTTAAAGAGATAGGACATCAAGGAAAATAGGAGGCACAGCACACGATATAATGAAAAGGCCTAGGGTTGTGTCAGGAGGCTGTCAGCACTGTCACTTTACCTCTCTACCTCTGGTCACATCTGTG
This sequence comes from Bubalus kerabau, assembly GCF_029407905.1. Taxonomy (NCBI): domain Eukaryota; kingdom Metazoa; phylum Chordata; class Mammalia; order Artiodactyla; family Bovidae; genus Bubalus; species Bubalus kerabau. Next base: position 52,303,360 of record NC_073635.1, read on the forward strand.
AAATAAAGACATTTATATCAGCTCTGCATCATTACATGGGTACAGTAAGGATCTTGGAAGAAAAGTTATGACCAACCTGGATAGCATATTCAAAAGCAGGGACATTACTTTGCCAACCAAGGTCTGTCTAGTCAAGGCTATGGTTTCTCCAGTGGTCATGTGTGGATGTGAGAGTTGGACTGTGAAGAAGGCTGAGCGCCGAAGAATTGATGCTTTTGAACTGTGGTGTTGGAGAAGACTCTTGAGAGTCCCTTGGGCTGCAAGGAGATCCAACCAGTCCATTCTGAAGGAGATCAGCCCTGGGATTTCTTTGGAAGGAATGATGCTAAAGCTGAAACTCCAGTACTTTGGCCACCTCATGCGCAGAGTTGACTCATTGGGAAAGACTCTGATGCTGGGAGGGATTGAGGGCAAGAGGAGAAGGGGACGACAGAGGATGAGATGGCTGGATGGCATCACTGACTCGATGGACGCGAATCTGAGTGAACTCCGTGAGTTGGTGAACAACAGGGAGGCCTGGCGTGCTGCGATTCATGGGGTCGCAAAGAGTCGGACATGACTGAGTGACTGAACTGAACTGAGTAAGGATCAGGTCAAAAGAATGTGGAATGTTCAGGCAAATCATATTGGAATTATGTAATTGAAAAACTGATAATGAAGAAGCAACATGTTAATAATTATCCTATTTTAAATATGACAAATGTCAAAATCCCATGTTGAACTTCTTGAGTCTATAAAAATGGGGATTTTGGAAATCATCCTAAGGATTAGACAGGAAGACCTAATTCTTGCTGCTTTTCCCTTTGTGATGTCAATATGTCACATTTCCCAAGAAGACAGAATACTCCTTAATAGTTTTAACACCAATCTCTGAAGAAGTTCTTATGTTACTGAGGTTGTTCACACAATCTTGAAAAAGGCACCTCTTCCCCAAAATAAAACTGACCCCATCTTTAGATCCAGAAGTTGTACTTAATTAGTCAGTGGGAATTCTCATTTCCTTTGTTAGTAACTGGTTTGGTAAGAGGCTTATGACTCAACTGAGAACAAAGAAAAGTCCCCTTGCTTAAAGAGAGCTGCTAGATGGAATAGCTTCCCTTGTTCTACTAGATTTTTTTTAAGGAAACTACTAAGACCATGCTACTGTCTGTGCCTGAAGCCAACTCTTAAGAATTGCAGATCACAGGTGGAAAGAATATGAATCACTATAGCATCACAGAGCTATGGACTCAGCACCCCTTAAGTCCTACCAGTGATCTTCCTGTTACATGAGAAAGTAAATTTCCTTAATAGTTAAGCTAATTTGAGTTAAATCTCTGTTACTTTTAGATGAAAGTAGTCTGGTCTAGCATATATATCACAATAACATTTATATAGTTCTTATAACGGAGAAGGCGATGGCACCCCACTCCAGTACTCTTGCCTGGAAAATCCCATGGATGGAGGAGCCTGGTGGGCTGCAGTCCATGGGGTCGCTAGGAGTCGGACACGACTGAGCGACTTCACTTTCACTTTTCACTTTCATGCATTGGAGAAGGAAATGGCAACCCACTCCAGTGTTCTTGCCTGGAGAATCCCAGGGACAGGGGAGCCTGGTGGGCTGCTGTCTCTGGGGTCGCACAGAGTCGGACACAACTGAAGTGACTTAGCAGCAGCAGTTCTTATAATGAACAAGACCCATGATAAATACTCCAAACATTATCTCACTTTATGGAATCATCCCCTAGACCTTCTAAATGTTGTCATTTACAGATGAGGAAACCAAGGACAAATTAAGTGACTTGTCCAAGATCCCATAGGCCAGGTTTAAACCTCAGGCAGTCTGCTTCTAGGCCTTTCCTTTTTTTTACAAAGCATTCTTCTAGAGTATTTAATAATACCTGATTAAAACTATGGAAAAAGCCATTTTTCTTTTAAAATGCACTTGATAAACTAAACACACAATAGGTAGAATTATTACACTGTTTCCAATTTTCTATCCATTTCACAAGTATAATGAGCCAAAAGTTTGTTTAGTGACCCTATTCCTCTTAGACTGTCATGGATTTCCCCCAGAGATGAAAGAAATAATAGAATTAATTTTGTAGAGAAGCCAGTGGAATGTGTAATTCTTAATGAATACGCTGTGCATGCATGTGTATAAGTCTCTTCAGTTGTGTCTGACTCTTTGTGACCCCATGAACCACAGCCTACCAGGCTCCTCTGTCTGTGGGATTTTCCAGACAAGAGTACTGGAGTGGGTTGCCATGCCCTCCTCCAGGGGATCTTCCTGACCCAGGGATTGAACCCATGTCTCTTATGCTTCCTGCAATGGCAGGTGGGTTCTTTACTACTAGCACCACCTGGGAAGCCTGATAAGCTGTAGTTAATATTAATTCACAATTTTTAAAGGGAAGTATAAATACTGCTATAATAGCACAGAACATCTGGACCCCCTAACCAGAAAGCAGGGGTCTTATACCTATTTTGTTGTAAAGAACATAGAAACAGTCAAACAGTGTATGGTTGTTTTCCTCTTAAACAGACTGCTGATCCAACTCAACCAGGTTTATGATTAAACCTGGTTTGATGATTTGGTTTTGCTCAGGATCAGATTCCCTAGGTTGGAATGGGAACTGTACAGCTGTGGATACTCAGAGTCAAGTGTATACCTGACAATGAACCACGGGAAAATGAGGCTCAAAAGTCCAAGAGACAGAAGGCTAGTGCCAAAGCCAAGAGTAAAAGAGCGATCAGCACAAGGGACAAAAAGCCCTTGATCTGGAAGTCAGAATTCTAGCAGACCAGAGCCAGTCCAACAGGACATGAGTTTTCAGAAGAACCGTCTCCACTACTTCTAGGTATTCATGCTCCCTTGAAGAACTAAAGAACCTCTTGATGAAAGTGAAAGAGGAGAGTGGAAAAGTGGGCTTAAAACTCAACATTCAGAAAACTAAGATCATGGCATCCGGTCCCATCACTTCATGATAAATAGATAGGGAAACAGTGGAAAAAGTGACAGACTTTATTTTGGGGGGCTCCAAAATCACTGCAGATGGTGACTGCAGCCATGAAATTAAAAGACGCTTGCTCCTTGGAAGAAAAGTTATGACCAACCTAGACAGCATATTAAAAAGCAGAGACATTACTTTGCCGACAAAGGTCTGTCTAGCCAAGGCTATGGGTTTTCCAGCGGTCATGTATGGATGTGAGAGATGGACTATAAGGAAAGCTTAAGAATTGATGCTTTTGAACTGTGGTGTTGGAGAAGACTCTTGAGAGTCCCTTGGACTGCAAGGAGATCCAACAAATCAGTCCTGAATGACCAATAGGACAGATGCTAAAGCTGAAACTTCAATACTTGGGCACCTGATGTGAAGAAACTGACTCATTGGAAAAGACCCTGATGCTGAGAAAGATTGAAGGCAGGAGGAGAAGGGGATGACAGAGGATGAGATGGTTGGATGGCATCACCAACTCAATGAACATGAGTTTGAGTAAACTCCAGGAGTTGGTGATGGACAGGAAGGCCTGGCATGCTGCAGTCCATGGGGTCGCAAAGAGTCAGACACAACTGAGTGACTAAACTGAACTGAACTGAAGGAGCCAGAAGGTATATGGTGACTGAGAAGATAACAGTGGCTTCAAAGACTGAGTCTGGGCAGACCTCCAAGGATCTCAAATAAAAGCCAAGATTTAAACACTTAAATGTGAATGACCTTAGTGGCTCATAGCAAAATGTTTCTTGCCATGGTGAAAATCTGAAGGCAGAATCTTCCTCTTGGTGCAGCAAATTATCTCGAGTAAGACACAGCACGAGAGGGCACAGCTGTTACGACAATTATAAAGGTCAATAATTCTCAAGTACACTTAAGGATGCTAAAGTTTTAATAATATTCAAATAGTGCAAAAGAGTAAAGACCAAATGTCCTTTACATAATCCTTCTATCAAAAGGCATCAAGATTAACTGAAATTCAAATCTGGACTGCCAGACAGCTATCTGGAAAATTATGTTGCAGAACTACAACATAGCAAAGAAGTCAATCTACAAAGAGGATATGAACTGTAGCCCACTGGACATGTGTTATGTATCACAGGCCATACCAGACCATGCATGCCAGTGACTGTCAATATTCAAACCGGACATAATTTCAGTGATAAATATTGAATATTTACCAGCTGGTTCACCACTGGATCAGTGGGCTTATCCACCTCTCTGAAGTACACACAAAAATAAATGAATAGATTTGGGCTTCCACCAGCAGGAAAGGTTTTCCTGAAAATTGGAAATCAATGATACCACTACAGTTACATCAATAGGTTAAGCGATTAATGGAGGCTGCTGTCATTTTTTTTTAACTACTATAATAACAAGAAAAACAGGTAAAGAAAAATAAGACTTTTTTTTTAATGTTTGCTTTATGTACTTTGAATTTATAAAATGAATTCTTACAGAAGTCTGAGGCTATATGGACTTTTTTCAAGGAACATATTATCCCAAACTAATAATGTCTCCTAATACTAAATCCTGGAGAAGGCAATGGCACCCCACTCCAGTACTCTTGCCTGGAAAATCCCATGGACGGAGGAGCCTGGTAGGCTGCAGTCCGTGGGGTCGTGAAGAGTCAGACACGACTGAGCAACTTCACTTTCACTTTTCACTTTCATGCATTGGAGAAAGAAATGGCAACCCACTCCAGTGTTCTTGCCTGGAGAATCCCAGGGACGAGGGAGCCTGGTGGGCTGCCGTCTCTGGGGTCACACAGAGTCGGACACAACTGAAGCGACTTAGCAGCAGCAGCAGCAATACTAAATCCAGTTCCTGTCTATCTGTTCTTAAAAATATTTTAGGTTCAGATTTTTAGTTCCTGTCTATGCTAAGAAAAAGCACAATGACTAAACTTCTTAAGGAAGAATGGAAGATGGAGCTGCAATAAACAGTGTCATAGAAACATGTTAAAGAAAGAAAAATATGTATGTTTTTCTTTTAATCTGTATTGTATTCTATTAACTCTCATACCATATAACATCTGCTGAAACAAAAAGCTCCCAAGTCATGACTTAATCATGGTAAATTCTGGTGTTAGTGTTGTCTCTCTGAAATGATGACATTGGGCTCTGAAATATGAAAATGAGAGTGTTAGTCACTCAGTCATGTCCAACTCTTTGTGACCCCATAGACTGTAGCCTACCAGGTTCCTCTGTCCATGGGATTTTCCAGGCAGGAGTACTGGAGTGGGTTGCCGTTCCCTTCTCCAGGGGATCTTCCAGACCCAGAGATTGAACCCAGGTCTACTGAATTGCAGGCAGATTCTTTACCATCTGAGCTACCAGGGCTACTGATATTGGGCTCAAAGAGTAAATAACTAGTCTTGGAAACTTATTTAAGGAAATGGTTTATACTAAGATTGTTACTAAAATACTAAGTTGGTGCCTTTATCCATCTCTTCAATAGCCTAAATGAGATCTTCTGGTAGTGTGACAATAACACCTTTGTGAAGTGGCTATGAAAAAACCCAATCGAAGACATGACATAGAATCTTCAGACACACCAGTCAGGGTTTTCATCCATGAATAGCTTATTCCTATTAACCTGAATCAAAGAGTTGGTCCCAGTTAATTCAAAGGAGGTCCAGAAAAGCATCTACTTCTACTTCATTGACTACGCTAAAGCCTTTGACTGTGTGGATCACAACAAACTGTGGTAAATTCCTAAAGAGATGGGAATACTAGACCACCTGACTTGCCTCCTGAGAAATATGTGTGCAGGACAAGAAACAATAGTTAGAACTGGACATGAAACAATAGACTGGTTCCAAATAGGGAAAGGAGTACGTCAAGGCTGTGTATATTGTCACTCTGCTTATTTAATTTGTATGCAGAGTACATCATATGAAATGCTGGGCTAGATCAGAAGCTGGAATCAAGATTTCTGGGAAAAATAGCAACAACCTCAGATACGCAGATGATACCACTCTAATGGCAGAAAGTGAAGAGGAACTAAAGGGCTTTTTGATGAGGCTAAAAGAGGAGAGTGAAAAAGCTGGCTTAAAACTCAACATTCAAAAAACTAAGGTCATGGCATCTGGACCCATCACTTCATAGCAAATAGATAGGGACAAAGTGGAAAAAGTGACAGAACTTATTTTCTTGGATTCCAAAGTCACTGTGGACAGTGACTGTGGCTACAAAATTAAAAGACATTTGCTCCTTGAAAGAAAAGCTATGACAAACCTAGACAGCATATTAAAAAGCAGAGACATCACTCTGTCAACAAAGATATGTCTGGCCAAAGCCATGGTTTTTCCAGTAGTCATGTACGGATGTGAAAGTTGGACCATAAAGAAGGCTGAGCACTGGAAGAATTGGTGCTTTCAAATTCTGGTGCTGGAGAAGACTCTTAAGAGTTCCTTGGACAGCAAGGAGATCAATCCAGTCAACCCTAAAGGCAATCAACCCTGAATATCTGGAAGGACTAATACTGAAGCTGAAGCTCCAATACTTTGGCCACCTGATGCGAAAAGCTGACTCATTAGAAAAAAGCCTGCTGCTGGGAAGACTAGTGGCAGGAGAAGAGAGTGATGGAGGATGAAATGGTTGGATGGTATCACCAACTCAATGGACATGAGTTTGAGCAAACTCCAGGAGACAGTGAAGGACAGAGAAGCCTGGAGTGCTGCAGTTCATGTCAGACATGACTAAATGAATGAACAGCAACAATAACTCAAAGCATAAGACAGCAATGATAAAGGATATTAATGGGGCACATTGATGGAACCAGAAAATATGTCTCTTCTTTGAGAACTGGCACTAATTAAAAGGAGAATATAAGTTACACTTTATTTCTAGCCATAAGCGCTACAACATAGAAAACCATTTCAGGAACCTAAAAATACATTGTTTCTTCCATTGCTATTTTGAAAAATTGTCTTTCCTTGTATGATAATATTCAGTAAGATTCAGAATATTTGAAATGAACAGAGACTTGTTAGCTTTTGTCTGTGCCATAAATCTGTTCTTTATTATGTTACATATTCTTTCTCTGTATTTCCTCATGTGCAATATAAAAGAGATTCTGAAAAGTTAGATTATTTTTCTACAGAATCTATGTTTTTATGAAAATTCCAAAGCTAGAAAACATTGCTTACAAAATAATATGCAAGCAGACATGTCAATAGTAAGAGCTAGCTCAAAATGCCCCTGTCAGTAATCACTTAAGTTGTAAATAGATTACTCTGGCTTGGTTTTCTTTTCATTTCTTTGTTCTTCTAATCTATGCAGATTCCAGAAACTCCCTGGAGGAAACAGCCCAGTCGGTGTGTATTTCCTGCAGCTTCTGTATCAAGCCATACTAAAAAAGCAGATGTCAATAATGCCACCTCTTATTAAAGTGATAATCTCATTCAATAAGCATTCAGCATTTGTTTACTGAGCCCCTACTATACGCTACTACTTCTAAGTTAGATGATGAACAGATAAGACAGTAATCCGGCAGCAAACCATCGAATGCCAGTGTTTTTGTCCAATTAAACATGGTTCAAATGTGAAAAGAAAGTTAAAGTGTTAGTCGTTCAGTCATGTAACTCTTTGCAACTCCATGGACTGTAGCCCGCCAGGCTCCTTTGTACTTGGAATTCTCCAGGAGAGAATACTGGAGTGGGTTGCCATTCCCTTCCCCAGGGGATCTCCCTGACCCAGAGATCGAACCCAAGTCTCCTCCATTGCAGGCAGATCTTTTTGCACCTGAGCCATCAGGAAAGCCCCTTCAAATGTGAAAACATGCATGTAAAATTTAAAGAATATTTCAGCTCTCAAAACTCCTCTTGGTGCAAGCATTGCACATTTTAGTGAGATTTGAGACACCAGAGGACACATTCAACTAAAGGATTTTCATTCAAGTGTTTTCTAAGAATCAGAAACCTGTTAAATGTGGCCTCATGTTCTAGGTCCTGTGATGAGTGAGCAACAACCCAGGGGTAGGAGTAGTGAAAAAGCTGGGTCATTCTGCATAACAGAGGGCAAAGGAGTTTGAAGACCTCTGGGGAAATTTAAAAGAAGAAAGAGGACACAGAGAAGCAGAGGCAAGAGTGAAGAAACAGCAGCAGAGTCTTGGTAGGGGAGAGGCCAAGAAAGAAGTCCAGTTAATGTAAGTTATCTAGTACTATTTTTTTTTTCACCCTAGTCATTAAGTTTCTTGGTGTGTTTGATAATCTTGATACAACTTCCTGGTCAACTCATAAACTTCAATCTTGATTATTTTCTGATTGAATTGACTAATTATTCAATGTCATGCTGCTATGCTATCATGCCATTTCAACTATCAGTTCAGTTCAGTCACTCAGTTGTGTCCAACTCTTCGCAACCCAATGGACTGCAGCACACCAGGCTTCCCTGACTATCACCAACTCCTGGAGTTGCTCAAACGCATGTCCATCAAGTCGGTGATGCCATAATTTAGTGCATAGTATGATTAAATTAAAATTGGGGCTATGAATATGATGACATATCATGCCTGTGATTATTATCTTACAAGGCAAAAGAGATTTTGCACATATAGTTAATTAAGGCTGTTAGTTCTTGGTAAGGTGCTTATTTCCATGCATATATTAGAATGATATTGAACTGTTTCTAGTAGGTAACTGTGTGAACCATTTTTAACAAATAGATAACTGTATGGAATCTGATTCCTTTTTTTTTTTTTTTTTTCTTTTTTTACTGGCAAAGCAAAAGACTTTATTGGAAAGAGGTGCCTGGGCAGAGAGCAGTAGGGTAAGGCAGCCCAGGAGAAGTACTCTGCCACATGGCTTGCAGTCTCAGGTTTTATGGTAACAGAGTTAGTTTCTGGGTTGTCCCTGGCCATCTGTCTTGACTGACCCATACTGAGTCTGACTCAGGGTCCTTCCTAGTGGTGCATGCATCTCTCAGCCAAGACAGATTCCAGCATGCTGAGTCCATTTTTGATGTTTGATGGAACCATCTCTCAAGTCCTATCATGCTCTATGTTACATAGTAAGGTTTGTATGTTACTCAATTGTGTCTGACTCTTCTCCACCCCATGGATTGTAGCCTGCCAGGCTCCTCTGTCCATGGGATTCTTCAGGCAAGAATACTGGAGTGGGTTGCCATTTCCTCCTCCAGGGAATCTTTCCAACCCAGGATGGAACCCAGGTCTCCTGCATTGCAGGAAGATTCTTTATTGTCAAAGCCACCAGGGGGCTCTATGTTACATAATATAGGACACCTATTCCTACTCAATCCTCCCTCCATGTTCCTCCAGTCCATATCTTCAGTAAACATTATCCAAAAAATACACTAACAAAAATTCTTGATGTTATTGGGTTTCTTGACAAAGCTATTGACTGTACAGTGATCCAAATCTGGGTTGATGCAGCCTGAAACAGAATCAGGGTGTGGTTGAGGGGGTGGCTAACATTGGGTTGGTTAGATACATAAAATCTAAAAGCAGGGTAGACTCAGGGTTTCTGGGGCCTAAAGTGATAAAAATTGGAGGAATTATCTTTTAAGGAAAACAATTCCACAAAAATACAAAGTTGAAAACAGGGGCTAGGAAGGAGCCCAGATAAGTGAAGGATACTGAAACTTAAGTTTCATTTGCTTCAAAGCAAATCTACCTCTGCCTATAAATCAGTGAAATCATGGGGACTTCTAAAAGAAATATAACTATTTTGCAAGACTATTCTCTACATAAGACAAGAACCTCAGAACTCTGGATAGAATGGAGAAAAGATGGGAAATGTATAAAAATAAATTTGTTTGTAATGTCAATGTTTAACATTTATCATCTAAGTCATTTCCTATGTCCCTATCATTGACACATTCTTTTAGTTAAATGCATGTCAGATATAGAAGCCATCTCATTATACTGCTATAATCAGACGGGAGCAGTTTATGTCATTACACTTAAATGCATGGTAATTCCCAGTGTCAAGGTAAGTATATATAGAACGTTGATTGAACTGCTTTCCAGTTCCTCTTATTAAGAGTTGCAGATAATCTGCATGAATTATAGAGTGCGTTATTATTATAATTATGGTGCGAAATAAATAGAAAGTAGATTGGATTCGTTTCTCTTTAAATTCTTCTAACAATGAGGGATGTCTGTCTAAGAAAGAAGAAAGAGACATCATAGCAGTCTTTGACCACCCAGCTTTCGTAATCAATGCCTTTCCTTCAGCTCAGCGCCTTTCCTTTCAGAATGTTCAACTGAGAATCTACACAAAAACATCAGAAGAACACAGAAAGCATGGCAAAGAATCAGATTTTTAATCTGAACATTGTCTTTGTACCTGCAATCGTGTTGACATCATGTTAGGTGATATGGCTTAAGGGTGCGTGTGTAGTTGCTTCCGTCGTGTCCAACTCTTTACAACCCTATAGACTGTAGCCCACCAGGCTCCTCTGTCCATGGGATTCTTCAGGCAAGAATATTGTAGTGGATTGCCATGCCCTCCTCTAGGGGATCTTCTTGACCCAGGAATTGAACCCATATCTCCTGTGAGATCAAGATTCCGGGGGGAAAAACCAATAACCTCAGATATGCAGATGACACCACCCTTATGGCAGAAAGTGAAGAGGAACTCAAAAGCTTCTTGATGAAACTGAAAGTGAAGAGTGAAAAAGTTGGCTTAAAGCTCAACATTCAGAAAACGAAGATCATGGCATCCGGTCCCACCACTTCATGGGAAATAGATGGGGAAACGGTGGAAACAGTGTCAGACTTTATTTTTCTGGGCTCCAAAATCACTGCAGATGGAGACTTCAGCTATGAAATTAAAAGACGCTTACTCCTTGGAAGGAAAGTTATGAACCACCTAGATAGCATATTGAAAAGCAGAGACATTACTTTGCCAACAAAGGTTCGTCTAGTCAAGGCTATGGTTTTTCCAGTGGTCATGTATGGATATGAGAGTTGGACTGTGAAGAAGGCTGAGCACCGAAGAATTGATGCTTTTGAACTGTGGTGTTGGAGAAGACTCTTGAGAGTCCCTTGGACTGCAAGGAGATCCAACCAGTCCATTCTGAAGGAGATCAGCCCTGGGATTTCTTTGGAGGGAATGATGCTGAAGCTGAAACTCCAGTACTTTGGCCACCTCCTGCGAAGAGTTGACTCATTGGGAAAGACTCTGATGCTGGGAGGGATTGGGGGCAGGAGGAGAAGGGGACGACAGAGGATGAGATGGCTGGATGGCATCTTTGACTCGATGGACATGAGTCTGAGTGAACTCCGGGAGTTGGTGATGGACAGGGAGGCCTGGCATGCTGCAATTCATGGGGTTGCAAAGAGTCGAACACGACTGAGTGACTGAAATGAACTGAGCACGCTGGGCTAGCCTCCCTTCCCATGTGTCCTGTCAACAACTTCTGCTTTCCATTTGAAAAACCAAACCCCTTCCCATTCTTTTGGTCCCATGGACACTGGAAAAAGGGCATGTGATCTAGGCCAGACTAATTGGATTGTCTTTCCTGGGAGGCTCCATCTATCTACAATGGCAGGAAAAACAGATGGAAGCCATTAGGGCTGAGTTTTTCCAAGGGCACTGTGAGATGGTCAGTGGATTCCTGACAAACCCCTGGACTTGTTCCAGCTCCTGTCCTTCCATAGGCCTGGGGATTCCACAGTTCCTTGGAATGTGTAAGAGCTCCAGAATCCTTCCTACAAAATCCTTATATGCTTAAGTGAGAAAGAATCAGTATCTATTGCTTGCAATCAGTGTGCCCTAATGTGGGAAGTGTTAGTCACTCAACTGTGTCTGACTCTTAGCGACCCCACAGACTATAGTCCACCAGGCTCCTCTGTTCATGGAATTCTCCAGGCAATAATACTGGAGTGGGTTGCCATTCCCTTCTCCAGGGCATCTTCTGAACCCAGGGATCAAACCTGGGTCTCTGGCATCTGATCCACCAGAGAACATGGGAAGACAGGTGCTGACCCCGCTGTGGAAGGTAAGTTAGCATTAAATTAACAGGGCGTAAACTATCTGAGTTCCTAGTTATGCTCAATTCTCCCTTTTATCTTGGATCTACTTTTGAGAGAAATCTAAAAGCAGACTTAAAAATTCCCTTCATTTCCCCCCTCAAAAAATTTTTCATGAAAAGTTTAAAAATATTTAGTTCCTTTCATACTTCATCAAAGCTGCCATACTGTGTCTAAAAATACATGCAAAATGCAATATGAGAATAATAGTGTCTTATATGGAAATCCCCAAAAGAAAATTTTTTTTTCAAATGCTTATACAAGCCAGATGAATTTTGGAATTAAAAAAAAATTGTCTCTTGTGGTTTGAGACCTTACTGAGATTTTTTTTTAAACCCTCTTTAAGATCTAATTTGCAAGTTTGTAGTCACTTCTAGGGGACTTTTAGTTTTAAAATAATTTCAAAAATGATTAGCTAATTTTTTAATTATTTAAAATACTTTTGGCAGGTTTATACTTATATGTATGTTTGTATAACATGAAAGAAATTACTTTTGACAAATTGAAATTGGAAAGCCAGTTACCTCTAATAGCAGCTTAATTGCTTTATCTATTTGAACAACAAAAATAAGCTGATATAGAGAATTTTCCAAGCACAGCATTTTCCTAATGATTTCACTACCAGCCTAGTGAATCATATGACTCACAAATATAGACAAAGAGAGTGAGCCCTCAGTGGAATCACTCAGAAGAGATCCCCCCTTACCTCTTTTTCTGTATCAGATCATGCTGGAGATAGGCCTTTCCTCTCCCCAGATTATGACAGGACTTAAATTCAACAACTGCCTAGCTATCTGCTCTAAATTCTTCAGTGTCTGTTTTCCAGAGATGAGCCAAATGCATTTCTAGACTTGTGTATGAAAATGTTTTTAAAACAACAAAGGAAATCTATGTCCAATGTAGTATTAAATATTCATAAATTGCTATGAATTACAAAATAACCTTTGACTTTTTCTGCCTGTACTTCTGAATCACTCAAATTAGGACACACTTTCTCTAGAAGCAATGCATCTGATCTTTCAGAGACTAATTACTAACCATAGTTCAAGTCAGGGTAAGAGAATGGAAAGCTAGGGTTTCAGCACCACCTATAAACATCTAGATAACATTTGCTGATACTGAGATTATGGAGATAGTGTGTGCTATAATGTCAAAGAGCAAAGAAACTGATAAAAGTCTTGGTGACACCCATATTTTGGGTCTTCTTTAGAAATCAAAATTGAAGTAGAATATTACTTGTTTTGTTTTGTTTTTTTCTTTTTAATAGCAACGTGAGTTACGGGGTAGGGAGTTGTTCAGTCACTAAGTTGTGCTCTACTCTTTGTGACCCCATGGACTGCAGCACACCAGGCTTCCCTGTCCCTCATCATCTCCTGGAGTTCACCCCAGTTCATTTCCATTGAGTCAGTGATGCCATCCAGCCACCTCATCCTCTGCCGCCCCCTTCTCCTCCTGCCTTCAATCTTTCTCAGCATCAGGGTCTTTTCCAATGAGTCAGTTTCTTCACATCCGATGGCCAAAGTATTGAAGTTCCAGCTTTAGCATTAGTCCTTCCAATGAGTATTCAGGATTGATTTCCCTTAGGATTGACTGGTTTGATCTCCTTGCCATTCAAGGGACTCGCAAGAGTCTTCTCCAACACCACAGTTCAAAAGCATCAATTCTTCGGTGTTCAGCCTTCTTTATGGTCCAACTCTCACATTCATACATGACTACTGGAAAAACCATAGCTTTGACTACACAGACCTTTGTCAGCAGAGTGATGTCTTTGATTTTTAATACACTGTCTAAGTTTGTCATAGTCTTCCTTTCAAGAAGGAAGTAGGAATAGGGAGATAGCTTTAGAAAACATGTTTTTGTTGCTCACATAACAGAGATGGTACACGTGGCCATGTTTCCACATGTCCAGCTCTGAGAAAGAATCTCAAGTTGTTTCTCTTTGGTCACACCAAGTAAAGGCAGGAGGGTTTTCCTGTCCCATGTCCCATATCCCACTGTTTGTCAAGCACCTAAATTTCTGGTTTTGGATGTATTCTCTAGATGGCATTGGGAGTGACATTAGAACCACTAAGTTTTCTGGGTCACTACGAGGGGGAGATCCATACTGAGGGTTTCAGATGGAGCTGAACAGGCATCAATTTTTCCCATCACATCAGCTCTTAGCAAATACCCACACAGTTGCTGTAGCTGCTCTGCATCAGGTGTGATGCTGGCCACATGAACAGGAATGCACGGGTGCTGATGCACCGCCATGCCCTCAATAGCGTGCATGTGGCCGGAGCTGGCCGTCTCAAGTCTCCTCTGCTCTTTGTTGTGGGGTCCTTCCAAATCTTTCCCTTTCATCACATGGCCCATGCATGACATGTCACAGTCACACATAATCCTTCTCACACGTCACAGTCCATGCATAATCCTCTTGCACCACCACTGACCACACTACTCCCATCTCCTGAGGGCTCTGCATCCATTTCCTTCCCTGGCAATTGTGTACATGTGTGTCATCTTGCTTCGTTTATCTCCTTGGCTAGCTTGACTAGCTTTGCATTCCTAGAAGTGACATTTGCTGGCATCTGAGTGTACTGCATACAACCTGCTCTTCCCAGAAAGTGGGATAAAGTTAACAACTGGAATCTGTTTCTTCAGAACAAGAGGCTACCCAACAACATGTTTATTGGATGCAAATCTATTGAAGTGCTCACATCTTTCTACTGGAGAATCACCATTTGTTTTTCTAGACACTCTCCTTTCTTCCAGCATCACTGACCACAGCCACCCCACCGCACCCAGATTGCCCAGCCTCAGACACAGGCATGGCTTCCCTTGAGAGCCGACAGGCTTCAGGTAGTGCTTGCTCAAGGAGAGTGAGCAGCTGCTCTTGTTTAAGGGCAGAGAAAAGTACTGGGGTAAACACCAACACAGTCTCCTGCCATTCCTTTCTCCTCCCCAAAGTCATTGAGTCTCTGAGGCGTGGTCACCTACTCTGTGTAGATTTTATCTTCACTTTCTGGATCCTTTCTCATGCCCCCTCCCACTCCCTCCCTCGGGTTTCCCGAGTCTGCTTTAGTATCCCAATTCCTAGCTTGAAAATTTCTTCCTTTCCTGATAATGGGGTAAGCTCTCTTCTTTCAAAGACCCTCCTAATATGTCCCAGGCCTCCATACTTTTCATCTAAGATTGGACAGCATTTTCTCTTCAGGAAGAAGAGAAAACTACTCTTCAGTAGTTTCAGCTCCTGTATGTCTGTAACTGGGGCCTTTCCATGTCCATCCTTTGCTGTGATACACTTTCAGTCATGGGCTTATGAAAGTTTCTGTTCCAAAATCAGAGGGGACTTCAGAAAACATATTTCTTTGCTGCACACCATATTTCCCATTGGCTCGCAACTCTGATTTCAAGCTGACTTGTTCCAATGCTCATCTAAGATTATGTTATTTGTTTGTGGAGCAGAGGTGCCTTATACAAGAGTTCTTCATCATCCCAGACAAGTGTCCATGTACAAGGAATATGAATTTCAACAATCACCGAAGGCAATTTGTATAGCAATAGAGTTTTCCTTATACCTCCATAACTGAACACATCTCATACACTCCTTTTTTTTCCCTGCTGAAACTAAAAACATAATTATTTCAAGTATGGATATAAAGAATGGTAAAAGAGTCAAGTGGGAGGGGACATGGGCAAACATTTCCATGACTGATTCATGTTGATGTTTGGTAGAAACCAATGCAATACTCAAGAGCAATTATCCTCGAATTAAAAATGAATAAATTTTAAAAAGAAA
Source organism: Bubalus kerabau (assembly GCF_029407905.1). Lineage (NCBI taxonomy): Eukaryota > Metazoa > Chordata > Mammalia > Artiodactyla > Bovidae > Bubalus > Bubalus kerabau. The sequence goes on from NC_073635.1 coordinate 52,319,116, forward strand.
ATGTTACATCTAAGTTTTGGCTGAAGCTTCAAAATTATGGATGCCAGTCATTCCCACACTTGACTTCCTACAGTGGAGGTAGTTAAAACAAAAATAAAAACAAAAACAGTTACACAATCATTGGCCCCTAACCCACCAGTGAGTGTAAAGGGAGGAGTGTGGAATCTTTCTTGTGACCTCTAACCAAGTAAGAAAAGATTCAAAGAGACCAGTTCATAAAGTTTCCTAGCCACAGATGGAATGAGAAAGGTTCAAATAAATTGTGTTCTTCTTTCACAATTAGGGTAGGCCCCATAGGTTATCCAGGTGGTGTTAGTGGTAAAGAACCTGCCTGCCAATACAGGAGACATAAGAGGTGTAGGTTCAATCCCTGGGTCAGGAAGATCCCCTGGAGGAGGGCATGGCCACCCACTTCAATATTATTGCCTGGAGAATCCCTGTGGACAGAGGAGCTTGGCAGACTACAGTCCCTAGGGTCACATAGAGTTGGACGTGACTGAAGTGACTTAGCACTCATGCACCATAGGTTATCTGCTGCTGCTGCTGCTGCTAAGTCACTTCAGTCGTGTCCGACTCTGTGTGACCCTGTGGACTGCAGCCTACCAGGCTCCTCCATCCATGGGATTTTCCAGGCAAGAGTACTGGAGTGGGGTGCCACTGCCTTCTCCAATAGGTTATCTAACTTTCCTCAAATAATATCCTCCAGTTATGCCAGTACTGCCTAAAATAGACTTGTCTTAGTAATTGAGGTGTGTTTTATGTAATAACCAAAAACTTAATCTTCATTCAGAGTAAAAACTTCTACCTTCCATAGCTCTAACCCATGATAGGTGGGAAACCAGTAGTGGAAAAGGAAAGGTAGATTCTTCCTTCTTTATTCCATCAGCATCTCCAGAAACCTGTCCTACTTAATGGCCACAGTTTCTGATCCCTCAGGGCTTAGAGCATGGAAAGGAAGAAGAGACAAGGAAAGAAAAAATTTTGCCCAATTGGCACCAATCTGAAATTTGTTTCCACAGAGATTGGCTGGCGTGTAAAATGGATTCTTTCTCTCATGGGTGTCTCTTCATAGACTCTTTGGCAGGATGCTCTAGGCCAGCCCCAGGTCTGTTTGCTGTCAAATTCATTCTTATCCCACCTGTCCTGGATTTCAGCAAGCTGGCTTCTTTGGGTTTGGCCAATTAGGGCACTAAATGGGGACCAGAAAGGGGCTGGGGAGAGAAGCCAGGATAATTCTCCTCATGTCACTTGACTTCCAATGTCCTCTTCAGAAATAAATGGCTGTGCTTCCTCAGAGAGTCAGTCCTAGCAAAGAGCCCCACTCTGATGCCACCTTCTTTCTGCTGGTCCCAGCCCATGGACTGCAATAGCACCATTCCTCACTGTTCTCCACCCTAAGGATGTAGTGGTTTCCTGCTCTTTCCAATTTCTGGCTCACCTCTCCAGCCCCTGTCTGGTTCTCAGCTCCTCTGTCACCCACATAGACAACTCCCCACATTAAGTTTCATTCACTGGAAATACAAGAAGGTATTTTTTATCTGTTTTCCTAGTTAGACCCTGATGATGCTCTCCAACACACACACACACACACATTGTCTCCCCCAGTACTGGGACCTCATCTTCAATTCCCAGACATGGACGTGTACTCTGGGTAGGCACTTGCAGTTCCTGCCTCCTTCTGATCCTTGAAGATACTTTAGTATCTTTCAGTTGAGACCTCCTTGCCCTCCTTTCCTTTCTTTCCTTGGCCAATGGCCATCTTTGATGGGATTTAAGACAGACCAAGCAAATCTGATTTTTAAGAAAACAAACTGTAAGAACTGTCAGAGAAAGTCTAATTACTTCCTGTTTTAGCCTGGGTTCCCCTAAAAGCAGACTCTGAGACACAGGTGTCTGTATAAGCAATTAATATGGGAATATGATCCCAAGGAACAGAGTAAGGGATGAGGGAATTAAACACAGATGCTCTATTAGTTTTCTATTACTGCTGTATCTTAAAACAATGAAATTTATTATCTCATAGCCGTGAAGTCAGATGTCTGAAGTGGGTCTTACAGGCTAAAATCAAGGTGCTGACAGTGCTGGTTTATTTTGGAGCTTCTGAAAGCAGAATCCATTCCCTTGGGTTTTTTATTTTGTTTTATTTTTTTCAGATTCTACTTAGATGCTGCCAGTATTCCTTAGCTCCACAACCCCTTTTCCACAAAACTCCAGCCTCTTGTATCCATCATTATACTTTCTATTATCTCTAATTCTACTGCTTCCTTCTTTTTTATTTTTACTTTTGGCTACACCATGCAGCATGCAGGATCTTAGTTCCCCGACCAGAGATTGAATCCATGCCCATGCTGTGGAAGCACAGTCTTAACACTGGACCACCAGGGAAGTCCCCTACTGCCTCCTTCTTACAAAGTCTCTTTTGATTACATTTGGTCCATCCAGATAACTCAAGATAACCTACTCACCTCAAAATCCTCAATGCATTCATATCTGAAAATTCCCTTATGCCATAAGATAACATATTTACAGGTTCCAGGGTAAGAACATGATTATCTTTGGGGTATCATTTTTCAACCTACCGCAGATGCACTGGCCACTCCTATGTCAATTCATTCTGGTAGAACCTTCTAAGTAGTCATGAAATCCATCTCAGGCCACCCAGCTAGGGGAAGAAAGGAAGACAGAGTTCTCTGGCAGCAGCTGCTGCGGCTGCTGCTGTCGCTTCAGTCGTGTCCGACTCTGTGCAACCCCATAGACGGCAGCCCACCAGGCTCTGCCCTCTCTGGGATTTTCCAGGCAAGAACACTGGAGTGGGTTGCCATTTCCTTCTCCAATGCATGAAAGTGAAAAGTGAAAGCGAAATCACTCAGTCGTGTCCGACTCTTAGCGACCCCATGGACTGCAGCCTACCAGGCTCCTCTGTCCATGGGATTTTCCAGGCAAGAGTACTGGAGTGGGGTGCCATTGCCTCCTCTGGCGGCACCCATCCCTTATCGATCAAGGTTGTGCCTTGGGTGTAAACTCCCCCATAAGTCCAGAAGCTCATGCATTAGTGTGAAGTGGGGTCCTACAATGTCCTACAACATTCACCACAGCCTCAGAAAAACCACAGCACAGGAAGCAAGAGGTTCAAGGTAAGATATAGTCAATTCTCACTTCCCAAAATAGACTGACACCTGAATGGCTAAAGTAAGAGGTGAAACTTAAAGAATGTGAAGAGATTAATACTAGGCATCCAATTCACTTCCTTGCTCTCATCTGAAGACACTGGCAATTTTAGCCAGTTTGCTTCCCTTTCTTGGGCATCAGGCCACTCTTTCTTCCTTAGAACCCTTCTCACAGGGCTTTAGGCAAAAAGGAAGCATCCCATGGCCACATCCCATGAGGGAGAAAAGCAGTCAAGAGTACAAACTCTTCAAAAGCCTAAAATGAAAGAATCAAAATATATCTCTAGTGACTATCACAAGGAAGTGACACAGAAAGAAACTCCCAAAGATTGCACTAAAGCACAGGAAAGGAAGTCAAAGAAGTGTGGTTCCCTCTAGCTAGAGACAATTATTAGAGTTCAAACTCTTCTCAGAGAGAACCAGGGAGAGAGCATTTGTGTCCTGAACTGGCATATTTCTAAAATACTACCAAAGTGACAGAATCAGGAGGTAAACAAGATTTACGCCTTTGGGGTCATCCGTGTTCTCAATGACAATTCCCTTTAATGAACAAACATCCAGATTTCTTGCAAACCTTAGGGCTGACTTCACTCTTCTACCATCAGAAATGGGAGGAAAGTATTGGCTTGTGTATGGAGACTGGAGGTGCAGTGAATAGCAACATGGTCACACTGATAATCAAGAGTGTGAACAAAGACCATATTGTCTTGCTTATCAGATAAGCAAAGATCCAGACGAGAAAATAAATATAGTTTTGAAGAAAGGATGAAATAATTAATATTCTAAAAATGCAAAGTATAAATTGATAGTTTTTTAAGGGCAATCTGGCCTTATCTATCAAAATATAATGGGTGCTAGTCATGTGACTCGTAATTCTACTCCAGAAAAAATATCTAACAGAAATACATAAACAGATGAGCAAAAACGTATATTAAGGCATGCTTATTACAACATTGTTTTGAATAGCAAACCATTTGAAAAGCTATCTTAGAAAAAAAAAAGAATGAGTTAGTTCTTTACTGATGTGAAGGGGTTCATAATCTACAAAGAGAAATAAGCAATTTGCAAAACACAAGGTGTTACAATCCAGTTTATATATATATATATATATATATATATATATATAATATTTGCCCTTGTGAAAACTTAGGTAGGACTTCAATATAATGTCACATCCTTAATATGTTAAAAGACAAACACTGTTTATATTGTCCCTATCATGGCCAACATCAAGTTCACGGAAAAGAAGCCGTGAGAGCTACTTCCTGTGTTTCAGAAAAACTCTTTTGCTCCTCACAAGAATGGTAAAGTGGGTGATCAAGATGAGAATAATGAATATGAGCTCTGTGTTAATGAGAGTGCTAATATCAATAAGAAAAGAAAATCCACTCTCTTGAACAAAAACTGTGTATAATCAAATGTTAGATGTGCCCAGGGGTGTTTACATTTTGTTGCTATTCTTTTCAGAGTTACTCAAATTCTCAGAGATAAAAAAAATTTTGTTTTAAAATTCTAAACTCTACAGTTTCAACTCCTTTTTCTTTTGAAATAATTTATTAAGTGACTTTTTAAAAAGCCAGACAGACTTCCTAAAGAAGAAAATAACAGCAGAACAAGTTTATATATGTTCATAAAAATCTAAAAAGTCTGAAGACTTCAGGCTAACATGGCAGATGGAATGTGAACATAACTCCCTTGCAAAACCCACTAAAATAAGAGAAGATATCAAATCAAGATTTAAACCCACCCCTGCAGTATCAAGTTTTATATAAGTTACATCTGAGGGTGTATTTATTTTCATTTTACTTTTAAGAAGATTCATTATATCTATTCAATATTTCTTCATAGTGATATGTCTTTTTATCATCAACTTTATGGCTGTGATAGTAAATAATATGTTAATTGATTTTATATACTATTAAATAACTTAGGCACAAAATGCATGAAAATTAATGTTAAGCATTTATGTACTTTTGAAGTTTAATAAAAATTAATAATGCATTCGAAAAGAAGATTCACAAGGACTAAGAGAATGTAAGAGATAGTAGTAAAAAAGCAGTGTTGGGACATCCCTGGTGGCCCAGGGGCTAAGACTGTGTGCTCCCAGAGCGGGGGGCCCAGGTCAGGGAAGTAGACCCCACAGGCTGCAACTATGAGTGCGAATGCTGCAACTAAAGATCCTACACACTGCGACTAAGACCCGGCACAGCCAAATACACACATACATTAAAATATTTTAATAAATACATTAATGAGCAGTGTCAAGACATTTTGGAAGATGGAAAAGTATTCAAGTTACCAAAAGCTAAACAAGTGCTCCCAATGAGCACTGGAAAGGGAGGAAGAAGGGAATGAAGCAAGTCACTTCATTTCACAAAAATCCAGAGACTCAGGCACTGGGAGGGGAATAGTTGTCTCAAAAGCTGGGCAGAGAACCACACACAGAAGGAGTGTCTGAAAGCCTGCTACACTCCAGGTCCCCTTCCTCATCTGTCACCTCCAGACAACAGCTGCTGATCAGAGCTCAGAAACACATGGCTGTCTTGTTTCTGCATTCACAAGATACTGAAACGCCTACATGAGAGGCAGGGGTAAAACAGTTTCTGGAGGGAGAATAGCAGAAACTTGGGACTACCACCTGCATCTTTGTAATCCTGGGAAAACTACCACCATTCCAGTAGGAAGGAGGAGAAATCCAGGAAGGAGGAAAAGGCAGAGGAAAAGCTTGAGACCTTGTAAAGGAGAAAAGCAAACCCTTCTCCAGGAGAATCAGAATTGAATTCCAAGACTGAGAAAGTAAAACTGTTTAATGGACATTATATGAGAGGATAGGCTGCCCCTTTGTAATTGGTTTTCCCTCAAAGCAGCACGCCACAGTTTTCAGAGCACTTTTTTAAAAATGACCATGGTCTGCCCTGGAAGAAAGGGAAAAAAAAAGTTTAAGATGGCTGAAGATATCAAATTTAAATTCCAGACTTGTATCCACTAGAGTCAGCAGAAAACTCTGCCAATATAGACAGTTTATTTGGGAAATACTCAAAGCAGCAAAAACTTAGAGCAAGTATGGAGAGATTTCTTGTCCTTGGAGTGAGAGAGAAAGAAGTCCAGGGACATAGTGTGGTGACCCACGACTTCAATCAGCATGCACAGGCCCATGACAGTGGTGGTTAGGAAAGCACTCAGAACTACCCCGTGTGACAAGAGAAATATTGTTTCACATATGTGATTTCTATTCAAATCCACTTAGGTCCAGAGAAGGGGATCCTATAAAGAAGTGCTCATTAACTCGGGTTACGAAGGTCTGAGACCACTCCCAAGAAGGCCTACAACCTGAAAAGTTCAATGAATTTAACTCAACTTATTGGTGACAGTGAACTTTGGGTCACCATCCAGTCCCAACTGTATTAGCTATCTCTTGCTATGACACCTTTAACATAAACCAACCACAAATCTTAAGTGACTCACCATCTTAAACATTTATTTTGCTCACAAGTCTATGGGCCATTTGGATGACCCTTCTGCAATGGGACAGGCTTAGCTGATGTTGGCTGGACTTGCTCATGGATCTGAGTCAGCTGGGGTCTGGCTGTCTATGGCTTCAGTATACAGCTGGGATATCTCCTATCCCATTCATGTAGTTCCTCTGTTCAGCAGGTTAGCCCAGACTTGTTCTCATAGAGGAGGCTGGGGTCAAAGGGAGGGAGCAATAGCCACCCGAGGCTTCTTGGGATCCAGGCTTGGAATAAGTAGATATTGATATCAGCTGCATTTTATTGGCCAAAGCAAGTCACAAGGTCAGCTGGATTCAAGAATGTGGAGGTAGAGCACTTCTTTATAGGAGATACTAAGATTTCACATTGCAAGAAGCATGGATACAGGGAGGGGTCATCAATGAAGGCCATTAGGACAACTAATCTACCACACTAGCAACTGATGTAAGAGAATTAGTTTTGTGAGTAAATCAAAGGAACTTGGTTAAAGACAATGTGATATCCTGGCACAGCAACAAAAAAATCATATTGGTGAGAAAACTACTGAAATCTGAATGAAGTCTGTATTTTAAGAAAGAGTAATATTAATCTCCTAGTTCTGAAAAATTCATCGTGATTATAAGATGTCAGCAAGTGGAGAAGCCAGGCAAAGGACATATGGGAATTATACCGTCTTTGCAACTTTTCTGTAAAACTAAAATTAATTTAAAATAAGGAAGCTTGTTTTGGGGCTTCCCTGGGTCTCAGTGGTAAAGAATCTGCCAACGCCTGGCAATGCAGGAGACACGAGTTTGATCCCTGAACTGGAAAGATCCCATAGGCCATGAATCTAAACTCATGCAGCACAATTATTGACCCTGTGCTTTAGAGCCTGTGCTCCACAACATGAGAAGTCAACGCAATGAGAAGCCCACACACCGCAAGAGAGTAGTCCTCGCTTACCGCAGCTAGAGAAAACTAGCCCTCACCCCGGCCCATGGAGCAACAAAGACCCAGCACAGCCAAAAATAAATAAATAAAATTATTAAATAATAATAAACGAAGTTCAGTTATAAAAAGGAAGGGAGGGACATTATAAAAAGAACCTGGAACCTAAACCATGTCGGTGTGCAGCACCCTTACCTGGGTGCATCTCTGAGAGTCACGGTGAATGCTCTTAACCCATATTCAGAAACCTCGGTGCCCTGGGAAATTTTGGCAGCGGTGCGGGGGTGGGGGGGGGGGTTGGGCACTGAAAAGCCAGAGCAGGTGGTTTGGCCAGGGCCACGTCTCTGCAGACCTCCCAGGCGACAGCTACACTGAGCCTCAGGCTTCGGCAGGGGAGGTTTCAAGCTCAGCGGGGCCAGTGGTTGTGCCAGGATCCTTTCTCAGTGTGATGGATGGGGTGGTGACCCCACTGGCGCTGGTGGTTACAGCACACGGCACACGGCCATGGGGCTGCAGCGCTTAGGGAGTCTCTTTCCTTCCCTTTTCAAACAAATGAACTCCAGACTGTACCATGGCCTCCTGACTTTGTGGGAGGGACAAATTGTGATCTTCTTTGCCATGCTGTAGCTCTGAGTCTAACACAGAGGCTCAGTGAGACACATAAACACACAATTACGGCACAATGGTTGTACCTGGTTGTTCAGAGCAACCCATCCATGTGAGCATTGAAATTGGGCAAGGGAGAGGCACGTGAGTGGAAGACTGTGATTTCACCATTTTAAACCAACTTCCAGGCGGATAAATCCCATCTCATTATCCCAGCCTGTTCCAAGAACAGGGACCAAGAGGGAAACAGATGAATACATTGCTAAGAAACAGGAACTCTAAGTGGGCTAATCAGGCCTTCTCCATCACATTTGAGACATGGTCTCTGGGAAAAGAAGAGTCTTCTTTCGCTGGTGCTAGAAAGTGAAAGGGTCAGTCACTCAGTCATCTCTGACTCTTTGCTAGAAGCAGTTATAAAAATATAGACTGAAGCTAAAGACTACCAAAGAGAAGAGCCAAGATATGGAGAGGGAAAAAAAACTCATCGTAAGGTAGTTTAGGTCCCAGGATGCAGCCAACCGTGAGATCAGAGACACCTATTGGATTTCCATACTTCTAACCATAGTCTAATTTGAGTTGGGTTTCTCTCACTTGCACCCACAAGAATTCTGCCTAAAACAGCAATCAGTAGTGGGAAGCGGGGTGTTGAAACTGACAGGCATTACAACATGAGTCTGGTTGAAAACAAGCAGGATGCTGGGCAGTGAGAGTGGCCTTTTGTTACTGGGAGGGTGACAGTACTGGATAAGTGGTAACAAAGCAGCCTGGCAGATTTTTCCTATCTGTGTTCTGGGACTCAATCTAGTTCACTTACGTGTGTCTGGGGAACCAGCTATGACAAAGTTAAAGCGGGTTGACCGTGTTTTAATCATGCTTCAGTGAGGTCCTAGACGTTTCAGGCCAAGCTCACCCTCTGATAGGAGAAGGGAAGGGTCCACAGAGTCTCACCATTTCTTCTTCCAGCAATCTTTATGCGGACACAAGAACTTATTTTTCTATTTTGAAAGGAAATCATATGGGAAGGTAGGAAGAGCTAGAACACCGAGGAAACCAAATTTCCCCAGCCCTCACCAAGTACTTCAGGCTAAATGCTCCCACCTGAAATAGACTATGATGTCACCATTTTAAAGCAACTTCCGGGAGGATAAACCCCATCTCATTATCCCAGCCTATTCCAAGAACAGGGACCAAGAGGGAAACAGGTAAAGACATTGCTAAGAAATAGGAACTCCAAGTGGGCTAATCAGGAACTCTTAAAGCAGGTTGGATTCAAGGATCAGGCTGTGGTATGACTGTGTCTTAGTTGCTAGCCTATTGGATTTCCAGACATTGAATAGGCTGACCTCCCTCTGAGATTTTAAGGAAGTGTTATTTCCAGAGACTCTGCAAGCCCTGCAAACAGGCTTGTGATTGATTGCTCAACCCCTGAGGCTGTCCCCAGGCCCCACCAAAACCTCTACCAGAAGTTCTCCAGCAGGTCTTCCTGAACTTTATGGTTAAGTTCAAGGAAAAGATTCCAGGAAGTCATATTTTAGCCCGCCTCTGGCCCAAGCCCCAGTGCAGCATGATCAGTAGTGAACCGGACACTGCATTTTCATCTCCATCTGGCTTGTGTGTCGAACACACAACTGATTCTGAATCTGGAAAGGAAGAACGGTAAGTAAGCTTCTGCCTCAAACCCCAACACCAAGGAGCTGGTACTTTATCCCATACACTTTGGGAAACAGTAGGGACTTATCACCAGTTTTAAGCAGGCTTAAGGCAGATAAAACTTGTGGTATGTTTTGTAAAGGTAACTATGGCAACATGGTGGATTGGCAGGAAAAGGGTAATACTGGAAAAATGAACCAAAAAAATTAGCAAGCAATAGCAATAGGAAAACTTATAAGGGCTTGAAGAGTTACAATGAGTAGGGGAAACACTGAAGGAGGCAGGAAGATGAAAAGCTAGCTGATGCAGGAAATGCAACAGAAGGAATGCATCCCTACTGGTAAAGGGAGCACCAAGGTGAAACTCTGTGGCCTGTAAATGGATACAAGTCACTCGCTTTGTTTTTGCTGGAGGGAAGGAAGAAACGGACAGCTGGAATTCTGTCCACAACAGAAGGGAAGATTTTTAAACCCCTGTTTATTTTACACTTGAAAAGGATCCATCCTGAAAACTGCCAAGCGGTAAAGATGCTCTTAAGGGATTTTGGCAAGATGTACACAAAGGAAAGCCTCGGTTAGCTACTGAACTGTTGCCCCCTGGAACCTTCAACTATAGCAGGCACTCAGGAGTCTCCAGGTCCAAGGCACAAAGTTTGTGGTTAGATAATAAGGCTGAATGACTTTCTTTTTAGATCCCCTTTACCCTGGATGAGAGCATTGTGCTAAGCTATCCTCAAGGACTCAGCAGACTATAGAAACATGCAGACCAGAAAAAACTCACAACACACTTCCGTGATTTAGAAAGGCTCGAAGAGATGATTACTTGCCCAAGGGAGTTTAGCATCAGTCCTGTTTCGTCAACATCCCTTCTGTTAAACACTGCATTTCTCACTGCTGTGCCTTTCCTGCTTTGTCACAGCTTTATTTTAGTCCCTAAGTAATTCTACTAGGGGCACTGAATAAATACTCATCGGTCTCTGAGGCAAATGTAGATTCTGTTTGGCAGTTAGAGTTTGTTCATCTTGCAGGGTTTATGTGAGGTCTATCAAGTGGGCTGAGTGCCTAGCTTAGATCCCACCATATAAGAAGAAAATATGGCGTCTATCCCCAACTACACAGAAAATTGTGGCTTTAGCTACAAAAGTGTTTAGCAAAAAGACACTTTGCTATTACAAATATCTGGTAACCCTTCCCTGTGTTCACTCCCATCTGTACTTCCTTCCCCTTTGATGTTTCTCAAGAATTACATTTATCACAAGAATTCAGAAACTTAGTAGGTTACACTAAAAAAGAAAAAACTTAATGGTAATCAAAACACCACTCAAAACATTCTTCGGCTGGCCCCGAGGTTATTATTCAACAGCATACTGCTTCTAACTCTTCACAAAGACTAAAAACTGTTTCTCATCATCAGTAAGAAGACTTAAGTTCTTTCCCAGAAACAGCTTAAAGTTCTTCCCCAACTTGGCCAGCTGCACTTGAATTCAGGGTTTCCGCCCTAGAAAGAATGTAGTTGTGTCCAAGTGGCATGAGTCACAGAATTCTAAGCAGGGGAGTTTTCATCTCTTTAAGAGGGGCAACGGTGAGTTGTTTTTTCTGGTGAAATAATGCTTAAAGTGGACCAGGACTCGAGCCGGCCCATCTCATAGTTTTTATCCATGCCTGGGAGAGATAAAAGGAAAAACTGATGAGAAAGAGAATATTTGAACTCTGGCTGTGGGCCAATCAACTTTGCAGGTTTACCAAGTAATCTTAGCCAAGAACAAAGGTTCTTGAGTGGCGGTATGGACAGTATGGCGGGCAACAGTCCATGGGGTCACAAAGACTCAGACATGACTGTGTCTGAGTACAGCACATGGAAGATTAAGCCCCTCTGGGATGCCCATGAAGGGCTGGCTGGCTATCTGTAGGGAGCCCTATAGTCTGCTGAGTCCTTGAGGATCACTCAGCACAGTGCTCTCATCAAGTCCTGCCACCCTATTTACTGCTGTGATCTCCAAAGATAGACTGCATCCCAGCTTCACCTTCTTTGGACTTTTATCTGGAGAGCTCCGTCATTGTTTCTGAGATTTGCAACAGTTCATCATGACTGGAACATCATTTACATAAAGATGAGTTTTTATTCATAGAAAGAAAAAGTTTTCAGATGGACTTACGATTATGTGACTCATGCAGGCTTTTTTTTTTTTTTTTTGCTGAGGATGGATCCATTTAATTTTACCGAAAATCTTCCATACAATATTTCGGATTTGAGAAAGATACAATAGATAATATCAGTTCTATTTGATAGAATCACATAACACGCATGCAGCAAACACCTACTAGAATGTGAGCTGCTCTGCTAGAAGCTTTGGGAAATAAAAAGCTGAGTAATGCATAGGCCCCGCTCTCTGATAGCTCATAATCAAGAGGCAAGACAAAGCAAAGGCACGTGTAACCACAATACAAAATGGGCTGTGAGAAGCTTTTGGTTACTTTCCATAGACTAATGGAAACACACTGAAGGACTGCACGCAGGAGAGTGACATGACTGTGACTGCATTTTACAAAGATCACCTGGCCAGCAGGATGGAGAACAGATTTAAAGGGAAGAACTGAAGCAAAAAGCATTAGGAGGTTATGGCAACAATTGAGGTACAATACAAAGGAGACTCAACCTAGCACAAGGAATACAGAGGAAATGCATGAAAAGGTTTTAAGCAGAAGAAATTAATAGGATGGAGTGGCAAAGGATCAACTGGTGAGGGATGCTGAGGGAATGTAAAAAGGAACAGCTAGGCTTCTGCCTTCAGCTGCTGGGTAGAAAGCAGTGTGTGCACTGTAGGAGAACACGGCAGAGCGAGGACAATCAGGCCAGGCTGACACGAAAGAGCCAGGGGAGCCCTAGGGAACCACGCCACCCATGACAGAGTGGGTGCCTGCAGTAGCTTCACAGCAGGCCTGGTCAGGAAGGCAGGCTCTGGGCCACGGATGCCAAGCACAGAGTTGGACTTGAATTCAGCGAGCTGGGGAGAGGCTTGAAAGCAGGAGAAAAACAAGATTGAAGCAGTTCTCCTCTAAAACTAACCTAATCAACAAAGAGACAAAGATTCCAAAAGGTGAAGCGGTATGAAGACACCTAGTTAGTGTCAGAGACAAATTAAAAGGCAAGTCTTTGGACTCCTGGTCCAGTCTGTGCAAAGACAAGGAACCCTGCCTGCTTCTCAGAATTCTATGTCCTCCTCTATCCAAGAAGTCCTTCCCCCTGAGGGTAAGATGATTTGAGAGAATAGCATTGAAGCATGTATATTACCATATGTGAAATAGATGACCAGCCCAAGCTCAGTGCATGAAACAGGGCACTCAAAGCCAGTGCACTGGGACAACTCAGAGGAATGAAATGGGGAGGGAGGTGGGAAGGGGGTTCGGGCCGGGGGGGAACACATGTACACCCGTGGCTGATTCATGTCAATGTATGGTAAAAACCACCACAATATTGTAAAGTACTTAGCCTCCAATTATAATAAATAAATATTTTTTAAATATATAAGAAATACCAAGTAAGAAAAAAAAGAAGTCCTTCTCCCTTAATCTATCCCAGCCATAATATTTAGCTTGGACTAGAACATTTGGCACATTAAGAAAATGAATGGCTACTTCCACTATTTTTTGGTAACAACCAAAGAGCCCAGTCCAGTGTTCTAATCAAAAAAAGCTTAAAAATACTGGTGATTATAAATGCAGATAGTGGCAATGCTCTTTAAGACTCTTTAAAAGTCTAGTGGGAATAAAAAGGGTAGAAAGACACTTTAAAAAACACTTTAAAAATAATAAAACGGCTTCCAAACACACGTTAGTATAGTTGCTGTCGTTCAACCATCAAGTTGTGTCCAGCTCTCTGCAGCCTCATAGATGGCAGCACTCCAGGCTTCCCTGTCCTTCACCGTCTCCTGGAGTTTGCTCCAACTTATGTCCATTGAGTCAGGGATGCTATCCAACCATCTCATCCTCTGAGCCCCCTTCTCCTTTTACCTTCAATCTTTCCCAGCATCAGGGTCTTTTCCAATGAGTCAGCTCTTCACATCAAGTGGCCATAGTTCCCAATTGCAGCAAAACTGTTCGGGAAGAACAAGTTTCTATTACCCAGGAAATAAATTGAAGAGGAGGGCAGAATGAGAGGTGAGTGGACTGCCATTAACTTCATTTGTCTTAAATAAGCACTTTGATGAACAAAAACAATCATGAAATCTCAATACACCAACTTCTAGTCAGCAGATGTGTTTCAGGCACATGTGAGCTTGCGTGCACGCATGCACTCACAGTTCATCTAGAACTTGAGGGGAAACATTGGAAATCCAACAGTCAAGGTCAGGCTGAAGCAATGGACGTTCCAGTGGACTTCCCAGAGCTATTATTTTCATGACATAAAATGCTGTGCATTTGTTCTCCCTTTTTATTAAGGCCCTTGGGTATATTTATTTTTTATGGTTGTTATTATTTGCTAAAGTGAATTTAAGAGAGAAATTCCATGAGAGCAAAAGGATGAGTTTTTTAAACAAATACTTTGTAATATAACTTTACCTCAACAGCTCTCTTTACCATGTTTATTCATGAGCAGGCAGTGAATTTTAAATCTGCTCCTTCTGTAATCCATCTCTTGAGAAGAATGAAAGTTGAGCTTGATGAGAGAGAAGGCTCACAGGAGAAAATTTCTTACTCTGTGCTAAGCAGTCATCCTAGTTGAGAACGGATTATGGGAAAGAGGAGCCATAAAAAATAGCATCATCAAAGTAGCCTATGGGAAAGGAAAAAGAAAGAAGCAGAGTGATAAAATAAAATAAAAGCAAGATTATTAGAACCAGCAAAAATTGATTCTTTTACATGTACTGATCCTTTTTTCCAACATTGCTTCACCTAATATTATCATTTTCATAGTACTGTCTGGATTATATCAAAAGTGTTGGCCCACTGCAGCATCAAGTTTGGGAGCCATGTGGTCAATCCCATCACCAGCAAAGCAATTAATTATATACAACTACTTCAAGGGTGGCTCAGGCAGTAGAGAATCTGCTTGCAATGCAAGAGACCTGGGTTCGATCCCTGGGTTGGGAAGATCCCCTGGAGCAGGCAATAGCAACCCACTGTAGTCTTCCTGCCTGGAGAATTTCATGGACAGAGAACCTGATGGGCTACAGTCCATGGGATCACAAAGAGTCAGACACAACTGAGCAACTAACGCTTTCACTTTCACTCTCCCAAATAAACAAATGCTGATTTAGAGAAGGGATGTAGACAGAAGTAATGGATGACAATAGAAAGAACTGGGGAGGAATGGGGGTGGGGGGAAAGTCACTCAGAAGCACAAGACGTGATTCCTTATGAAAGAAAATGCATGTTTAAATTTTATATTTAAAAAAGAAATGTACAGTAAATCTCAAAAATGTATTACTACAGCTATTCAAAACTAAAATTAAACAGATATGATGCACACTGAAACTAAATATTAATATATTCAAAAAAGAGAAAATGGGGAATATAAACTAAAGCCACAGATAATCTCAATAATGTTGAAATTACTCAACATTACTCAAATTTACTCAAAATTACTCAAAAGACTGTAAATCTAGATGAACACTTAAAGGCAATTTATTCAAGAATGAAAAAAAAGAAAGTGAAAGTATCAGCCACTTAGTTGTGTCCGACTCTTGGAGACCGGGCTCCTCTGTCCATGGGACTGACTATCCAGGCAAGAATATTGGAGTGGGTAGCCATTCCCTTCTCAGGGGAGCTTCCTGACTTGGGTCTCCTGCATGGCAGGCAGATTCTTTACAGTCTCAAACCTAAAAGAAAGGTTATTTATTTACATGACAGAATTATCTGAGAGCTTATGAATACCACTGATCATGTTTTATAAGTGAGACAAATGTCTTTAACAGAAAAATAAAAGATTTTTGAACTTAGTGTGTCAAATGAATTGCTAAAAAAAATTTTTTAAAGGACTTGGTCTAGGATCACCAAAAATATTACAAGAAATTATCTACCATAACTCCTTCTTTCTTGGTTTTTCTATAAATAGTAATTTTACATTGGAAAACTTGGGGAGTATTTGCCATTGAATCATAGATCTGGAAATAATCTCAAGAAGTTGTCTAAAAACCTACATTCTTCCAGACAGTAATGATTTCAAACTAGGCTGACTTATTCCTATTTAAACTTTTCTAACAAGGCTCAGAAAAGGAGATGCTACAATCAGCCTTGAAAATGCCCATTGGTCAATTCCCAACAGCCTCAAAAGACTGTTTTTAACTCTATCATGGAACAACAAAAATAATCAAGTTTCAGAAAAGACATTTTTCCTAAATTTGATTGTCTTTGGGGTAGTATGCTGTTTTCTTCTTATGACTAAAAAGTATAAACTAAATTAATTTAGTCTATTTTGCTAAAATAAAAAAAAAATTATTTAGGTTTAGAGGCTAGGCAGTCCAAGGAAGAGCCTGGGAAAGACCCAGACAAGCAACAATCTAGCTCCAAGGAGACCCCATGTCCACTATGGGCAAACTATGACATGACTGGCCCACTGGGTGAATCACAACAGCCTATCTATGTCTGGAAATGACAATGCAGAAGTAATCAACTTCTCCGCACTATTTGTGGTTGGAATCTTCAGTCCTAGCCTTGGAAAAGGCCCTCCACATCCCCCCTTCCTTGTAACAAAAATGAAAAGCTAAGAGAAATTTTCCTCCCTTCTTAATCAATGTCCCTAATTTCAGCTTGGAGCCTGTACAAAAGCAAAATGTTGGTACCTTGTGGAAGTCACAGCCTCAACAACAACAGTGCCCCTTTCTGGATCCTGCCCATCTCCTTTCACACTATGCCTCTTTTTAAAGTTCATCCACAATTAACCAGTAACAACCTTGCATCTCCTGTGCCACCTGTTGCTGAATATAGCATAAAAGCACTTTTGCTCAGCTTGCCACCCTAGAGAAACCCACAAAAATATCTAAAAATACAGAGGAAAAGCTCCCACTTCTGCAAAACATGGGCAGTATCACAACCACAAACCACGCATCCGAGAGCCAACCTACCAGGCACTGTGCAATCTAGACTGAGTCACTTAACTGCGTACGTGCACAGTTTCTCAGATGTTAGGTGAGATAAAGGCATCCCCCACAGTAAGTGAAGGTCACAGCCAGTAATCTTTGAACTGAAACCATGTGTTCTTGACATGAAAACAGATGATGAGAGGCAGAGAATGGTCCCAGACAGTCATAGAGCAATATCACAAAACTGGAGAAAGGAGAAGGAGCTCAAAGTGAAAGCATGTCACCTTACCTTTTCTATGGGATGATCCAGCCTCTTACCCAAGGGAAATAGGCAGAAGTGAAGCAGAGTGGAGGAAGGAGAGGAAACAGTGATGGGCAGAGAACAGTGAGCCTGTGATCCAAATGACGGCTGTTCACTATACTATTCTCTATATAGGGGAAAAACACAGGAAAATTGTGTCCCTAGGCAAAAAGGGAGTGTCAACTTTGGGAAGGGAGAAAGTCTCCAAGACAAGAAACCCTAAGGCGGTCAGCAGGTATCCATGACTTACTGCACCATTGCTACCCATTCAGTGTTACCCCCAACACCCATTCTCTACATACACACAAACACACCCACATAAGAACTAGGGCCAGGAGTAAGGTGAGGCAAGTAAGGAGCCCAGGGAGACCCTGAAAGTCTGTTGCTCTTGAATTTTGCACCCCAGGCACTGCTTGTCTCACCTTAACCCCAGTTCTGGCACACAAATGCATCAGTGTGTCAGGAAACCACTGGCTCTATTCAAATATGAGGAGTGAGTAGGGGAAAGAAAGAAAATGAAGATAAGAGACAAACAGCTCTCCTTGGCCTCATAGAAAAGACAAAGTCATCAGAAGGGGAGGGAGGGAGTGTAAGCCCAAAGGAGGGGAAATAACAGTACAAAGAAGAGCTTGTTAAATTCTAGAAGAATATCATATGCAAGAAAGCAGAGCTCAGAAAATAAATGGAAGAGGAAAACAACATTTCAGTGGTAGATGCTACACAAGAAGAAATTAAGAAAATGGAATAAGAACAACTGAAAATATCCTCAGGGACATAATAAGTAGTCTTGAGAAAATTAAACAAAATGAGATAGAAAAGAGGAATAATATACTTAGAATGTCTAGAAAAAGTGATACATAGGGAAGCTAGATTTAAAAATGAACATACACATAATTGTTGTGAAGACAGAACAGAAAAATGGAATAGAAGAAAATGTACAAAGATATCCTAGAAAAATAAATAAATTTCCTTGAACTAGACCCTTCCAGGTACAAATTATTAGAGTAAAACATGCAGTTGTAAAAACATTACCAGTATGATCAATGGCAGTGTACACCCTGGAAAAGTATCTGACTGCCATTAAAAATTAACAAACATTGTTTAAATCTAGGCATAAAAAGCAAGTAACTAATCAGATAGATCCCAAATTTTTCCACAAAATTTCTCAATTCCAGAAAATATTTATAGTCTTGAGAGTCAGTTTGGGCAATAACTTAGAAACTCTATAACCCATAAGACCTAAAAGGAAAGAAAAATGAAAAACTGGGAATTCCCTGGCAGTCCAATGGTTAGGACTTGCCACATTCACTGCCTTGGGCCCAGGTTTGATCCCTGGTCAGGGAACTAAGACCCCGCAAGTTGCCCGCCCCAAAAAATTTTAATTTAATTTAAAGATTTTTTAAATATTGAAAGGTAAGATCCAGTCAACATAAAAATGAACAAAAATAAATTACTTTGGAAAGAACAGACAGGTGGTAAACATCAAATCAGTGTGTACATAGAACTATGCATAAACATAAATCTCAAAAATCTTGAAAATAAAAAAAATTATAATATGAATAATTTTCAAAACTGCCATCCAGGTGAAAGCTGGAGGGGGGAAATGTGCTAATTTTCTAATATTCAGAGCAAGGAGTCAATAGATACTATCCAAAATTTAAATCTGTAGTTTTTAAAAAAACGACTACATTCTCTGTATCCTCTTAGCAAGATACCTTGAGAGCCAATTTGCCTTACAGTGAAAATTTATTTGAACTTCAGCAATACTTCATTTAATTCTGTTTCTTCTTTTTTTTGGCTAAATTATTAACAAGATAAAATTTAATGCATAGCACTTTCAAGTAGCAGTGGAGAATAACTCCATTTTTTATAAGTATTTATATCTCTATGTATCTATCTTTCAAATATATACAGAAAGGTGTCTGAAATAACCATAAGTTATTTCTGGTAGGTAATTGAAGATATTTATAATCATTGCAGTTTTATACTTTCAGCATTGTGTGATATTTTATGGTGAGCAAGTATGATTTTTTTTTAAAGATAATGTCAATATTTTTTATGTGACTTGTGGCTCTGTGGGTACAGAATCCATTGGCAATGCAGGAGAACTGGCTTTAATCCCTAGGTGGGGAAGATCCCCTGGAGGAGGTCATGACAATTCACTCCAGTATTCTAGCCTGGAGAATCCCCATGGATAGAAGAGTCTGGCAGGGTAGCCATCCATGTAACCATCCATGGGGTTACAAAGAGTTGGACACGACTGAGCAACTAAGCACACAAAGAGAAAGAAACAGGAGGCGAGTGAGAAAAGAAGGGAGGGAGGTGTGGAAAGCAAGAAAATTTTCACCACATACACTCAAGCCAAGTGCCTTCTTTGAGGAAAACATGACTAAGCCACATTAAACAATTAGTGGGAAGAACACTTCACTTGGGATGGAGTCCAAGGCAGAACAGCAATAGTGATGGGCAGGAAGAGGGTATAGTAACCAGAGTTCTGCTGTTACCCTCTCTCTATCAAGGAGCCCAGGATTGCTTGTCTGCTTCTCCCTCTCTCCCAACAAATACAAACAATTGCACTTCTTCATTTTGCTCTGATAATAGGTGCCAATGGGAAACAATGCACCCTTGTGTTGTTCACCCCTCCCCTTGAAATATGCCCTTGGTTAGCCTGTTGGTGGGCATAATGCCTTAATATAAAGCACAAATTCCAAAGGTGAGAAATTTGTCAAATGAGTGCTAGGCAGTGGCAGGGACTTTGTCAGGAGAATTTCAGTTGAATTAAGCTTCTCAGGCTAGTACTTATCAACTGTTTGTCTATACCATCCTACCAGAAACAAAACTCTTTAACTCACAGTGGGAATTTTTGATGGTGAGTTTCTGACATGAGGACATTTGTGACTTTTCCTCCATTCGGAAATATTACTCCACACCTGAGCAGTTCAGGAGAGGCTGAGTTGCAGGAATGGGATAAGCTCATGACTGGAAAGGATCCAGGATAAGGTATGTAGAGATGGAGTGAGTATCTACTGCACACATTGTATAGTGATTTCTTTTTAAGATGGAAATTTAACATTCGTTTTGAAGGTCACTCTTGGCCTATTCAAGAGATAACTGTTTGACTCTTCATGCTTAAATGGCTTTCTACATCTCTCTGCCTGTGCTGGCTGTGGATCTTGGCAGGCTGGAAATTGCTCTGGGGTGGGCGGGGACACTCAATGACTGGGGGAGAGGAGTAGATGGATAAATACTCTGCAATAAGAGGAATCGGAGATGTGTTCCACAATCCTTCAGAAGCTCCCCAGAAGCACTGAGATCCAATTCCACATAGCCCAGTTCACTCATGACCACACTTTTCACTGGTTTTCCTTCCTTCTTCGTCTCACAACCCCACCATCTCACAGTGCTTTCTGGCACCTCATGCCGAAGAAACTACTGGTGTTCAAACCCTTATCTCAGGTACAGTTTTTGGCAGAAATCATCTATGTTAATCACCTCAGGTTGCCATAACAAAATAGCATGGACTGAGTGACTTAAACAACAGATATGTATTTTCTCACAGTACTGGAAGCTAGAAGTCCAAGATCATGGTGTTGCGAAGGTTGGTTCTAGTGATGCGTTTCCTCCTGGTTTGTAGATGGCCATCTTCTTGCCATGTCCTCACATGGCCTCTCCTCTGTGTACTGGCAAAGAGAGAGATCTCATATCACCTCCTCTTCTTACAAGGATACCAGACCTCTTAGATTAATCCCTACCCTTATGATTCATTTAATCTTTATGACCTTCTCAGAGGCTCTGTCTCCAAATACAGTCATGTTGGGAGTTGAAGCTTCAACATATGAATTGGTAGAAGGAGAAGACACAATTCAGTACATTAAGACATCCTGAGATGGGACTTTCCAGGAGGGAGACATCAATTCCAAGATGCTTCCGCAGGGACTCTCCATCACAAGCGTGAGAGCTGCTTAACCTGAGTCAAGAGAAGGATGGGTAAGTTGTCCCCTTGTCCGACTATAGGCTTAACCAGGTTTCAACAGGTGTTACCATCAGAAGCTGCAGGTGAAGTTTCAGAATGGCAGGACATCATGACCTGGAGATTTCTAGCTCTTCTTACCATCTTAGTTGAGATGAGTAGCAACCAAGTAGTGGCAGTAGGGAGTGTAGGATGTCAATATACTCTCACAGAAGGGAGGAGCTGCAAATTCTCAAAAGAAATCTCACAGCCTTGAAAGTCAAGTTATAGAAACCTTACACTTGACTCCAAACCCCAGATACCCAATAAATGAAAGACATAGTTTAAAAAATTACTTATGGCCTTGATATATTTTTTCCTAAGTGACAGAACCACAGTTTCCTCCTTTGCAAAACAGCAATAATAATGCTGAATTGCAGGGTTGTGATGAATAAATGAGATCGAACACATCAAGTGTTTAGCCTAGTGCGTGGCACTCCATAAGTATGACTTCCCTTTCCCTTTCCACAAATATGAGCATCCTTCCTTCATCCCAGGAAACTGGGACATATACTGGTCTCTGGCTTCACTCCAGGACATTAGTCACACTTATTCTACTATTGTCATTAGTAGTTTTTAAAAACCACCTCTCGGTTCTTGTGTTTCCAATCAAATGATGTTAAATGAAAACAAAATCTCTTTTTCTTGGGTTCCTTAAGCCTTCTGGTTTCTACCAATGTAAAATTCTAGATGCAAATCTATCTTTAACTGATTTTTTTTTAAAAATCAAGCTTACTTTAAATATGTTATCACTATGGTTTATCCATCAGGTTCCTAGATTGAAACAAGGAATATCACAAGTGCCTACTTCTAGAGCTTGGAGGTTGGGAGTAGACCAGATAATACATTTTTCACCAAAGGAGAGTTCTATTTCATAGGAAAGAAGAGATAAAGTTATTTCCATTGCTTCTTCTCTTACTTATTCAATATGCTTTGTCTCTGTAAGTCAAGTTCCTTTTCAAGTTCTAGTTCTTTGATCTATAAGCATCCAAAGAACATCTCTTTTTCTTCCTCTCCCATTTCTGTGTTTCAAATTCCCATCCTACAGTGATTCCGCTCCTTTCCTCTCAGTACATCTATGTATTTCTCATACCACTTCTCTCACTCTCCCAAGCTTACACTTGCCGTTTCTTTTCTTCCTATTAGCTACAACAAAGCCATTACAGGAAAGGATGTCTATGATGCCTTGTGACAGAACAGTGAAAGCCTTCAAGACAGTCAGGTCCTCAGACAACACACAGGTCCCAACTGATGTTCACACCATGCTCAGGGCTTACTGAGAGGGTCTATAGCTTTTAGGGGCTTTCCTGGTGGCTCAGGGGTAAAGAATCTGCCTGCAGTGAGGGAGAGATGGGTTTGATCCCTGGATCAGAAGATCCCCTGGAGAATGAAATCGCCACCCACTGCAGTATTCTTGCCTGGAGAATTCCATGGACAGAGGAGTCTGGTGGGGTCCATGGGGTCAGAAAGAGTCAGACACAGCTGAACAACTAACACTAATTATAGCTTTTATAAGAGTATTCTTTGACAACCTCCACAAAGGATTCCCACGTGGTGCCAGTGGTAAAGAACCTGCCTGCCAATGTAGGAAACATAAGAGATTTGGGTTCAATCCCTGGGAGGGAAGATCCCGTGGAGAAAGAAATGGAAACCCACTCTGGTATTCTTGCCTGGAGAATCCTACAGACAGAGAAGCCTAGTGGGCTAGTCCATAGGGTCACAAAGAGTCAGACATGACTAAAGCAACTTACCATGCACAAATGCTTTGACCTTCACCTTCTCAACTTCTCCAAAGTTAACGAGAGGAAAGCTCTTGTGGTCCCAGTGGAAAAACAGGGCAAGTCTGGTGTCAATAAACAAATTCCTTTATGAGTTGACCAAATATTCAGCCCCAACTTGCTGGGTGCTTCTCCCTGCTACCCAGTGTTCCAGTGCAGATTTGCAGACTTCCCTGTTGGCCACCAGGGACCTCAACCTCACAACTCACAGTACACAGGAGACAGGGGAACTCACAACAAGAAATGGGTTCACAGCCTTAAGCCATCGGAAAAGCTCAGTGCAGACTACCATCAGCGATCTCAGTAACATCCTGCCTTTAAGTCAACTAGCAACTTGGAACTCTCCCCATATCTCATGCACAGACCACAGACACCATCCCCCATGCTCTCAACCAGGAAAAGAACTCTGTTTGTCATTTTCCAAAAGTCTAGTTGCTCAACCTTTGCTGGACTATTTCTAGAAGGCAGCAAACCCAACAAGCCTGAAGGGACAATGTGGACAGAGTTTGCTCCCTCTTTCACATCTCATTTTAATCTCTTCTTCTGCAAAATAAACAGTCCAAGGCCCTTCTCTCATTCCCTGTTTATGGATACTTTGGTCCCTTAGTTGCCCTATTCTTATTACATTTGGGTATCAAAGCTAGTTTCACCAAGGATGTTTCCCATCATCACCAAGGGTGTTTACAATTCTAGTTAATATTATTGATAATGCTATTGACACAGTACTACAGATAATGTATTATTTATCACTTGTCTCTATAATGGGAGGCAAATGCCTGGGCCTTTAGGAGTGATTATTTACTTTCCTCTTTACATACTGGAGCACATAGTAACCACCACTTAGCTGCTAATTTCTGATTTTTCTCAAATAGTTGGGGAAGGGGTTTTTAAAAAATCACATCCATTTTCTTTCAAAATCAAAATATAGCTTCTAAAAGTCAAATTATTTCCCACGTATTTTTAAAAATTTAATATGATACCATTCCTGGAAAGAACCATCAACGAGAACTAAAGAGCAGTGAGATTTAATTCAATGAGGACTGAAGGGAAATGCATGTTAAAATATGTGGAAAATCTATGTGACACTGAAGAGGATCACACTGAGTCGAGCTAAATATAGAAGCCAAATTTTTAAAAAATTCTGAGTTTGTGTCCATAAGCTAAAATGCTGCTAAATATGTCGATATTAAAGAAAGCAGCAAACCAAGGCCCACTGTCCTGCTTCCTATATGAAGTGGGCATATATTAAGAAGACACTGGGAGGTCATTATACTTTAGAATCACTGCATAGCAGGCTGAGAATAGCATAGCAGGGAAGGACAAATGGAAGTCAAGAGGAGAAAGAAGGAAAAGGATTAAATCAGTAACAGAACAAGTCAAGCCTACTTGCCTCTACAAATACCATTTCTGCCAAGAGAACAGAGGATGAGAATAGTGTTTCATCTTCAATAATCCATCTAACAACCTCTCATGTAGCTACTATAATGATTTATGCAGTAATTTGTAGAAACCATCCTTATCTGTATTATCTAACATGGATTTGAAAAAAGAACATCACGTATATACCCTGAAATAAGAAAACTTTAAGAGACATAAGCACACATCCAGAGCTACTATTGAAGAGAGAGGAGTAAAAAGAAAGAATTGTTCTTTCCTGACATCAAAATGTGGCAGGTTTAAAACCAGGAGGAAGTTATCTATGGGTTTGTGCTGTTTTGTTTTGTTTAGATGATAGAATTTGCTGAGAGACTTTTAGAAATGGAAAGAAAAGCTACAGCAGATGCAGCCGAGACAACATGAAGAGCTGTCTTTCCTGAATCCCAAACAGCAGCAGATAAAAAGCAGAGAGTAAACAAAAAGGTCATCTCACACTCGTGGCCTTCTGAGTTTGGGGTTTTCCTTTTTCCTTTGGCCACTACCTTGCCAGTCATTTCCATGTTGTTTTTCTTGTTTAATCAAGAAAAACAGGCAAGACAAAAGGGATTATTTTCCAGAAGCTCTGCTTGTCTAGCGTCATAGGAATTTAAGGTTGTTATCTAGTATATTTGGGCTGATTCTTCAGGGGTAACAGCAAAGTCTACAATGTTTATGAATTTGTTTCCTAGTGTGATATTTCCACCACCTTTTACTCTTCCGGATGGGTTTCAACTGCATCTGTTTGCTTTTCCTGTTGCTTATGAAAGTACACCTAGTGTTCACTATCCACAGCTGCTTTGTATGAGCCTCAGAGAATTCTATGAGCAGGGAAATTTTATAACATACGAGACACAGAGTTTTTCATAAAGTCTTATTAATCATATTTTGAAAGGGATAAACGTCTTGCCAAATTTGTCTGAATTTCTGGTCAAGTAAAAGGCAGGTCTTCAAACCATCAGACAAAATGTATTCAGTTTATATCTAGTGTGTCCAGAACTACACCCAGCTACCACATGGGATGTGGCATTTTTAAAATACAAGACATGGTCCTTGCTCTCCTACATGGTTTAAAGTTTAACTGAAACAATTTAGAGAGCAATGAAAAGGTAAAGCAGGAGGAAGAGAGGTCTCAGGAGGAACAGAAATGCCAGCAAGACCTTGAACTATTTAGGATTAGTGGAGAGGTAGAGAAAGGGGACTCCAGTCCAGGAATAGCAAGATTAAAGATATACAGGAGGGTTGCTTTGAGAATTTTCAGGAACACTGAGTAAGCCTGTGAGGAAGCAAGCAGAGAAAGCCAATTAACAAGTTCAAAAAGTTTCAATTATTTCATTTCAATTATTTCCAGGAAGGGGACATTTTTATGCTCATTAGAGAATTAAATGCTTTGATTAAATGGGTTTTTATCCCCATTTATCTTAAGTTCTATTTCCTTTAATGCACCATATATATATATATATATATATTTTTTTTTTTGTAGTAAACTAAATACAGGACCTGAAATAGTGCTTCTTCACAACCAAAGTATGACCTCTTCCCTGAAGAAACCACGTGTTAGCAGCACATGTTCCTCCTACCACCTGCCCACCCTACTGCCAGCCTGGTGATAGTTGGGGGTAGAGGGAATAACAGCATGAGTGCCTTAGGACTGGGTTTGAATTTTCTGGTTTGGGGTTTTGGTGGGACTTGTTTGTTAGTATTTTATATACAGATAACATTTTATTAATTACTTAAGTTCAATTCCCCTGGAAATGGAAATGATATCAGAAACCCATACCTGGAGAGAAAGAATAATTATTTTGTTTGGCTTCGGTAACATCCATGAAAGAATCTCCTTCTTTCTCAAAGCAATATATCTCAGAGGAGGCAGCCTATGTTTCTGTGTTCAATTAATATCCAGTAGATTACTGTGAAACTCTTGGTTCTGCTGTTTAATTTTAAAATTCCCCTTCACTTCTCCCCCTTCAATTGAACTGATGTTCAGGTAAAGCTATGAAACAATCCAAAGACAAATAAAAGGAAAGACAAACAACAGTAAGTACCATTTGGTGGTATCTTTCCCATGTCAGATCTCTGCCAAGTGCTTTACCTGCATTATCTTATTTAATCCTTCCCACCATCCTACGAGATTGGCATTATAATCCCCATTCTATAAACAGGGAAACTGACAGGGTGGGTTGTTTCTAAAAGTTGCATTCTAGTGAGTGATGGAGCTAGGATTCAAGGCCTAGCTCCAAGAGGAGCCTGGTGTGCTGCAGTCTACGGATTCATGGCCTTAACCACCATGCAAATTTTAATATGGAATGTGGAAAAAGTGAAAGGGAAGAAGGGCTACAGAAGAGAACTGAAAGATGATACTGGGTGTCAAAATGACTGATCATTCTGAAGCAAGAAGGTAATTGAGGAAGTACTAGGATTAAAAAGTTTAAGACTAATGAGAGATACAGAACTGATGAGCAATACCTGGATAGTTAATGTTTAGCCTCATCTATAAACACTCTGAACTGCTAAAATGCAAATTGAAACCACAATGAGATACCACCTCACACCTGTCAAAATGGGTATTATCAAAAATACCACAAATAACAAGTGTTGCCAAGGATGCAGAGAAAAGGAAAGCCTGTTAGTGGGAATGTAAATTGGTACAGTTACTAAGGAAAATGGTTTCCTTAGTATGGAGTTTACTCAAAAAATTAAAAATAGAACTACCATACAACTTAGCAATTTCACTCCTGAGTATTCATCCAAAGAAAGAGAAAATAGTAACTTGAAAAGATATAAACACCCCTATGTTTATTGCAACATTATTTACAATAGCAAGACATGGAAATAATCCAGGTATCAACTGAGGGATAAATGAATAAGGAAAATGTGGCATATCCATATGGTGGAATATTATTCGGCCATAAAAAGGAGTGAAATCTTGCCATTTGCACCAACATGGATTGATATTGACAGTATTATGGTAAGTGAAATATGCCAAACAGAGAAAGACAAATACTGTATCAACTCACTAATATGTGGAATCTAACAAATCTGAACTCATAGAAACAGAGAACACACTGGTGCCTGCCAGAAGCAATCCAGGGTGGGAGAAGTGGGTGAAGAAAGTCAAAAGGTACAAACTTAAAGTTACAAAACAATTAAGTCATGGGTATATATAATGTGCGTGTGGTGATTGTAGTTAATAATTGTATATTTTAAAGTTGCTTAGAGAATAAATCTTAAAAACTCTCATAAAAAGAAAAAAAAATGTAATTATGTGAGATGAGGATGCGACAGAGAATGAGACAGTTAGATAGCATCACCAACTCAATGGACTTGAATCTAAGCAAACTCGGGGAATAGTAGAGGACAGAGGAGCCTGGTGTGCTGCAGTCTATAGAATTGCAAAGAGTTGGACACAACTTAGCAACTGAACAACAGCAACGTGAGGTGACATGTTAACTAGACTTATTGTGGAGATCATTATACATGTGGCAATGTATACAAATATTGAATCTTTATAAAACTAATATATGAATTACATCTCAATAAAAAAGATAAACTGAGCTCCTAAATGCTCTATTTTAACCACAAATTATCTATGTGGGATCTGCTCCATATGAATATAGTCAAAATGAAAGAAGTGACCTTCTCAGAAAAGCCAAATATGGCCTCTATTTTTACACTTGGGTGGTAACTACCTCTTATGAGGAAGTAAGATCAACAGAAGAACCAAAGAATAGAGGAATAAGTTCTGTCAGCAATACCATGTTTATCTTCAAAGCACACTATCTGGAACATTTTATCATCTTTTAGACCACCAGTGTTGAGAAGAGATTATTCAGAAGGATAATAATTTAAATGTAACAGGATGCTGTTTCATAAGCTAGACCACCAGTTGGGTTGGACCAGCATGTGGATTTAGGCAACACTTCTGGGAGTACTTATGATCTTCCCTAAGACCTAAAAAATGTATCTTTCATTATCACAATCCTCAGAGACCTGCAAAACATGGAAAGGGCTCAAACTATGACAACAATGATATTCAGGTACATTAAATATATGACTTCTGGAAATGTCCAGAGGAAACTGGATGGCAGGAAAGGACAGCCAAAGGAAACATTGTAAATAAGGAGAGAATGTGGGAGCAAATGAGAAGCCAAACAACATTTAAGTATCCAAAGCTAAAGTGCTGACTGGCCCAGAGCAAGGTGATACACACTGACACTCACACTTTTCAGGAGTTTGGGATAAACATGTACACACTGCTGTATTTAAAATGGGTAACAGATAAGGACCTACTGTATGGCACAGGGAATTCTGCTCAATGTTATGTGGTAGCCTGGATCCCCTGGGAGGGGATTTTGGTGGAGAATTGAACACATGTATATGTGTGGCTGGGGCTTCCCAGGTGGCGCTAGTGGTAAAGAACCTGCCTGCTAATGCAGGGGTTCGATCGCTGGGTCGGGAAGATCCCCTGGAGGACAGCATGGCAACCCACTCCAATATTCTCGCCTGGAGAATCCCATGAACAGAGGAGCCTGGCAGGCTACAGTCCGTAGGTTCACACAGAGTCAGACACAAATGAAGAGACTTGGCATGCACACACGCATATGTATGGCTGGGTCTCTTTGCTGTCCACCTGAAACTACACAACATTGTTAAGCAGCCATCCTGCAAAACAAAACTAAAAAAAGAAAACTCAGTCTCTTGATTGGGTTTCAAGCAAAAGGAATTCACTAAAGAACATCTGGGCATCTTTGTCTCTTTTAAATCAAGGCTCAGAATTTAAACACAGTCCATAAAGCCTACATATCTGCTCTCATTATTCATGTTGTTCAAGTCTCAGGGAAATTTCACATCTCTCATCCTGTCTTTGAAAGGAATGACAACTATATCCAAATGCCACGAAGGTTTGAGGGCTATGACCCTGCCAACTTCAGAGACTGACAATGCTTCAGAGTACAGGGAGAGTGTTAGCAGCTAAAAGTGCTTAAGAAAAGAAAACCATAATAAAGAATGTGTCACACTCACCCCCCAATATTATGAATATAATAACTTCATGCATAATGAGGTATCATTTCCCATTACTACTGAGCATTCAGTCTTCTTTCTTTTTATGTTTCAAATTGGGGGTCCAGAGGCACTCACAAATCAGCACACTGCTTATAGAAGTTGCATGTGCAAAATGAGTAACATTCTTCAATATTAAATAGTTCACATGACTCTTCAGTTATATAAGTTCACATTTTAAAACAATGCATAAAGATCTAAACAAAACATGCATGAAGCAAAATATCTTTATAGTGGCAACTAGATGGACTTTGAACACTAGAAGTAGTAATAGTTTTATTTTTATAGATATATTTAAATTATTTTATTTATATCCAGAAAATTAAATATCCAGCTTTATTTTCAAAATTGATTAAAATTTATGACATTTACTAATTCCCACTTGAATTTTACATCTTAATTTTCAATAGAGTTTTTTTAATATTTCAGAAGAAAATAAAAGAACCTTTTGGAAAATACAAAAATATTTTATTTTTCAATCTTTACATCTATTTTATGTTTTTAAAAAGTGTCTTCAAATTTAGTACACTATACTCTAGATCATCAAGGTTGAAAACAAGACAAAATTATGATAGAAAATGAGAAATGAGTTCAAAAAATGTAAAAAGGCTGAAATTTTTAAAATGGAAATTTCATTGAAATAAAGGGACATTTGTCATTAGGAGAATAAGATGTATTTTATATAATACATTCAGTTCAGTTCAGTCGCTCAGTCTTGTCCGACTCTTTGCGACCCCATGATTGCAGCACGCCAGGCCTCCCTGTCCATCACCAACTCCCGGAGTTCACCCAAACTCCTGTCCATTGAGTCAGTGATGCCATCCAGCCATCTCATCCTCTATCTTCCCCTTCTCCTCCTGTCCCCAATCCCTCCTAGCATCAGAGTCTTTTCCAATGAGTCAACTCTTCGCATGAGGTGGCCAAAGTATTGGAGTTTCAGCTTTAGCATCAGTCCTTCCAAAGAACACCCAGGACTGATCTCCTTTAGAATGGACTGGTTGGATCTCCTTGCAGTGGTTTGCTTGATTTATACTCAAGTATTTAGACTTTTACATGTGCATCTCCATTTTTTTACTCTTACTCTGGGCCTCAAAAATGTTGAGGGCAGGACTGCCTACACACCTTAAAAAAGAGAGAAATATGTTAAAAAAAAAACAACTTTCTTTAAATGTGCAAACCTGTCACAGTAAGACCCTAAGCCACTCTGCTGTATGAATTGCCATTTTGCCACTGGAGAGCTCATAACATAACTGAAATTCATGTTAGCTCTTAAAGTCTGTTATGAGGCAGTCATTACTTCCCACCCACATGCTCAAGAAGGAGAGACCTGGACTCTAGAAGGAAAGGCCATTTGCCCATTGACCAAAGGGTGAAATGAACAGCTTAGGTCAGGAGGCAGAATTCCAGACCACAGCAACTCAGGATAAACACTCCAGGCCACTAGAGGTCAAGAGCAAGCTGCACACGCCAAGCAGAGAGGCAGCAGCCAACCTACAGGACTAGAAAGGCCAAGCCAGGCAGCTTCTGCCCTCTTCTCCTGTACTTCTGGAGGTTTCCCTGAATAACACAGTAGCCACAACAAATCAGGGCCTGCCTCTCAGAAGAAATGGTCACTGATGGACGCAGTGAGAGGACTACTGCTGTGGGAGTCATCTCAGCCTGGGGACTTAAACAAGCTAGTGGAATCTAAGAACTATTCAACTTCTATTGATACAAGGGAAAATATTTGTATGAATATTATTAAGTAACAATATCCCAAGTTCAGTGCTTAAGTAATATAAAACTTAGAAAAAGGACATTACTATGTAAGACTAATCTGTTTAAAAAATTTCCCTGAATACAATAAAATACTATTTTGAGATATATATTTAAAAATCTAGAATTTTCAACTTTTTTTGTCTCAACCTTAAACTACATAATATAATACATGAGGTACTTTAAGAAACCAAAAATTCTCAAGAGATAACTTGGCAAACTTTAGGTTGGCTAGTTTTTTGACAGCATAATTGATATGTTACACTCTTCTAGGCCATAAATGTCAGAGGCACCACTTAACCAAAAGAAATAAACATACTTGAAAGAGAGGCTCTCTGTTCTAAATAAAACATAGCAAATAAAATGCATTGGGAAAGGATTTTTCTCAAAGAGCTCTAAACACTATTATAATCAGCTTTTTCTGGAAAGATGATTCCATTCTTTTGTAATAAGCAACATTTCCTTGGAAAATAAACGGAAGTTATTCTGTATGCTTAGGATATTTGCATCCAAGGGACAATTTTACTGGGGAATTTATCAGTCCAGTCACTGGTGAAAATGTGAGAACACTCCAGAAGAACATGTTCTGTAAGCCTCCCATCAGGAGGAACCTCTAATGCCCTCAGCCACGTTCAAGCCTTTCTGGTGACTGAAATGCTATGCAGGAGTCCGTCTTCCCAGATAGGGCTACTCTAGGCAGATGAGAGGAACTGAGACATAATGTAATGGAACTGTCTATATAGTTAATATTTCTCTCTGCTACTAAGGGAGACTTTCTTCTGACCATTTAAATAGGCATGATATTCGCCACATATGTTAACTGCCTAGAAATATTTTTTTTAAAAAACTCTTCCAACTGACCTCTTTTAAACAAATTATGCTGCTTTGTCTGTAGTTGGAAAAGCAGCCCACACCCAAATATCAGCTTCCCACTTGGAATACATAGGCTGAGGAATTTTCCCATTCATCTCCTCATTTTGTTGGCTCTCTTATGCTAGCTGTGTTTCACTCTAAGCTATTAAGGCAAGAACTTAATAATCCAGCAATCCCAGTCTTCAATGTAAATCTGGAAAAGATGAAAATTGCAATTCAAAAAGGTGTATGTCCCTCATTGGTCGTACCAGCACTATGCCAAGACATGAAAAAAATCCAAGTGACCATCAACAGACAGTTGGCTTAAGAAGTGGTATATATAGAGTGGAATAGTATTCAGCCATAAAAAGAATGAAATATTGCTACTTGCAGCAACATAGATAGACCTAGAAAAAACTATACTAAGTGAAGTAAGTGTAATAGAAAAAGACAAATACTATATGATATCAGTTATATGTGGAATCAAAAAAATAATACAAATGAATCTATATATGAAACAGACCCACAGACAGAGAAAATAAGCTATGGTTACCAAAGGGTTTAACTAAGGAAGGGTTAAATCAGGACTATGAAATTAACAGATACAAACTAGTACACATTAAATAGATACGCATAAGGATTTACTATATAACACAGGGAAATACAGTCAATGTCTTACATTAACCTATAATAGAAAATAATCTGAAAAATATAAATATATAACTGAATCAAATTACTATACACTTGAAGATAACACTATATTGTAAATTAACTATATTTCAATTAAAATTTAGATAAAATAAAGTCACAAAAAGCCAGTATTTAATGAGCATTCACTATATGTCTGACACTAGCTTGTAAGTTATCCATGAATTATCTCACTTAGTCTTTTTAATAACACTGTAAGTTTAGAACTATTGTTATTATGCTCCTTTTTCAGATGAAGGTGCTGAGGTTTCAGTCCAGTTCAGTCACTTAGTCGTGTCCGACTCTTTGTGACCCCATGATTTGCAGCACTCCAGGCCTCCCTGTACATCACCAACTCCCGGAGTTCACTCAAACTCATGTCCATCGAGTCGGTGATGCCATCTAGCCATCTCATCCTCTGTCATCCTCTTTTCCTCCTGCCCCCAATCCCTCCCAGCATCAGAGTCTTTTCCAATGAGTCAACTCTTTGCATGAGGTGGCCAAAGTACTGGAGTTTCAGCTTCAGCATCAATCAGTCCTTCCAAAGAACACCCAGGACTGATTGCCTTTAGAATGGACTGGTTGGATCTCCTTGCAGTCCAAGGGACTCTCAAGAGTCTTCTCCAACACCACAGTTCAAAAGCATCAATTCTTCAGCGCTCAGCTTTCTTCACAGTCCAACTGTCACATCCATACATGACCACTGGAAAAACCATAGCCTTGACTAGACGGACTGTTGGCAAAGTAATGTCTCTGCTTTTTAATGTGGTGTCTAGTTTGGTCATAACTTTCCTTCCAAGGAGTAAGTGTCTTTTAATTTCATGGCTGAAATCACCATCTGCAGTAATTTTGGAGCCCAAAAAAATAATGATGTTTCCACTGTTTCCCCATCTATTTCCCATGAAGTGATGGGACCAGATGCCATGATCTTCGTTTTCTGAATGTTGAGCTTTACGCCAACTTTTTCACTCTCCTTTTTCACTTTCATCAAGAGGCTTTTTAGTTCCTCTTCACTTTCTGCCATAAGGGTGTTGTCATCTGCATATCTGAGGTTATTGAGATTTCTCCCGGCAATCTTGATTCCAGCTTGTGCTTCTTCCAGCCCAGCGTTTCTCATGATGTACTATGCATAGAAGTTAAATAAGCAGGGTGACAATAGAGAGCCTTGATGTACTCTTTCCCTATTTGGAACCAGTCTGTTGTTCCATGTCCAGTTCTAACTGTTGCTTCCTGACCTGCATATAGATTTCTCAAGAGGCAGGTCAGGTGATCTGGTATTCCCATCTCTTGAAGAATTTTCCACAGTTTATTGTAATCCACACAGTCAAAGATTTTGGCATAGTCAATAAAGCAGAAATAGATGTTTTTCTGGAACTCTCTTGCTTTTACCATGATCCAGCAGATGTTGGCAATTTGATCTCTGGTTCCTCTGCCTTTCCTAAAACCAGCTTGAACATCTGGAAGTTCACAGTTCAAGTATTGCTGAAGCCTGGCTTGGAGAATTTTGAGCATTACTTTACTAGCATGTGAGATGAGTGCAATTGTGCAGTAGTTTGAGCATTCTTTAGCATTGCCTTTCTTTGAGATTGGAATGAAAACTGACCTTTTCCAGTCCTGTGGCCACTGCTGAGTTTTCCAAATTTGCTGGCATATTGAGTGTAGCACTTTCACAGCATCATCTTTCAGGATTTGAAATAGCTCAACTGAAATTCCATCACCTCCACTAGCTTTGTTTGTAGTGATGCTTTCTAAGGCCCACTTGACTTCACATTCCAGGATGTCTGGCTCTAGGTCAGTGATCACACCATCATGATTATCTTGGTCATGAAGATCTTTTTTGTACAGTTCCTCTGTGTATTCTTGCCACCTCTTCTTAACATCTTTTGTTTCTGTTAGGTCGCTACAATTTCTGTCCTTTATCAAGCCCATCTTTGCATGAAATGTTCCCTTGGTATCTCTAATTTTCTTGAAGAGATCTCTAGTCTTTCCCATTCTGTTGTTTTCCTCTATTTCTTTGCATTGATCACTGAAGAAGGTTTTCTTATCTCTTCTTGCTATTCTTTGGGACTCTGCATTCAGATGCTTATATCTTTCCTTTTCTCCTTTGCTTTTCGCTTCTCTTCTTTTCAAGGCTATTTGTGAGGCCTCCCCAGACAGCCATTTTGCTTTTTTGCATTTCTCTTCCATGGGGATGGTCTTGATCCCTGTCTCCTGTACAATGTCATGAACCTCTGTCCATAGTTCATCAGGCACTCTATCTATTAGATCTAGTCCCTTAAATCTATTTCTCACTTTCACTGTATAGTCATAAGGAATTTGATTTAGGTCATACCTAAATGGTCTAGTGGTTTTCCCTACTTTCTTCAATTTCAGTCTGAATTTGGCAATAAGGAGTTCACGATCTGAGCCACAGTCAGCTCCCGGTCTTGTTTTTGCTGGCTGTATAGAGAGAGATTAAATAAACTGCTCCAGAAATTTGATACCAGAATCCAAACTCTGAAGTACTTAATTGCACTAATTCTAAGAGGCATATTTTTTTCACATTTAAACATCTCTGAAATCTCTGGGGTTACCTGACAACATTAAAAAAAATACAATTAAAAAAATTATAAACATACAATTAAAACTGGCAGCGATTTTCTTCCTTAATGGTACATAAAATAACACTGTGTTTATAACCTATGACATCTTCATTCCTCTGACCGGTCTTGGTCACTTGTAATTTCTGTCTTAGTCATATTTAATTCCCCCATAGGACCTGACTCTATCCAGTACAGGGTAGACATTCAATAATTCCTTTCTTATCTTCCTCCTCATTACTCTTTTTCTCTCCATTTTATTGAGATACAATTGGTATATAAATTGTATTAGTTTAAAGCATACACCATAATGGTTTGATGTATGTTTATAATGCAAAGTGATTACCACAATAAGTTTAGTTAACATCCATCACCTCGCAATAGGACTCCTTAATGTACCTGCCCTTTCAGGGTGATTCCAAGGTCTCTCTTTCCATTGACCAAGTTGTCCTGTGATTTCAGGGTAAAAGTTGGGACATCCCTAGTAGCTTAGTATACTAGCTTGCTAACTGGCACAAGAAGATCTAGTGTGTAGTCATATTTATAATTCTGACCCCAGAAAATTTCACATACCTCATATAGCTCAGAAAAAAATGACAAAATAACTGGGTGATGTGTTGTCTGTAGATCAAATGAGCTCATCACATCTGCATCTTCTCTTCTCATGAAGCAACAGAGACCACGTGCTGTATAATCCTTTCCATCACCAGTTACTCAGCATCCACACATTATCTTCCACATGGGCAAAGATCCCACACCCATCAATGTTTGCAGCTCCCTAATACAATCCTTTCAAATAGACTTTTTTTTTTAATTTTTTTTAATTTAATTTTATTTTTAAACTTTACAATATTGTATTAGTTTTGCCAAATATCGAAATGGACTTGAGCAGCATCTTTTCTGGCCCTACAAAAACTTCACAGGTGCCCCATCACTCCTGCCTTTGAATGTCCCTTATGATAGCTTTCATATAATTCATGTTAATATAATTCATTTGTTCTTATAAAGAAAGCTAGACTAAAAATCCAGGGCTTTCCTTGTGGTTCAACTGGTAATGAATCCTCAGGCAATGCAGGGGACCTGAGTTTGATCCCTGGGTTGGGAAGATCCCCTGGAGAAGGGAAAGGCTACCCACTCTTGTATTCTGGTCTGGAGAATTCCATGGACTCTATAGTCCATGGTGTCGCAAAGAGTAAGACAGGACTGAGCGACTTTCACTTTCAGACTAAAAATTCAACCCTAAATATAATGAGAATAACCTGGAGTACGCCTCATTTGCATATCATAAAAATATCTGAAGGACAAACAGAAAATCATACTAACTAATTTTTAAAATAAAAGTGTTTATCTATAGTAAGGTAGTAATTGCATGCAGCTGGGTTGAAGCCAAGACCGAAATTTCCAGTGGTACCAGAGGTAAATCTGCCATGTATATATGGGCGGCTCTCTTTCCAGCTCTGGGTTTATGAGGCTTTAAAAGCAGGTGACACACACGTATCCCAGCACCTCCAAACTATCTGCCTAAATTTACATTTATGGAGGTTGCTGTCAGGTAAAACTTCTGCCCAAACCTAAAGACAAGCAAGCATGTCAACTAAATGGAAATCTGTAAAAAGGTAAAGAGGAAACAGCCCCTGAGGGGAAAATGAACAGGATTCAACCTCATTTTCAGAAACTTCACACACCTATTCAGACTCTGCAGGCCTGTGGAGCATGCTCTAGTGCATATGGTGGGTAGAATGTCAGGGAGTGAAGCCAGCCTTCATTTGACCTCTGTGCCTGTCACGCTCCTGACATTATTTGAGGCTCTCTCCTTCCCCCAAGTTCTTGAGATACATAGTCCTCACCTTGCTCCTCATTGGCCCTTCTTTGCACTAATTTAATTGGTTAACTTAATACATCTCATCTTTTCCATCTTCAACAACACCCCCATCCCTTCATGTCCCCACAAAGTACACTATACCTTCAGAGCTTGAAATGTTCCATTTCCCCTTCCATGTCTTCCCTACCAAACAGGCTCTCTTCCTTTGTCAAGAGAGCCACTAATCCTTTAGATCCAGGAAACAGAGATGCTGAGACATTGCCATATTCTCAGAGTAGGCTAACTAAACTCCAGTCTTAATAAACAACCCATTAGTCACTCAAAAGACTTTGAAGCCAAAGACACATGAGCCCTACTACATCTGCCAGCACTGAAGTCTGAATCACACAGAAGCGTGAGTGAATTAGGGACTTGAGGTCCACTTGGAAGAGCAGCCACACTTGGAATCTCCATGGTTTCCCATAGCGCCAGGTAAAGATTCCTCCAGCAGTCCAAAGAATACATGCTGAAGTCTCAGTCTGGGATCCAATGGGCTTCTGAATTGGTCAGGGCTCTCTAAAGAAACAGAACCAATAGGATATATGAAGTGAAAGTGAAAGTGTCAGTCGCTCAGTCGTCTCCGACTCTGTGACCCCATGGACTGTAGCCCACCAGTTCTCCTCTGTCCATGGAATTCTCCAGGCAAGAATACTGGACTGGGTTGCCCTTCCCTTCTCCAAGGGATCTTTCTGACCCAGGGATCGAACCTGGGTCTCCTGCCTTGCAGGCAGATTCTTTCCCATCTGAGCCATTAGGGAAGCCACTAATATGATGTGTGTGTGTGTGTGTCTGTGTGTGTGTGTGTACACATAGATTTATTTTAAGTGATTGACTCAAGTAATGGTAGGGGCAAGTCCAAATTGTGCAGAGTAGACCAGCAGGCTGGAAAGTCCAGCAGAGTCAATGTTGCACCCTTGAGTCCAAAGGCAGACTGGAAAGCTGAATTCCTTCCTCTTCTAGGGACTTCAGTCTTTTCCATGAAGGCCTTCAACTGATTGGATAAGGCTTCCCTACATTATGGAGGGTAATCTGCTTTACTCAAAGTCCACTGGTTTAATTACATTTGAAAAATACCTTCACAGCAACACAGCAACGTCTAGACTTGCATTTGGCCAGACAACCATGGCCTACCACCATGAGTTCCAAGAAACCTAATCTCTCCCCAGGATCCTCTAAGCGTGATCCCCTCTTCTCCAGGCCACTTAGCCTGGGAGCTGATCCATTCTCCATCTGTATAAAGTCACCCCTTTGACATAGTCATATCCCAAACATGAAAGATCCCAAAGGCCCAGAGATTTCTCAGCCATCCCAGATTTCAGGGGCAGGTCTCTCCCCTCCAGAGCTCAACATTGTGTCCAAACATGGAAAGTGGGGTTCTTCTCTCCACACCCACAAAGATCAAAATGGAGCCTCCTCACTCCACCAAGAGAATTGAACTAGATGGTTGATAGAGTCCCTGAATCCACCTGTCACATATTTCTAGACTGTGTCTCTTAAGCATCCAAACCGAACACTCTTAAGTATTTATCCTTAAATCACTCAGAGATCTCTAGATTGGTATCATTTTACTTAAAAAAAAAATGGGCATTTTTCATATATCAAAATTTATATATGTTAGGAAATGTGTTCATTTGATCTGTAAACTTACTCATAATTTTAGAAGTAGACTCCTTCCTTACTGTTTTTGGCAATAGAAATTATAGCTCTGAGAAAACACAAATAAAAGAAGATACACCCCAGATTCAGAGACCATGTGAACTGAGTTCTTGAAGCCACAGAGTAAGTCAGGAGGCAGAGATCACTGAAAACAAAGCATGGCACCAGTTGGCATCACTTTTATATGCAGAGTCTTTGTAAAGAATTCTGGAAGCCAAGGGAGAGGAATGTCATTCAGCAGAGGGAAAAACAAAATATGAGCAATAGCATCTCCACCAGAGAGTAGATTTTCCAAACACTTCTTCATTCTCTAGCCAGACAACTGCAAGCAACTGTAGCATCCTAAGATGAGTTACCTAAGATTCTAGTAGCACTGTGGAAATGAAATTAGTTCCTCTATTCTTAGTACAATCGATCATTCAAATGGAGATGGGCGGCTGCAGCCAACCCCATAGAGCCTTGGGTTCAAGGAGGAAGTGGCCACCGTTTCTGCTTCATGCTGGTCTGTTCCTTGGCCTCAGAAGGAAGTTGAATGCTGTGAACAGCTGATCTTATCTGCCCTGTTAGCATCATTAGTATTTGACATTTACCCGGAATAGATAGTACATAAGGGTCTGGCAGAGACTAAAACTACACAGTGGGCCCTCAGCCTGATTTCAACCCCAAAATGTCAAAAAGGTCAACCACCAAAAATTCATAACAAGAGGGAGGGGACTTGCCTCGTCAGACCAAGAATTGGCCAGATTACAAAACAGGAAAAAGAAGCAGCCGGGAAAGAACCTGAAAGAGGAAAGTAGAT
This sequence comes from Bubalus kerabau, assembly GCF_029407905.1. Classification (NCBI taxonomy): domain Eukaryota; kingdom Metazoa; phylum Chordata; class Mammalia; order Artiodactyla; family Bovidae; genus Bubalus; species Bubalus kerabau. Next base: position 52,358,729 of record NC_073635.1, read on the forward strand.
TTTTGGAAATGTGTCATTTCTTTCCTTCACTCATTGACCTCTTTTGTAGGACTTTTGCAATGAAGGGATAACTATTTACAGAAATGGTTTACAGCCATTTAGATAAGAAAATTATTACAGATTTCCTTTTGAATAGAGGAAGTTTTGATTTTGGGTGAATATAAAAAAGTTCTTCTTCTTACAAGTCGTAGTTAGTCACAGGAAAACTGAACATCTACAATAGCCCTGGTGCCACAAGTCAAATTTGACATACAAAGAAAATGTCCTTATAACAAATAGGAAGTGCTTGTTTCTGTTCTACAGTAGGTCTTTTGGGCATGAGTCAAATTTTTGGCATACTAGTCATGTGACTTTAAACAACTCACAACTTTTGTGTCTCTGTTTCAACATTTGTAAAATAGAGATAACAATGAAAGTAGTCTGAAAGTGTTATTGTGAAGTTATTGTGAAGATCCAGTGAAATAACACATATGAAACCCTGGCATGTAGTAGGTACTCAATAGATATTAACTACAACGTGAGAGCTCTTCACAAACCTCTAGTGTGCCACAAATGCTGGTCCCCTTATATGATGAATGGTTACAGAATCAGCTTTTGTTGTTGTTGTTCAGTCACCAAGTCATGTCTGACTCTTTGTGACCCCATGGACTGCAGCATGCCAGGCTTCCCTGTCCCTCACCATCTCCCGGAGTTTGCCCAAGTTCATGTCCACTGAGTCAGTGATGCCATCCAATTTCTGCCTTCAGTCATTCCCATCATCTGCTTTTAATTGCTTCCAAATAACATGTTTGCCTTCTGTAAACAGACCCCTGTGGTAAGAAGTGTCCTGTCATGGTGTTTCCTGTCTGACTAGAGGCCAAAGTAACAGAGAGGTGGCCTCCTGAACTGGGGAGAAAGGTGAGGGAAGAGGTACTGATTTCAAACTCCACTTCTGCAATGCTAACTGGGCTGCAAAGTCCTTCTGTTGCTGGTGCAGCAACATTTTTCATCTTCCATGCATGTGCAAGCTAATGTTACTTCAGTCATGTCTGACTCTGTGTGACCCTATGGGCTGTAGCCCACCAGGCTCCTCTGTCCATGGGATTCTCTAGGCAAGAATACAGGAGTGGGTTACCATGCCTTCCTCCAGGGGATCTTCCTATCAGCGGAGTTTGTAATTTTCTCAGTTCTGTCTCACCACAGCAAAAATTTGAAGTGACAGATAGACCAGTGTTACAGCTCAGTTTCATTTGGCAAGCAAAGTAAAATACATCCTCGAGGTGTGAGGGCAGGCCAACCCAAAAGAAACAAAGAGAAGAGAAGCCTGTGGCTCAATTTTGGCTCCTCTTTTTGTATTTTTTTTCTCCTCTTCCTGAGCCTGCCCTGTGTAAATTGGGCTAGCCAGCAGGGCTGTTTTCTTCACATGAGTTCTCACCCCAGTCCTTGGACATTCCTTTCCTACTTTTGTGGGCTTTTTCTTTCTTTGTCTTTTAGCCACCACTATTTTAGACTCCTTTTTCTGATTCTAGCTACCTAATATTCCCTCCTCAAAAGATGGGAGGCCCAATTATTTGGGAATAGGGGCATCAAGGTCTCTCTTGCTACTTCCTGCTGAACTGGGACAGCAAGGGACATAGGGCCTCTCCCTCTTGCTAGTCTCAAGCTTCAGAGTCCTTATAGTGGTGTCCATCTAAGGGTGAGTGATATCTTCCATGGTCAGGTGTAGGTTTATATATCCTTGTTGAACTGGCACTGCATGTTGTAGCTTATGAACCTGGGCAGAGACAAAACAGCGTAGACAATTGACAATACATGGAGCAATCATAAGCAGCATCAATATGGTGATAACAGGGATTAGTAAGGGCATTAACCAACTCCAAATTCCTGCTTGCCAGGAGAAAAATGCCCCAAGAGAGATTGTAGCCACCCCAAGAACTCTCCAGGTCATTCTTTGAGATCCTGTAGGATCTGAATGTTTTTCTTGAGGAATGTGAGACTTTTTTTAACTTGGCTGGAGGTATTTAGCCAGAAACAACATGTCTCATTTGACATGGGTCAAGTCTCTCCTTGTTTAGGGATCAGGAGATCCGTCTCCCGTCTATTTTGTGTTGTCCCTGCCAAGCTGTGTTGGCTCTTTAGAGCTATCCTCAGAAATCTTATCTCCAGAAACTTAATTTTGGGGGTGTTCATTAGAATGGCACTCATTTGTAGTCCTGAATAGGTATCTGAGATCCCCCAGGTGCTCACAGGTGTATTGAGTGTCCTCTTCTATTTTCTTCCATGGCTTGACTCATGAGTAGTGAATCCAGGAGTCATGTCCTGGTACCTTAACTGCTGTGGGGGGTAGAAAGTATCACAGGGTAGGGGCCCTTCCATGTAAGCTGGAGTTGAGCCTTTGGGGGCCCATCTATCGAGACTTTAATCAGGGCTTGAGTCCCTGGGTAGCTCTTTAGAATCTTTTCGGTCCTGGTTGACGCCCAACAAGTGTATATCTTGTTGGAATTGCCCAATGGCCATGGTATAAGACCAGAGGATCTGAGCCTCTGAATCTAGGAAAAATCATTAACATAAACAAAAAGTCTCCCATATAGCATCTCATAAGGACTAAGACCAACCTGTTCCTTAGAGGCAAGATGGGTGTATTGGTAGGAGGAGAGCTATTGGTAAAGCCTCATTCCATCTCAGGGAGGTCTCCTGGGTTTTCTTTTTTATCACTGATTTTAAGAATTGGTTGGCTTTTTCTACTTTTCCTGAAGACTGAGGCCTCCAGGCACAATGGAGATAATAAGCAATGCCCAATGCTTTTGAGACCCCTAGTGTGACCTTAAAAGTAAATGATGTCCCATTGTCAATTTGAAATGACCTGGGCAGGCCAAATCTGAGAATGATTTCATGGAGCAGTTTTTTTTGTTGTTGTTGTTGTTTTTTTACCACCTCCTCAGCCTTCTCAGTCTGGGTGGGAAAGCCTTCAATCCATCCTGTGAATGTATCTATCATAACTAATAGGTATTTATACCCTTGAGAAACTGGCAACTGGGTAAAGTCCATCTGCCAGTTTCCTCCTGGGTAGGTCCCATGCTGATGGAGGGGCTGGGCAAGCTGGGGTCTTCGATCTCCTTGGGGGTTGTTTAATTGGCATGTGGGAAAAGAGGAGACTACTTGCTTTACAGTCATATTGGAGGCCTGTTCCTCTGAAGGACCTTTTTAGTAATCTTTGGAGGGCGTTTTTCCCTAAATGAGTGGTGGCATGTAAGGAGTTAACAAACTTCCATTGGAGGTTCCCAGGCAGAAAAAGGAGTCCCTACTTCTGGAACCACCCATAACATCTTCTTGAAAGCCCTCACTCTTAGCTTTAAGAGTCTCACCTTCAATATATGAAGGAGTTTCTGGAAAATTAGTCTGCAAAACTAGGGTGGCAATCCCTATTAGGTCATTGTTCTGTAATGCTGATCTCTTAGATGCGTGATCTGCTGCTTGGATCCCTCCTGCCACTTTTGTGTTCCCTTTTTGGTGTCCTTTACAATGGGAGACTAAAACCTCAACAGGCAGATGGACTGCCTCCAAGAGCCTAGGGATTTGATTGCTATATTTGACTGGGGACCCTTGGGTGGTCAAGTGGCCTCTTTCTTTCCAAATGCAGCATGTGCATGTAGCACCAGAAAGGCATGCTTGGAGTCAGTGTAAATGGCTACTCTTTTTCCTTTTCCCAGCTCTAAAGCTCAAGTCAGGACTATAAGCTCAGCTAATTGGGCTGAAGTACCTGGTGGCAAAGGATTATCCTCTATGATCTCAAAATTGGAGACTACTGCATATCTGGCTCTTCTTTTTCCATCCAAGACAAAGCTGCTTCCATCCATGTACCAGATTTCCTCAGGATTGGTCAGAGGATCTTCTGACAATCCCTCTCAGAGTTTTGTCCAGTGGTCCAAGGTTTCTAGGCAAGAGTGAAAGGGCAGAGAGCCCTCAGGGGTAGGCAGGAGGTTAGCTGAGTTAAGAACCTCACACGGGGATATAATCAGGCCTGGATTTTCCATCAGCAGTATTTGATATCTGAGGATCCTTTGATCAGACATCTATAAATGGCCTCTCCCATTCAGGGGTTGTTTCACTTCGTGGTTGGTAAAAATAGTTAATTTGCCCCCAAGAGAGTTTTAAAGCATCTTCTATCAGAACTGTGATAGCTTCAACATTTCGAAGGCAGGGAAAGACCTCTTCCCAATAAGGGAGTAGGACACTCAGGGGCTACCAGAAACTGGTGGGAAAATATTTGTCCATTCCAGCAACAAAGAAGTGCTCAGGTGAATCTTTTTGTAATTGTTTTTCCTGTAGCACCCAAAATGGTACAGGTTTGAGAGGAGAAGGCTCTGGAGTAGGAAGTCAGGACAGAGTAGGCAGCCCCTGTGTCAACCAAGAAATTCTCGGGCCTACCTGCCACATCCAGTTGCACCCTTGACTCCCTCCCTGTGATGGCTATCTATGACAGGTGGGCTGGCTGGAGCAGGCCACTTCAGTCCTGTTGAGCCATTGTGAGGGAAGGCTTGGCTCTTGACCTTGAGGCTCTTGGGTCCTGAGGGCAGAGTGCCTCCTAGTGTCCCAACTGATGGCATTTATAGCAAGCCATTTTAGAAGACTTGTCACAGTTTGGACACTCTTTGGCCCAATGTCCCACCTGTCTACAGATTAGGCATTTGCCTTGCGCCTTGTCCTTCAAAGACTTGGGGTTTGCCATAGGGCTTCCCTGGAGTGTGGCCAGCATCTGGGCATACCTTGTCTCTTTCCTTTTCTCCCTTTCCTGAGCCTTGGCTTCCCTCTCCTGTTCTCTGTTATAAAAGTTACTGGTGGCTGTCTGGACCATCTTGTATAAAGAGGCAGCAGAGTCCTGCTGCTTTACTGTTGTAACTCTATCCTGATGTCTGATGCACATTGGGACAGGAAATCGTCCTTTAAAATCACCTGTCCCTTGTAAGAGTCTAAGTCCTTTAGTAATCCTTTGGAGGGTCTCTTTTAGCCTTTCCAGAAAGGCAATGGGGTTTTCAATGGGCTCCTGAGTTATTGCTGAGACCCGGCACAGTCCCACAACTAATAGGCTTTCTTCTATTTTTATGGGTGGACTTCCTTAGGAAGTGAGTCTCTCTGAAGCTTATCCTACCCAGTACTGTTGTAACCTGACAGCTGGGCATCCCCAGGTCAGGCGCAGACCCCTGGGCATGCTGAGTCATAACAGCCTCCTGGAGTTTAAATCCCCGGGCAGGTCAAGGCACGTCAGCCTCCTGAGAACTGGGTCCCTGGGCAGGTCATGGCCTGTCAACCTCCTGGGACCCCTGGCCTGGAGTTGGGCATCACCAAGGTCTCCCGTATGACCAGTGCTGGGTAGGATTAAGGGATTGTAATCTTAACTTATTGCCAGTTTGTCCGCCATGGATGGGAATAGATACCATGATGTAAAGCAATCCAAGCATGTTCCCTGAGACTGGGAACCTGGTGAAACAGCCCTAAACCTTATCCTCTTTTTGTTCTGAGAGGATGTAAGTCACTGATTTTCTCCCCTAAGCCTCCATAAGAACAGTTTACAATGTCTCCAGTGGTAAACATTTCATTGTCAGAGACCCACTCTAGGTAATAACAGAAGCAATGACAAAGGAGTGGGTTATCTGGTCCTGTTAGGGGCCTTAAGAGTATTTTAATAATAAGTGGGGTGGAATGATGTTGCTTATAAGGAGGCAGAGTCCTGGTTGTAGGAGTTAGTAAGTGGCTTAAGAACAAATTGATAAGAAGCAACAAACCCGATGTTCCATAAAAGTGGAGTGGAGATTTTATCCAGGGGTATGTTTGTAACTTTAGGAAAAGAATGGTAAGGGTTTGGGCCCAAACAGCCTGCAGGGATAATTCCCAAAGTGGCAAATATTATCCCTGGAAGCCCATTTTCCCTTGGAGGGATGCCATGAACAGATGAACTTCTAACAGGCATTGTGTGCCTGTTACCTGCCCTAGCAAGTTCACTTAAAGATGATGTTTTTGTACATGTTGTTGGAAACATGGAAGATGAAGGCCTAAATATCTAGAGAGATTGGATATTATACAGTTACTTCCCTCTCAAGGGCCAGCTATTTTCTGGTGGTCCCTCCAGAAGATTGTAGAGACAAAATTGTGGGCCCAGACGGGGCTCAGGAAAAGAGCATGGAACAGGAGGGAAGGGGAGAGGGCACAACTTTTGAAAGAATTGCATAGCCCAAGGGCATAACATAAACTAAAATCAAATGGGTCCAAAATGACAAGTCAACTTTAACTAAACCTTGGTCCTCAATCTGTAAGCTAAATGACACACCCAAAGGTGCCAGGACAGTTCCAAGGCACTGTCAAAAGATGGAGGAGTGGGTGGTTCTCCAATTGTTGGGATGACCCTCCCACTCATTAGCATATGAAATCACCCAGCTTGCTAAAACTAACCACACCACATTCCCTGGCACCTTCACTCCCTTCTGTGATGGCCCACACTCTTGGAGTGTGGTTCTCTCTGAATCTAAACCTCCTACCTATCCCTGTGTCTCTCACTGATTTTTTTTTTTTTTCCCCAATGAGACATCAAGAACCTGAGCTTCATTAGGACCTGAAACCAGGCCCTGTGGGTTTTGGCCAGGCTCAAGTCCCAGTCAGATGCAACTGAGTGACTAAGCATAGCACAGAGTCCCTGCCATGTGGGTTTGAGTCTCAATCTTAGATAATCAGTTTCAAACACAACTTTAAGAAATGAAAAGATGATGACCTGCCCAATACTTTGTAAGCAGCAGCATAGATGGAGAGAGGAGCTGAAAGATAGGAGGAAACAGTGGTAGGGAAAACATGGTGAGGAATCCCCTTCATAACCTGCTGGAAAATCTGCTAAATACCTGACCTGTGCTCATAGTTTTCATTGGCCTGATCCTTAGATCAAAGAAGATTAAGGACAGAAGAACCCCCACCCACCTGGGCAACAGGTACTAAGTAGCCCCTGCCAGAGTCCCTCAACTGCACCCACTGCTGCTCGCCTATTCACAGAGAGTTTGAGAAAAAAAGAAACGAAAGATTGTAAAGGAATTAAGATTTTGTTAGCCATATGTCCTTCCAGCCATAGGGGAGAGGACTTCCTACCCCAACCGAAGGTCTTCTGGAATCTGAGACTGAACCACATGAGCTTTCTGCTGAGTTTGTTTTTGCTGTCCTGATTTCCAGCATGCTGGGCTTCTTGTCATTTCCACTGTGCAGGGTTTTCTTCACATTCAGCTTCCACCACAGGAGTTTTTGCTGAGTTGGGCTTCTGCTGTGCTTGGCCTCTGCCTTGAGCTGAGGTTATTTCAGCCAGGTTAAATCCCAGAAATGGCACCATATATTTCGGGGGTAATTTCCTCGGTTCTGTCTCACCACAGCAAAAATTTGAAGTGATGGACAGACCAGTGTTACAGCTCAGTTTTATTTGGCAAGCAAAGGAAAATACATTCTTGAGGCATGAGGGTGGGCCGACCCAAAAGAAGCAAAGTGAAAAGAATCCCACGGCTCAATTTTGACTCCTCTTTTTATATGTTTTTTTCTCTTCCCCCTGAGCCCGCCCTATGTAAACTGGGCTAGCCAGGAGGGCTGTTTGCTTCACCTGAGGGTCTTACCTTTGTTCTTCACCTTTGTTCCTCGGATGTTTCTTTGTTCTATTTTTGTGGGCTTTTTCCTTTCTTTGTCTTTAAGCCAGCACTATTTTGGACTCCTTTTTCCTATTCTAGCTACCTAACATCCCCAAACCCACAGCCCTTACATGTCCTGCATTGGCAGGTAGGTTCCTTACCACTACCATCACCTGGGAAGCCCTCGTCTATGCATCAGTCAGTCAGTCAGTTCAGTCGCTCAGTCGTGTCCGATTCTTTGTGACCCCATGAACCGCAGCACACCAGGCCTCCCTGTCCATCACCAACTCCTGGAGTCCACCCAAACCCATGCCCGTTGAGTTGGTGATGCCACCCAACCATCTCATATTAACCCCTAAAATTAAGTCCACTGACAGAAAGGGTAACTCCTGGCAGCATTCGATTGGGGAGCTGCCATGGATCTGCAAGAATAATGTATTCCCCAGCCCTCACCCTTTTTCCCTTTCCCCTCCTCTACTCGGAGAAGGTGATGGCACCCCACTCCAGTACTCTTGCCTGGAGAATCCCATGGACGGAGGAGCCTGGTGGGCTGCAGTTCATGGGGTCGCGAAGAGTTGGACACGACTGAGCAACTTCCCTTTCACTTTTTACTTTCATGCATTGGAGAAGGAAATGGCAACCCACTCCAGTGTTCTTGCCTGGAGAATCCCAGGGACGGGGGAGCCTGGTGAGCTTCCGTCTATAGGGTCACACAGAGTTGGACACGACTGAAGTGACTTAGCAGCCTCCTCTACTCACACCCTCCAGTGGAGCTCTGGAGCTCTGCACAGAGCTGCCATTTCTGTCCATGGGAGGCAACCTACTGTGATGCCAAAATGTAAGCCATGGTCAGACCACATGGATTCAAGTGCCATGTACCTTTGAGAAAGTTACCTTGGCCCTTTGTCCTTCAAGTTTCTTGTCTCTTAAATGCAAATAATGGAAATGCTTACACCAAACATTTGTTGTGAGTATTCAATGTGATAATACATGTAAAAAATAGGTGGTCAATAAACATTATCTATTAGAATAACCATCTTCATCCCCATCTTCTTCATCATCATCCCCATCATTACCCTATTATTATTATATACTCCTCTCAGAATATTCCTCACTCTTCTCAGAATATCAACCCTCAAGTTTGACAGTCCATCATCCTCTCTGTGAAAGGATTAAATCATCTATGGCAACCAGTATACTAAGTAAGGAGAATAAGAGGACAAATGCAGAGGGGCCACAAATACACTGCCACAGCCTGAATTAGACCAGCATGAGAGAGGCACGCTGCCACAGCCTGAGTTAGAAGAGTTCATCAGCATGACAGAGGCCAAGCACTGAGTGTAAAGTTGAGTGAGGAATGAAACAGGATATCCTCGAGATCACTAAAGGTTTCATGTCCAATACAAGGGAGCATTCTTTAGGAATGATTCATCTGTGCTTCAGGCCCACTGCCTGGTTTCACAGATGAGGAAAGCATGGTCCAGGAGCTAATGGCTTGCCCAGGGAATTAACATCAGAATCCAGAACCTAAGCCTCCTGATGTCCAGCCCAGCTCTCTTCCATGGCTCCCCGACTGACTGACAAATTGTACCAACTCTCATCCAGGTTGAGGGGGAGGGGAAGGCAGGCTGAGTACTGGGGCCTCATTCATCGTGGACAATTCCAGTTGCATCTACCAGTAAGTTGACTTTCTTCCCATCCTGTCCTTATTTCCTTGTTGCTCAGTTCCTCTTTCTCTCCCAGGTCACAGTCAGGCTTACAAGAAGATTCAATAGTAACAGTTCTTAAGCAATAAAATGAAGGTTCTCAGGGTCAAAACCCTTTTCAGGCCCCTCTCCTCCCTCTCTTACTGACCACACTTCCTCTGGGTTCTCATCCTTTCCATGTAGGCCCTTTGACAACTAGTCCTAGAGTCTCTCCCTTGAAGCCCTTATTTCCCTGTTTCTCTGTCATCTTTGCTCTCACCCTCTGCAGGAAATGCCTGTCTTCCCCCTTCTATCCAGTCACCTGGCTAGCCTTCTCTCCTGTAAATCTTAGTTCTGAGCTCCCTAGTTCAGCATATTTCTGAATCACTTCCACCCACCACCAGATGAGCCCCAAGAATCTCCCTTTCTGGTTCCTGAGTGTGTTTTTCCATCTCTGGCATTCTTGCCCTTACCACACTTTTTACAGTTTTGCTTCCCTAGTACCTACAGTCCTTCGAGGGCAGTGACCGTCTGCTCTCACATCCCTGGGACATAGCATAGTGCCTGATCCAATACTGGATCTCAGCAAGCATTTGTTTGAATGAATGTAGCACAAGTGAAGCTCTCCCAGCTATGCCATTAGGTCCAACTGCCCCTGTTTGCATGTCAGTGACTTAAAACCCTTTCATGAATTCTTTAACACATTATTATTTTTGCAGAAACTAACCTGGGTGACCAGCTTGATTCGTTATGTAAGTGAATATTGAAATGTTTCTGGTCAATAACATTCAGGTAACAAAAGATGTATTATGATAATAAGTTTCTGGTCAATATGCTGTAAATTGTTGAAACAAGCAGCAGTGTTATGTTCTCCTCTCCTGACTGATTTCCAAACCTTCTCTCATGAGATATCCCCTCATTTCTTTTTCTTTTTTTCCCAAAACTTACAATTTCAAAATCATCCTTCCAACTCAAGTGGTCAAAACAGACTTGCGATTATGGGGGTTGCACAAATTGTGGAATTGTTGAGTAAATAGGAAGTATAACTTTTGCAATGACAAATACACAGAACTAGTGGTAGGGAGGTCTCACTGCATCAAGGCACATGCTATAGCTGAACACAGGTGCCCTGGAGAACCACACCTCCACATTTGGTCACTCACTCACTTCTCGCTGCCTGAGAAACTCTCAAGTTGCCTCTGATGCATTCCTCCTTCTGATTTCTACTTCCTCCTTTCTCCTCAAACCTCCAGCCCGCCTCCTCATTCTCACCCTCAGCAGCTGTGACCTTACTTACACTTTCACTGGAAAGAGAAGCCACCCAAAGGGAGCTCCTGCAAGCTTGCACCTCTTCATATGTGCCCACCCTGTGGATACACTAGGGACACTGGACCCTCCTCCTCTCCTAGAAAATGCTAAGTCTCCCACCCATGCACTAGATCCCAACCCTTCTTACCTCTTCTAGGACATTCCTCCAGCTTTTCTCCCCAGTCTTGTGCAACATCCATTTTTTCTCCTTATACTGAATATAGCCACCAGGAAACAACATGTTCTCTTGTAGTTATCTTAGGTAAAAAAAACCTCTCTCAATTACTTCCACGTTTTCTCCTTCCCTTTATAGCAAGGTTCCCCAGGATCTGTCATGAGAAGTGTTCTCAACTTAATGTTCTCTGTTGTGACTTGAACTGACTGCAGTCATACTTTTGCCCTCCAAACTCCATCAACGTGAGTGCCCTCCACATTACCACAGCTATGGCCCAAACTCTTGTCTTCAGCTCGCTGATCTGTTGCAGCATTTGAGACAGGTGATAACGGTACTTTCCTGTCACTTCCCTCTATGGCTTTAAGGACCCCTCACTCTCCTGATTTTCTTCCTACCTGTCGGGATACTCCATTCTGATCTTTTTTTCTGGTTCCTCTTCCTCTCTCAAGTTCCTAATTGTTGGAGTACCCCAAACTTAGCCCCAAGTTCTCTATCTGTACTCACTCTCTTGGTAATCTTATCTAGCTTTATAGCTTGAAATGCCATTTTCATGCTGACCACTTCCAAAGATGTCTAATTGGCATCTTCAACTTATCCTGTTTAAACTCTTGATTTATACTCCTAACTTAGCTCCTTTGATGCTAACTACAACTCAGTTCTTTCAGTAACTCCAGCTGAAACTCTTGGAGTCATCTTTAGCTCCCTTTTCTCTTTACATCAACTTTGTCAGCAAATCCCATTGACCCCACTCATTTTCTGCCCCCATCAGCATCTTCTATTATTATTAAGAACTCGAAGCCTCACACAACTACAGAAATTCAAAAGGAACCACAGATGCTGTCAAGAAAGCCAAGGAACATAGACAACCTTTATACACAACTCTGCCAGACCCTCAGAGCCTCCTTATTCCCCACCTACACTGACACTTCTGCCCTACCCTTACATTAGCTAATAATATTGCTTAACTTTTTTTGTTTAGAAATATTTACAGATGCACAGGAAGTTGCAAAGCATGGAGATCCCACATAATTTTTAAACCACTTTTCAATGATGTTACATCTTACATAACCACAGCACATTATCAAAACCAGGGAATTGACATCTGTGTGTATGTATTGCTCCATGACATTTAATCAGGTGGTGGCCCCTGTAATCACCACTGCAATCTCGAGACAGAATAATTCCATCATGAAAAAGAAAAAATTTCTCACGCTACCCCTTTATAATAAAAATTTCTCGTAATCCCCTCATCCTTAACCCCTACAAAATTGCTAACCTGTTTTCCATCTCTTTGATTTTTTCATTTCTTTAATGTCATATAAATGGAGCCAATAAAGTATGTGATCCTTTGAGATTGGTTTTTTCATTCATCGTAATACCCTTAAGGTCCTTATTGTATGTATCAATAATTTGTTCCTTTTTCATTGCTAAGTAGTATTTTGTGGTACAGATAGTCTGGAGTTGTTGAACCACTAATTTATTGAAGGCCATTTTGATTGTTTCCAGTTTTTTTACCATTACAAATAAAGTTGTAATGAATAATCCTGTACAGGTTTTTGTGTGAATATATTTATTTCTCTGAGATATTGCCCAGGAGTGTAACTGCTGGGTTGTATGGTAAATGCATGTTTAGGGTTTTATGTCTGTTTATTATTTTTGCTTTGTTTTAGAAACTGCCAAACTATTTTACGTAGTGGTGTTGTTTTACATTCCAAAGTGTTTCCAGAATCCAACCACTTGTCCTGCTCTCTTCTCTCCCTGGGATCACTTCAATAGCACCATGACCACAGCCTCTCCTTGATGTTCTCTGCCCTACTGCTTCAGTCTGTTTCAATCCAGCAACCAGAGTGATCCTGGAGAAATGAAATTCAGATTGGGTGACTCTGTCTGAGACCATACAATAGCTTCTCATGTCACCCTGAGAAAAGCCAAACCCCTTACCATGACCTTGATAATGTGTCAGTCCTCTGACTCTATTTCCAGTTACTCTCCCCATCACTCATTCATTATCACTCCCTCACTCACCATCCTTCCCAGCTAGGACAACAGCCCCCTTGCCCTGCCCTCCACTTTTGTTGATTTCACATTTGCTGTGCCCTATGCCTGGAGCAGCCTTCCTACACACCTCATTCCCAAAATCCTTGGGTCTTTATTCAAACACCCCTCTCAGGGAGGCTTTGATACCCACCCTACCTCCTTACCAACCTCCCCGGCTATGTTCTTCTCCTCAATATATTCATCACCCCCTGATATGCCACATGCTAATCTCACCTTCTTACCTCTCATCCTTCAAGCATCCTGAAGGCAGAGATATGTGTCTCTTTTGTTCTTGTGTTTACTGCTGGTCTAGAATAAAGGCACTTGATAGATGAACAATGAACATGTTTTAGGGGAATGGAGGGATAAGTTAGTTGCCGGGAGCCAGCGTGAGGAACTCTGCCCATGGCAAAGGTCATGAGGAAGGAGGCTCAGCATACGCAAAGGTGGGATCGAGCCTCAGGAGTCCCCCTGGAAATTCTCAAGCACCTACCCCCAAAACCAGAGTCTGCCTACTTTACTGCTCTGTGCTCTCACCTACACCTCTGACTTTACGGGGGGCTGTCCCCCACCACCTCTCTCTGAAAGAGCTAACTTACAGCTCCAGTTAATAAAGTTCCTGGGCATGACAAGAGTGTTTCAACCTACAAACTCCCTTGGAAGTCCTCTAGCCTGCCTGAATAGGTTCTTCCGGCCACATGTGATTGTTCACAGCCTCCCAACCATGAGAGGCATGAGATGTTCTAAACTGTCTAAATACAGATTCCTTTGAGCAGTTAAAAGATTGATTAGAAATTGTATTGGTGAAGGGTTTTTCACTTGTTGGGCCAATGTTTGCTGCTAAGTTTCCATATCCCTTACCTACTGTGTCCCTGGCAGTGTATTGATTAATATAATTGGTGTATAGGAATGTAAGTAGTAGCTTTAATGTTTGTAACCTTGGACCCTTGAGTTAATTCTTTTTCTTGCTATAGCCCACCACACCTTTGCCCTATAGGAATGCAACTTTATCTAATGCTTTTGGAGGGTGGCACCTGACTTTAGAATAATCACCTTCAGAGAAAAATAAGTTTTCTGAAGAAAGGATCATAAAATGTTAACAGGCCTCTTGGCCAGAAGATGATGTAAATCTCCTAAACTTTTGCATATGATAAGTTTGAAAGCCTGGCTTCGATTAGGATCAAGGACTACTCTCCTTGCCTGACTCTACCCCTTCCCCCATTATCCTCTATGCACAACTTAAGGTATAAAAACTACTTTGGAAAATAAAGTGCGGGCCTTTTTCACTGAAATTTGGTCTCCCCATGTCATTCTTTCTCTCACCTTCCGGCTGAATTCCCATCTTGAGCGTGGAGGCTCGTCAAGCCTACTAATTTTGCCTGGGCTTCTAAGATCTGACCTGGGAGGCCTTAGTGTCTCCTCCCCTTCAGGAGGACGGGAGGACACCTGCGGCCTACGTAGGTGACACAAATTCCTTATTTTGGAATTTTATTAGCTTTCCACATAAACCAAGTTATTCAGCCTCTTTTCTCTGCTGAATTTTCTCACTGAGCTATCCTTATTTGATCATTCTTTATATCTTTAATTCTATCGTATCCTGATCGCCGAAGCCGTCTCCCCTTCGAAACCCCTGACTCCACTGGGGCTGGACCCCAGTAGTGAGTCATCAGTCACCAACTGCAGAAATATGATTGCCAGCATTTCATGCTTGTTCACAACATCCCTGGGTGGAATGCCACTCAGAGCACATTGAAATGGAGGTCAGAATAAAGCACCAAGACCATTTAAAAATGTTCCTGGGAATTACTGACAAACATATGTTTGTAAATGGAATCATCAGTAGTATACCTGGCCACTCAGCTAGAGTCCTGTGCATTTCTATGTCACTAGAATGCAACTCTGGAACTGACCCAGTTCTGAAGTGTCACACTGGTACACACAGCTCAGGAAGCTGAACAGGAAACCAAACCACAAGTTTATTTCCTGATAAGGTGGACAACAAAGCCATGTAAATTTCACATCCACCCTTTGATTGTCCATCCAAACACAAAGATGGGCTCCTTCACTCCTACAATGACTGTTTCTCAAAGCCCATTACACTTTGAACCAAACTTATATTCAGTAAGTGATAGCATTTAACCAAAAAACAACAGACAAAGAGTTCACAGAGGGTAGAAGAAAGTTCAAAGTCTATGAAAAAAGCTTGTTTACAGATTAGCAAGGCATGGCATGGACCTAATAGAAGAAAATTCTAAGGAGGCTAGTTTATACTTGCATGTGTGTGTGCATGCTAAGTTGCTTCAGTTGTGTCTGACTCTTTGCAAAGCTATGGACTATAGCCCATCAGGTTCTTCTGTCCATGGGACTCTCCAGACAAGAATACTGGAGTAGGTTGCCAGGCCCTCCTACAGGGGATCTTCCCAACACAGGGATCAAACCCATGTCTCTTACATCCCCTGCCTGTAGGCAGGTTCTTTGGCAGTCAGGTTTTTTACCATTAGCACCACCTGGGAAGCACCAATTTATACTTACTGGTATTATTGCTTTTTTTTTTTTTTGAGTGCTTGCTCTAAAAATAGTCAATAATAATATAGCACAGACTACATATCAAGGACTATTCTAAACACCTCATTAACTCAACCAACACACCCCAAGAAAACACAACGAGGTAGATAGTATACTGGGTCCCCAAATTACACAAAATTTTACTAATGGATCCAAAAGCACACAGCCAGTGAGCTAGGCCCCCTAACCTTGAACCTGGGCAGCCTGGCTCTGGAATCTGCATTCTTCACCTTTCCTCTCCATTTTGTGCTAAAGTCTCTGTTAAAATGTTATCCTCATTATCTCATTTGATGTTTAAAACCAATTCAAGAGGTAACAGAAGAGGAACTGAAGTTTAAAGAGGTGAAGTAAGTAGACTGGGAAGTAGTAGCAAGGGTTTCAAACTCAGGTCAGCCTGACTCTTGAAGTCCATCCACCTGGCCTCTTCTGGCCCCTCCTACCTTTTCCTACCTGGCTCCCCCATTGGAGGACAGGTTGCTGTCCCCAGGACCACCCTCACTGCCCTGTCTCCAGCCTATAAGGCTCCACACACAGGTGAACCTCTCTTTCCTATACATTTCCCTCAATTATGCAGTGTTAAATGAAAATATCTCCTGCTATATCAATAAACAAGAAATGTCACAGTCATAAGTGGTTTCTGGCCTCCAAATGTGAATGAGGGCCCCCAAAACTGTGATCCGTCAGATGCTGCCATGCCCCATGATGATTGCTGAGGAGCTGGGGGAATGCAAAAAGCAAGGTAAACAAGGAAACCGGAGTGGCCCTAGATAGCTGAGGTGCATATGAGTGGAATGAATTCAGTGAGCCCAGGGGATAGCTGATCTTTGATGTTCAGACTGCCTGCTCGCTTTGTTGCAAACTAGTATATAGCCTGACTTCCCCATCAGAACTACTGAGATGCTGTCTCTCAGGCTTGGAGCCCTAAACATTCCCACCAAATAAAATAACTCTCTACTTTCAGGTTGTGACTATATTTTTTAGTTGACAGTAGGAAAGTAAATGTGACTTGTCTCTTTCTTGAGGCTTTCCTTTGAATAAAATCTACCCTCAACACTTAACTCAAATGAAGCTTGTACTGATCAGGTTTCAGACTAAGATAAGAATCTCAGAGAGCATTAAGGATATATGCTTGACTAGGAAGGTCTCTTTCTAGCAGACATAAACCGTATCCCATGAGGGGTCATCTTGATCTATGAGTAAAACTGGCAAAACCACAGTAGCCCACATACCGCTTGTGTGATCTCTGACAAGTCTCGTCAACTCTGTACCTGTTTCCCACGTCCAGAAACATACCTCCCTCATGGGGTGTAAGAGGAGTCCTTGAGCTATTTACAGAACACAGTGCTTAGAACATTTCCCAGCAGAAGGTAAGTGCTATATAAGTGTTTGCTATTGTCTCAGTGAACTCCGGGAGTTGTTGTTGGACAGGGAAGCCTGGCGTGCTGCAATTCACGGGGTCGAAAAGAGTCGGACACGACTGAGCGACTGATCAGATCTGATCTGATTGTTATCATGATTATTAAATGCCTGGGTCACTATCCCTACACGGAGTGAGGAGGCAAGGAGTGAAGAGACAGGCTTCTCATCACTTCATTCCCAATCTCCTCTCAATCTAGAAAAACTTTATGCCACTAGTTTACAAGAAAGTTTGCTTTCTGCCTCATGGAGTGGAGAATTGGGGTTGATTTAATAAAGCTTGCTATTTATAGAGTGTTTTTCTTCCTTAAAAGACCTCTGTGCAACCAACAGTTCTTTCCATGACACTGAACAAAGAAAGAGTTTTTAACAGGAAATTTTTGAAAGAAATGTCATGGGCCTCATTTTCAGAAATGGCTGAGCTGGTTCAAGACTGCTTACAGTGAGAAGTATAACACAAATTACCACAAAAATGAGAACTTCTAGGGTACAAGAAAATGAACTTCATTCAAATGCACCCCCCCCCAAAAAAAAAGCTATTTTTCAGCATTTGAGAGTAAATTTGCATTATTCCAAATGCATTGCATGCTGCTTCTTAGGCTTATTTTAAAAGAAATTTTAAGAGAAGAAAAAGAAAAGGGAACAGTGCAATAAAAAAAAAAACATCCCTTGCTTATTTGACTCACACTATCCACTGATGATTTTCACCTCGCTTGATGGAAACGTCTGTTTCCTCCTTCTTCAGTGGACTGTTCATCTTCCTCATTCAGAAATCTATTTCCCAAGCCATGAATTTTAACTTATTCACACTTAACTCTTTCCTGGGCTTCCCTGATAGCTCAGTTGGTAAAAAAAAAAAAAAATCCGCATGTAATGCAAGAGACCCTGGTTTGATTCCTGGGTGGAAAGATCCCCTGGAGAAGGGATAGGCTACCTGTTAGGGGAAGTACACTGACTGAAACCACCCATGCTGGCCAGGCACCATAGTAACCATTTGCATGAGTTGTTTTAGGACAGGAGGTCTGGTAAGGAACACAGAACTAATAAGCCACCACCAACTGGAAGAGTTCAGGAAAGGTCAAAAGGAGACACCACATGTCCGACCACCTCCCAGAATCCTTCTCTCTGGCATCCATCTTGGCTGAACAAGGAGTGCACCACCAGGAAAGGCTCTGAGTCAGAATGATTGGCTAAAGACAACCCAGAAACTAATCCTATCACCATAAAACCTGAGACTGCCATGTGGCAGAGTTGTTCTCCTGGGTTCCCTTACCCTACTGCTCTCCACCCAGGTGCCCTTTCCCAATAAAATCTCTTGCTTTGTAAGCATATGTGTCTCCTCAGACAATTCATTTCCAAGCATTAGACAAGAGCCCAGTTCCAGGCCCTGAAAGGGGTCCCCCTTCCTGCAACATACCCATTCCAATATTCTTGGGCTTCCTTATGGCTCAGCTGGTAAAGAATCCTCCTGCAATGCAGGAGACCTGGGTTCGATGCCTGGGGTTGGGAAGATCCCCTGGACAAGGGAAAGGTTACCCACTCTAGTATTCTGGCCTGGAGAATTCCATGGACTATATAGTCCATGGGGTCGGAAAGAGTCAGACACACTGACAGAATTTCACTTTCATTTTCAACCCTTTCCTGGCTTTGTGCACTAAGAAAAGCTCTGAAACATAGTCAGGAAATGCCTTCTGCTACCTACAACTTCAGTAACATCTGAATATGTGCTTGCGTGCTAAGTCCCTTCAGTGGTGTCCAAGTCTTTGTGACTCCATAGAGTGTAGTCCACCAGGCTCCTCTGTCCATGGAGTTCTCCAGGCAAGAACACTGGAGTGGGTCACCATTTCCTCCTCCAGGGGATCTTCCCGATTGGAAGCCAGGTTCTTTATCACCACAGTCACTCTTAATATTGCAACTTCAGATGAAAGGATTTGCTCAGGAAATTATGAAAGAAACCAGATCAGGGGTTGAATACCTGCATGGTCAGAGATGAAGGGCTTTTCCTGGGTAGTGTCAGCTTGAGGACAAGACCTCCAGCCCTGGAGGCAAACCATTTCTGTCTGGCCAACAGTGACTCCCCTCAGCTTCCCAGTCTGATTAAAAGATCAGCATTTGTACCTACATGGCTTTCCTTTCTAGATGTCTGGTCTGTATTTGCCGTATAAGACATTGGGCTATTTACAGGTGGGGGCTCTGTGATTCTGCCCCATGACTGAGATATGCTTCGCTGATGGCCCCATCTTGGATGACAACTCAGCAGGGTCAGTCTGGAGCTGCAGCCTCCTCATTGTCGATGACTCACACACAACCTTGACTGTAATGTAACCTCTGTAAACAGTGCCACCATTGCTTTGACTTCTGGGTATCACACACAGCCTGTTCATGAACACAGATAAGAAGAGCTGTGTCCAAATTAAGCAGATTGCTGTTGCATTTTCTTTATTAGATTGAGGAATTAAGTTGCCCAGTTATGGGTGCCCTGAAGTCCATGGTGGTCAGATTTATACAGTTGAACAGGATTTGTGTTGCTGGTTGAATCCAGAGAACACATACACTCAATCTGCATTTTATTCCTGCAGCTTTCCTTGGTTCCAAAAGCTGTCTTTGAAGTCAGTGCTCTTTAGTTCAGATGATAAGCACATTATTTTAATAAGGTCAGAACCATTAATCTATCCATTTGTCAATTAATGTCACTCAGTTCCATGTCACAGACTGTCCTAGTCCTCGCCAATTGTCTCAGAAACTACTGTAGGTTACTAAGAATACCAACTTATGAAAGTGTGGCCAGGTCAACACAAATCTACCATCCCAAGAGATGAAACAAATCAAAGCATCCATTCTACCTCCAAAAAGTGGAGGGAGGGTCATAGTCCTATGAAAATAGTTGCATTGAAGATATGTGTTCCATTAAAAGTATCATTCACCCAGTGTTTATAAACAACTGCAAGCCAGCACCCATACTAATATTGCATATACAGTGTCAGAAGATCGGAGTCTCAGGTTCACACAGTGACATCATCATGACCAAAGCCTTCATGAATTTTCTTTACAGCCTTAAAGCATAAAATGCAGTAGCACAGGCTTTGGCAAAAGTTTACAATGCCATCAGAATGTTTTATATCAATAAACTGAGCACGAAGTCTGTCCACCAATATAGATCATTTTAAACATAAAAACATAAAGAGCCTGAAGTTGTTATTTTCCCATATCAAAACAGCAAGAAAATGAATGTGTTGGCCCAAGGGCAGGCCTCATCCTGTTTCAAGGGTAGATATAGCCCCATAATGAAGACAAATTGATCAAGTTCCTTTTTGCCAAATGCCACGGATTAGTCAAATCACACAACTAACTCTCCTGGTTCTAAGTAGAATTTTTATTGCTAGTCCATAGGAATAAGATGCACTCATATATTAACTGAATTCAACAAATAAGCATTAACCGTCTAATTCGGGCTTAAGAATATACTATCCTCTGGAGCTTGAATTCTAGACAGCCATTGATCAAAGAATTATACAAATACATATAAAATCCCAGATGTGATAAATACTAAGTGTGAAAGGTTTCTAGTCCTAAAAGAGCAGAAAATAATTGGAACGTATCAGTATTGTGACTACATTGATCAAGTAGAAATAAACGTAATATTTAATTTTCAGAATTCTTGTGGAGATTAAATTTTGTATATACAAAAATGTATTTTTAAACTATACATATTTAGATAAAAATAGGGATCATTTTACTAAAGTGGACAGACTATATTGCAATAATAAGTAATAAGTAAAATCTTCCCAACTCAGGGATCAAACCCAGGTCTCCCAAATTGCAGGAGGATTATTTACCAGTTGAGCCACCAGGGATTCCCAAGAATATTGGAGTGGGTAGCCTATCCCTTCTCCATGGGATCTTCCCAACCCAGGAATCGAACCAGGGTCTCCTGCATTGCAGCTGGATTCTTTATCAACTGAGCTATCACGGAAACCCATAGTGGAGTGGGTTGCCATGCTCTCCTCCAGGGAATCTTCTTCCCAACCCAGGGATTGAACCCACATCACTTTACATCTTCTGCATTGGCAGCAGGTTCTTTACCACTAGAGCCATCTTGGAAGCCCCTTAGTTAAACAGATCAAAGGTTTATTCCTCACTCAAGTATAATCACTGTCAATCTGGAAGCTCTGCAGGGCAGTTCTGTTCAAGCACAGAGTCAGGAATCCAGTCCACTTGCATCCTGGGGCTCCAGAATCTTAAGATGTGGCTTCTATATCATGGTGGCGACAAAGACCCTCAGAGCAAGGGATCACAGAGTCGTGCACTGGCTCTCAAATGTTCCATCTTCCCATAAGGGCACTAGTAAATGCTGAGGAGAACTTGGATATTCAGTAAAGACTTCTGCCATGAGTGGAACAAGCATGGCACTTGAGCAAGTCATCCAGCTTTTTTTTTTTTTTTTTTAATTTAATTTAATTTTATTTTTAAACTTTACAATATTGTATTAGTTTTGCCAAATATCGAAATGAATCCACCACAGGTATACCTGTGTTCCCCATCCTGAACCCTCGTCCCTCCTCCCTCCCCATACCATCCCTCTGGGTCGTCCCAGTGCACCAGCCCCAAGCATCCAGTATCGTGCATCGAACCTGGACTGGCGACTCGTTTCATACATGATATTATACATGTTTCAATGCCATTCTCCCAAATCTCCCCACCCTCTCCCTCTCCCACAGAGTCCATAAGACTGATCTATACATCAGTGCCTCTTTTGCTGTCTCGTACACAGGGTTATTGTTACCATGTTTCTAAATTCCATATATATGCATTAGTATACTGTATTGGTGTTTTTCTTTCTGGCTTACTTCACTCTGTATAATAGGCTCCAGTTTCATCCACCTCATTAGAACTGATTCAAATGTATTCTTTTTAATGGCTGAGTAATACTCCATTGTGTATATGTACCACAGCTTTCTTATCCATTCATCTGCTGATGGGCATCTAGGTTGCTTCCATGTCCTGGCTATTATAAACAGTGTGATCCAGCAATCCCACTGCTGGGCATACACACTGAGGAAACCAGCTTTTCTAAGACCATTTTCTCATTGATCAAGTGAAAAGGGTGATTTACCATCTCACAAGGCTTAATATGAAGACTTCATACATTGCAAGGAACCATAGAAAGGGCTCTTACTGCTGTCTACCACAATCACCAATGACACCAACACCAGGGAGGAGAATAAAAACTGAGCTGAAGAGTGATAGGCCTGGACTACTTTCTGTTGATGAAACAGGCCTGCCAACCTGGCACCTAAGAATGGATGGCATCCTAAATCACCAGGGTGGGTGGGGGGAGACTAGGAAGGGGCGGGTGCAAACAGCACTGAGACAAACTAGTCCAGATCCTGGCCCTCCCCACTAACCCCACTAAAGTGGAAAGCACCACTTGATTTCTGGGTCACTGCACATTTACCTAATTTTCCTACTGGGCTAATCTAAAATTTGTCTAATCCAGTTAACGGACCCAGTTTTAATTTTTTAAGAAAGCTAAATATACCAAGTTACCTAGTATTTTCTCATCTGGAATCATACTATTCGAGGTCAGAGATGAGGTATATTACTTGTTCAGCTGGCATTATTAGTCCCTATTTGACCATCAGAGAGTCAATGGCCCTGAGCTAAATCACAGACCCTTGTTTACCTAACTAAAAACCAAGAAGCCTATAAAGCAGCAATTCCTGGTTATCATTATGGCTCCCAGTTGTCTTTGTGAAGATGGAAACTCAGGTGGTATTTATCTGTTTGAGAAATATTGTGCTTATTTATACTCTCTTAAGCAGCTATCCTCAGCACCAATATATCTGCTTAATATGCTCCCTTTATTGCTTTGGTGATAGATTCAACCATTAGGTGCGCAGCATGACAAATGGATATCCGGGGCCTTGTGCAAATGATGTCAGCCTCTTCATCATGGGTTTTAGCTCTCTATCTGCTCATGCAGGCTACTCACAGCTAGAATGAAGAAAGCAGTGTGCTGTTACATTAAAGGCAATACCAGAAGCAGAAAAAAAGGATATTTCTGTAAAAACAAGTAGAGGTGAAAGAGAATGAAATGAAAGTAATTGATTGTAAGAAAAGAGTCTCAGAGAGTTCAAAGAGCAAAGACAAAAAATCCAAAGGCTTGGGAGATTAATTTAACCACTAAAAAAGTGACGATTCTGAGAAAAACAACCTAAGATCAACTGAAGAATAGATGGCTGTTTCAGAAAACAGAATACAATTGAAAATGCTGAGAGGGTATAAAGGATATAGTAAACAAAATAAGTAAACACTTATTTACTTAAGAAGTTGATAGCCAAAATGTGTGTTCTTGTTAACCATGGTGACCCAAAGCAAATTAAAAAGCCCAGTAACAGTACATTTTTGTTGCCTATTAAGAGAAGTTATAGAATCTTGGAGGCTTTCCCACAAAACTAAACCTTGAGAAATCACACAAAGAAAAGCAATTCACTCTATGATCTTGGTAGAAATTCATTCTTAACTAAGTAATAGAGAGTGTATTTTTAGCCTATTTTATGAAAATTGTCTACATATTAATATTACATCATATTATGAAAATAAACACATTGGGATATTTCAAAAGGTGCTCATGCATATGTGTTTACATACATATGTTCTGTGGGAAGGACCACAGGCGGTCACTCACATTTTGAACATGTGTAGGCAACAACTTGTATGTGTTTGGTGTGTTTATGTATGTCTGTGTGATTTGAGTGGTTATGTATGTGGTTGTACATATGAATGATGTGTAAGTGTGTGCCATGTGTGTATGAAAGTATAACAGTGTATATGAGTATATGTGACTCTATGCAAGAGTGTCTGTCTGTCGGAGGTATAATTGTGAATACATGCAACTCTATGTGTGAACATGGATGTACATGGGTGTACATGCATGTCTGTATGAGTGTACATGTGAGCGTGCTGTGAGTGTGCATGTATATGCACATGGCCACATGTAAGCACATGTAAGAGCTGTTGCTAAGAGTAGATCACTTCTAATAAACCAGACAGTAAGGTGTTTCCATGGCTTAGAAGGAGACAAAGAGCACAGATATTTAAAGGGGAAGTAGCATAGCAACTGGCTTCTTATGAGATCACTGAGACCAGACCATATTCAGTACTGAAGTCATTTCCTAAATGGTCCCCTGGGGACTGAGGCCTGCTTTCCTCACTGCGCTATTCACTGCACTTTTTATCCTTATTAGCTTAAGAAACGGAGAAGGCAATGGTACCCCACTCCAGTACTCTTGCCTCGAAAATCACATGGATGGAGGAGCCTGGTAGGCTGCAAGCCATGGGGTCACAAAGAGTCAGACACGACTGAGTGACTTCACTTTTACTTTTCACTTTCATGCATTGGAGAAGGAAATGGCAACCCACTCCACTGTTCTTGCCTGGAGAATCCCAGGGACGGGGGAGCCTGGTGGGCTGCCGTCTATGGGGTCGCACAGAGTTGGACACGACTGAAGCGACTTAGCAGCAGCAGCAGCTTAAGAAGGCCAAAAGACTCCAGCAGTAGCCCTTATTCCCTCCTAACCAGGTCTTTCCCATTTCCAGGCACCCCACCTCCTCTGTGAGGAAGGAGCCAGGCTCCACCTGTGCATCCCTGCCCGTGACATCTTCCAAACTCATCAAAAACACTTTCATTCAAGAAGGCTTCCCTCCCCAGCAGTCCCTCACACTGACCTCCCTCTCTCAGAGTTAAGAACAGCATTTAGCATTCTGAATTACAGATTAAGTGTACAAAGAGATTAAATCACCTAATGAGCTACTCAGGGTGATTATAACAACAGTTAACTTTTATTGGGGGCTTCCCTGGTGCCTCAGACAGTAAAGAATCTACCTGTAATGTGAGAAACCTAGGTTTGATCCCTGGGTCGGGAAGATCCCCTAAAGGAGGGCATAGCAACCCACTCCAGTATTCTTGCCTGGAGAATCTCCATGGACAGAGTAGCCTGGTGGGTTACAGTTCATGGAGTCACAATAAGTTGGACATGAATGGAGCAACTTTTATTTTTAAGCACAACTTTTATTGAGAACTTACTATGTGCCTGGCACTCTGACAAATAAGCCTTTTATATACACCTCAATTAATTGTCACAACACATCTTTGACTGAGCTACAAACAGGACTATCATTTTAAAGGTGTGGGGGAGAGGCTTAGTTGCTCAATCATCTCTGACTCTTCAAGACCCCACGGACTGTAACCCGCCAGGCTCCTCTGTCCATGGGATTTTCCAGGCAAGAATACTAGACTTGGTTGCCATTTCTTCCTTCAGGGCATCTTCCTGACCCAGGGATCAAACCTGCGTCTTCTGCATCTCCTTCACTGCAGGCAAATTCTTTACCCACTGAGCCATCGGGGAGGAAAGTGAAATCCAAACAGTTTTGGTAACTCATCCAAAGTCTTTTTATTTTCTGTCTATGTTTTCTGCTATTCATACTGATTACATAGCATTGATCTGTTCTCAAATTCACAGATTTTATCCTGTCTTCTCCACTTTACTATTGAGCCCATCCAATGAGTGCTGCAGTTCATGGGGTCACAAGGAATCAGACATGACTTAGCAACTGAACAACAGTAATAATGAGTTTTTACATTAGTCATTGTATTTTTTAGTTCTATAATTTCCTTTTGGTTTCTTTTAAAAATAATGTTTATTTTATCTCCTGAAATTTCCTAATTTTTCATTTGCTCAAGAGAATTTGTAATTCCTTGAGAAACAGTTTTCTGATGCTACTTTTAAATTGTTGGTAGATCATTTCAATATCCAATTCATCTCAGTATTAGCATCTGTTGATTGTCTTTTCAAATTTATGTTTTATTTCTCCGGTTCTTGGTATGACAAGTGACTTTCTATTGTACTCTGAGTATTTTGGATATTGTACTATAAGACTCTGGATCCTATTGTATCTTGTTTTAAGCAGACAGTCCCCCTGGTGACAGTTTCCTTTGAGCTTTTTAGTGTAAGGCTGTATATATTTAAGTTCCCTCCAGGCCCTGCCAATACCAGCATGGGAAGAGTAGGGCACTGACTCACCCCTCCTCATTATAGAGTGGGCTCCTAGTCATCTCCCCCTCCTGCCCTATTGACACTTTCCTGATGAGAGGGGTACCAGCTCCCACCCTGCTGGCCTCTGCTGCCACCAGGAGATGGGAGGGAGAGGGATGGAGTGTCAACAAGCCCACCTCCAGCCTCCTAATTCTATCTTGTTGCTATTGGATGGGGTGGAGGCTAAGTTCCCCACTGAGCCCAGGGGAGAGCGGAGTACTGGCTAGTCCTGGCGTGTACCATCTCCTTAAATTTTATTGCTGCTGTGACAATGAAGACTTGAGTCACCACTGGACCCCACTGACAGTACCCCAGCAGAACTGGTTCCACTAGACAGGGAACAAAAGATGAGCCGCCCATCTGGTCCTGATGACAGCACTCGGTGGAAGAATGGGGGGTCTGCTTCTATCATGCATGGGACAGAAGGTCAGCTTCCAGTTCAGCCCTGCTCATACCACCCTATGGAGTTAAGGGAACAGGCTGCCTGCCTGCTTCCACCCAGCAAGGGGGTGGAGGATAGAGGGGGCATCTTTCAGCTGGTGTTTGGCTACAGTAGGGGAGATGTTTTCAAATGTTCTTGGTCCTTTGCCCAGGGAGAACAGGCTTTCCTTGGAGCTTTTTATATCTGTGCCTATTGGTCATTCTGGGTTGGAGGCTTCTGTTGTGCCTGTTCAAAATAAATATATGATAAGGTAACCCAGGGGCATCCCCAGTGGCTCAGTGGTAAAGAATATGCCTGCAACGCAGGAGACACAGATGTGTGTTTGATCCCTGGGTTGAGAAGATCCCCTGGAGGAGGACATGGCAAGCCACCCCAGTATTCTTACCTGCAGAATCCCATGGACAGAGGAGTCTGGTGGGCTACAGTTCATGGGGTTGCAAAGGGCCGGACACAACTGAGCGAATTAGCATGCACACACACAAGGTAACCCAGGAATGCATCACTGTGTCATTCCTCAAGGTCTCACGGTCTCAGGCAGCCCATTCTTTCACCTTTCACAGATTTCCTTTGCTTGTTTGTTGTATCAGGTCTGTTCAGTTGTAAAGGGGGGAACCTTGGAGGAATGGAACTACTTTATCTTGGCGGAGTCAGAAGTATCCAAGGTCTTATAAACTCATAACTAGTAAGGCCCGAGTCTGAGCCCAGTCATAGTCATAGAAAATATTATTCAAATCGCCAAGCTAGCACTAGTCATGATAAAAAGTATTACGTGTATGAGTTTGCTAGGGCTGCCATGACAAAATACCATAGACTGTGTGGCTTAAATAACAGAAATTTATCTGCTCACAGGGGCTTCCCTGGTGGCTCAGATGGTGAAGAATCTGCCTGAAATGCAGAAAATCCAGATTTGATCCCTGGGTCGGGAAGATCCCCTGGAGTAGGAAATGGCTACCCACTCCAGTATTCTTGCCTGGAGAATCCCATGGACAGAGGAGCCTGGTGGGCTACAGTCCATGGGGTTACAAAGAGTCAGACATGACTGAGTGACTAACACTTTCACTTTCTATCTGCTCACAATTCTGCAGCCTAGAAGCCAAGATCAGGTGTTGCAGGGTTGGCTTCTTCTGAGGCCTCCCTTCTTGGCTTATAGATAGATGCCTCTTCACACATCTTCACGCGGTCTTCCTTCTGGATGTATCTATCTTCAGATGTTCTTTTTTTTTAAGGCTAATCACAAGGGACTAGGGCCAACACCATGAACCTCATTTTAACTTAATTATCTCTTTAAAACTCTCTCTCTAAACATAGGTGCATCCTGAGGTACTGGGGGTTGGGACTTCGACATATGAGTTTGGGGCAGGGGGACACAATTTAGCCCATAACAATATATCATATAATAATATAGCATATAAAATAGTAGACCTCTGTGCCACTGATTTTTTTTCTTCCTCTTCATTCACTTATGATTTGGATCACATTGAAACCAGCAGACACTCCCAACACCATCTTCGTTCTAGGAGATGTTCCTCTCCCTGTCCCTGCTTAATGCCTGAGCCCTTTTGATAGACTGACATCCCACCACTGATCCTGGCCAGTGGAGCAGGAAAGACTCTCTAATCCAAACCAGGCCAATGAGATCCTTCTCTAGAATTTTTTAACTCAATGCCTAAAGATTTGAGGCAGGAAAAAAAAAAAAAGTTTAGGGACTTCCCTCGAGGTCCAGTGGTTAAGGATCCACCTTCCAATGCAGGGGACACAGGTCTGATCCCTGGTGGGGGAACTGAGACGTCACGTGCAAGGAGCAACTAAGTTGCTGTAGTCACCACAACTAGAGAGCGCACACACTGCAACAAAGATCCCACGTATTGCAAAGAAAATCCAGCATGCCACAACTAAGGCCCAATGCAGCCCAACAATTAATAAATAGATAACTAACACTTTGAATGCTGGTGTCTCGATGTCTGCCATGTGTCTTGCTATGGAAAAAATAGAGGCAGTGAGGGTTAAAGTTCCAGTAGACAGAAGAGGAGCAGTTGAACAGAAAAAGGCACAATCAAGGACTGGGGAGAAAGTTCTGGTGGTCTTTGATTCCCTGTTTCTGGTTAGTTCCTGACTCTTGACTGAATTCCTCTTCTTGGGTTAGTGAGACCCCTCAATATTTAATAAATATTTATTACTTAAATGTATATAAATGGATCATAAATTTAAATGTATATAAATGGATTGATTCTTTGCATGAAAGTAATAGAAACTCCATTTAAATGCCTTTAGGTTTAGCTACTTTAAATGGGGTTTCTATTACTGTCATGCAAAGCATCTTCTTTATGATCCATTCTCCATGAGGCTGACCCGCCACACCTTCCCATTATTGTCCACCTTCCTGAGGCTTCTCTCAAGCTGTCAGTCAGGAAGAAATGCCATGAAGGAGATGACTAGTATTAATTAGTTCAGTCAGCATTTATTGAATACCCCGTGACCCTGCGGTGCTGGGTGCTAAAGATATCATACCCTAACCCACAGGAGAGGAAAGCGACATTAGACTATGCTCTAAAGAAGAAGCTGACATCAGCCATTGGTGCAGCTCACCTCAACTTTGAGCTTTTCTAGAATCTCCTTTTGTTTCTGAAATGTAAGCTCCCAATATCTCTGGAACCATGCTTGTGGATCTCAGGATTGACCCCATGGACTGCAGCCTACCAGGCTCCTCTGTCCATGGGATTTTCCAGGCAAGAGTACTGGAGTGGGTTGCCATTGCCTTCTCCGACTAATTAAAAGAGAGAAGTGCAAATTTATATATAATTTAATACATTCTTTCAGGTTTGGCAAAAAAGGAAAGACTAAACCTTCCTCTTATCTCAATACAGGGAATACACATCCTCAAACTTTACAGAACAAATGTCCCTTGATACCTGACTGTAGAGAACAATTCTTTTTTTCTGGCTGTGCTGGGTCTTCATTGCATCATGCAAATCTTCTCTAATTGCTGCGCGCAGGTTTCTCTTGTTGAAGCAGTCAGGCTCTAGATTGTGCAGGCTCTTAGTTGCCCAGAGGCATGTGGGATCTTAATTCCATGACCAGGGATCGAACCTTTGTGCCCTCCATTGCAGGGCAGATTCTGAACCACTGGACCACCAGGGAAGTCCCCAGAGAACAAATTATTGACACACATATCAGGTTGCTCACTGCATTGACTATTTTTACTCCAAATCTGCACATTTATATAGCATATATCCCATGGATTTCATGAAGCAATGAGAATTCCACACATATTTAAAATATCCAAAATAAATTAGCTTTTTGCTCTGTGACCAAAGCAAGGATTTCGCATTGCTCCCAGCCTGGGTTTCACAGATAACATTGTAGCCAGTGTCCCAAACCACACTGTGGCCATAAAGAAATGTTCCCTGTCACTTTGCACTGAATCTACAAAGCACACATATTTCTGCCTGCCAAGCATTCAAGCCTTTGAAAGGGTCTCCCTGTGTCAGAGCTCTGAATTCTGTGATACCAACGGAATTTCATCACACAAAATGAAGTTATTTGTGGTAAACGATTAGCAAGGGAAAACCACAAGTCCCCTGGAAAAAAAATAGAACAATAAAAAGTTTTAAAACAGTCCTTTGGACATTCCCAGGGTCTCTCTCCCTGTGGACCAATTGACACATTCAGATGTTGGCTGTCCTTCTTGTTTTCAGAAATGCAACCCAATTACCAGGCTCCACACAGCTATATTTTATAGCTGAGATGATTTTCAGCCCATGTTTTCATTGCACAGTATGTGTTCCTCTTTGTTAAACAAAAAGTTCACAGAGAAGAGCTGCAGTGGAGGAAGAAGAAAGGGAAACAGGTATGTGAAAGACCAGACCCAAAAAGCCACATGCAAATTAAGGGAAAAAACAGCAGTCTTTGGACTTTAGCCTCTGCTTTAGGATCTGCTGTCAAATGTGTATTTAAAAAAATATCCCCAATTTGGAACTCATTTTTTGTCTTTGCTGGAAGTGCTGTTCTGCAATAAGTTTTGTTGAACAATAAACCTAATTCAGTTACCAAAGGACAAAAAATGAGCAGTTGATCTATTTTGCTATTTTGCTTTATCCATGACCAAGTCAGATAGACTATGGGAGACCCTTTTCATTGTTAAATGCTCAGTCATTAAAACTATCTAGAGTGTAGGGCAGGAATTAGGCTTCATAGTTAACACAGATGTGGACGAAGCCTCAAACCTGTCTCAAGCCATCGGCTAAGGAGGAAAGTTTGTTCACTGTAACAGATGTGGAGTATTTGGTTTAAGTAACTGAGACATCCACCTCTTGCATGTGATTGTACAAAACCACTCTTCCCTGACTTGTGTCTTATAAATGAACTTTCTTTTCAAAGTTCTGTCTTGGGTAAGTGAGAAATTACACATGAAAGAAAGGAAACCTAACTCAAAGAATGATACAGATTTATCTGTTGTCAAACCTTTGTACTCGGTGGTTTCCAGTGAGGGGAGAGAGGGCTACCACCCTCCAGGAATCATTTGGCAATATCTACAGAAAGTGTTGGTGCCACAGCTGGGGTGAAGGGGGCTGTCGGCCTTTGGTGGGTAGAGACCAGAGATTTGGTTAAAGGTCCTGGAACGTACAGGACAGCACCCCACCCCCACCCACAATAGAGAAGCATCCAGTCCAAAACGTCAATAGCGAGGAGGTTGAATAACCCTGCTTTATACGTCCACGTAAATTAATGACCCAATCCTTCCATAAGTTTAGCTAACAAAGATCAGGCTTCTGTACAGTTTTATCTCATGGAGCAAGGTGCCTCGGGTGGGGAGGAATAAAGAAAAGGGCAGGGGTACCTCAAAGGGAAAGAAGAAAACTAAAAAGAGCAGTTACTGGAGTGAAACAAACCTTTCTTACATTTCACTTGGGCATAAAAGCCAATTACCTACTAGAACCTAATTAATAATCAGCCTTGTTACACCCTCATCTCTCTTCTAAAAGATGACTTGGCTCCACTCCTGCTCCTGCAGGTGTTCAAATTCATTTCTCCATTAATTTCTTCTCTACTCCAGGAAGCAAATTTCCTTCTTTCTCTCTCACCCTCTTGGTTCTTCTTTCTGGACGTTTAGGTCTTAGAATTTAGCTTTTGATATTCCAGACAGAAAACAGGCCTTGTTTATAACAACCTTTGTGTGTTACATCTCAATTTCACATTATCTACCCAAAATTCTATATATTTTGTTTCTGAATACAACACCAGGACAGAAGTATCAGCCAACTTAATAGAGAATTCTCGTGATAGAAGGGTACCGACCCTCTCAGTTCTTTAAAAGTATTGCTACACATATTAAGCTATTAGATCAGCATTTCTCATCACGTTTTCTTAGAAGAGTAGTTCCTTGTATGTTGCCCAGAAAACAAGTCATACAATCAAATAAGATAATAACATCATACTAAAAATGAGTAACTGAGTATGGACTACTATTCTGTACTCTGCTGAATATTTTATATACCTAATATATATATTGTGTCTAATATATACCTATTTTATATATTTTATATACCTAATATATATATTGTGGGGATATATATATATATATATATATTCCCCCCCACACACAACAGCCTGAGCTGGGACTCATTTTCCCATTGTGCAGGGAAGAAACTTGCCCAAGTATTAGGGCTAATGGTGAGCCTGGGATTTCAGTACAAGTCTACCTGTGTTCAGAGTGGTGGTCTTAAATACTGTGATCTACTACTGGGTTAAACAGAGTTAAGCAGAAATTCTTTACTGCAGAATATCTTAGACACTTTAATGCATGTGTGCATGCTAAGTTGCTTCAGTCATGCCTGACTCTGTGACCCTATGGACGGTAGCCCTCTAGGCTTCTCTGTCCATGGGATTCTCCAGGCAAGAATACTGGAGTGAGTTGCCGTGCCCTCCTCCAGGGGATCTTGGCAACCCAGGGATCGGACCTGTCTCTTATGTCTCCTGCATTGGCAGGCAGATTCTTTACCACTGGCACCACCTGGGAAGCCCCTTTAATATGCTACTAAGAATTTATAAGCTTATTTATAAGCTCTAAATTAATTTCCCAAGCTAATTTGTTGCATGCGCCTTTTTCACCATGCAGCATTCTATGTGGTCAGCTCTCCAGAGGACCCCTTCAGAACCAAACCATGTTCTCCGCTGGAGCAAGCTGGTCAGAAAAAGATCTGAAGAGAAGATCACACTATTTAGTTTTTCACTGAGTAACCTGAACCAGTGACCACAGAAATACCACTGAAAAGCTTTGAGAAGCACAAGTGTCATGGGGCTGAGGGGAAAAGATACTGATATATCTTCTGAGAGTAGAGGCTAAAGAGAATCAGACGTTTTTGTAGAGCTGCTTTTAGAATTTAAATCAAGCACAATTTTCTTCCCATAAACCTCATGTTAAGGTCTTTACCAATGAACAGCTGGAGAGGATTAAAGTTGTGTGAATATCTTCTTACATTCAAGAACAAAAGATGTTAAAATAAACTTCCAAGGCAGCTTTGGTGACTTATGAAGTGCCCTGCATTATGAGCAGTTTGGTTGACTGTGAGATTGGTTCATAAAGGCCAAAAATGAAGTGTTACCACTGAACGAGTTTCCACATATCCATAATAACATCTTAGCTTATCTTGCTTTTCAAAACTTTCTTCTCTGATCCTTACTTTTATAGTCAATATTTAAGTGGAATCATAATTCTGGGAAGATTCAGGCTCTGGGAAACAAAGGATAGTCAGGTAAAGAGATATAATAGATTACCTAGGGAAGCCAAGACAGAGACAGCAAAATAAAACCAGATGTGAATTTGATATGATTATATCATCCCCTCCAATAGGAAGAACACTTTCAAATCTACATTTTTTATTTCTCTTGGAATCAGTTGCATCACTGAATTCTTTCAAATAAGTAAAACAGTGAGCAGCTCTTGCCCAGAAAGAAATTACATGAAGCCCACACAGGGCTTTGAATGTTCATTTGCATTTGAATGATGCAAATTATAATTTGGGATAATAAAGTCTATGTGACTGAGCAGGAGAAATTATATGAACAACCAGAATTCCATTCAAGTCCTCTCCTAGTTTTTACCCCAACATGCTAACTTCAATCTACATGTTCCATCAGAGATGTGTTTCTAAAAAACACACAAAATTCTTCCCAGCCCTGCCACATTTGCCTGGCTTAATAGGACCAAACCATTGGTTATTATGGGTTATTTTCATTTAATGTACTCTCAAGGATTCCCCATGAACAATATGTTTCTGAGTCTTCTTTGGTACATCAGATACAGCATTATGGTGCCACAGTAAGAGTGAACCTAGCATATGTTCAGATTCTGATGTAGAATCAGCATAGTGGCAAATCTGTATTATGAAAGACATATCTTTGCTGGAAAACTAATATTAATCATTTGACTATCAGACTACAAACCTCTATAGACATACTTCCTTATTTTCAAATACAAGTAGGATAACAGTGCAAAACAATTTGCCTGATCTTCCCTCAAAATGGTTAATTTATGTAATTTCTAAGCCTGAATGGGCTTCCTTGGTGGCTCAGATGGTAAAGCAGTCTGTCTGTAATGCAGGAGACCAGGGTTCAATCCCTGGGTCGGGAAGATACCCTGGAGAAGGAAATGGCACCCCACTCCAGTACTCTTGCCTGGAAAATCCCATGGACGGAGGAGCCTGGTAAGCTACAGTCCATGGGGTCACAGAGTTGTACACAACTGAGCGACTTCACTTTCACTTGAAGACTGAATATTATACAAAGGGGCTTCCCAGGTAGCGCTAGTGATAAAGAACCCGCCAGCCAAAGCAGGTAGACGTAAGAGACGTGGGTTCGATCCCTGCGTCAGGAAGATTCCCTGGAGGAGGGCATGGCAACCCACTCCAGTATTCTTGCCTGGAAAATCCCATGGACAGAGGACCCTGGCAGGCTACAGTCACACAGAGTTAGACATGACTAAAGTGACTTAGCACACATGCAAAGGGACTAAGATATGATTTGGGGAGAACATGAAGGAGAAATGCAATTTCTTTTCACTGTGTATGTGTGTGTTTGCTTTGTCACTATAGCATTATACTGTCCCCTTAAAACTGAGCTTAAATTTTGCAAAACACCTTCTTAACAAAAAAAAAAGTATGACTTTTTCACATGAAGGGTTAAGCCCCAGAACTAAATTACATTATTTTTACCAAGACCCTACTGACTATTTATAGCCAATCAGGAAAACAGTGTCATGATTTCATTATAGTTACCCAGTATATCACCAGAAAGCATTGCTCACATAATGTGTCTTCATAAGAACAAGTTATAAATAAACTACAAACAACAACAGATCTTTTTTTTTTTTGAAGTATGACTTTTTAAAGATTTTTTATTGACTCAGACTTCAGAGAATCTTAGAAGTCATCAAGTGTCCCCACCCGGCCCCCTCTAATCAGGACTTACTTCTTCATTGATGGGCAGTAGGCTCTTTAATGGGGAGGCAGCTAAAGATGCTTTGAGGTAGTTCCATTCCATGTTGCACGTTTCTATTCTTTGAAAGTCCTTGCATTAACATAAACAGAACTGACTTCCATAAGTTCCTCAGTGCCCTCAGGAGGAGCAACATAGGCTAAATCTAGTCCCTCTTTAAAAAACTAAAAGCCACACCAGTCCACCCTTGAAAGGACGTGCTCTCCCTAACATCAATTATGGCCATTCATTCAAGCATCCTTAGCGTGATGGTAAGGAGACTCAAGCATCTTTGCCTCCCTTCTTTGACACTCCTTCACAGCCTCCTCTTCTCTACCTGCCCTTGTATGTTTCAGTTTTCTCGTTTTCCTTCCCTTTGTCTTATCAAACCCCACACTCCCCTCCCAACTGTCACATGGATAAAGACCACCGATTCTGAATCTCCAGTACAGACTTCTCTTTTGAGCTCAACTCCTAGCTGAACCACATTCCAGTACCAAGGGCAGCTCAATCTCAGAACGTCACAGCAGCATCCTTCCTCTACATTCCCTATCTCCATCAATGCTCTTTATTAATGCCATCACCCAAGGAAGCATTTTGAGTCATAATAAATCCTCTTTTCCCCTCAATAAATTTCTCTTCTAATAAATCTACTTCCTAGAATATCCTTGAATTCTGTTCCCTCTTCTCCGTACCACTCCTGCTGCTAAGTCACTTCAGTTGTGTCCTACTCTGTGTGACCCCATAGATGGCAGCCCACCAGCCTCCCCCGTCCCTGGGATTCTCAAGGCAAGAACACTGGAGTGGGTTGCCATTTCCTTCTCCAATGCATGAAAGTGAAGTCACTCAGTCGTGTCCGACTCTTAGCAACCCCATGGACTGCAGCCTACCAGGCTCCTCCATCCATGGGATTTTCCAGGCAAGAGTACTGGAGTGGGCCTTCTCCCTACTATGCATCAATCTGGTCTCCCTGCTTCCAGTTTCACCTTATTTCCCTCACTGCAGCCAGAGTTATCTTCCCAAAACACAGCATGTTCCTGTCACATCCGTTCTAATCACAATGAAAGAAACTGTATCTAACAAAACTGCCTTTCATGCAAAAGCTTACCCTTAACTGGCCGGGGAACAAAAAATATGCAAATAAATCATATTCTTTTTTTAGAGGAAGTTTGAGTTAAACAAAAGAAACAGTTGACAGAAAGGAAGAACTGCAGCTTTAAAAAGCATTTCCACTCAGCTCATCAGTTCTCCGCTGTTAGCTGACAATAAACATATGAGAGGAAACTACAGTATAAGACAAAGATTTAAGAGCCCATAATAATACCTATGTATGTTTAAATAAGACATTTTCCAGACCCTCATACCTGGGTAAAATAAAAGGACACGTTCTGAGAGTCTTTCAGATTTTAAGAAGTTAATCTTCCCTCTCCCCCATCGTTAATAACTCCACAGGACTTTCACGCCTTTCTACACACACTGATTATAGGGGGTTCCTGATAGAGCGCTCTAGGAGGAATAAATGCACTGGTGAGAAGGGTTTGAAAGGATTGTGATTCAGTGGCAGAAACAGAAAACTTTATTACATTTTTTTTATGAGGTAGGTTAGCTTCTATATCATACGAATTGTCTGTCACAAACAGCATCATGCTAGAGATAAAACTGGATTCTGTTAGTCTTCAGTCACTTTTATGAAACCAAGCAGACTGGTTTAATTATATATTTTTGGGATCCTAAAACTGACTCTCCCATTCTTGGCTCTTACAATTTTCAATAAATACACACCAAGAGTCCCAACCTTAGAGTTTCTTGATGCCTTCCAAACAAAATATTTCAGGTTTGTTCATTTGTCTAAATTTATTTAGAAAATATAAATATAAAGGATGATGATGGAATAGACCCAGATGAGTGCATGCATGCTCAATCGCTCAATTGTGTCCGATTCTTTGCCACCCCATGGACTATAGCCCACCAGACTCCTCTCTCTATGGGATTCTCCAGGCAAGAATACTGGAGTGGGTTGCCATGCTCTTCTCCAGGGGATCTTCCCAACCCAAGGACTGAACCTGTATCTCCTGCATTCCTGCATCACAGGCAGATTCTTTCCACTGAGCCATAAGTACAATGTCTTAAACTTTCAAATTTACTTACTTCTTTTTGAAAACATCCATAGTACAGTCTCATTGACAGTGGAGTAAAATAAAAGAAAAAGGTTTTTTACTATTGTTTTTCTTTGTTGAAATGTAGTTGATTTACAACATTTTGTTAGTTTCATTCATTATTGTTATTTGACCTTGAAGAGTAACGAACTCTGAAAAATGAATAAATAAAACAGTAAATCATTAACAATAAATAATTCCAGTTAGGTCCCAGGCCTGAAGTCTGAATTTTCTCAGCTCAAAAGAACTGACATATACTCTAGAAACAAAACTGATTTTCTTGCATGTTTATAAGTGTTTATGTCAGTGTGAAGCTATGTGTTTTCTTCTTCACTCCCTTCAAAAACAGAAGTATTTTCATTTAGATTTCATTTTCCATTTCCTCCCATGCTTTGGAATCTTATTACGATGCTGGTGCAAATCTGCAAAGCCACAATCAGGTGTTGCCAGCAGCTTCTGCATAAGTTTATTTTTACTTGGTGTGGGTTTGAAAAAAACTTTTTTTAAAATGGCTCCATTGATAAACATTATCTGAATTGAACTTTCACAGTGATGTGGAAAATCAAGCAGAACACACATTTTGGTGGTCATATCACAAGGCTTTCACCCTCCCCAAAGATTTGTGAGGATGGATATGTTCATGGTCAAGTCACTGTCCTGTTTGCCTACTCAAATCAGATGATTTGGGGTCACAATTATATAGAAAAATGAGATTTTATTCTGTTTCCTAGAAGGAAAAATAATTGTAATAGTTTTTGCTGTACCTTTTGCTATGGTTTTTTAATCCTCTCCCCAAACTAACAGATCATTTCAGATGCAACAGACAACTTAAAAAAATAATGGAATGGGAAAGAAGGAGAAAGATCCTGAAACATAATGTTTAAACAACAACAATCCCATATCTAAATGCAACCAAAAAAAATGAGGACAATATCTCTCTACGGTGGACAAAAATAAATGAAACCTGTGAGTGTAAAACAAGATCAGTTTGAGAAGATGTCATAGATGATTAACCTTGGAAATGCTAATAAGTTAGGGAGAAAATGATAAGGAAAATAGATTGCATTTCTCCATGCTGAACCAAAAAGATAACAATACATCATTAGCCAAAAATTTTGCTTGTGTTGCCATATATGAAAATCTATATCGATTTTGCCGTATTTTTAAAAATGCATGTAGAAAAGGAACAATTTCAACCCCTCAAAACAGCACCAGTTGCAGATATTTTATTTAACTTTAACCTTTTATCCGGACCCATAACTCATTGATTAAGAATTCATCTCTATATTTCAGCTCTTGGTTTAAGGCCCCTCATACCACATATGTCAATCCAGGACTATCTGGAGCATTAACTTAAAATGTCAAAAGTGTAATTTTTCTTTACAGCAGAAGTAGAATTATAAAAATTAGATCTTTCAATTACAGATGACATTTACCACTCTAATCAAGGTTAGCCTTATATGTAGGTGGGGTCAGAGGTTGAATGAGAATGATTCTCTATGCCAAAATAACTCTACCACAGGTCTGTCAAGGAGATTTTACTTCTACTTTTAGTAAATACTCCTATTATCTTGGGCTTCCCAGATGGCGCTAGTGGTAAAGAAGCGGCCTGCCAATGCAGGAGACTTAAGAGATGCAGGTTCCATCCCTGGGTTGGGAAGATGCCCTAGATGAAGCCATGGCAACCTACTCCAGTATTCTTTCCTGGAGAATCCCATCGACAGAGGAGCCTGGTGGGCTACAGTCCGTGGGGTCGCAAAGAGTCGAACACAACTGAAGCTGCTTAGCTTTCACAGGCACCAATTTTCTTGGATCTGAGCCATGACAACCATAACCATAACTATATTTTATCGTGGATTTCCTATGAGCCAAATACTGCATTCAGCTCTTAATAACTAACATAAAGGAGTCCTTAAGTATGGATACTAAAGTCAGGCTCCATATATTTGAAACCTAGATTTTGGGAAAATTAGCTAACCTAACTGAACTTCTGTTTTCTCAAGTGTAAAATGGGT
The DNA here is from genome assembly GCF_029407905.1 of Bubalus kerabau. Classification (NCBI taxonomy): domain Eukaryota; kingdom Metazoa; phylum Chordata; class Mammalia; order Artiodactyla; family Bovidae; genus Bubalus; species Bubalus kerabau. Next base: position 52,397,723 of record NC_073635.1, read on the forward strand.
ATCAGTTCCATTCAGTTGCTCAGTCATGACTCTTTATGACCCCATGGACTGCAGCATGCCAGGCTTCCCTGTCCATCACCAAATCCTGGAGCTACTCAGACTCATGTCCATCGAGTCAGTGATGCCATCCAACTACCTCATCCTCTGTCGTCCCCTTCTCCTCCCACCTTCAATCTTTCCCAACATAAGGGTCTTTTCTAGTGAGTCAGTTCTTCACATCAGGTAGCCAAAGTATTGGAGTTTCAGCTTCAGCATCAGTCCTTCCAATGAATATTCAGGACTGATTTCCTTTCGGACTGGTTGGATCTCCTTACAGTCCAAGGGACTCTAAAGAGTCTTCTCCAACACCACATTTCAAAAGCATCAGTTCTTTGGCGCTCAGCTTTCTTTATACTCCAACTCTCACATCCATACATGACTACTGGAAAAACCATAGCTTTGACTAGACAGACCTTTGTTGGCAGAGTAATGTCTCTGCTTTTTAATATGCTGTCTAGGTTGGTCATAGCTTTCCTTCCAAGGAGCAAGCATCTTCCAATTTCATGGCTGCAGTCACCATCAGCAGTGATTTTGGAGTCCCCAGAAAATCCATGGTTTCCCCATCTATTTGCCATGAAGTGATGGGACCAGATGCCATGATCTTCGTTTTCTGAATGTTGAGTTTTAAGACAACTTTTTCATTCTCCTCTTTCACTTTCATCAAGAGGCTCTTTAGTTCTTCTCCCCTTTCTGCCATAAGGGTGGTGTCATCTGCATATCTGAGGTTACCAATATTTCTCCCAGCAATCTTGATTCCAGCTTGTGCTTCATCCAGCCCAGTATTTCTCATGATTTACTTTGCATATAAGTTAAATAAGCAGAGTGACAATACGCAGCCTTCACATACTCCTTTCCCAATTTGGAACCAGTCTGTTGTTAGGTATAATAACATCTAAATCTTAAAGTGGCTGTGAAAATGATGAGAAAGATGAGAATAGAAAAATTAAGCGATTTTCCTAAGATCACACACAGCTAAGTAGATGAAACAAGTTTTGATCTAATTCTTGTAATTCCAAATTCCTGCAACTTTCCACAATATCACACCACCTCTCAGGGTGCCCAGGATGACATGCAGAGAGAAGGCACCAGAGAAGAGCAAGACACAAACAAAGGCAGTGTTTCTATTCTTTGAAGAAGACATGGACCTTTGGGGGTCCTGGGATAACCAAAAGAAGATGGGTTCTGTTTGATTCTCAGAATTATGGGAAATCATATTTGTGACACATTCAGCTGGACATCATGGAAACTTACAAAGAGTTTCTAATCAACAGTGCTCGACATACCATAGAACTTAAAAAAAAAAAAAAAGGAAGGAAAGAAAACCAAAAAACAACATAGTGAAAAAACTGAGTCAGTTAATGAACTCTAAGAACCGTATGAGGCTTCCCTGGTGGCTCAGTGGTAAAGAATCCACCTGCCAATGCAAAAGATATGGGTTCAATCCCTGGGTCAGAAAGACTCCCCTGGAGAAAGAAATGGCAACCTGCTCCAGCTCCAGCTTCTTGCCTGGAAAGTCTCATGGAAAGGATGAACCTGGTGGATTACCATCCATAGGATTGCAAAGAGTTGGACACGACTGAGTGACTAAGCAACAAAGAACTGTATACTGTATAAGAAAAGCTCTTCCACCAGTTAATACAGTTTACAGTCCACTCCTAGCTTCAGCCTCCTTCAAACACCTCAAATACTTACATTTTATAACAAAAGATGAAGGTTCACTTCAGGAAAGTTGGGATAAGTGATGTTGCCCCTTGGTTATAAGCTCAACCAGGGCAGGAAGACCAGCAGCTTTAATGACCACTTTGTAACACTAGCTGGTGCATGCTGAGTTAACTCAATAAGTCTTTCTTGAATTGAATTCAGTCCAATTGCTACTATGACCTTCATCCATAATGCAAAGATACATGACCCTCCTGTTTTCTCCTGAGCTCTTAATTAACATCTAGCAATATTCCATTTGACATGCATTTGGATCCCACCCACATTAAGCATCTGCAAGGCAAAGTCCCAAAGTCACACAGATCAGACATATCAGCTCAAGAAAAATGGAAACAGTTGCATCAAAAGGAATTTTTGTGCCTTATTTTAAATGGTTAAATATATAAGATAATTTAATATATAAGATAATTCATGTTGATAGAGGGATTCAATATTATGTGATACTGACCTGGATTTAATGTAAAACATTTTTCTTTCTTCATGGAATCCAGAAAATCTCATGGTGGTTTTCTTTGTGAGATATTACAGTCATCTAAAGAACATGTGGTCCAAAAGAGCAGGTGGGAGGTACAATCTTGTAAGATGGAGTCTCAAAGCCACATGTCATCACTCTGAATCTTTGGTGTCGCCCTGCAGGCTACCTCTCACAGCTTTCCTCCATAAAGCCAAGTTTTTGAAGCTGAAATAACATTGTTCATAAGACTATATAAATACAACTACTTTTCTGTAAATCTATTTGGAAATGTATGTCAAAATGTTAAAATACGTCCATCCTTTGACTGAATATTTCCTCTTCTTGAAATCTATTGGCAAAACCAATACAATATTGTAAAGTTTAAAAATAAAATAAAATTTAAAAAAAAATTAGTACTGTAAAAAAAAGAAAAGAAAAAAAGAAAAAAAAAAGAAATAATCAAAAATGCAAAGAAAAGTTTGTATTAAAAGAAAAAAAAGTTTGTCTTTTATAAATAAAAGATTCAGAATAACAAAATGGTCAATTAAATTCAGGTGCATTCATTGATACTAAGACTCACCTTTCTCCATTTTAACATCTTTGAAATTGGAATATGTTTTATAGTAGCTGGCATCTTATTATCCCCATCAGCCATGCAATAGCCACTAAGTAGCTGTCATTGGCAGGCAAGCATTAACTTGGTCACAGATGTTCATCTTGTCATTACTTCTGTTGAATGATGGACATTACACATGTTGCTTTCACTGCCATTTAAAAGTAACACAGTGATTCAGTATGGAGATGAAAAGTTATTGTATAACCATGTAAACAGAACTGCAGCAGGTAAATTTTATATTGGTGAAGCAAATATTCATCATAGGAGAAATGGTTACTATTCCATATTTTGTTCCAAAGGAAAAAAAAAATCATGCGTTTTATGGAACCTAAATAGATGAAACGGCGCTACATTTTGTCTTCTGAGGAATATGCAAAGGAAGCATCTCCTACATGCCAAGTAGTGCAACTCTTAGGCAAAAGAATTGCCAGATGCTTAGAAGAGATGAAAGAAATGTCAAAGCATCAAAAGGCTAGTGTAAGTAACAAATGTGCTTCAGGAGATCATGAAGGCTTTGTGTCATAGCTTAATTGAAAACATCTTTTTCCTTTCATAGTAGTGTGTAAAATAATGTGTTCTATAGTCAACAGCATCTTAAAATCATTTAAAATAAAGACTTCCTAGAGACAAAAAAACTCTGGGCTTAAATAAAAATATAAAAAAAGAATAAAAAATTGCAAGCTCACAACTATGTAAGATAACTTTTAAATAGTGTGGAAAAGTGAAAACAAATATGTCAAAATGTGTAAAAATCTGTAAAGTGAGACTATGATTAATCTTTTCTTCTTCCTTTTTATGTTTCCAAATTGGTTTTTTTAACTTATTTTTTTGTGTAATAGGGTATATTTTGTTTCTAATAATAAAAGATAAAATTAGAGATTTTCTTTTTTATTAAAATATGATTTACAATGTTGTGCTAATTACTGCTATATTGCAAAGCAATTCAGTTATATATATGTGTACATTCTTATTTTAACAAGAGTGTGTTTTTTAATTAGCTAAAAATAATATTTAGAATATTAAAAACAAGGGTGGAAATTTACCCTCATGCACTCATCACTCCCTTTATATCCATTATTGTATGTGTCTAAGCCTGTTTTGAATCTGCTCATATTTTATATCCTTATTCTTCTGCGAGGATAGTTCTATAGATTCTATGAGATACAGTCAATAGATTCACAAGCTTCCACTTCTGTCTCCTGCCTGGTGTTCTTAAATCCAGCCCATGCATGTCAACCCAATCTATATTCTTCACACTTTCATTATGTTCAATCGAACTTTCTTGGTCTTTGCTATCCCAACCACAAAAGCTAACTTACTACATTTTTTCTGACTATTAATGCTGTCTCTGATAAAGGACCTTTCCAACTCATCTTTCTTAGTACTTATAATTATTCCGAGTTCACTATCCAAGGCTACTCTGAGATCAGGTGAGTTTATTTCCAAGTTATTTATCCAGTTGTGGTATCGTTCGATTTCTTTTCTGTATGAAAGAAAACTAAAAGGAACAAAAGAGGAAACACATCTTTTCCCAGATATATTATTGATCAAAGGGCCTTCTAGCTGGTATAGTTTGCAGCCATGGGCTTTTGGATGGTAACCTTAATGTCATTCACTAGAATTTCTGAGGTCACTGAGAAGATGAATCAGGAGAGCATAAGGTGAAGGTGGAACAGAGATAAGACAACACAGAGCCTGAAATAAACCTCAGAACCAGGGGACCCTGAACAAGCTGGATTCATGCTGGGGAATTATGTATCCCCAGGCCCAGATCTTTCTCAGTTTCATTGTATTTACAAAATCTGTCCATTCTCTGGTCTCTCTCATTCTTCTACAGTTGAAAGAAATTGTGCCCAACTGCCACAGGCAGCCTTGGAGTGCAAGCAGGAAGTAGGATGAACCCCAACATCATATGTTGGGGCTCTTCATCAGTCAGTGCTGAGATAAGACTTCCTCCCAAGCAGCATCTCTATTTGTCCCTGCAGTTACCAAGACTGCATCCTTTGTGCCTCAAGCACATGTGTACTTCCATCACTCATGGTCTGAGGGTGGCCCTCTTGAACATATGGCAAGACTATCAGAGCAACCAGTTCCACAAAGGAAGGCCCCCAAACTAAGCTCTCCACTGGCACCATCAATCAGCCAAGTCCTAAAAGGAAGCTCTGTTTTCACTTCAGTCCCCCAACAAGTCTATGTATTTGATGGTAAAATTTAAAAATCATCAGTGCATTTAACCTGTAGCCCATAAGCATGTTAACTCCCTATTTGTGCTTCATCCCACGCCAAACTGGGCTTCCTTGATGGTTCAGTGGTAAAGAATCCATCTGCAATGCAGGAGAGCCAGGTTCGATCCCTAGGTCTTGAAGATCTCTTGGAGAAGGGAATGGCTATCCACTCCAATATTCTTGCCTGGAGAATTCCATGGACAGAGGAGCTTGTCAGGCTACAGTCTATGGGTCAGATACGACTGAGCAAATAACACACACTCACACACAACCCCCAACTAGTTAAAATAATAAATAAATAAAATCTGATTTGATGCTACTCACCCACAACTTATAATAAGTATCTGAGATGTTCTGCGATTGAAGTTCAAGACTTGCTTTGGCTGGAGTTGGACTCTCCCTGGAGATTTGGACAGGAGGCTTGGCGGGAAGCGACAGGATGCAGAGATGCCATGGCAATCTAGAGCTTACCTCATGTCAGAGACACGACACATGGGGTCAGCGTGGGGAGGGGAATATCCATCCAGAGCAGAAATCTGAAGGAGGTGGGAGAGAGGTCTGCCACAACTGCCTTGTGACCATCACATGAAGACTTAGACTCTGTCAAGTTGAAGCTGCCAAAAATTGTAAAATAAGGATACGTCTCATTGCTCTGTCATGTATGAGATGTTCATTAGCATTTCATGCAGGCAGGCAGAAAATTGCTGGGGAAGGAAGAAATCACATCCCAAGCTCATCCCCCAATCTAAGCGCTGCAAATTTGGCATTTCTGCACAGGAGGAAACGGTACCCTGCTGGCAACAGGTTCTTCATCAACCCAACCCGCAGTGAAAACACAAAGCAAGAAAAAGACACTGCATCTTGATTGCTCTCAGTACCTTGTGAGTACCCATCAGTCTTAGGAAGAGTTCCTCGAATCGTTACAGAAACTCTCTGCTCACCTGAAGTACTGTGCTCCCTACCTGAATTCTGTTTAATTCATTAGAATTATTAATAGAAATCTGGAGAAAAAGGGGAAGAGGGAAGGAAAAGCATTATTGTATCCAGAGCACTAGAGCGAGGCTGGATATCATCCCTGTCCCAGCCTTGTTCTCCCAGGACTTTTCAGTAGAGAAGCTCTCTCTTGAATCATGTAGGACTCCACAGCCCCAAATGATAAACCAGCCTCAATGCCAGATTTGACTTTCATCGCTCAGGTTATGGGGGTCCTTCCTACTCTGCAGGTTCCGAATTGTCCATGGCAACAGGGAATACACACAAAGCAAAGGAAGGCAAGCCCTTCAAACACTTTGTCTCATCTTTCAACACCTTTTAGCAGAACTGATTGACATGGAACAAAACAGACTGTTTGAAATTGTACCCATTCCTCTTTTAATTGCCCTCCTTTTGATGGGAGAGTGACAAGCAGAGATGTAGTCTAAAGGCTGATTGTCCAAGGGGTGACCAAGTGGGCTGGATAATCGGTACCTTTTGCATCTGAGTCACTTCCCAGGTGGCGCTAGTGATAAAGAACTCACCTGCCAATGCAGGCAGACATAAGAGAGGAAAGTTCGATCCAGAGGTCAGGAAGATCCCCTGGAGGAGGATCCAGGAGAGGAAGACCCTCTGGCAACCCATTCCAGTATTCTTGCCTGGAGAATCCCATGACAGAGGAACCTGGCAAGCTACAGTCCATGGGGTCGCAAAGAATCAGATACAGCTGAGCGAGTTAGCATGTAGGCACACACACTTCCAAGATGAGGACTTTATCTTGTGGGAACCTGGGCTGACCAGTCTGTGGCCTAAATGGTGCTTAGCATTACAAATGGATGCTGAAGAGGAGGACAAAATAAGAAGCTATTACATTCTCTTAAGTGTGTGTCTTTGAATTGACTGTCACCTGCCACTAAACACCCTCAGGTTGCTGCTTGGAAGGGACTGACAGCTCTCAGCTGCTGCCATCACCAATCCTTCCATGCTGACACCCCAGATCAGATCATAGCACCAAACCCTAGCATGCCTTTCTTTTTATTCTATACCAGGATTTATGCCACATCATCCTGTTCTAATGGTTCTTCAAGTAACAAAAACCAAAAGGAACAACCAGAGAATATTCTTTAGCCATTTAAAAACCATAGCGTTGCAGAACATGCAATGATATGGGAAAGTGCTCATCATGTAGTATGCAATGAAAACACCCAGAGAGAAAATTATGCATGCAATATGATCTAATTGGATTATACATATGTATGTGTGTGTGATTCCAAAATACTAATCATGAACATTTCTTGACAAAGTGGTTAAGAGTAATTTTGATTTTTTTCTTTATACTTTCAAAAGTGTACTAAATTGAGCATGTATTATTAATTTTTTAAATCTGGCTGTGCCTGGTCTTAGCTGCAGCATGCAGGATCTTTAGTTGTGGCATGCAGGCTTTTAGCTGTGGCATTCGAGATCTAGTTCCCTGACTAGGGATCAAACCTGGGTCCCCTGCATTGGGAGCATGGAGTGTTAGCCACTGGACCACCAGGGAAGTCCTGAACATGTATCATTTTTATAAGCAGAAAAAAAAATAATCTTTTCAAACTGCTACACAGAGGTAAGATAGTCCTCAGTTTAAACCAGCACGTTACTGTTTATTTACGCCACATTCTACGCCACTAATTTCATTTCCTATTCTCTGGATTTCCCAAGGCCCATATGGTTCAACTTTGTTTCTGGCGTCCGGGATGCAAATGAAGCAAGCAGGCTGACTTTTGGGTGACTTCTCAGTTCACCATGTGTCAGGAAGCAGAAGGAGCCAGAAGAACTGGCTCTGAGTCCCCATCCTGCCCCCCAAATGCAATCAGAGACCTTGGAAATCCCTGAGCATCTGGGCCAAACTCTCCCCACGTATGAACTGAAAGGTTGGGCCCTCGCTTGAAATGTCTGCTTTCCATGAGCTGCTAGATCCAATTGCAGCAGAAAGTTCTAATTGCCATGAACGTGAGGGTGCTGCAAAGTTCCTTCACAGAGTGATTTTCATTCAACCGGAAGTGGTGAAAGCCAAGTCATCAATATGCAGGAGATCAAACATGCTGTTTTATATCAGAACAAACCTCTTAGGCAAAATATTCAATGCAGATGTAAATACAGTCCAAGTATCTACAGTATTGAAATAGGCAAGGTGGTCTTTGAGAAACCTAGATCATGTAGTATAGCAAACATAAATAAGGAGTTAGCTTTATATCCAATATTTAACTTTGGGCTTCCCTGGTGGCTCAGACAGTAAAGAATTTGCCTGCAATGCAGACCTGGGTTCGATCCCTGGGTTGGGAAGATCCCCTGGAGAAAGAAAGAAATGGCTATCCAATCCTGTATTCTTACCTGGAAAATTCCATGGACAGAGGGGCCTGGTGGGCTACAGTCCACAGGGTCACAAAGAGTAGCACACAACTGAGTGACTAATATTTTCACTAAGTTTAATCATCTGAATTCACTTGAATCATCGGGTGACTCAGGTACAAATATGTGGAATGATTACAATGACCTGATCTGAACAAGTATCCGGAAAAAATATAACCCTTCCCTTGAATGGAATTATTGACATTGTAAATTCTGAAAATTATACAAGCAATACATAAAATCACTGCAAAATAAAATTCATACCATGCAAATGTCCACAGAGTGAAAAATGGAAATTCTCCTTGAAGTCTCACTCTCTGCCCACCCACTCCTCTATCCACAGATAACCTGTTTTAGATCCTTTCCATTTTAAACGTACATATCTCTACATGGTTCCTATCACTCGCTCCCAAAATTCCACAAGAATATCTATAAATATTTCAAATCTTTGTCCCATCAAATGTAACCAAAAACGACAATTTTTTTTTTTTACTAAAATGAGATCACTGTTTTTCAAAGAAATGTTCATTATTTGTAGCCTCTACAATTGATGCTGACCATTATTTTCTCTTTGCTCATTTTGTTATCTTTAAATAATAAGTAAATAAACATGAATATTAGAGGAGAAAAATGTTACTGGGACAGCAAGAACAGTACAAAAGTCCCTGCCTGTGCAGTTTTTGGTCTCCCAGACACAAGCATATGCCAACCTTTATCAGCTCAGACTCAACTGAGCTCAACAGATACCCCAGGTCAGCTCCCATGTGAAAACACATCCTGCCTGTGGGCACTGCCAGGGAATAGCATCACAACTCTTCCTTCTCTGCAAAACCTGGACAGAGCTTCGGGTCCAAGAGGAAGGATCAGATGATTTTGCAGGCGCTAGAAGTTCAGAAACGGCACTTAGAGACCAGTCCCTGAGGTTTCATTATTTAAATGCTGACATGGACAATTGACTACTGGCAAAACCAATTCTGTGCAAAGATCACTTAAGTATAGAGCTCACCTAAGAGGAGAAAAAAACAAGCAGTGGTCTCCAGCCTCCAGGTCATGAACTGATACCTCCCGTCAGATGACCGAGGGCATTAGATTAAATGTAATGTGCTAGGATCATCCAGAAACCATCCCCCTTCCCCTCGTCCATGGAAAACTTGTCTCCCCCGGTGTCAAAAAGCTTGGGTACCACTGGTTTAAGGAGTTAAATATAATTAACCGGACAGCTCAGGCCCCCAAAACTGTTACACTGGGCTCACAGAGGGGAAATGATGCTTTTTGTTAAAGTAGAGGAAATACACTCTATCTGCTAATAAAAATGATCACTTATTGAGTATTTCCTGTTCTAAGCATCTTATGTAAGTTAAACAATTTAGTTTCACAACAAACCCAGACAAAGGTGCTATATTAAAGATGAGCAAACGGAAGAACTCAGAGTTGGTCAGCTTCATCTTGAGAGGATCTGGGCTCTCCCTCCTAGTGGCAAAATGGCTGCAGCAGTGTCAGCCTTTACATCTCGATCACCACACTATTCAGAGGAAAAGAAACTCTCTTCTGGAATCCACATTCTCATTGGCCTGATTGTGTCATGTGCTCATTTTGTTATGGACAGGGAGACTGAGATGTGCAGATTAGAACAAGCCAATCAGAGCCATCGGGTTATATACTAGGAGGTATAAGTAGGATCAATGTCACCTAAATTTCCAGGGGGATAATGGATGCTGGACAGGTGAACACCAAATGTGTACTACAGTATTCACGAGCCAGAAAAGAAAAATTTTCCTGCAGTGTAACTATAATCATAGTTTAGCTTGAAACTCTTAATTCCTATTGGTATTATTTGTTCTAGAACAATATTTTCTCCATGAAGTCACTTTGAAATATACATATATATATATATATATTTCATTCTATCTCCTCTTCCCCAGAATTGATATTTCCTAAGGACAATAGGTTTGCCATACATAGTGAGCACTCTTAGGCATATATGTGATCATTACTTTTAATAGGAAATATGATAGTGGAGAACTAGGACTATCATATACTCTTTGATTAGAGGAAAATCAAGATTTCAAATCAGAAGCTTCTTCCTACCTAGTTATCTTATGTACGTGTTATTTTACCCCTAAGTTATGGATTTAGTGCTTTGCTTCAGTTCAGTTCAGTTTAGTTGCTCAGTTGTGACTCTTTGCGACCCCATGGACTGCAGCACACCAGGCCTCCCTGTCCATCACCAACTCCCGGAGCCTACTCAAACTCCTGTTCATTGAGCCAGTGATGCCATCCAACCACCTCATCCTCTGTCATCCCGTTGTCCTTCTGCCTTCAATCTTTCCCAGCATCAGGGTCTTTTCAAACGAGTCAGCTCTTCACATCAAGTGGCCAAAGTGTTGGAGTTTCAGCTTCAAAGTCAGTCCTTTCAATGACTATTCAGGACTGATTTCCTTTAGGATTGACTGATGGGACCTCCTTGCAGTCCAAGGGACTCTCAAGAGTCTTATCCAACACCATAGTTCAAAAGCATCAATTCTTTGATGCTCAGCTTTCTTTTTTTTTTTAATTTTATTTTATTTTTAAACTTTACATAACTGTATTAGATTTGCCAAATATCAAAATGAATCCGCCACAGGTATACATGTGTTCCCCATCCTGAACCCTCCTCCCTCCTCCCTCCTCAGCTTTCTTTATAGTCCAACTCTTAAACCCATACATGACTACTGGAAAAACCATAGCCTTGACTAGACGGACCTTTGTTAACAAAGTAATGTCTCTGCTTTTTAATGTGCTGTCTAGGTTGGTCATAACTTTTCTCCCAAGGAGTAAGTGTCTTTTAATTTCTTGGCTGCAGTCACCATCTGCAATGATTTTGGAGCTTAAAAAAAATAAAGTCTGCCACTATTTCCACTGTTTCTCCATCTATTTGCCATGAAGTGATGGGACCAGATGCCATGGTCTTAATTTTCTGAATGTTGAGTTTTACGCCAACTTTTTCACTCTCCTCTTTCACTTTCATCAAGAGGCTCTTTAGTTCTTCTTCCCTTTCTGCCATAAGGGTGGTGTCATCTGAGTATCTGAGGTTATTGATATTTCTCCCAGCAATCTTGATTCCAGCTTACACACAAGCAAAGCACACAAGTGAAATCAGAACTGTAGGAGTCCTTATGAAGTGCTCAGAATTATTCCTCTGCTTTTATTCTAAACAGATAATTAGCTATCCAATTTAAAAGATATTCTCAAATGGAGATGCCACAGCATTCTTTGGGAACACACTTTAAAGTTTAATGACCTTCCCTATCAGTGTGATGCTTACATTGAAACTAATGTTTAATTCAAGTTAATCCCACAAATATTTGTTAAATGTGACCATCTTGATCATGCCTATGTCTCAATAGAAAACATCCTCTATGTAGCCTTCATAAACTAGAAGACCACAGTTATACATAAGTTAATCAACACATATGTATTTGAGCATCTGTGCTAGGAATGGAGGCTTGCAAACAAGTATAAACATTATTCTCAACCTTACCTCTCCTGGATACATGGCTGAAATCCATTTTCCTGGTTCTTCATCGTTTCCATGGCTTTCCTCTGGACCTTCTGCTAGTTTTCCACAGCTATGATAAATGGATGTCTCACAATTGCCTCCACAAATAGAAACAGCCAAATGGATTCTAGAGAAAAAAAAAAGTAGCTTATTTTGGGAAGCAGAATCCCAACCACAACACTTGCATTAGGTTGTGCTTGCACTGGAAAAGAAAAACAAATATGAAATGGAAAATGTGAACATAATAGATATCACCTAATAATCCAGGGAGAAACACCTCATGTAATGGTTACTAGGGATGACTAATCCAATAAATCCCTTGGCTAACACGAGCTGTCCATAACTGAAACAGACTAGCAAACATTCCCAGTCCAACAACATACATACCCGCTGCTAAGAAGGACTAATTCTATCAGAGCCCAAGCAATTCCAAAGTTCATTCAGTTGTGCTCCTAAAGAAGTTTCAGAAACATTGTAGACCTCTCCATTGTGATTTAAAGCTGCAGAAAAGGCATATTAAGGGATGATTGAGGTCATCTTGTTTAATGCAAGAACCCCTCTATACCCGTGGTTATCCATCAGCCCAGAAACGGGAAACTGAGCATGGCTGTTCCAATGACAAATATTGGAAAGCCATTCTTCACACTAAGTCAAAGTCCTTACGACCCTCCACTCTGCCATTCTCACCAAAATATGTCTAAGTCTTCTCCCAATGACAAGCCTTTAAACAGGAAGTCAGCTATCATATTCCCTTCTTAGTCATATTTCCTCTGTCTTCTTCATAGAACATCCTATAGCTTGCATAAATTTTGCATCATCTTTCTCCTTGTCACTTTGGTTGAGCAAGTTAAGTGACATAAAATCTAGAAATTCTGAAAAGTGTAGCTGCTTCATTTTCTATCATATTGCTTTGGCTAAAGGTGTTTATGTTCATTTTTCAGTCACTCAGAATTGAACAAATAAGTGAACCAGTACACATACTAATCAGCATTTATCCTGAGGATGTCCATTTTGTCATGAGTCAACACTCATACTGCTTTGTGCCTCCTTAAATGATAATCTGCTGATTTTCTCCATCTTTGAGTCTTACTGTATTCAGCCTTCCCCATTCAGTCATTCTTGCCCAGGAGATTAAGGTCAGGTAGCAAATCCTCTTTCCTCTGTCATTTAATTGATTACACTGGTGTGACAGTTCAATCCCTCCTTCATCTTGAAAAGTGGCCTTGTGTTAGATGGTAATTCTGTGGAGGAAAAAAACAAAAAGAGAAAAAGCCAATTAACCTTCAGAAAATGATAGTACAACTTGTGTTTCTGCACACCTGATTATTTTCTAAGCAGCAAAATTTTCAATTTATTAAGCCTTAGGTAGGTAAGTGATGCCTTTACAAACAGAGAATGTGAGATACCATTTTTCAGTGGCCCTGTGACAATCACAAACAGTGGGAGAGATTGAGGTAATGAGCAGCTATGAGAACCACAGATCTGAGTTTCAAACACGAGATACTCTGTCTGCACATGCTCTACATTGCTATTTAGAGAGATAACTCTAACATGTAACTCCAAAAGGTGGAATTCAGACCTCGTCCCAAAGACCTGGGTTACAATTGTAGGTCAGACCAAAGTATTCAGTATAGATTAGCTACTGTGTATAGCACCTTTATGTACCTTAACTCAGTTATCATTCAAAACAGCCTATCAAGACCCAGGAAGATGGGCTCCAATTTACAGATTAGATCACTGAAGCTTGGAGAATTATGACTTGATGAAACTCACATTAAGTGCCAGATGGAATTAAAATGGACTTCCCACGTGGCACTAACGGTAAAGAACCTGCCTGCCTAAAGCAGGCAGACATAAGAGATGCAGGTTCAATCTCTGGGTTGGGAAGATCCCCTGGAGAAGGAAATGGCAAACCCACTTCAGTATTCTTGTCTGGAGAATCCCATGGATGGAGGAGGCTGGCGGCCTACTGTCCATGGGGTCACAAAGAGTTGGACATGACTGAAGCAACTTAGCATGCATTCATGGAGTTAAAATCTGAAATCAACCCATCATTGATTCAGGATACTATGGTAAGAATTCACCATAGCAGTCTTCAGCGTTTATTGGAGCGCATCTTCCCTGAGACCTAATATAACAAAAATAACTTCTGCTTTGACTTGCCCTAGATTTTGACAAGTGACACAAGCAAAAGTCAGAGGGGAAGAAGGATCATAAGAAGGCTGCAAACATGTATCCTGAAGGATACATCCCCAGAGCACTACTCAGCAGCCAACCCATTCTCAGCTTCAGTGACAGGAAGCCACCATATACTCTAATCATGGTGTCTTAACATCTGCTAGTGGCCATGCCTCCTTCTGTTCCTTGCTACAGAACCCTGACTCTAGATACCTATTTCCAATAGGTGTATAGGACCTTACAAAATATTTGGTCTCAAGACAGGTGTACCCATCTTTTCACTCTCTCTGGATTAAGGTGTGTGCGAGTGCTAAGTCATCTCTGTTGTGTCCGACTCTTTGCGACCCTATGGACTATAGCCCTCCAGGCTCCTCTGTCCAAGGAATTCTCCAGGCAAGATACCAGAGCAGGTTGCCATGCCCTCCTCCAGGGGATCTTCCCAACCCAGGAATCGAACCTGTGTCTTTTATGTCTCCTGGATCAAGGTAGGAAAACCTATTTTTTAGTGTCCCAGTGTGGGAAGGACATTTTTTTTTTCTCATTTTCTGAGATCACTGGGAAGTTTCTCACTGAAATGATTTTAGGGGAAAAAAAAGAAAAAAATCCTGGGGGGGTGCACTTTTCCAGATATTTCTAAACTTTCACACCACTAACTCTGGGATTAATCACATGAATATCACGAATCTTTTTTCGGTAACTAAGCACAGAACAATTTTCTAATCTCTACTTTGCCATTTTCTTTATAATTGTGGGCTAGTAACATATGTTCCTTCATCTGTAAAATGGTGATAATATTAGCCTACTCTAGGGAGACTTTGTGAGAATAAAAGAAGAAAAGCCTTTAAGTTCAGGTATAGCAGCCACCCCCATGGATGAAGGTCTCAGGGGATTTGGGAGGAATGGGAGGGAGCACAGTGGGAGTGGGATGATATAAGAAGCTCAGAGAAAAAAGTTCAGCCCACCCCTCCCAAAGGATAGCATCCCACCTTCTCTTTCTCTCTCGTGTTCAAGCTCTCTCTTATGATCTTCTTCCTGCAGGTCCCAGGGAACTACTGATCTCATGTTAAGAACACTAGCTTAAGATTTTGCTTGAGATTTTCACATTTCTATATATGCATTGCTGATTTTAAGACTACACAAAATATGTGAATGCCATGGCTGAAGATTCCTTCATTACGGAAATTATAGTGATATGGAACCTGTTGACTTTTCACCTTGGAGACCACCAAATATATTACCATCCACTTCCTGTTTTAGGCTTAGCTCATATAGCCGCCTATCAGTAAAGCAAAAGCTGGTCTCCAGGATAGATCATCTTGTCCTTTCTTTCTTTCTAATGATTTTTTTTTTTCAAATAAATGGTTCTTTTTTGCTCATTTATTTATTGGCTGTGCCACACAGCAAGTGGGATCCTACTTTCCCGACCAGGGATGGGACCCACGCCCCCTGCAGTAGAAGCACAGAGTCCCAACCACTGGACCACCAGGGAAGTCCCCATCCTGCCTTTCTTACATACCATCAGCCTTATAGGAAATAAAGTAAGACCCACCACTGGAGAGCCAAGGAAAACAATACAGACTAATCTCAACTGAACACCATTGTGGCAGAATTGTGAAAAAATAAAGTCACAACTTTACTGGATTTTAAAGGAAATTACATAGAGAAAAGCACATTTCTTTTTGTATACCCAAATAAATAACATGTAAGTCTATTAGAAACTTTTACTAGTAGTGAATGCCCACCCTCTTCTACTGAAAACATTTCATTTGCAGACAATATGTATCAATGACTATAGGTCTTAAAGCACTGACAAAAACTCAAGATTCAAAATTTAACAAGTTTGATTCAGTTTGTTTTAATCACAGATGCCAATGTTTTCAAAATGTTAGAATATCCTTTCATAGCAACCACTGTTTCAAAAAACAGACCTCTTAATTGCGTTTGTCTAAGAATTTAATGTGATAACCCTACTTTTTTAATTAAATAAAAATTCAGTATCTATATTGAATTTGATAATGATGTTTACCCATCAGTTCAGTTCAGTCGCTCAGTCGTGTCCAACTCTTTGCGACCCCATGAACTGCAGCATGCCAGGCCTCCCTGTCCATCACCAACTCCCAGAGTTCACTCAAACTCAATCACGTCCATCAAGTTGGTGATGCCATCCAGCCATCTCATCCTCTGTCGTCCCCTTCTCCTCCTGCCCCCAATCCCTCCCAGCATCAGAGTCTTTTCCAATGAGTCAACTCTTCACATGAGGTGGCCAAAGTACTGGAGTTTCAGCTTTAGCATAAATATAGCCAAATAACAACGGTCTCCTTTTTCTAGAAACAAGACAAAAGATATACTTGTCAAGTGTAAAATCTGATAATTTTTAATTTAGCTTCACAAGTCTTAAACATAACCTGGGACTTCCCTGTAGGTCCAGTGGTTAGGACTCCACTTCCCAGCGCAGAGGGTACAGGTTTGATCCTTGGTCAGGGAGCTAAGATCCCACAGGCCTCAAAGCCAAAAACCCAAAACATAAAACAAAAGCAATATTGTAACAAATTTAATAGACTAAAAATGATCCACATCAAAAAAATTGTTTATACAGCTATGGCTGATTCATGTTGATGTTTAGCAGAAACTAGCACAATAATTGTAATAATTATAAAACAATTATTCTTCAATTAAATATAAATAAATTTTTAAAAAATCTTTTCAAAAAATGACCTAGACTAGATGATTACATATTCATTTACCTCTTCCTTTCCAACCACCTACTTTGTCTCATACGCCAAATCCCTGAACACTCAATCCTTTTAATGAATATGTTAAAAGGGTTGGTGTTTCAGTAATCTCAACCCCTCTCTATGTGTTTCCATTCACCTTTTCAACAATTCCCTGGTGGCTCAGCTTGTAAAGATGTCTGCAATGTGGGAAAACTGGGTTCGACCCCTGGGTTGGGAAGATCCCTTGGAGAGGAGAAAGGCTACCCATTCCAGTATTCTGGCCTGGAGAATTCCATGGACTGTGTACTCCATGGGGTCACAAAGAGTCAGATGTGACTTTCACTTTCACTTATTTTCAACAGTTAGCCAATTAATGATCTGTTCATCTCCAAGTCACTATTGAAGTACCCCATAAACCAGCAGTTGTACTTTTGAGTCAATATATTACCCTCATTCCTTCTCTGCTAGACTCTAAATAAGAAGTCATTCAAATTCAGTTCAGTCACTCAGTCGTGTCCGACTCTTTGCGAATCGCAGCACACCAGGCCTCCCTGTCCATCACCAACTCCCAAAGTTTACCCAAACTCATGTCCATTAAGTCGGTGATGCCATCCAGCCATCTCATCCTCTGTCATCCCCTTCTCCTCCTGCCCCCAATCCCTCCCAGCATCAGGGTCTTTTCCAATGAGTCAACTATATGCATGAGGTGGCCAAAGTATTGGAGTTTCAGTTTCAGCACCAGTCCTTCCAATGAACACCCAGGACTAATCTCCTTTAGGATGGACTGGTTGGATCTCCTCATTCAGATTAGGGAATATTATTTCCAAAAGACAGTCATCAAAGGAGTGTTTCATAGCCTTCAAAAATCTACATCAAATTTGTAAAACTTTGATTGTGAAGTATTAATTAAGCACTATCATTGCAAAGTACCATCACAAAGTGGCAAAAAATCTATGCACAGCATATACACAAATGCATATGCATAAAACAATCAGATATAAATACATAAATAGAAGTTATTTTGGTAGATAGTTGTGTGCATGTGTGCTTAATATTTTTGGCAGCTCAGCATCAACTTATCCTTTCTATAAAACACAAATTTTCTTTTGGAGAAGGACTTCTTTCCAGTGGCATTGTTTTGGTGGTGGATTAGTCTCTAAGTCGTGTCTGACTCTTGCGACCCCATGGACTGTAGCCTGCCAGGCTCCTCTGTCCATGGGATTCTCCAGGCAAGAATACTGGAGTGGGTTGCCATTTCCTTTTCCAGGGGATCTTCGCAACCCGGGGATCAAACCCAGGTCTCTTGCATTGCAGACAAATTCTTTACTAACTGAGGGAACAGTGAATCCCGTGCCTGCCTCTCACTAGGAATGTCAAGTAAACCAGCATTCCTCACACTTTTAAGAGTCAGAAGCCCAGGGAATCAGCTAGTGTCTTCCAGGATTTGCATGTTATGTTAGAGATTCTGGGATGGAGGAAACTTGAAATCATTCTTTCCAGCTATGGTTCCCTGACATGATTGTGCCTTGTCTGGAAACATTCTCAGCCCTTCAGAGCAGCCTTAAGTAGTGACTATTACCAATCCCTGTTCTTAGCTTTCCAACTAATTTACTGAGCTCATGGTCAATTTCCAAGAGATTCCCTTCTAAAATTGCCCAAAGTCAATTTCTGTTGACTACAATCCAAGAATTCTAACCATTCAGTTACTGATGAAACAAACTGTAAATCAGAACACAATTAAATATATTATTTAATTTGGGGCAATGAGTATATATGGATAGATGCATCTTGTTGATCAACGAGTAAAGAGGATCCAGGGAAGTTGAATTTTCAGGCAGGAAGGCTGCCATGAACTCTCTCCAGGGGAAATGACAAGTGCTAAGAAAACATCTTTTCCAGGCATGACACACACAAACAAGTATCTAGTGATATATTCTGAAATTTCGTTAACAGGGGTTTTCAGTGAGTATTGCAACCCACTTCAGTATTCTTGCCTGGAGAATTCCATAGACAGAGGAGCCATAACCCATGGAGTCGCAAAACAGTCGGACACGACTGAGTAACTAACACTTATTCCAACAGCAACAAAGTGAGTTACCTCCCTGTGCTGAAAAATTTTGTATTTTATGCAGCCAGTTTAAAAAACATTTCATCCAACTATTCAATGTATATGTAGCATATTATACTCAATGGCTCAGGAAATTTCATTGTTCACCCTTGCAATCTTTTTTAATAGTGACTTACTATCCTGATTCCCCTACATCACTCAGCAAAGAGGGGATTTCTTCGCTTTGTTGATGCAGAGCATTAACTTAATGTTGCAGAATTTAAGGTCTTCTCTTTTATAAACTTACAATATCCCTTCTCTCCCTGTGCTGTAAGTCTGATTTAATTATCTTCCAGAAATCAGTTTAGGTACTATTTTTGTCTTTGCTTGCCCTTAATCCTTATTTGATTAAAGTTACCACATTCTTAATTGGACTCCTCCATTAAGAGGAGTCCTCCATTCTAAATATCAAAGGCAACAGTGGGACTGCTGGGTTAGTTTTAACAGGCACCTTGGATTCAACAGACTTTTCTGGGATAATCAGGAAATTGATGTAATCTAAAAAATGCCAATTCCTGTGTTCCATGCTCTCTGAACTACCAAGCCCTCTCATCTCCTCTGAGCACTGGTCCCCTCCTCTGTCACAGTTCTAGCCAGCAAGCGAAGGGGGATATTTATAGGAATGAGGAGGGTGTATGAAACCGATTATCCTCATTCTAGAAGGCTGGAATCTTTTTCAATCTTGTAGGTCTTTGAAAGACTTCAAATACTATTTGATTGAAGCCCTGCAGTATTGGCAAGAAAGGGCCTCACTAAAAATTTCAGCAATTGAAAAGGCAAGAGAAAACCATAGATCCCTGTCAGCACATATTTTTAAAGAAAGTACATGTATCACTGTGATGCTTTTACCAATGAATGACCTTTAAGATGGTAGGAGAAATGGAGAAGGAAGGAGGGAAGGGAGAGAGAGTTGTCTTAGCTCCAAGAGGGAGCAATATTATAGCAAAAGCACTTTCCCACCAGCAGACATTTCCAGGGTTTCCATGAACACCAGGCACACCTGTAGCAGCGGGGGAAGACATTTCAACACTACCCAAAGTGTTAGTTTCCTGCAGGACTGTCATAACAAAGCATAACAAACTGAGTAGCTTCAAACAGGATATTTTTCTTTCACAGCTCTGGAATCTAGAAGTCTGATATCACAGTTGGTTCTTTCTGGAGGTTCCAAGGAGAACCTCTGTCCTGCCTCTCTCCTGGTTTTTTGTGCAGGCTGGTGGTTCTCGGTGTTTTTTGGTTTACAGCTCTACCACTCCAATCTGGCCCTCCGTTGTCACATGGCACTCTCCTCATGTGTCTCTGTGTCCCTGTGTACAAAGCTGCTTCCTCTTATAAGGATACTCGTCATTGAATTAGGGCCCCACCAGAACCCAGGATGACCTCATCTTTATTTGATTTCCTTGGCAAAGGCTCTGTTCCCAAATAAGGTCACATTCATGGGTACCAGGGGTTAAGACGTCAACATATCTTTTTGGGAGATGCAAATCAACCCACAATACCCTCTATAATACTGACACAAAGTAGCCTTGTACTACTGCTTAGCTATTCCGTGTTCCTCTTTGTATATGCAATTCTTTTTTTTTTAATTTGGTTGTACAGGGTCTTAGCTGTGGCATGCAGGATTTAGTCCCCTGACCAGGGATCGAACCCATGTGCCCCTGCCTTGGCAACACAGAGTCTTAACCACTGGACAACCAAGGAAGTCCCTATTCCACCCTTTATTGAACTGGTTCTCAGTCACTGTGGGCCTTGCATGGATATGCCTTCGTATTTTAATTTAAATCTTATAGAGGAGAAGACAATTTGCTGTGAAAAAGAGGGAGGAATATTATCTGGATAAAGACTGTTGGTTCACTAGAGCAGGGGTCCCCAACCTTCAGTATCTCATGTCTGATGATCTGAGGTGGAGGTGATGATGTAATAATAGAAATAAAGCACACAGTAAATGCAATTAGCTTGAATCATCCCAAAACCATCTCCCTCCTCCCAGTCCATGGAAAAATTGTCTTCCCTGGTGCCAAAAATGTTGGAGACCACTACACTAGAACACACAAGAAGTTTTGCCTTGCGTGAATATGTGAGAAGGAGTTCTGGGCAAGCAGTAAGTCCACCCAAACAGACACCACTGGAGCAAATCAGTGAGCAGTGTGATAAAGGAGCAGACGTTCCTGGACCCCATGAAGTGTCACTAGGTAGCAATAGCAAGTGCACTGCAATCGCTGCTTGTCGTGCTGCTGGGAGACCCTCAACCTGCTGCACTGTGCTGTCAGTCTACAATGCAAGAATGTTAAGAACCTCTGTTCTCAGGGTTGAGTGTAGATCAAAGGCTCCAACTCTAGCACCTCTGCCACTGAATAATCATAATTTACCAGGGCTTAACTCAGTACATTGTCTAAAGATGAGACTTTCAGACCCATAAAGAAAATGATTTGGGGTAGCTGAGAACTTTTCCAAATTTACTCAGTGATTTGTTTCATGTATACAGGAAAAAGATGGGCTTCCCAGGTGGCGCTGGGGTAAAGAACCACCTGCCAGTGCAGCAGATGTAAGAGACAAGGGTTCGATCCCTGGCTCAGGAAGATCCCTGGAGGAAGAAATGGCACCCACTCCACTTTTCTGGCCTGGAGAATCCCATAGACAGAGGAGCCTGGGAGGCTACAGTCCATGGGGTTGCAAAGAGTCAGACACCACTGAAGTGACTTAGCATGCACTCACACGTAGGTAAAGCAACCCCACCCAGGGCTCAGATAAAATCACCCAGTGTCACTGGAAAAAGAAAAACTGATCTCAAGAATATGAATCTTCAGAATCCATCTATAGCTACTGGAGGGTACTTAGAAGGCGTTGCCCAGGCTCTAACTCCCAGCAAGTTGCTGAGGAGCCAGAAATCCTGTCACTGGGGATTTGCTCTGAAGATGTGTGAAGAGCTGCCAGACACAATACAAAACCCACCCCCATGTAACAGCTATCATCAGATAGTTTTCCAGCCAAGAAAGAGAGAAAGGGACCTATCTGGGACACATAACGAAAAGAAAGGCCAAAGAGACCCAAATAATGTCACCCATTCGTAGCTGTGCCAGGGGGCTGGTCTTATAACTCTTCTCCCCATGGAGCTTCTGCTCAGCATGTCCCTAGCTGACATTTTCCATAACTTGGACGATGGAGGGGAATCCTTGAGGTAGGAGATCTGCACAAAAATTCTCTCAGAGAAAGTTCACGCTCCGTGAAGAGAAATGAGGGAAAGAATAGAGATCTGGGGAAAAGGAAAAATAACATGCTCTGGTTTTGCTCCAAAGATCAGCTTCCTCATCCTTCTGCTACCCTAACCTGCTGACTGCCGAGTCCTGTGAGTCTGATCCTGAAAGGCCACGTAAACATTAGGCCGTAAAATGAGAGTCGAGGTCCCATCTTTCTGTCTTCCACACGAGGTCCGGGTGGTCTTCCACAGCTCCGCACAGTCCATAGCAAAGCTACTCAGGAAGACAGTCCCACACTCCGCTGAGAAGCTGTTTTAAGCGCAGAGACATCAGCTAAATGCCAGCAAGAGCCTCATGAGTTTAGAGATGAGAGGGGGACTCTGGAAATGTGAAGGGTGCCAGATCTCACCTGTCCTCACCTTTCCTTCTCTCTCCTTTGGAAATCTCCTCCCTACTTTTCCCTACAAAATCCTCCAGCCAGAACTTCCAGGCCACTATGCTGAGGCTATAACCAAGGTAGCATGCTGTCTTCCACAGGACAGCCTTGTGCTGCCGAGTTAGTGATGCTTTTTGGTACTGAGGTGCAGTGAGATCATTTTGTGGCAAAGATCAATAGTCATTTCCCTCTTCTCACCTGGGCACACATCTGGAACTCCCCTCCCAGCTCCCTCATAGTTACAGCCGCAAGACTGAATTCTAATTAGTGGATTATGAGGGCTGAGCGGCAGTGGGAAGTCTGGCCCGTGAAACTCCAAGCACACTAATCTTCACTCTTTCCCCATCCACTAGTCTGATGTAACAAACACAAATACCTGGGAAGCCACGTGGGGTGGATGGCAGAGCCACAAGATAGAAGGAGCCTGGGTCCCTGAATCACCACTAGGAGCCTTCAGTCAAACCATTTAGGGTGTCACACAAGTGAGAAGAAAACTTCTATTGTCTTTGAGTGATTCTACATTCTTTACTCAAATTTGTTTGTTACAGTGGTAGATCTTAGTCAATCTTCTTTCTGAGGTGCCCACTATAGAGGCCATGTGCTTTCTTATACCATCTATCACTAGAGCTTCTGAAACAATATAGATGGTATAAAAGAACCTGTTCCTTATTAGTGATAAAACTTTACTCAACAACAGGATTTTACATTATTGTACAAAGGACATAGGCCAGCTTTAGAGTCACACTGAGTTTGATCCTTTTCCAAAGTATTCTGCCCAAGTGATCAATATCAGCTCACGTTATTTCTATGACCCTAAACACTTCTCTGTAATTGGGATCACTAGTCCTAATTAAATATTAGGACAAAGTCGAAAAGCCTAACATTTAAGGAGAAGAATCAAAGCATTTAGCAGAGCATCTGGTACACAATAGATCATCAGTCACTAGAAGCTATCATTATTATTTATATTTATTAGCATTTACTTGATTGTACCCTTTAAGTATAGGACAGTATCTTATTCATGCTTCTATCTTCAACATCAAGCAGGAGTTCCTAGAGGTTATGGATTATGTCTAATTTATCTTTATAACCCCACATGCAGAACAGTGACGATTACTACAATGAAAAGAAGCCCCCCTTTAGTTAATATTTTTTCACGAACTGTGACCTCCAAAGCAAGAATCATGTCTATAAACCTTTCCCTAGAATTTGGAAGGGTGACCTGCACATAATAGGAACTCAACAACAATCATTAATAAACTAACTTCTTCCTGGTAGGCCGATGATGTCATTCTGGTCATAGGGCTAGTGGGAGACACTGATTGTTATAGCAGATAGATCTGTGGGAGAATCTGGATTCCAAATCAATAGCAGCTTGAATTTCCAAAATCTCCTATACCACATATGTGGCATCACTCCCCACCACAAACAGAAAATTCATTTAAAAGGAAGCATTCTCCAGTTCCCACTTAAGACAAACAACGTAGCCTTCTCAGCTGCCTCACAAAGTTGTCCTGAAGGTCAAACACCATAATGGATGGGAAGTGATACACATATGGTTGCTGTTGTTTAGTCACTAAGTCATGTCTGACTCATTTGGGACACCATGGACTGTAGCCCACCAGGTTTCTCTGTCCATGGGATTCTTCAGGCAAGAATACTGAAATGGGTTGCCATTTCCTACTCCAGGGGATCTTCCCGACCCAGGGATTAAGCCTGCATCTCCTGCATTGGCAGGCAGATTCTTTACCACTGAGCCACCAGGGAAGCCCAATATACATATATACAGGGACCCTATTATTGCTGTTATTGTTTTATCACAAAAGCCATCTTCTGTCATCTTTGTTATCAGTACTCTCATGGTCTAGATTCTTTCCCCTCATCTGATAGGAGATTGTCTATCACATTCTTCTCCTGCCTGATGCAGGACCATAAAGTAAAATGCTACTATTAAGACAAATATATTACATAGTACATAAAGACAAACACCTTTGTTATTAAATCGACCTTTCTTGGAAACACACCCAGAAATGACTCATTTCTTAGAAAACAGGTTAAGAATGCATTTCATTTTGTCCAAGATAAGATTGTATCACACACAAGTCTGACTAGCAGGTGATAAGTCCATTTCACTTTCTCAAGTTGTTTCAACAATGAGTAGACCCACAGGCGGCTGCTGAAATGAAAAACAGGAATTGGGAGGAGAAAGGCAGAGTAAGAGCTGAAATGACAAGAGTAGGGTGAAGTTAAGCTTTGACTAGCTGGAGGAAATGTAGTTCAGTTACCCTGCTGCTGCTGCTGCTGCTCAGTCGCTTCAGTCGTGTCCGACTCTGTGCGACCCCATGCATATAAATGATTGCCCGGTTACATTGAAAGGAGGTTAGAAGTGCCACCAGGAGGGCTTCCAGGCTTAGGGCCAAAAGACCCCTCAAAGTTATGTTCCCTTGGGGGCTTTCTCCTTGAGCAAGGCCAAGTCCTCCCCTTCATAGGTTCTGATACTTCATGTTCTAAGTGTTCTTAGTGTAACCAAAAGTGGGGTCTGGTTGCTTGCCACTCAAAAGTCAGCGAAGAGGCAAGGTTAGTGGGAAGGAAAGTTTGCTTTAGTTTATATGCTGGCAGCTGCGGGAGAGGGGAATATTCCTGTCCAAAGGCCAATCCCTTACCTCCCCACTGACAATTAGTGGGCAAGAGCTTTTATAGGCTGAGGGAGGGGGTTACATGCAGAAACAGCACAGTCAGCTCTGACAGTCATCTTGAAATTGGTCATTGGTGGTCTGACCAGCATCATCTTCTTTGTTTTAAGTACAGTTATTCTTCAGCTCCAGGGTTGGTTTGTTTCCATTTCTTGAGGTCAGTCCTCACAATCGTAGCAGTTTATGTCATAGCTACAGTCTCATCATCAAGTAGTTAACTTCTCCCACCTGTGGGGATTTCAGTATCTATAAGACAGCTCACAGGATATGGCTTAGAATAGTATCTATACCCCACGAGAAGGAACTAAAGGTCCTTGACTATGCTTAATGAGGAAACTATTATTACTTGGTCTCCTTTGACTGTTTTCCTTTGTTTCTTCATGTTCTCACTTCTTTGATTAAACTTACTCTTTGGCTACAGTTTTTCTACAGATAAAAGGCAGGCAGAGGACACTGGGGACAAGGGTCATAGGATCCTGCTCCTTCCTTAGCACACGTAAGTGAATTCATCTCTTGGGGATTTAAACTCACGGGATATTGAGGGATAAACAAAAAAGCCAGCATCTGCATTTACACTGAGCCATGTAGCATTCAAGATCCTCATGAATGTCTCCTCTAGCCTGCCTAGCCTCTCTGATTTTGAATACCACACGGAATACAGACTGAAAGTAATTTACTTTGTGAGTTTAGCCTTGAAGTTAGTACGAGAATTCAGATTATAGGGTTTCCGGCCATTCATCACCAGAACAGGAACACACATGTCTCTAGAAATCAATGCATTAAGTTGGGGAAGATGGGTGCCTTCTGCCTTCCCAGCATAGAGTCTGAAAGATCAGTACCAACAAGACCTCTCTTGATTCCCTGCATCCAACACTCACTTGTCCTTTACTCCCTCTCCCACACTTGGATGTCATATCTTTTCTCATTCTTCATCATGTTAATAAGGTCAAACAAGGTTCTTAAGACTCATGGTGGTTGTATGTGAAATGTTTTATTTCTAAAGTTAATATTGCCAATTGTTGTTGTCATCGTTCAGTCCCTAAGTCATGTCTGACTCTTGGCAACCACATAGACTTCAGCACACCAAGTCTGTCCTCCACTATCGCCCAGTGTTTGCTCAAATTCATGTCCATTGAGTCGGTGATGCCATCCAACTGTCTCATCCTTGGCCACCCACTTCTCCTTTTGCCTTCAATCTTTCCCAGCATCAGGGTCTTTTACAATGAGTCAGCTCTTCGCATCAAGTAGCCAAAGTACTAGAACTTCAGCTTCAGCATCAGTCCTTCCAATGAATATTTAGGGTTGATTTCCTTTAGGATTGACTGGTTTGATATCCTTGCTGTCCAAGGGACTCTCAAGAGTCCTCTCCAGCACCACAATTTGAAAGCATCAATTCTTCAGCATTCAACCTTCATTATGGTCCAAATCTCACATCCATACACGACTACTGGAAAAACCATAGCTTTGACTACACAGACCTTTGTTGGCAAAGTGATGTCTCCGCTTTTTAATATGCTGTCATAGCTTTTCTTCCAAGGAGCAAACATCTTTTAGTTTCATGGCTACAGTCACAGTCCACAGTGATTTTAGAGCCCAAGAAAATAAAATCTGTCACTTCTTCCACTTTTTTCCCCTTGAAATGATGGGACCAGATGCCATGATCTTAGTTTTTTGAATGTTGAGTTTCAAACCAGTTTTTTCACCCTCCTCTTTCACCCTCATCTAGAGGCTCTTTATTTCCTCTTCACTTTTTACCATTAGAGTGGTGTCATCTGCATATCTGAGGTTACTGATATTTTTCCTGGCAGTCTTGATTCCAGCTTGTGATTCATCCAGCCCAGCATTTTGCATGATGTACTCTGCATATAAGTTACATAAATAGGGTGACAATATACAGCCTTGTTGTACTCCTTTCCCAATTTTGAACCAGTCCATTGTTCCTTGTCTGGTGCTAACTATTGCTTCTTGACATGTATACAAGTTTTATCAGGAGAGAGGTGAGGTAGTCTGGTACACTTATACCTTCAAGAATTTTCCACAGTTTGTTGTGATCCACACAGTCAAAGGCTTTAGCGTAGTCAATGTAGCAGAAGTATATATTTTTCTGGAATTCCCTTGCTTTTTCTATGATCCAACAAATGCTGGCAATTTGATCTCTGGTTCCTCTGCCTTTTCTAAACCCAGATTGTACATCTGGAAGTTCTCAGTTCACATACTACTGAAGGCTAGCTTGAAGAATTTTGAGCACAACTTTGCTAGTATGTGAAATGAGCACAATTGCATGGTAGTTTGAACATTCTTTGGCATTGCCTTTCTTTGGGATTAGAATGAAAACTGACTTTTCCAGTCCTGTGGCCACTGCTGAGTTTTCCAAATATGCTGACATATTGAGTGCAGCACTTCAACAGCATCATCTTTAAGGATTTTAAATAACTGTGCTGAAATTCTGTCACCTCCACTAGCTTTGATTGTAGCAATGCTTCCTAAGGCCATAGGACTTCTCATGCAAGAATGTCCAGCTCCAGGTGAGTGACCACATCATCATGGTTATCCAGGTCATTAAGACCTTTCTTATATAGTTTTTCTATGTATTTTTGCCTCCTCTTCTTAATCTCTTCTGCTTCTGTTATGTCCTTACCATTTCTGTCCTTTATCATGCCCATTCTTACATGAAATATCCCCTTGATATCTCCAGTTTTCTTGAAGAGATGGCTAGTCTTTCCCATGCTTTTGCTTTCCTCTACTTCTCTGCATTGTTCATTTAAGAAGGCTTTCTTATCTCTCCTTGCTATTCTCTGGAACTTTACATTCAGTTGGCATGGCTTCCCAGATGGTGCAGTGTAAAGAATCTGCCTGTGCAGGAGATGCAAGAGATGAGGGTTCAATCTTGGGGTCGGAAAGATCCCCAGGAAGAGGAAATGACAATCCACTCCAGTATCGCAGCCCGGAAAATTCCATGGACAGAGGAATCTGGCAGGCTACAATTCATGGGGTTACAAAGAGTTGGACACAGCTGAGCAACTAAGCACAGGCATACACAATATTGCTGTTACACAATCTTAAGGACCATGCGATATTTTCATTCAAGTTGTCACCTCTGCTTAGAGGAACTAGCAGAGGTGTTACTTTTCCTTGGGGAAGAATATATTTGGTCTGTTTTTGATGCAAATACTAATCATTTGATGGTCACATCTGCAAATCCTGAGGTATTCAACTTTCTTCTAGGAGACAAATATTCTTTTTATTAAGATGACTTAATAAGCACAAACTCCTTGACAAAAGGAAGTCTGAAATGGCAGATTTTGTAACTAAAATAACAACTGGTACCTGAGGCACAGGGAGGTTGCTGAAATAACACTAGACTGGGATTCAGAATACTGGCTCCTTGATCTGGTGCAGCCAGTACAGCTCTGG
Organism: Bubalus kerabau; assembly: GCF_029407905.1. Taxonomy (NCBI): domain Eukaryota; kingdom Metazoa; phylum Chordata; class Mammalia; order Artiodactyla; family Bovidae; genus Bubalus; species Bubalus kerabau. The sequence goes on from NC_073635.1 coordinate 52,426,413, forward strand.
GAAGCCTTGTTATTTTTTCACACTTTCATCCTAGTTCCTTACCTAAACAGTGAGAGAGCTAGATGAGACCCTTTCCGGGGATCTTTTCTGCTCTAAATTCTTATGATGCTAAGATACTAGAGTAGTGTACTACTGAGAAACACTGCTAAGATGGGAGAAAGAAAAGAGCTACCAGTGATGACTTCTTTGCCAAGTCCCAGGCATTTTGCACACACCATCTCATCCTGTCCCCAAAAGCATCCTGTGAGTGGGTCTTATCATCATCTGCATTTCGAAGACAAAGAAACTAAGGCCCAGAGATCTCACACGACTTGCCCAGTGTTATGGCCTGAACATTTGTGTCCCCCAAAACACATATGTTAAAGCTCTAACCCTCAACATGATGGTCTTTGGAGGTGGGGAGATGATTAGGCTTAGATGAGGTTATGAGGGTGAGGTCCTCATAATAGGATTAGTGCCCTTAAAAGGAGAGACTCCCCCTCCCCCAAATCCTCTCCCCTTGACCTGACCCTCCCCTCCTACCATGTGTGGACATAACACAAGATGTAGGTAGATGTCTGCACACCAGGCAGTGACTCCGTGTTGCATTGGTTGTTTAGCTGTTAAGTTGTATCTGACTCTTTTCCAACCCCATGGACTGTAGCCTGCCAGGCTCCTCTGTACGTGGGATTTCCTAGGCAAGAATACTGGAATGGATTGCCATTTCCTACTCCAGGGGATCTTCCTGACCCAGGGATCAAATCCATGTCTCCTGCATTGCCAGGTGGATTCTTACCACTGAGCTACCAGGGAACAGGAACCAAATCAGCCAGCACCTTGACCTTGAACTTCCTATCTCCAGAATGATAAAAAATAAATGCCTACTGTTTAAACTACCCAGTCTGTGGTATTCTGTTAAAGCCAGCCGAGCTAAGACACCTAACACCCTATAGTTAGTACCACATCTGAACCCTGTGCTAAAAATAGAGGCCAAATAAAACTCCATAAATGTCTGAAGAAACTGTCCCCAGGGCAGTCAGCTATATGTCAACAGTTCCCATTCTTGGGTCCTGCTACTCTGAAGGAAGGACTAAAATTATTGTCAGGGCTAACCCTACCCCCGATGTGGCAAATGACCTAGATGGTCTGATTGGAAGGACAGGCATCTGGTGGCAACCTTGTGCAACAGTATCTCATTGACCCTGCAATTAGTAAGCAGGGCACCTGCTAAACCATTAGTTCAAAAGTCCATTCTTCTGGAACAAGCACTGCCCTCTCCCCAGGGCTTTCTTTCAAACCATAAACTTCACTGGATTGGGAGACAAATGCTCCAGGTGAGCTGCCCGTTGGCCCACTAGGTGCAATTGGCAAGACAAGAGAACACAGATGATAACAGGAGAGAAGGAGGCGACCGGGAGGAGAGAACTGACAAGAGGGAAGAAAGAGAAGGAGGCGGAGGGTAGATGAAGACAACCTCTTACTTCTCCCTTGCTGAGACCAATCTGAGAGCAGACGATTCTGCTCCAGGCTTAAGTGCAGATGTTAATGCCATTATTTATAGATGCTGTTGTTGTTCAGTAGCTAAATTGAGTCCAAATCTTTGTGACCCCATGGACAGCAGCACATCAGGCTCCTCTGTCTTTCACTATCTCCTGAAGTTTGCTCAAATTCATGTCCATCGAGTGCATGATGCCATCCAACCACCTCATCCTCCGTCACCCTTGTCTTCAATCTTTCCCAGCATCAGGCAGGGTCTTTTCCTATGAGTCAGTTCTTCACATCAGGTGGCCAAAGTATTGGAGCTTCAGCTTCAGCATCACAGTCCTTCCAATGAATATTCAGGGTTGATTTCCTTTAGGGTTGACTGATTTGATCTCCTTGCAGTCCAAGGGACTCTCAAGACAGTCTCCCAAACCAGGCAGCTCCACTCACATGGGAAGGGTACCAGAAGAAGCAGGGAGCCATGATGGAGGGGACATTACAACAGCAGATGGTGGCCACACAAGCTGTGGCGGCAGCTTTTTCAGAGCAGATTCTGTTCTTCTTTCATGGCATCTGTTTCCCAGTTAGGGTTGAGCCTCAGGTCTGCTGACGCAGCTCCACTAGAATCCAAGTGGGTCTGGGGCTGTTCATTTGCATCCGGACCCCTCAGCCCTGGGGCAGACTGCATTGAGCTCAGGCAGAAAATGGAATTTCCCCTTCCTGCCTCATTAAAGGAACTGTCTAAATTCACTTCTCTAACTGAAGCGATTGGGGCTGAATTTAGCCTTGAGCAGTAATGAGCAAAGGTATAAAGTTCCATGATCCTTCCTACGTCTCAGTTAACAAATGCACTGGAGTAAGAAAGAAATCTCTACACACATCCTTACTCAGGGAGAGGGGGCGGATATGTGATTCCATCTGCCATCTCACATGCTAAGGGCCACGGGTGGTAGTCATTTCTAAGAAACCATTTTTAAAAGCTGTTTACAGGTCATATTTTACATGTTTCCTCCATAAAGCATTTCACTGGACACCAGGCAGAATACCATGGGTCACAAATGCAGATGCATCTGTCTTTGTGTTCCTGAGTGCTGAGTTGTTTCAGTCGTATCCAATTCTTTGTGACACTATGGACTGTAACTCGCCAGACTCCTCTGTCCGTGGGAGTCTACAGGCAAGAATACTGGAGTGGGTTGCCATGCCTTCCTCCAGGGGATCTTCCCGACCCAAGGATCAAACCTATGTCTCTTATATCTCGTGCACTGGCTGGGGAATGTTCTTTACCACTAGCGCCACCAGGGAAGCCTCCTCACTGTCTTTAGATGCATTTATGTTCAAGGGAGCAAGCCTTTCTAGAGGTTTCATCTGGAATATCCAGATAATGCAGTTGCCACTTTAATGAGATGTTTCTTATAACATCTCTCTAATCCCTTCTTCCATCTCCCATGTGTTGATCCAGATTTAACTTCAGCTTCTTCAGCTCTACCTCCGGCACTAGATTTATTGCTTAAGTTTGGACTGTAAGGAGGAAAGTGCGAGAATGAGATCAGAGGTCTTACCAAACCTCACTGCCCCAAAGCACAATGAGCCACTTTTGGCAGCCTGGCCAGTCCAACAGGAAGGCCAGCGGCCGAGGAACAGAGCCAAGCTTTAGCTAAGCGCTCAAGTGTTGAAAAGTTTCATGCGAAAATCCTGAAGCAGGGCAGTGGAATTTTCAGGGAGTGGAGCCCCCTGACTCCTGCCCCGGAAATTGTGTTTATGGGATGCTTTCTGGCTCCCAGAAAACCCGGCTCAATTTCCATCAGGCAAACAGAAATGAGCGCAAACTTTCCACTACCCCCATCCTCCCCATGGAGGGTTTGCAACAGGCTCTGACTCCTCTCACTTCCTGCCTGAGCACAAGCTCTCAACACCCTCTGCTCCACATGGGAGGTGGGTGGAAAACAGCCAGGATCTGGGAGGTCAGGGGAGCTGAGACACAAGCGGAGACCTGGTGTCCTGTGCACTAGGAACTTGGGCCCCATGGAGGGGAAAGAGAAGGTCTTAAACGCCCTTAGAGTTCAAGGTCCAGGCATTTCAACACACACGATGTCCACTTTCAGCATTTACTGATGAAAAATCCATGGGGGGTGGTGGGGACTGACGATGACACAAAGCCAGAGCCAGGACTAGAATTCAGATGACTCTCCATCCACTCCTCCTCACAGTCTCCTTGTTGCTGCGAGGACAGAGAAGAGAAAGGAAGTAAAGAGGGTTCCTGGAGTGGAAAAGTTTGAGCATAGCCAGCTGAGGGTTTTCTGCAGCAGAAATTGTGGCACCTTCATCGGTTCTGCCCACAGCCCTCTCGAGGCGTCTGGTTGGCTGCTCCCTGACTCCTGGTGCCAGCTCTGAATGCGGGGGCAGCAGTAACGGAACTCAGCTGAGTGCCCAGGCACAGAGAAAGAACCTCTGCATCCCAGGGCCTCTTGCTTGTGGGCTGGGCCGCCTGCAGCTACAGTGGAAATGTGTGGAAACAGAAAAAGGGAAGCTGTGGTTCGGCCTCAGCAGACCGAATGCAGAGAGGGAGCGTGAAGGGCTCTCAGCTAACCCACAGCTGCAGGGCCCCTGCCCTCCCGCCTCCACAGGCACTGCTCAAAAGCCAGTGTGAGAGCAGGCAAATTTCCCTGCAGAAACTGTCCCGTTAACTCATTTTAAAACGGGGCTTTGAGAGTCTAAAAATAAAAGACACGGTTTCTTCTGCTTTAGATTATGGACGGATAGGCAACACAAAACCTAGATTTTAAGCCAGGGGTCACGCCATCTTTAGAAAACAGGTATTCACGCCGAAAGACTTCCCAGGTGGCACTAGTGGTAAAGAACCTGCCTGCCAATGCAGGTAGCTGTAAGAGACGGGGGTTCGATCGCTGGATCGGGAAGATCCCCTGGAGGAGGGCATGGCAACCCACGCCAGTATTCTTGCCTGGAGAATCCCATGGACAGAGAAGCCTGCAAGGTCACAGAGTCAAACATGACTGAAGCGACTTAGCACGCATTCATGCTGAAATCCAGGCCTCCAGTATTTTTCATGTGGGTCCTCCAGATGGTGTTGTTTTGTCCCTTCTGATGTGCTGAGATAACAGTAATCACTCTTTGTGGCCCGCGCCAGAGACCTCAGCTATATTAGGCAGGGTACACGTTCCTATTCCCACTTGACAGATAAATGAGGCTGAGAATTTCTGGCTGCTTGATTGGCCCTGGATCCTAAAGCTAACGGGTAACAGGGCTGTGATTCAAAACCAAGCCTGGGCCAAGAACCCAGTGGCTCTTTCCACCATCTCAGGTGCAATTGGACAAAGTTCACTTAATCAACTCAATCTTACTCTTTGCTGAGTACATAGGACTTCCCTGGTGGTCCACTAGTTTTGAGTCCACCTGCCAATGCAGGGGACATGGATTCGATCCTTGGTCTGGGAAGATCCCACATGTAATGGGGCATATAAGCCCATGTGCTACAGCTACTGAGCCCATGTGCTGCAAGCACTGAAGCCTGCACACCCAGAGCCTGTACTCTGCAACAAGCGAAGCCATGGCAAAGAGAAGCCCATGCACCACAACCAGAGTAGGCCCTGCTCTTGCAACTAGAGAAAGCCTGTGCGCAACACTGAAGACCTAGCACAGCCCAAAAAAGCCTAGCACATAGAAGCCCCGGTACACCCATCAACTCCACACTCCCCTGGACTGCCAAGACTCGGCGAAGGTGAGCTCTCCTCCCACTGTCCCCTGAATGCTCACCAGAGACAGATGAACTGCCTCCTATTCTCTGAGATACTTTAAAGCTCTTCTGATATGCCAATCAGGGACCTACTTTTTAAGTGTTCTCCGCATGCTGGCTGCTAGCAGATGGGTTTCATCTTTCAGTACTATCTATACATTAGTGGCCATACCAGTGGGTTTACTTTAGATTATGATCCTGCCCTTATATGCCCCAGGTGGCTCAGTGGTAAAGAATCCACCTGCCAATGCAGGAGATGCATGTTCAATCTCTGGGTCACAAAGATCCCCTGGAGTAGGAAATGGCAACCCACTCCAGTATTTTTTCTTAGGAAGTCCTGTGGATGGTGTCCCTGGTGGCTCAGATGGTAAAGAATTTGCCTGCAATGCAGGAGACCTGGGTTCGATCCCTGGGATGGGAAGAACCCCTGGAGAAAGGAATGGCTACCCACTTCAGTATTCTGGCCTGGAGAATTTCATGGACCGTATAGTCCATGAAAGAGGGGTCACAAAGAGTCGGACATGACTGAGATACTGAGCACAAATGCACAAGTAATCCTAGATAGAAGGAATCTAGGCTGTTTAATTTTTGATTCAGTATCACATAGAAAAATCACCTAGAATTAGGTCTTTAATAAATGTTTGATCTCTAATTGGAGATTGTGAAGATGATGATGAGGATGACAGTAAAAAGGCCTGTAGGCTTTGTTCTATATAAGTGTCTAGAGTGCTTTACCAGAGTTATCTCTAGAGATTTCCCAATGAGTTTCAGTAGGGGACTCGGTGGACATAGGAGAGACAGTCTCTGGGGACTGGTTTTCTCTGAATATACCAGATAATGGTTAGTGTCTCCTCTCTTCCAGGACACTGGATGAGGTGGCAGAAGAGTCTTAGAGGCTGTGGGAGGCAGCAGGTCAGGAAGAGTGCCTGTTAGCACACAGAAGCATCACCTGCTCGCACAACAGGAAACCAACCATGTCTGAGTCACCGAGCTCGCAGCCAAGCTGACAGGCTGAAGAAAGAAATCAACAAAACCTTCCCGTAGATGCATGGACTGCTGGTTTCCCTGATAACATGCTGAGCGTGACTCAAAGCGGGGAAGCCGGAGGAGAGAGTCGGGCCCCTGGGGGCAGCCAACTGCATGTCGGGGTCTTCTCCAAAAAGACTCTGCAGCCTGTGATCAAGCCACAGATTACAGTCAGTACGATAGCACCAAGCCTCACTCACCAACAGTTAACAACCACAGTTGAGGTGTGAACATAAAACGAGGGCAGAGGTAATAGGTGTTAGAACTATGGGACACTCTCGAGCCAGGAGGGGACTTCCTCCACAAGACACTCAAGCCCAGGACTGTGAATACCTTTCAAAATGCTCCAAAACTGTTCCTCCAGGTATTCTACATCAGTCAAAAATTTCCCTTAGATTCTAAATATTAGATTTAAGTGACCATAAATAAAGAATACAAACAGCTTCTGTTATGCATCAAGTCAATATATCATATATCCCAAACCAAGAGGCATTGCACTGATTCTGTCTTGCATTTAGGAAATTTGTTTTTTATTGCCTCTATGGTTTGCTGAGTACTTTCAGGGGAAATATATAAAGCTTTGAAAGTACAGCACACGAAATTTATAAATTGGAAGTCTTTTTACTGTTAAAATAATTTGAGACATATAAGCGATTGTGTATCAATGGCTTACCATCTTTTAAGAAGATGTACTTTTTTTAGAAATGAAATCTTCTTTAATATGAATACTTTCTGGCTTACTTTGGAAATGGGACACAGAAATTAACCCGCAGATTCACATTTCAACCATCTCTTGTCATTTTTGTTATTTTATTCCGTAGCTCATGGAGGTGAGGACTGGAAAAGAATTAAAATGTGCTTTTTGACTCATAGATCCTTATTCCATTTTAATTGCAGGTAAAGATGACACACTATAGCAAAGACATCTTATTACAATTCAGAAAGAAAAAGCTTGAGTGAGTTATGAGCGGTAGGGGATTGGGGGCACTGAAAGAGGCATGACAATTAAATTCAGAAATACCCACCATTTCCTGTAAATGGTATTGCAACAGATTAAATAGCATTCATGTCATTCTTTGCATCTGCTTAAATAAATGGCCTTGGCTGACTATAAATATTGAATGCTGTCTTTTATATTAGGGTAAGCATCAGTAATGATATTACTGTCTCTGCCCTTGAGGTCAAATGAAGATGAGCATGCCAGTTGCTAAGATGATGAACTCCAAGCATCCCTTCTCTGTAACACCCACACATCCACAACCAAACAGGGAGCAGGCCAGCCACGAAGTCTCAGAGTTTCAGTCTGGAGCCAGCCCAAGTCCAAGTTCTGACTCTACCACTTACTAGTACCACAACCTTGATGACTGCCCAGTCACTCACTCGGTGCCTCAGTCCCCTCTGGTGGAAAGAGGGGCTAGTAAGACCTCCTGTGATGTGAGTCTGTTGAGTTATATACAAAGGGCTTGGCACAGTGTCTGGCATGTAATAAATGCTACATTGCTGTTGTTCAGTCACTCAGTTGTGTCTGACTGTCTGACTCTGCAACCCCATGGACTGTAGCACACCAGGCTTCCCTGTCCTTCACTCTCTCCCAGAGTTTGCTCAAACTCATATCCATTGAGTCGAAGACGCCATCCAACCATCTTGTCCTCTGTTGCCCCTCCTCCTGTCCTCAATCTTTCCCAGCATCAGAGTCTTTTCCAACGAGTCAGCTCTTCCCATCAGAAGGCCAAAATACTTCAGCATCAATCCTTCCAGTGAATATTCAGGGTTTTCCTTTAGGACTGACTGGTTTGATCTCCTTGCTGTCCAAGGGACAGCAGTTTTTTCAATGACAATGATCTTTTTTTCTTATCGGTGCTTTCTTTAGTACTTCCACTTCTACTCCTCTCCAGCCCCACTTCTACACCCACCCAATCCCATCTCAGGTCGCCTGCAACAAGTAGGATCCTAACAGAGCTTCCTGCTCTAGTATGTTTCACCTCACCCACCTCCAGTTCAAATCAAATGTCCCCTCCTTCGTGGCTCACTCTACCCAGTAGACACTTCTCTTTTTTTAACTTTTTATTTTATATTGGAGTAGAGGTGATTAACAATGCTGTAACAGGCTGAGAGCAAAGGGACTCAGCCATACATACACATGTATCTACTCTCCCCCAAACTCCCCTCCCATTTAGGCTGCCACATAACATTGAGCAGAGTTCCCTGTGCTATACATTAAGTCCTTGTTGGTTATCTGTTTTGGAGAAGGAAATGGCAAAACCACTCCAGTACTATTGCCTGGAAAATCCCATGGACAGAGGAGCCTGGTAGGCTATAGTCCATGGGGTCACAAAATATAGCACAGTGCACAGCAACTACTGCACTTTTGACTTTATCTATCTACAGTAAGGTACTACGAAAGACATATTTTAAACATTTTTTTCCAGTCTATTGAGATATAATTGTTACACACGACTGTATGAGTTTCAAATGTACAGGATAAATGTATGACTTACATATACTATGAAATGATTACCACAGTAAGTTTAGGGACCATCTGTCATCTCATACAGGAATAAAGGAATCATTTTTCCTTGTGATAAGAAATCTTAGAATTTACTCTCTTAAAAACTTGCATATATAGTTTACAGCAGCATTATATTAATCGTGTTGCATATTATATCACCAGTACTTATTCATCTTTTAACTGAAAGTACTTTGATTACCTTCCTCTAAGCACATATCTGATCTTTTATTCTGTGAGTTTGGGATTCTTTTTCCTTATTTTATATTCCACATGTAAGTGAGCTCATATATTATCTGTCTTTATCTGACTTATTTCACTTATTATATGCCCTCCATCCTTGCATGTTGCCACAAATGGCAGGATTTCCTCATTTTAATGGCTGAAAAATATTCCATTATATATGCACACATTAATATTTCTATATATATTCCACTAATATTCCAATGGAGATATACATTCCAATAATATGCCATTATATATGTGCACATATTATGATATATTTTACAATTTCCTTATTCATCAATCAACAGATATTTAGGTTGTTCCCATTTCTTAGCTATTGCAAATAGTGCTGCTATGAACATGGCAGTGCAGATAACTTTCAAGTTAGTGTCTTCATTTCCTTTGGATGTATTTCCAGGAGTGGAGTTACTGGATCACATGGTAGTTCTATCTTTAATTTTTTTGAGGCTCTTCCATACTATATTCCAAAATGGCTGTACCAGTCTACAACTCCACCAACTGTTTACAATTTTTTTTTTTCCTGGTGGGCTCAGATGGTAAAAATTCTGCCTGAAATGCAGGAGACCCTGGTTCAATCCCTGGGCCAGGAAGATCCCCTGGAGAAGGAAATGGCAACCCACTCCAGTATCTTTGCCTGGAAAATCCCATGGATGGAGGAGCCTGGCAAGCTACATACCATGGGGTCGCAAAGAGTCGGACACGACTGAGCAACTTCACTTTCACTTTTTTCTCCACACCCTTGCCAGCAATTGTTATCTCTTATCCTTTTGAGGATCATTCTAACAGATGTGAGGTGATATCTCATGGGGGTCTTGATTTGCATTTCCCTAACGACTAGATGTTCAAGCTCGTTTTAGAAAAGGCAGAGGAACCAGAGACCAAATTGCCAACATCCGCTGGATCATGGAAAAAGCAAGCGAGTTTCAGAAAAACATCTATTTCTGCTTTATTGACTATGTCAAAGCCTTTGACTGTATGGATCACAATAAACTGTGGAAAATTCTGAAAGAGTTGGGAATACCAGACCACCTGACCTGCCTCTTGAGAAATTTGTATGCAGGTCAGGAAGCAACAGTTAGAACTGGACATGGAACAACAGACTGGTTCCAAATAGGAAAAGGAGTACGTCAAGGCTGTATATTGTCACTCTGTTTATTTAACTTATATGCAGAGTACATCATGAGAAATTCTGGGCTGGAAGAAGCACAAGCTGGAATCAAGATCGCTGGGAGAAATATCTATAACCTCAGATATGCAGATGACACCACCCTTATGGCAGAAAGTGAAGAGGAACTAAAAAGCCTCTTGATAAAGGTGAAACAGGAGAGTGAAAAAGTTGACTTAAAGCTCAACATTCAGAAAACGAAGATCATGGCATCTGGTCCCATCACTTCATGGGAAATAGATGGGGAAATAGTGGAAACAGTGTCAGATTTTATTTTTCTGGGCTCCAAAATCACTGCAGATGGTGACTGCAGCCATGAAATTAAAAGATGGTTACTCCTTGGAAGGAAAGTTATGACCAACCTAGATAGCATATTCAAAAGCAGAGACATTACTTTAACAGCAAAGGTCCATCTAGTCAAGGCTATGGTTTTTCCTGTGGTCATGTATGGATGTGAGAGTTGGACTGTGAAGAAGGCTGAGTGCCAAAGAATTGATGCTTTTGAACTGTGGTGTTGGAGAAGACTCTTGAGAGTCCCTTGGACTGCAAGGAGATCAAACATGTCCATTCTGAAGGAGATCAGCCCTGGGTGTTCTTTGGAAGGAATGATGCTAAAGCTGAAACTCCAGTACTTTGGCCACCTGATGCGAAGAGTTGACTCACTGGAAAAGACTCTGATGCTGGGAGGGATTGGGGGCAGGAGGAGAAGGGGACGACAGAGGATGAGATGGCTGGATGGCATCACTGACTCGATGGACGTGAGTCTGAGTGAACTCCGGGAGTTGGTGATGGACAGGGAGGCCTGGCGTGCTGCAATTCATGGGGTCGCAGAGTCGGACACGACTGAGCGACTGAACTGAACTGGACTGAATGACTAGTGATGCTGAGCATGTTTTCATGTGCTTAATGATCATACACATACCTTCTTTGGAAAAATATCTACAAAAGCTTTTTAGTTTCATATAGTGCTTTAGGTACTTTAGGTGTCATACCCCCAAAAAAAATCTGTGTCAAGATTTTTCCTCTGTATTTTCTTCTAGGATTTTCATGAGTAATATATCTTTTGAGAGCTGGTATTAGAAGCCATCTTGGATAAGAAACTGTCTTAAGAAAAATACCTTGAGAGGTAAGTTTTGGCAGGAAAGATGAGTCCCAAAGACTCTGACTGTAACAAGACAAAGAAAGAGAAATAAACCTAATTTCTCTGCAAGAGAAGTACACATATATTCAGGGATCCAGGTGGGCAGGGAAAAATAAGTTGGGTGAATGGGACCAAGACAGACAAACAACATGTAAAAATATTTCAGCTTGCAGAAAAAGGTGGCCAGTGAGAGATTCCTGGTGAGGGGGGCTGAACAACATTTAAAAGAGGAATTGGTCACCTTTAAGTTCAAACTGTTTGTATTTCTGAGATGTGAGAAAGACTTCTAGTAAACCCTGATATGAACACAAAGGGGCATGTGGTAAGTGGTTTGGGACCAAACCAAGGAAAAGAAGCCAAGTTCCATACAGGAGTTGAGATGAAGTAGAGGGAAGAGGAGAACCATGGATATAAGATAGAAGTAAAGGTAGGAGTTCAGAGGCTTACAGCTTGGGGCCAAAGTGAAAATATAAACCTTCAGGAAATTTGCAGAAGTTTTGGTCATGAGCTTGGGCTTCCTAGGCTATGTGCATTGAATGACTCAAGGCTATATTATTTAAATCCCAAAACTTAAGTGCCTTGGCTTGGGTATGCCAAGAAGCAGATACAATTGGATGTGTAAGAGATTTACTGGGGAAGCACATGTGAAGGAGTAAGAGGAGCGGCTATAGAAGGTGAGAAGAGACTTCAGAGAGAGATGCAGATTTGACACTTATGAAAGGAGAGGGAGAGGGAAGGAAAAATAGGTGGAAAGAGCCTCAGGTCACAGAGCAGTTCTATGAAAGATCCAGCCAGACTGATGGAAAGTCCTTAAGTCAAAGTCACTGTTGGAAGAATCTTGCAGTAATGGCCCCACCATGCTGGTAGCAGCCCACTGAAGTGTGTACTTGGTGCAAATGTGAAGCTGGATTCACTGGGGCAGCAACTGGGGCTGTCAGTCAGCCATGACTGCAGAGCTGGAGATTGGAGCTGCATACTTTCATCACCATCACCACTTCAGCTGATAGAGTTCACACTTGAATCATCACTGGAGTCTCAATTGCTCAACAAATGTTTGCTGAATCGAGAAAGGGATCCATCCTGCACATCAAATATTCAACCTAAATAAACTTCAAAAACAAATGTTGTACACTTAAGAACTCATTATACTATTCTTTCTATTTTGTGTATTTAAACTTAATAAGAAGGTTTATTACATATGTTATTTAGAAACATTACGGTGTTTCCTCAAAAAATTAAATACAGAATCACCATATGACCTGACAATTCCACCTATGAGCATATACCCAAAAGAGTTGAAAGCAGGGTCTTAAAGAGGCCTCTTCATTTCCATGCTTATAGCAGCACTATTCACAATAGTCAAGAGTGAAAATAAGCAGAATGCATATTAAGAGAACAGGCACACAAAATGTGGTATATGCATACACTGGAATGTCGTTTGGCCTTAAAAATAAAGTAATTCTGACACCCACTACAACATATGAACCCTGAAAGCATTATACTACCTGAAACAAGCCAATCGCCAAAATGCACACACTCTATGATTCCACTTATATGAGGTAACCAGAGTAGTCAAGCTCACAGAGACAGAAAGTAGAATGTTGTTTTCCAGGGAGAAATGGAGAGATGAGGGTTAATGGGTACAGAGTTTGCACTTGGTGAGGAGAGAGAGTTCTGGCAATGGATGGTGGTGCTGATTTACCGCCACTAAAGCAGACACCTAAAAATGGTCAACATGTTAACTTGTGTCCTATGCATATTTTCCAACTCAATGAACATGAATTTGAGCAAACTCCAGGAGACAGTGAAGGACAGGGAAGCCTGACATCCTGCAGTTCATGGGGTCGCAAAGAGTCGGACATGACCAAGGGACTGAACAGCAACAACCACAATAAAGATATATTATTTAGCGGATATATCTTATGGGAGGTCAAATAGAACTACTCCACATGAGCATGAGTTCTCATGCTCCCAAGTCCACCTCTCCGCCTCCTGATCTCTAATCAGGACAGCTCCCGATCTCTCCGAATCCAGCCACGTGGCTGGTGGAATGGTTCTAGGACTTTCCCTAATGGTTTCCTTCCAAAAGTCTACTTAGGGCAACTTCTCAGACTTCACACAGGAGCTTCCTCTCAGCAGTCATTCTCAGACAGCCTATCCCCCCAAAGGCCACAAAGCCCAGGACTCTGTGTGGCTTCTTAAACCCCAGACATTGGTGCTGTCCTTTGATCCCTTTAACTGAGATTTTGCTTTTTTAAAAAAGAACAGTGAACTTGTTACATAAAAGTACAATAGCTTGATGGCATCTCCTCCTCAAAGACATTTGCCAGGATGATGGTGTGAGAAAGAAAACCCAGGCAAGGAGCTAATGGAGTCTTTGGGGTATATGCACCCTGAGTTAACAACAAAGAGGATAAATGGAGGTGGGGGCAGGAGTCAAGGCAGGGCGTGCCCTTGGTATCTGCTTTCCACTCTTTTCCTCATGTTTCCAACCCCTGATCATGACACCCTTCTCACTTTGCACTCTGCTTCAGGCACTAAAAGATTGCCTATACCGTCCCTCTCTCCATTTCCATCTTCCATCCTGCATATCTGTCCACTCACTCTATTAACTTTATCATTCTAGAAGTTCAAAGTCATGAGGAACTCTGAGTTCAGAATTTGGGCTCTGCATTCCATGTGTTCAAAGCAGCGTAACACATCTGTCAGTAAGACAACTTGGGATTGGTAGGATTTGGAGGTACTGATCATTTCTGCTTCTAAAGGTGGCAAAGACAGCTGACCCAAGGCACCAAAAGGCCTATAAATCACCTAGATTGATTTATAGATCAAGGTGCCTGGGTCTATAAATTGTGCAGAAGGGCAGGGGAAGAGGACAAAGAGGGCATAGAATGTTCAAATAAAGGATGCAAAAGTGCAGCTCTTCCCTACAGTGATGGATATAGAGTGCCTGGGCCCCTCCGCCCCAGAGCAGCTTGCCATGTTAGTTTCATTTTACGTAATCCAAAGCCAACTATTCTAAATAGCTGGAGTAGAAAAAAATATGATTAAATGATATTAATTCACTTACAGAAACTTTGGAAGACCCCATCAGCAGGCTTGGGGACTAATTAGCCAAGTAAAAAAGTAAAAGCTTCAGTCACTCAGCTGTGTCCAACTCTTTGCGACCCCATGGACTGTAGCCTGCCAGTCCCTACTGTCCATGGAGTTCTCCAGGCAAGAATACTGGAGTGGATTGCCATGCCCCTTTCCAGGGGATCTTTCTGACCCAGGGATCAAACCCAGGTCTCCTGCATTGCAGGCAGACTCTTAACCACGGAGCTGCTGGGGAAGCCTCACATATACACTACTATATATAAAACAGATAACTAATAAGGACCTACTATATAGCACAGGGTGACAATATACAGCCTTGACGTACTCCTTTTCCTATTTGGAACCAGTCTGTTGTTCCATATCCAGTTCTAACTGTTGCTTCCTGACCTGCATACAAATTTCTCAAGAGGCAGATCAGGTGGTCTGGTATTCCCAACTCTTTCAGAATTTCCCACAGTTTATTGTGATCCACTCAGTCAAAGGCTTTGGCATAGTCAATAAAGCAGAAACAGATGTTTTCCTGGAACTCTCTTGCTTTTTTGATGATCCAGCGGATGTTGGCAATTTGATCTCTGGTTCCTCTGCCTTTTCTAAAACCAGCTTGAACATCAGGAAGTTCACGGTTCACGTATTGCTGAAGCCTGGCTTGGAGAATTTTGAGCATTACTTTACTAGCATGTGAGATAAGTGCAATTGTGTGGTAGTCTGAGCATTCTTTGGCATTGCCTTCCTTTGGGATTGGAATGAAAACTGAGCTTTTCCAGTCCTGTGGCCACTGCTGAGTTTTCCAAATTTGCTGGCATATTGAGTGCAGCACTTTCACAGCATCATCTTTCAGGATTTGAAAGAGCTCAACTGGAATTCCATCACCTCCACTAGCTTTGTTCATAGTGATGCTTTCTAAGGCCCACTTGACTTCACATTCCAGGATGTCTGGCTCTAGGTGAGTGATCACACCATAGTGATTATCTGGGTCGTGAAGATCTTTTTTGTACAGTTCTTCTGTGTATTCTAGCTACCTCTTCTTAATATCTTCAGCTTGTGTTAGGTCCATAGCGTTTCTGTCCTTTATCGAGCCCATCTTTGCATGAAATGTTCCCTTGGTATCTCTAATTTTCCTGAAGAGATCTCTAGTCTTTCCCATTCTGTTGTTTTCCTCTATTTCTTTGCATTGATCACTGAGGAAGGCTTTCTTATCTCTTTTTGCTATTCTTTGGAACTCTGCATTCAGATGCTTATATCTTTCCTTTTTTCCTTTGCTTTTCACTTCTCTTCTTTACACAGCTATTTGTAAGGCCTCCCCAGACAGCCATTTTGCTTTTTTGCATTTCTCTTCCATGGGGATGGTCTTGATCCCTGTCTCCTGTACAATGTCACGAACTTCAGTCCATAGTTCATCAGGCACTCTATCTATTAGATCTAGGCCCTTAAATCTATTTCTCACTTCCACTGTATAATCATAAAGGATTTGATTTAGGTCATACCTGAATGGTCTAGTGGTTTTCCCTACTTTCTTCAATTTAAGTCACAAGCTGGAATCAAGATTGCCAGGAGAAATATCTATAACCTCAGATATGCAGATGACACCACCCTTACGGCAGAAAGTGAAGAGGAACTAAAAAGCTTCTTGATGAAAGTGAAAGTGGAGAGTGAAAAAGTTGGCTTAAAGCTCAACATTCAGAAAATGAAGATCATGGCATCCCGTCCCATCACTTCATGGGAAATAGATGGGGAAACAGTGGAAACAGTGTCAGACTTTATTTTTCTGGGCTCCAAAATCACTGCAGATGGTGACTGCAGCCATGAAATTAAAAGACACTTACTCCTTGGAAGGAAAGTTATGACCAACATAAATAGCGTATTCAAAAGCAGAGACATAACTTTGCCAACAAAGGTCTGTCTAGTCAAGGCTATGGTTTTTCCTGTGGTCATGTATGGATGTGAGAGTTGGACTGTGAAGAAGGCTGAGCGCTGAAGAATTGATGCTTTTGAACTGTGGTGTTAGAGAAGACTCTTGAGAGTCCCTTGGACTGCAAGGAGATCCAACCAGTCCATTCTGAAGGAGATCAGCCCTGGGATTTCTTTGGAAGGAATGATGCTAAAGCTGAAACTCCAGTACTTTAGCCACCTCATGCGAAGAGTTGACTCACTGGAAAAGACTCTGATGCTGGGAGGGATTGGGGGCAGGAGGAGAAGGGGACGACAGAGGATGAGATGGCTGGATGGCATCACGGACTCGATGGACGTGAGTCTGAGTGAACTCCGGGAGTTGGTGATGGACAGGGAGGCCTGGCGTGCTGCAAGTCATGGGGTCACAAAGAGTCGGACACGACTGAGCGACTGAACTGAACTGAACTGGACTGAACTGATATAGCACAGGGAACTCCTCTCAATACCCTGTAATGACCTATACGGGAAAAGAATCTAAAAAAGAGTGGACGCGTGTATATGTATTACTGATTCACTTTGCTGTACAGCAGAAACCAATACAACATTGTAAATCAACTATACACAAATTAAAATTAATTAAAAAAAAACTACATAGTAACTATTATCTTATAACCCATTTGTCAGTAGGTCATGTACCATATGACATCACTTCTACCATTGTCTCAAACTCTTTGTGTCTTTTCTTACTTATTTGTTTACTTATTTATACATAAATCCATCTTATCTCCCCAGTTAGCCACTAAAGCCCTTAATGGCAGAAGCTCTTGTTAGATTTCTTGGAACATCCATGGCACTTCACAGAAGGCTTTGTTCATTTCAGGCAATCCATAAAGATATGTGATTTTAAATTTACTCCATAGACTTATTTGTTTGTTTATTTATTTACTGATTTATATGTATTTGCTCCCCTGGTGGCTCAGATGGTAAAGAATCTGCCTGCAATGCAGGAGACCTGGGACCAATTCCTGGATTGGGAAGATCCCCAGGAGGAGGGCATGGCATCCCAATCCAGTATTCTTGCCTGGAGAATCCTCATAGACAGAGGAACCTGGCAGGCTACAGTCCATGGGGTTGCAAAGAGTAAGACACGACTGAGCGACTAAGCACACATTTACTTATTTATACATAAATATGTCTTATCTCCCCCATTAGCCACTAAAGCTTTTAATGGCAGAAACTCTTGTTAGATTTCTTGGAATGCCCATAGCATTTCACATAAGGCTTTGTTAATTTCAGGCAATCCATAAAGATAGGTGATTTTAAATTTACCCCATAGAATTTTTACCTCTCAGAGTGACTATGGATGCCCTTGCTTCTTAGCATGGCTGTGCCCCACATGCTGACACTCGTGCTTTTTCTTAAATAGGACATCTTTCTTAGGGAATCCAGGTAGAAGGAAGCCAGCAGTTGATTCTTCCCCATCAAGCATGCTGGCAGAGGCAGAAATAACACCTCAGCATCTCCCATTAATCTGGACACACTGGCCCAATATTTATCTGAACAGTGCTGATTAGACATGTTAGGTACATGCTGAGAGCTCACCAATCTGTATGGCAACTCCATCAAGTAAATGATATTATTTCCATTTTACGGCCTGTGTAAAACTCAACTGGATCCCACGGCATATAGGGGACCGACCCAGGACTGAACCCAGACAAGCTGGCTCCAGAGGCAGTGCTTTTAACCACGGGTTAGTGACCACGACACTCCCTTTTCATATTGTAAACTTAATCATGGTGTCTACAGAAAGAGTATATTCTAAGGATTTTTAAAGTTAATTTCCATAAAACATTTTGTTATAGCATGGAGATTGGATCAACAGAAGAAAACTTGCCAATATTTCTGTCTCGAATTTCTTTTGAGGGGACATCAGAAAGCATGCACTGTACTTCCTCTCATCCTCCCTGAAGAGTCAAGTCAGATAAAAGAGGGGAGAGAAACTTCTGCCTCTCTGTGGCACAGAGACTCACGTAGAAACATCTCCTACATTCAAAAGTGGCTGTGAGGAAACCAAACGTGCCCTTAACCTCTTCAAGTGAACGGTATGCTAATCATTCTATCTAAGACATGTCTGAGAATAAACTGCAAACCCTCAATTTTCAAGAAAATACTAAGAATGTGGTATAGATGGGAATCTATATCCTAGAAATCAAATACTAATTTAAACATTTATAAGTAGAATTAATGGGAAAGTTAACATTTTCTAGTGGTCTGAGCAAAAAAAAAAAAAAAAAAGCCTTTTTTTTGCGCCTTTTTTTTCATCCTATTTCTGCTCTGTTCATCCAAAGAAAGTATTATTGGTTATCTCTTGCTAGGTGTTCAGCTTTCTTCTCTTATCAGAACTCTAGTTGACTTCATTTTTTTTTTCTACCTCAATGTTTCCTGCACAGGATGGTAAGCTTCTAAACATCAGTGTTCAGTAAAGTGTAAGAGCTTTCAGCTTTTACTCGAGGAAAACTACAAAATTTCAAGAAATCCATTTGCTTTGGGAATATCTTACCACTCCCAGTGTCTTCTGGAAGCAGATACTACATGAGAAAACATCTCTAAATTTTTGTTCTATGAAATGTTTTCCTTGAACTCACTTGTCTTATAAACAATGAAAAGTGATGATGTTTTTCAGTTTACCTTGGCCACCAGGAAACTCAGCTTCACTTTCAGGCCCATCATATTTGGGTCTATTTTAGATCCAAACAGAACTGAAGCCATTTAAAATTTATGACTCAGTAGGAGAATTCCAGGGACGGGGAGGGGAGCCTGGTGGGCTGCCGTCTATGGGGTCGCACAGAGTTGGACACAACTGAAGCGACTTAGCAGCAGCAGCAGGCCAGTTAATGGGCTTCCAGGCGGCTCAGCAGTAAAGAATCCGCCTGCAATGCAGGAGTTGCAGGAGATGCAGGTTTGATCCCTGGGTCAGGAAGATCCCCTGGAGAAGGGAAGAGCTACGCACTCCAGTATTCTTGCCTGGAGAATCCCATGGACAGAGGAGCCTGGTGGGCTACAGTCCATAGGGTCACAAAGAGTCGGACACGACTGAAGCGACTTAACATGCACAGGCCAATTAGCAATGTATTGCCTCTCAGTTCCAAATGCATTCTTTGCGTCTACTCTGAAAAGGGGCATGGGCCCTTTAAATGTTTTCCCTTCATCAGCTGGCAATGTTAACCTTTATCAGCAGTGGGCTCTGGAGAGACATTTCAGGATGAAAGGATTTTGTTTCCTGGTTTGGTGCTGGTTCTCCAGACTCCTGCAGGGCGCACAGCTTCTCTAGGGCCCTCTGACAGCACACATGGCTTCCCCAGGACCCAGCACCTGCAGCAGAAGCAGCCTCCCTAGGGCTGGACTCCTGCATAGCACAGTGGTCCACTTCACCCAGCAGCCAACCCCTTCGGGCAGATTTATGGCAGAGTTTCTCCTGTGAGACACCTCCCTGTGTGTCCACCTCCCAGTGAATAGCTTCCTCCAACATCCTAGAGGGCAGATTGCCAGTAAGCTCCTAGGGATGAATTTCTGGATAATTCTTACAGCACAGCATCACACTGCTGCTGTGCTACCTGGGCAGCCATAGCTGCGCGGTCTCCAGCCAGGCCTGGGTGTCAGCCCTGGGGGAGACCTCCTCCCACTCACTCTCAGCCCTTGTAATAGCCTCTGCCCACATCTCTGCTCTTCTGATATTCCATAGAGCTCTCCTGATCTCTTCCCAGGCAACATCTTGTTGCTTCAATTCCCTGTTACAGTCAGTAATTCTCTCAATTCAACTTTCCACATTCAAATGACTGTTTCTCTCTCCTGATCAGTTCCAAACTGGTAAGTTTTAGCATATGTACATTTTGTGTTTTCTTCCTACCCTGACATCTACCCCCAAAATGTTTTACCCCTTGATTCCATTATTTTTCAATTCAGATTTCATTTCTTTACTGTATGTGTGCATTCTTTAAACTGTTTGTGAAATTTAAAGATTATTAATTAATTGAAATGTATATGCAAATGAGTATCATGCTTTTTTAACTTGCCATGTACCTTTTCCAGGAAATTATTAGACTCAGACAGAAGATCAATTACTTTTGATGAAGATAATCAGGCTGATAATCCTGCTGATCCTAGGTTAGACTGTCTTACAGCAAAATAAGACCTCTGGAGGCTTCCAAGTTAGTACAAAGAATAACAAAGCAATGAGAGCATGCATGCTAAGTTCCTTCAGTCGTGTCCAACTCTTTGTGACCCCATGGACTGTAGCCCGCCAGGCTCCTCTGTCCATGGGATTCTTCAGGCAAGAATACTGGAGTGGGTTGCCACGGCCTTCTCCAGGAGATCTTTCCAACCCAGGGATCCAATCCTCATCTCTTAGTCTTCTGCATTGGCAGGTGGGTTCTTAACCACTAGCACCACTGGGAAACCAAAATTATGAGAGACCTATGATAGTACTAGTCCATCATTGTGCTTCTCAAATCAAAATTTTCCAACAAGTGTAACAGAGTAGACGATAACAATTTCAGATGAACGCAGGAGACACTAGTGTGCTTCAAGATGTGAGGTCTCAGACCAAATTCCCAGGGTGGCCCCAAATGAAAAACTTCCCGGGTTAACCATGAATTCCATTATCACTGTCCAGAAAATTGAGAACTGTGGTGTGATGAGTGGAGCTGGCTTCTTTTTGAAACCCCAGAGTCCACTGAAAATTAATTATGTACTCTTGAGCAATTATCTAGCCTAAATATCGTAACGATGCCTACCTCCCAAGATTGCCATGAAGATAAAGAGACACACTAACTTTGATGCCCTTTTCACAAAGCCTGTCACATGAGAAATCTCAGCAAATGTAATTATTAATAGCTTCTCCCCTGAAACTAGTTTCCTAGGGCATCCACAACAAATACCACAAACAGAGTAGCTCAGAACCACAGAAGCTTGTTGTCTCATAGTTCTGCAAGTAAGACTCCAAAGTCAAGGTGAAGCTTGACCATGCTTTCTCTGAAACCCGTAGAGGAAGGTTCCTCCCCTGGCCCTTCCAGCCACTGGGAGCCCTGGACTCCACTTGTAGCAGCCTAATTTCAGCCTCTGCTTCCATCTTCAAGTGACATTCTCCTGTGTCACTTCACGTAGCCTTTCCTCTGTGCTTGTCTGTCTCTGTACCCAAATTTCCCCTTGCTATACAGGTATCAGCCATATTGGATTAGTGCCCACATTAATGACCTCATTGTAACCTGACTAGCACTCTGAAGACTCTGTTTCTAAATACGGTTACATTTTGAGGTACTAGGGACTGGGACTTCAACATATATTTTTGAGGGCGAGTGGACAAAATTCACCCCTCTTCAGTTTCTTGTCTAGAGGTCACAGCCTAGTTCCCTTCCTCCACAGCAAATAATCAATTAGCTCTTTAGAGTACAACTTCTGCTTGATCACAGATTTTAGAATATGGGTTTCTATAATACACCCATCAAGGTAAAGCATAAGTGAGTCCATAACTTAGAAACCTCCTAATTCTCCTCCAAGTCCCTCTTTCTGTCCACTGACCATGGATGGCTGCCCTCAGCCTTGTTCCCTCCAGCCTCTCCTGGCCTCTACTCACTCCAGTCACTGCCTCTCATTGTGCGTGTGTGTGTGTGTGCGTGTGCGTGTGTGTGTGTTAGTCATTCAGTTGTATCCAACTCTTTGCGACACCATGGACTGTAACCTGCCAGGCTCCTCTGTCTATGGAATTCTCCACGCAAGAATACTGGAGT
Organism: Bubalus kerabau; assembly: GCF_029407905.1. Taxonomy (NCBI): domain Eukaryota; kingdom Metazoa; phylum Chordata; class Mammalia; order Artiodactyla; family Bovidae; genus Bubalus; species Bubalus kerabau. The sequence continues at coordinate 52,448,481 of NC_073635.1, forward strand.
GGGTTGCCACTTTCTTCTCCAGGGGATCTTCCCGACCCAGGGATCAAACCCGGGTCTCCTGCACTGCAGGTGGATTCTCTGCTGAGCCACTAGGGAAGCCCCTGCCTCTCATTAGCAGCCCTGAACTCACCAGACACTTTTCCTTTTTCCTCTTTCTTAATCTGGTTCCTTAACCAAAGACCATAACTATATATCAGCTGAATGAAAAACGCTATACTCTGCCAAACAGGTACAGTCTATGAAAAATGATCCAGATGGTGAGGAGGACATTTTAGTTCATCTAAAGGGAAGCTCTTCACAATTCTATGTTGAAATCCAAGTCCTTAATTGAAATGTCAGAACTCTGGGGAAGGGTGATACATTTTGCCACTAACTCCTTCATGTGAATGGTAGGGGTAGGGCTCATGTTAAGACATTGTGGACTCCCCTGTGGAACAAAAAGACCAGAAGGGAAGAAGCATAGACTGCACATGTGTGGACAAAGACATATCAATGCATTCTCCAACTGGTCCAAGCCAAGAAAAACCAGCTAATTTAAGAGGGGTCCCTAAGTTGTTTCACAGTCCTAAGGTCTTGGCAAAAATGGGCCTGTAAACATTGTCTCTATGTCCTCACTATAAGCACCCTGTTTCTCCCACTCTATAAATTCCAAATTAAAAAAAAAAAAAAAAAGCGATGGGTGGCCTGTAGGAGGCAATCTCATTTAGGCAGACACAAGAAAGTTCTGCTTTAAGGAGGAATAAAAGATTCCCTCATTAAAAATCAGCCCCCCATCATCCCCCTCAAGGTCTACAACTCTCATCATTAGGATTACTCTTAAGTTAAAGACATCCTATTTTTCCAAGACACACGACAGAAGCAGAACACTAGCTGGGAGGTCCTCAGTGACCTTTAGTATTTTCAGGAGCACTGGGTGTTGTATTCCTGGTGGTCACTTTAGGCAGCTGTCCCAAGGGAACAAGTCCAACTGTAGACATATGTTCATTTTGTTCTCTGCTATATCCTCAGAGCTGTGCAAACCCCTGGATGTAAAATGAAATATGCATCTGCCTCTATAAAGCAGAGACAGGACAGCACCTAGCATTTCATGTTGTTTGGAAGAGTTAATGATAAACACATCTGAAATGCTTCGCATGGTTTCTGACACATAGTGAGCTCCCAGTAAATACTATTATTATTATCGGTATCATCATCGCCATCACCAATGACTGATAAAACATGGGAAGTAAAGATGGGAGAGGAAAAATGTCTAGAAAACCAGGACAGGAAGGCCCCATGGGGTGATGTGAATAGTTGCAGCAGGGTGGGGGAAGGAAGTGGGTGGTGAGCTGAAACAGAAAGAGAGCAGACCAGCTTCCCCTACCATCCAAGAGTGTACAGAAGCCCCTGTGGACACTTGCCAGGTCCCAGGCACACAGCACTGACCAAGGCCCGCCGGGGGCCTGGCACTGAACTGAGGTCATCCTTCCCCTCCCATCCATTCGTCTGTCTGCCCCACTGTGCACAGAGAAGGGTGACAAAATTCAGGAGAGCACTGCGGGGAGGAGCCTCCACACATTAGACTTCAGGACTCTGTCCTGAAATCTCTGAAAGTGAACCAGATCAACAGGGAGCACAGGGCGCTGGAAAGTAGGTGTCCCGGATTCCCAACAAGGGCCCACGGGACAGCATCTGGCCGAAAGGAGAGGCAAGGCACTGCAACAGTTTCCCAGAGCACGTTACTGGTGGCTCGTGAAAAGGAAATGTATTCAAATAGGTTTCTGGGTTAAATACAGTTCAATGTACTTCTTTAGAATAAGCTTTCTCAGAGCTTCAACTATGCCACAATGCATTGTACATTTCCAGAGGTGGACACTCTGCAGTTTCCCAAATGTATTTGACCAGAAAAGCCTATTTTTAACACAGTATCCAGAGGCTAGTGTCCTGCTAGAAAACCCTGGAGGTACGGACAATGCTGGACACAGTAAGCCTCACAGCAGCCCTGGAAGACCCAAGACTGGGGTCTCCAAGACCAGGTCATTTAGGAGTCCTTGCTTCCTCATCTGAAAAATGAAGGGATCTTAATTCAGTGGTTCTTATCTAAGAAGCTGGTAAAAGCCATGGATCCTCTCCCCGAAACTAGGTACATTTATGTATGTGCCAGACTCTTTTTTTCCTCACAAGTTCAAGGAATCATAAGTCTCTCAACCATAAGACCTTCTAAGATCCCATATCCCATCATCTCGCAGATGGTGAAGGCACCTGAATTAGAGGACATCATGGCAGACAACCATCAGTCTCGCCTACCCAGCACCCTTCCCTTTCCTTTTGGTAATGGCACTAGTTCCCCTTTGTGAAACCCCCTTTTTCCCATCCTCAGTCCATGTGTTTCAAGAAAAGTAGAATAACTCCCTCCAATTCCAGAAGTGGGTACATCACCCAAGCTTAACCAGTCCAAATACTTTCTTCCCCTGGTCCCAGCAAATAAATCATGGATGGCACAGTGTTCATGAGAGAGTTCTCTAGAGCATGTGCTGGAGCTATCAGATCAGAAAGGAAGGGGGAGGGATGCAGGGAAGGAGGGAAGGAAGGCAGACTGGAAGGAAAGGAGAGTGAGAGGGAGGGAGGGAGGCAGGGAAGGAGGAATTAAAGGCTTTATATTATGGCTACTAAACTAGCAGAAGAAAAGCTGGCAGTCTACACAGCCACCTGTATCTTTGAGACAGAGAGCAGTTCTTGATATTAGCTGAATCAACCCTAACATCCTCCTCCTTCCCCCAAATATCCCATTTATGTGAGCCAATAAATAGTCTCTTCTGTTTACACTAACTTGCAACTGCATGACTCAGACCTCCATCTTGGGTCTCCCAAGGCTGCTGAGAGGCTCAGTTAAGAGGCTCACCATGCTAATGGTGAGACGACACTCAACAGAGAATAAGCCTGAAGGATATTTAATGGGGGACTATTTGTTGGTAGGTACCAGGAGGAGCTGACTCCTGTTCCATGAGATCTGTGTGCCAAGAAGACTACAGAGACCTCAGCTGGATTCTTCCACCTACTATCTGCTGCCTGAAATGCCATCCTGGAGCATCTGGGATGCAGGGTGTGGTGGGGTGGGGGGGTGGGGGCGGTGGGGTGAGGTGCAGGGGTACGCGGGAGGTGTGGGGGGATGGTTTAGCCTTTTGAGATTATAATGAATCTAATCAATCTTATTTGAAAAATAAGTGAACATATTTGCCTGCAATTTCAGGGCTTCCTTGCTGGCTCGGGTGGTAAAGAATCTGCCTGCAATGCAGGACACTCAAGTGACGCTGGTTGAGTCCCTAAGTCGGGAAGATCCCCTGGAGAAGGGAATGGCAACCCACTGCAGTATTCTTTGCTGGAGAATCCCAAGGACAGAGGAGCCTGGCAGGCTACAGTTCGTGGGGTCTCAAGAGTCGGATTCGACTGAGAGACAAATACTCAGGGATTTACAAACTCCCTGAAGGCCGGAAGAGACTTCTCCCTCAAGGGGTCCCAGGACTGTATGACCTCACTTCGGTAAAGAAGAGTGGCTGGACTTGTTCCATGAAAGATCCCAATTTCTGCAAGGCCTGAAGGTGGGAAGGAAGAAAAAAGGGAGATTACCACCAGCATAGGAAGAGAAAGGAGGGTGGCCAATAGTCCACAGACTCTGGCATTTAAACAAACAACGCGAATAGTCTCACTACCCGCATCAGCCCTTTGAGGGCTTTTCCAATTCATGGAAATGGGAAGCCAGCATAGCTAGAGAGCCCCTTAGTCAAGTCTGGAATTAGCTTGTAGCCTAAGGTTTCGATGCCTGTTAAAGCGATTCCTGGAGAGAGAACGTTTTAAACTTCTGTCAGTCCTTCGTACCTTTTCCCAGGTAACATATTCTAATAAGAAGAATCGGGGCATCTGAACAAAAGTAGGAGGGAGAAAAGAGACGACAGATGTCCTCTGCAGGCGGCTTTGTCTGGGTGGTGGTGGAAGCACTAGTCTCTAAAAAAAGCAATCGATCCTAACTTTGAAACCTTTTGCTGAATAACTGCTTTAAAGGGCTTTGTTCTTCCAATTGTGAGAGATTTTTTCTAAAAAAGAAAATTAGCCAAGATCTTACAACCAGGGAACTACTGAGTATACAGTTGGCCTTATATTTAATTGCAAAGTTACAGGCTGATGATTTAACAGAGCCTCACCTAATTTTCTTCCTATCCTGAAATGTTTTTCTCTTTCTGATCTTTTATTGTTTTAAATTATGAAAGTATGATAACACATTCACAGAAGACTTAAAAAATACACAACAAGGTTACATATAGCTCCACTATATATACAATTCTTTTTCTAAGTAGATAAATTCTCAGTTGGAGCTTCAATAGCAAACTTTAATAATAAAGTTTAATAGAATGAATTAATAGAATTAATAGAAAAAAATTAATGGAATGAATATACAGAGAAGTAGAAGGATATAGTAGACCTGGAAAAAGCACTGTGAACCAGTAGTATAAATCTTAATTATGTTGAGTTGGCTTAATTTATTCTTTATTAAAACTGGCCTCTCCTACAGGAGTTCAACTGTTCCATTCCCAGCCCTCCCCCCAGCCCCCTTCCCCCACCCCACTCGCAGCAAGCCTGTGCTTGAGACCCTCTTGAGAGCTCCTACACAGCCAAGGTCCCAGGTAGGAAGAGGAAGGTGGCACCGCAGCTCAGCTCCTGACATAGTCCTGCCACCAAACTGTCTGGGACCTTTATCTCCTGCCCACCAAGATGCAAGAAAAACACAGTTTACAATCCAGAGCCTTTTGCTAAGAACAAGAATGGTCTCCCCTGTGCCCTATTTCAGTCTCAAACACAGAGCAGGTAATAATTTACATTTGCCCAACTCCTCTACAGCGTGGAAGTGCTTTTCTCTATCTTTCTGCCTGTTTGTTTGTTATACCTGGGGACCCCAGAGGGGAGCCAAGATGTCAGATCTGCTCCACAGTAACTGCCTCCCTCTAATTTCAACAGGGCTGGAGTCAGCATCACAATGGCACATGCGGATGCAGCCTGAAACCCAGTTCATGGTGTGGCTGGCTGCCGGGAGATGTGAATGTTGTTGAATGTTTGCCTCCATAAATCCTTGAGAAATAAGAACAACTCATTTCTTACATGAAATAAGATCTTTACATCTAAATAGTCAAGAATTAAACCAAGCCATCGAGTTTCACTTTGTTTGAAAGGCTGGTTTTGGTACCAAACTCACTCAACTTGGCATATTCCAATAGGAAGCTCATTGTACTAAGTGAGTGCTAAGTTGCCTCAGGCATGTCCGACTCTTCGCAACCCCATGAACTGTAGCCACCAGGCTCCTCTGTCCATGGGGATTCTCCTGGCAAGAATACTGGAGTGGGTTGCCATGCTCTCCTTCCAGGGGATCTTCCAGCCCCAGGGATTGAACCTGAAGCTCATTAAAACCTAAGAAACAGCTTGGGCAAAGGCTTTCCACCATCAGCTCAGATTTGATACAAGCACAGGTCGAAACAACCCACTCCAGTCCATACAGTCCATGGGGTCACAAAGAGTTGGACATGAATGAGCAACTAACACTTTCACTGTCACTTTTCAGGTCAAAAATCTGGTGACCAGGACCTGTGTTTTATGAATGATAAGTCAGTGGCACAGTCTTGGGTACTGAATGGGGGATTTCACCATAGCACCACTAAGGAGGATTAGAAAGAATGTGATGTCTTGTGGGTTGTCCCCTTCTCTCTCTTTTGCACCCTCTTATACATTCTAGGATGGACAGGAAGGCCTGGCGTGCTGCGATTCATGGGGTCGCAAAGAGTCGGACACGACTGAGCGACTGAACTGAACTGAACTGAACTGAATACATTCTAGAATCCCTTGGAAGCTTCTCTCTGTCCTGCATCCACAGACACTATCTTCACGTTGCCCGTCCACATCAAAGGGCTCTGTGCCCTGAACCACCTATCCAGGAGGGGAGTTTGAAGACAGTGTTGCAAGAACAAGCTCTCCCCAGGAACAATTCCATGCCATGGAGATGGCAGCACCATCTGGCAGGAAGCTTTTACCTTGCTCCCTAGCAACTGCTCCTACACCCGTGCCTCTGGCTTCCCTAGCTACCAGGGCTCCCAATTACCAGCCCACCTCTGACACCACCCCCCATCTGTTCGAAACTTCCCCTGTGAACTCCTAGAACTACAGAAGTGGATCCCAGGCATTCTGCCTCCTGGACCACAGACTGACTCTCAGCATCTACTCCAATTTCAATCCTGCGAAGTCAGCAATATGTTAGTCAAACCCCCCGAGTTCCAGTGTTTTAATTCAGTGTCAGGCAGTCTGGTCAGATAATGCAGTGGATCTCAATCCTGGATGCACATTTGAATCTCCTGGAAGCCTTTAAAAATGACTAAGCACCAGGTACTAGCTCCAGAAATTCTGATTTCATTGGTCTGGCATTGAGCAGTGTTTGGTTTTTTTTAAGCACTGCAGGTGGTTCAAAGGTGAGTCAGGGTTCCAAATTAAGGATCCAACCCAAGAAAAGCAGAGTACCAAGCTTGTGTGCAAATGCAAAAAATAATTTCTTGCACAATTATGACTGGACAAATATTAAAGAATGTTATCCCAGTTTAATTTAAACAGATTAATTTCACTAATTAATCTAGTGAAATTTAAAATTTAAACTAATTTAAAATTTAAATTAATAAAATTTAAACTAATTTGAAATTTAAAATTTAAACTAATTTCACTAGATTTTTTAATTTGTCTAACACTCAGTAAAATACATATTTTATAATTATATTTTATAAAAAGCCAGTCCAGTTTTTCTCTTTCAGGACAGCTCCATAAAACTGCATTACCAGTTGAATGTAAACTCTGTCTATGTGACCCCCTGGTTGAATATTATGCAACTTTAGATATAACTCTGTCATGTCTCTGAAGTGCTATGTGAAACCCTGAAATAGTCAGGTTATATAAAATATAATAAAAATATCATTAACCATTTTTCCAATTAAATCTACACATCTTTTCACTTAGTCCTCCCGACTGTTGCTGTTCAAGGTGAGGTCCACAAAGCACGGGAGAAATGCAGAGTCCACAGCTCCACCCCAGACCAACTGAATCAAAATCTACGTTTTAACTGGATCCTCAGGAGAACCCACAGCTACATTCACATTTGAGAAGCGCTCCAATAAACTGTTCATTGGATTCTCCAGGCAAGAACACTGGAGTGAGTTGTCAAGCTCTCCTCCAAGGGATCTTCCAACCCAAGGGTCAAACCACCATCTCTTATGCCTCCCGCATTAGAAGGAAAGTTGGAAAGTTCTTTACCACTAGCAACAATGGACTGAGGAGCCTGGTGGGCACAGTCCATGGGGTCATAGTGTCAGACACAACTGAAGGGACTTAGCACACATCCAATAAACTACTTTTATCAGCCTTGATGTTAGAATAACTTATTTGAAGGTCCTCCCTTTGTGGCCTCAGCCCCCCATGAATACTCTGCTCCCATTAAACCAAACTACCCGTTTCCAGACCTCTCAACTCTCTTCCCCACCAACTGCAAAGCCCTCTCCCCTACTTTTTGCCCAAAGGTAGAATTTGCTTTTCTCAAAGTCCCAGTTGAGTCTCTCAACTCCAAAATCTTCACAGATCTCCACAGCCCAGGATTCTTGCCTGCCTGAGAGTCCCTTGGACAGCAAGGAGATCAAACCAGTCAATCCTAAAGGAAATCAACCCTGAATGTTCACTGGAAGGACTAATGCTGAAGCTGAAGCTCCAATACTTGGGCCACATGATGTGAAGAGCCAACTCATTGGAAAAGACTCTGATACTGGGAAAGATTGAAGGCAGAAGGAGAAGCGGGCAGCAGAGGATGAGACGGTTACATAGCATCACTGACTCAATGATCATGAATTTGAGCAAACTCTGGAAGATAATGGAGGACAGAGGAGCCTGGCCTGCTACAGTCCACTGGGTCACAAGGAGTTAAACACAAATGAGCTAATGAACAATAATCTGACAGCACTTATCTAGCTGCACATTCACCCAGCAATTCACAGCGGTTCTTGTTTTATTACTTAACCCTTACTCTGACTTTAATTTTCCTGGTAACTTCTGCTTTGTGTCCCCTGCTAGTCCATCATTTACATGTTTTTGCACCTGTCATGGGACTTTGCACATAATAGATTCAACAAATACTTGGTGTCTGGCTTTGACTCAGATCTCTGATGGCAAACTGTATGATACAAAAAAAAAAAAAAAAAAAACTATAAATATGAGTCTAGCAACTAGTAAAAAATTTACAACATCTAAGCTTTGCTGGTATTAAACCTTCCAATATGCTGAACAAAGGAGTTGCAAAATAACATACAGTGCAGATACTGAACTAGTTCAGACACTGGAGAAAATAAATATCAAAAATGAAAATAAGACATAATATGAGGTATCAACTAACAATGTAAGTATAAACATTTCATATTATTGTTTAGGACAACTAAACAAATAAAATCCCTTAGCTACCAAGAGCTGCTATCAAACAAAATGCATTGAAAGCCAACTCTAGACTATGATGTACAAAGAAAAACCTACAGGGCTTTAAACCAAAATTGTGTTTACCAGGATACAGGCAGTCTCAAAACTCATTCTGTTCCAACCCTGGATATCACGACCCCCATACACTGTGGCAGGAATATTCAGGGGTGTTTTTTCCTATTCTTTCAGAAAGTCTGTAAGTATTACTGAGCATTTAATAATGTGTCCTGTAGGAGGTCCCAGAAATACAAGAAGTGGCTCATACATGTCCTTACCATCAAGGTGCTCAAAGTCCTAGTGGAAAGAAGCACAAACAGATCATTTTAACACAGTGTGGGGCTCACAGTACTAAACTATACATACACAGGACATTATGGGAACACAAGGAAGGGCAGCCTAACTCAACCTGAAGCAATCAAGACTATGGGCTTTTTGGAGTGGGGATACTGGAGTTGAGACTTAGAGTTGGCAAAGGAATTAGCTGAGTGAAAGATGAAGATTGATATTTCAGGTCAGGGGAAATCTGTAAGGAGAGGGAAGAGGACACTGATCACAGGGTATGTGGAAGGAGCCTAGATAGTTCTGCTTACTATGAGGCTGGAAGTAATGAGATTTTCTCTACAGAGGCAGCAACCACCTGCTAGTTGATAAGGTTGGAGGTAAGAGACTGGACTTTATCCGAAAGGCAAATGGAGAATGTCTAGGCTTGAAAAACTTCACGCAGCTTCTGAGATCTAATTAGCAAAATAAGAACAGCTTAGATTCTAGATGAACTACACTATAACAAATGCCACAAAAATCCTCATCAACATGGCTGCTGAGATACTGATTCAAACATTTCATGGGTCATCTCTGTCGGTGGGTATTGGAGGAAATGACCTCTGAGATAAATCCCGTCCAGTCAAGATTCTATTTTCTGATTTTAAATGGCCAACACCACTCTGGTCCTATAACATGGAACTATCCTTCTGAAGGCAGTTCATACCACAGGACATATACCACAGTGTTATTAAGACAGTAAAATGAAAAGAGCTTTAAAAGTACCATAAAATAGAGGCCTTCTCACTCCTAGCTAACTTCTCTTTCCAGCAAATCATATTTTTCTCCAAGTATAGCCTGTCACATCAACAAATGTATATAATTATTATTTCTTTATCCTTAGTATTTTAATTTATTTAATAGGTTTTTTTCACTTGCAAATGTGTTCAATTATTTGCTTCATACCTACAAATGCACATGTACACACTGACTGTTACTCAATTTTGAGAGGTGAGAAGCTAGTTTATTTGAATGCTGGCATTTGGTGAAATTTTGCCTTGGTATAAAAAATAAATTGCTTAGTCCTGGATGTTCAAAACCATTTACACCGAAGAAAAACACCAGCAGGAAATAATCCTGTTTGGTTCAGGCAGGTGACAAAATACATTATACCCAAAGTTATATATGAGCTGGAATCATCCAGCTGCCTGCCTTTTAAATATGCTGTGTCTCCAACCTGAACTGTGCACACTGCTTTCTCTAATGGCTTCTAATCTGGGCCAGACTTCTCAAAACGGATAAAACTGAACTCACTCAGTCAACTTTTGCCAGCTCACCTATTCAGATGCAGTGTCTCATCTTTCCATCTCACCTGTGTAGGTAGTATCTTCCTAGCAGTGATTTTACTTCTTGGAGATGGGCAAATGTCTGTATTTATATTTTTAGCTTTTTCAGGACCACAAAATTCAGCAATCATTAGGAAAAATAACAATGATGACAAAGTTTAAAATAATATTAAAGAGGTAAGTGTGATAGTTAAAAAAATTAAAATTAAAAAGCAAGTAGACCAGAGATGAAGAACATGGGCCCTGGGGCCAGACTGCAGAGTAGTTCTTGGTTTCCTCAGTTGGTAAAGAATCCATCTGCAATGCAGGAGAACCCAGTTCAATTCCTGGGTCGGGAAGATCTGCTGGAGAAGGGATAAGCTACCCACTCCAGTATTCCCAGGCTTCCCTTGTGGCTCAGCTGGTAAAGAATCTGCCTGCAATGCAGGAGACCTGAGTTCAATCCCTGGGTTGGGAAGATCCCCTGGAGAAGGTAAGGGCTGCCCGCTTCAGTATTCTGGCCTGGAGAATTCCATGGCCTGTATAGTCCATGGGGTCACAAAGAGTCGGACATGACTGATCGACTTTCACTAACACTAGCTAGATGTCTTTGGAAAGGTCATTTACTCATTCAGTGGTCTCAGTCATCCAGCATGTAAAATGGAGATAATAACGCTGGTTCTTATATCATAATGTTCTTGACAAGATTTTTAACAGTACTTTACACACAGCATATAAATCAGAGTTTGGAACATAAGAAGCTGTATGTGCTAGTTATTATTAGTATTATCATCAACATCAGCAGCAGCAGCATTATGCTGTGCTGTGCTTAGTCGCTCAGTCATGTTCACCCCACGGACTGTAGCCCACCAGGCTCCTCTGTCCATGGGGATTCTCCAGGCAAGAATACTGGAGTGGAGTAGAACCCCTCCTCCAAGGGATCTTCCCAACCCAGGGATCGAACTCAGGTCTCTCAGCTTGCAGGCAGATTCTTTACTGTCTGAGACACCAGGAAAGCCCCAAGAATACTGGAGTGGGTAGTCTATCCCTTCTCCAGGGGACCTTCCTGACCCAGAAATCAAACATGGATCTCCTACATTGCAGAAGGATTCTTTACCAGCTAAGCTACCAGGGAAGCCCCATCATCATTATACGGTACCACAATTCACTAATCTAAATTCTCAGAAACAGTTTCATGGAATGTCACAGCGTATCTCACACTCACATAGCTTCTTCTTTCCCAGCACTTCCTGGGATGTTTGAAATACAAGAGAAAAACAAAACAAAAAACAACTCTTCTCAAGAGATTATATTACAAAAATTAGTTAGCAGAAAAGTACTGTTGGCAGACATTGTTGGTTGAATGGCCAACCCCAGTTCCCTAGGTCCTCTTCCAGCTTGCAGTGTCCACATGGCACAATGCAGCTTTTCCCTTCTTCCTACTGAAATGATCACCAGCCAATGAAGGAAACCCCAAAAGAATCAAAGACCTTAGTGCTAACTTGCTGAGCCCCACAGCCTGTGCCAACAACCCCCCACCCTCAGATTTGTCTTCATATATGGAAAAAAAAAAAACTCCTTTACAATTAAGATGTCATATTCAGATTTTCTGCTGCAAGCAGCCAGATGCATTCCTGACCAAGGTAAGTTTATAGACTCCATGCTGCTCTTGAGACAACCTGAGCAGTCGTCTGACAACCAGTCTGCAGCAGTCATACTTTCCCATTGCCACTGATATCTGATTTCTTTTCAAAACTAGGGTAAAACTAGGTCCCTGGTGCTCCTGCTTGTCTTTTCAGGGTTCCACCTTTCCCTAAATAAGCTGCATCCTGGAAACATCCAGGGAGCCCTTCCTTCTAGGTCTTACCCATTCCATCTTCCTGTTCCCAGTGGCTGATGCACTTCTGGCTGCTCCTGCTACAGGCTTTTCATTTCTTGCCCTCCTTGAAGCCACATTCTGGGTGACCAGCATCCTGATGCTGGTGCTCCTCATTCCCCCTGACACCAGCTTCATAAGTTTTCTCTTCAGTGTCACCCGGTAATGGGAGCAGACATCTTCCCATCACTTGTCTCTCTCCACCTTACCAGTTTTATTACTGCAGCAAATTTTCCTGGTGCCCTGCGGTTCTCAAAAACCTCTCCTGTCCAATCGCTCCTCAGCCCCTTCCTACTTCCCAGCAAAGTCTAGTTTCAGCTGAATACACACTAAAACTGGTAAAGCCACACAATTTGCAAATAGCATTTCCAATTGTCATACTGTATTATTGTATTTAGACAATCAAACTATTCACTGAAATACTTACATTATCAAGACATTTTTGAATTGTCTATGGACTTATTTCTGGAGAGGGCAATGGCACCCCACCCCAGTACTCTTGCCTGGAGAACCCCATGGACGGAGGAGCCTGGTGGGCTGCAGTCTATGGGGTCGCTGAGGGTCAGACATGACTGAGTGACTTCACTTTCACTTTTCACTTTCTTGCATTGGAGAAGGAAATGGCAACCCACTCGTGTTCTTGCCTGGAGAATCCCAGGGACGGGGGAGCCTGGTGGGCTGGGGTCTCTGGGGTCGCACAGAGTCGGACACGACTGAAGTGACTCAGCAGCATGGACTTATTTCAGATAGTACTTCTTCAGATCTGAAAGTATTCACCATTTCCATAACAAAGGAAAAAGCTGGAACTTGGACTCAGTGATTGATTTTTTCCTTCATCAACTTAGTTCATATTTTGGAAACAAAGGTTTGTCTGTTTAATATTATATGAAAGATTACAGTCATCTTGGATAAGCAACAGTGTCAATAAATAACATCTACATAAGGATGAAAAAAAAAATAAGCCTATATTCTTGCTGCCAGCAGAAAGATAAATTTTGTGGGCCTTTGAAAGCCAGGGGATTAACTAGCATTTGGGGGGAGATGTTTGGAAAGATACAGAACCTGTCATATTTTCTGCTTCATGAACTAAACATAAACACTGGGAAGGCTGTTATGGGTGTGTTACAGCTGTCTGCTAACAGATGAGGCTTCGGAGATTGTGAGCCGAAGAAACTGCAAAGACCATTCTGTGTTTAATAAACCTTATACCCTGTAGTATTGAGATTATCCCTGATAGGGAGTTAAAATTTGCGGAAAAAACAAAACAAAACAGTTTTTCCAAGTCATGGAGATATAATATAAAATTCTTTGATTGTAAAGAAATCACATGGGTTGTGAAGAGAAGCAATTGTGAGAGATGTCATTTTTGAAATTTACCATAATTTACAAATAAGAGAGGCCTGAGCTGATAAAGTAGCATCCAAATTACCATTTAAAAATGATCTATACCACAGGGAAGACCAAACAACATTTGTTTGCTTTTCTAGCAAAACATACATATGTGCATCAAAGTGAATCAGAAATATTTTTCTCAACTAAGAAAAGCTTTAAATCATAATAATAATGAAGATAAAAATCATTGTCAGGCAGTGCTCAATAATACACCAAGAATACACATACATAACTCAGGCATAATGTAATCCTCAAGACACATATTCCTAAAATAAAGAGGCAGATAGCTTGGGCATGCTCCTGGCTCTTGCTGTGCTACTCTGTGCAAATAACTTAACATCTCTGAGCCTCACTAGCCACATCTATAAAATGCAGCTAATAGCTATGTTTCAGGGTTGTTAAATAAGTGAAATGAGGTGATTTTTCAGTGTTCAGAACTGTAATATAGTAAGCGATATATAAGTATAAATAACAAATAATAACAGCTGAGTACCTTATCTGATGCCTGATGGGATCAATTTAAACTAATCAGTCAGTGGAAGAGCCATGAAAGCCTTCAGTCTAACCTCTTATTTCATATAAGAATCCTCTATGAACCAAAATCATGACCCAGCAATTCCACTCCTGGATATATGTCTGGAAAATACAAAAACACTAATTCAAAAAGACACATGCACCTCAATATTCATAGCAGCATTACTTACAATTGCCAATATGTATTGTTAATTGCTAAATCATGTCTGAGTCTTTTGCTACTCTGTGGATTGTAGCCCGCCAGGCTCCTCTGTCCATGGGATTTCCCAGGCAAAAGTACTAGAGTGGGTTGCCATTCCTTCTCTAAGGGAGCTTCTCAACCCAGGGATCAAACCCATGTCTCCTGCATTGGCAAGCAGATTCTTTACTGTTGAGCCACCAGGGAAGCCCCATATACAGAGTTCTAGATATATATAATGGAGAAGGTGATGGCACCCCACTCCAGTACTCTTGCTTGGAAAATCCCATGGATGGAGTAGCCTGGTGGGCTGCAGTCCATGGGGTCGTGAAGAGTTGGACACCTCTGAGTGACTTCACTTTCACTTTTCACTTTCATGCATTGGAGAAGGAAATGGCAACCCACTCCAATGTTCTTGCCTGGAGAATCCCAGGGATGGGGGAGCCTTGTGGGCTGCAGTCTATGGGGTCCAACAGAGTCGGACACAACTGAAGCAACTTAGCAGCAGCAGCAGCAGATATATATATATATAAATATGTGTGTGTGTGTGTGTGTGTGTGTGTGTATGCCATTTTAGAGCAACATGGATGGACTGGGAGGGTATTATGCTCAGTGAAATAAGTCAGATAGAGAAAGACAAATACTGTATGATATCACTTATATGTGGAATATAAAAATACAACAAATGAGTGAATATAACAAAAAAAGAAGCAGACAAACTAGTGTTACCAGTGGCTGGGGGGGGAGGCGGGCAGTATAGGGGTGGGGCATGGGAGGTAAAACTATTGAGTATAAGATAGGCTATGAGAACGTATTATGCAACATGGGGAATATAGCCAACATTTTGTTAACTGAGTGTAACCTTTCAAAATTGTATAAAAAAATAAAACTTAAAAGAAAACTTGACACTCTCTGACCTGGAAAAGGAGAACCCAAAAACTACCTCCCTGTAATTTCCGCCTTGAATTCTAAATCTGACATTCTAACAGGTAAATCCAAGTCTGCTTCCACATGGCAAACCATCACAGTTTTTAAGGAGCCATCCTCATGCTCTCCGGGACAAGCATCCTCTGTCTCCACCCTTTGAGACTCTGTTGCAGCCTCAGTTCCTTCACCGTGCAGGACGCTTGCCTCTACAGGCACTGAGTTGGTAGAGCTCCCCAGGAAAGTGGGGCAGGAAGCAGCTGGGTGTGGATCACACGGTGCCCTCTGTGCCACTCTCCTTCCGGACCTTGATTTCTGTCAACTGAGGCTGGGATGGTGCTCACATTTTTGGGCATCCATGTCACATTATTGCTTTATACTTAGTTTTCAGTTAATAAAACTAGCCTCTTGGTCTGCTGAAAAGTCAAAGCATTCAATTCCATCTTACACTGACATTTTTAAGCCTACACTCAAAGCTGTATATTTATCTCTATTAATAAGTCTCACTTGATTATTAATCAGGATAAATGTGCATGCAAATAGAATCATAGTACACCAAATCAAATTTTAAATTCCCTAGAGGAAATTCGGGTTTTTTACAGGAATCTTATGATCAAATTTTGTAAGGCAAATCAGTATCCTTCAATTGACTTTTTGTAATTATCTATTAATATATTACAGTTGCCTACAGCAGGAAACAAATATATTAAACTTTGTATTATACCATATTATCTTATTAAAGCAGATCTGCCTTCCTGTATTTTTATTAAGCCAATATTAAAATTAGTTTATTTTCCCTGAATGTACTGAAACTGGAAGATTAGCATACAGAAGAGACAGCCAGGAGGCCACAGACCCCAAAACTATGCCTAGGTCTAAAATTTCCTCAAACTTACAATCTGCAAAGGGCAAACCAAGAGCTGATCTTGGCTTAAAATTTCCCTTCCATCCTTTTTATATGAAATAATTCTGTGAAAACAAAGTTACAACTGACCCTCTCCTATTTGTTCAGTTTCCATTTAATTTGTTTCCACAGCTGGCTCCGTCTCCTCTGGGACTTTCCACCAGGCAAGGCCCTTCAGCTAAGCCTTCTACAGGCTGAGTCTAGCTCATGTCTCTTGCCTCATCTCTGATGAAACTCCATCACTGTTACCCCTAGAGTTTCACCAGCCCACCCACCTGTACTCTCAGCTCAATTCAGTCACTCAGTCACGTCCGACTCTTTGCAAACACATGGACTACAGCACGCCAGGCTTCCCTGTCCATCACCAACTCCCGGAGCTTGCTCAAACTCATGCCTATCGAGTCGGTGATGCCATACAACCATCTTACCCTCTGTCGTCCCCTTCTCCTCCTGCCTTCAATCTTTCCCAGCATCAGGGTATTTTCCAAGGAGTCAGTTCTTCGCATCAGGTGGCCAAAGTATTGGAGTTTCAGTTTCAGCATCAGTCCTTCCAATGAATATTCAGGACTGATTTCCTTTAGGATTGACTGGTTGGATCTCCTTGCAGTCCAAGGGGCTCTCTTTTCAAACATGAAAAGACCTGTACTCTCAGCTCTACCCCATATCCCAAGACCAGTCCTGACAAAGGAAGCAGTTGGCCAGATCTTCTCTTTTTTAATTATTTATTTTTAATTGGAGGATAATTGCTTAGAATATTGTGTTGGTTTCCATATATCAACATGAATCAGCCATAGGTATATGTATGCAGTTGGTAAGATCTTAAATCAATCCTGTGGTAACACAACTAGGATCTAGTGTGTCTGGGTGAGCCCTGGGAACCATAACTGAGCTAATCCTACCCAGCAGCTGAGGACACTGAGCCTTCCTGCTTGGTTTCCGACTAAGCCTTCCTGTCCCCTTACTGGGCTTGAAGCTCTTCCCCAAGCCTGGACACTAAGCTGAGGTCCTGACAACTTCCCCAGCCCATTTGCTGATCCCTGTTATTCAGTTATTATCTGGGATCCAGCCATAAATCAGAAAGACCATGTACCACCATGTCACCTCCCATTAGACTTTCAGTGTTACTGTCCACAGATCTCCCACCACATTGGAGACTCAGCCACAATTTACCATGGATCTTTCAACAACTTGAATTACTGACACTGAACTACTGATACTAAAGAAAAACTTGAAGAAATATGCAAACCCACATATAAAGTCAGAGCATTTTTTTTTATGAGTCTTAAAAGGTGTCTCAAATAGCTGAAGACATGTGGCATATTCCTGGGAATAACAAGGAGTCAAAGCCAAGATATACTGAGAATCCAGTTGAAGGCATCAAACCTCTGGCAGCACCAATCTACTCATGGAGAGGTTTTCTAATCAGCAGGACTCAGGAGTGTTAGACTGATGGTTGAATTCATCCTGGCTTGGGATTTTGCTAAGCAGATGTGAGAGAAGAACAAACAAAAAGACAAAAGAGTTGATACTGTCAAAGAGAGACAGAATCTCTCTT
This sequence comes from Bubalus kerabau, assembly GCF_029407905.1. Classification (NCBI taxonomy): domain Eukaryota; kingdom Metazoa; phylum Chordata; class Mammalia; order Artiodactyla; family Bovidae; genus Bubalus; species Bubalus kerabau. The sequence continues at coordinate 52,465,944 of NC_073635.1, forward strand.
AAAAATCTCATAAAATCTAAATGGCTTGGGAAATAAATATAGAAAGTAGGTAATAGAGAAAGAAAACAGAAGAAACTAGAGTCTGCAAAGTCCAGTGTGGCAAACAAACGGATGATTCTGGCCAGAGGCTATGTCAAGGAAGCAAAGTCTGGATACGAAATTTCAGTGCTGAAGACAGGGGTGATGAAAAGATGCAGAGTATGAAAACAGAAGGACATGATAAAGAGGGACTGTGGTGGAAGCTATTGGAGAGAAGTAACTCAAAGCCTGGGAAGCCTGTGTCACTGAGGCAGGTGCTGAAGACATCCCGAATATGACAGCCTGAGGGTCCAGAGAAGGACTGAAGCCTGGTGCCAAAGCGGAACCTTTTTAGAATGGTGAGTGCATTGACTCTTTCAGGACAATAAATTAGACACAGGATGTATTGCTGATCCTATTCATGATGCCAACTGTCTCACTATATCTTACTATGCACACTGCTCATTGAACCCAGGGTAGGCAAGGCACAAGCTAAAATGTTGGAAGAAGATGCGAGGAGCCGTAGGAACTGCAGACATGTTTATTCTCTCCTTGCTGGCTCAGCAGGCGTAGAAGCAGACATAACATAATACAACATAACCATGCATAACACAATCATGATGCCGCTCCAGTGCAGACCAGTGCAGCAGCTTCCAGGGTTTTCATGGTGAAGCTCATACAGGCTGCACACAGTAGCCCGCGACCAAGTGAGTACCTCCTGAGGCGTAGGTGCAGTGCTATAAGCGATCTCAGCTGTTCCTGTTCCATAGTCATTATTGACAAAACATGGGGCAAGAGAGCCTGAACATGCCATCTTGGCTAATTTGCTCTCTCCACACACACGACAATCAAAAAAGGAAACCTGAACTATCTCTGAGGCTTCCACGGTGGGTCAGTGGTAAAGAATCCACCTGCAATGCAGGAGACACAGGTTCAATCCCTGGGGCAGGAAGATCCCCTGGAGGAGGAAATGGCAACCCACTCCAGTATTCTTGCCTGGAGAATTCCATGGACAGAGGAGCCTGGTAGGCTACAGTCCATGGGGTCGCAAAGAGTCAGATGACTGAAGCGACTTAGCACACATGAGACTTTAACTTTTCCATTTCTAAGACTGGATGGGGAAATGAGAATTCATGGTTTAAATGTTCTGGTTAATTTCACAAATCAAATTTAACTTCACCAAGAAAAGTTATGAAACATGGTTCTCTGGCATAACAGTAGCAATCAAGTGATATGGCACCACAGCATGAGATTTCAATAGTCTATATTTCAACACTATGAAATAGAACACTTCCTAGAATTTCCCTTAACAAAAATAAAATGAATTCTGGGGGATTAATTATTAAAACATAAAATGTACAAAAATTCATTTAACAAATATTTATTTCGTTAGTTTAGAAAGCTATTTACAAATCATTAAAATTCTTATTACCTATAACCAAAAAGAAAATGGTGGAAGAAAAGGAATGAGTCTGCTGCTAGCTAGGACAGTGGATAGGAACTAGAGTAAAACTGTTGAGTGTTATATAAAAGTGACTGTCATGGGAAAATTCCAATCACCTGAAGCATCCCTAGTACCAGCCACCAATTTCCTTGGAATAGCATTCCGTTTCAATATATCAGTTCAAAGAAGATGTGCTTGAAGCACTGAAGTTCTGATATCAAACCAAAAGTCAAAACTCAGGCATGTAAAAGCAAAAGGTAAAGTTCCCTTCGTCCTGATTCCTTTGATAAATAATTAAATAATAATGAAATTGGAGGGCTAATTTCACTTTAAAAATTCTAACTTGTTCAGATGAAAGTCTACTAAAAATTGCATATTAAATGACGATGCTTTGAGGCCCCAGTGCTTGATCCAAGGAAAAACTCCTTTGCAGTTTTGGTTAAAGTGAGATTCTCAACAAATAACCCCCAAGTATTTTTCTGATTAGTAATCATACACTAACTTCACAAAAACTCAGAAAACTATTACGTTGGGGAAAAAAGAGATTGAGCAAACTATAACTGACTTTATGATTTTGTATTGGGGTACAGACGATTAACAATATTGTGATAAGTTTCCGGTGAACAGCAAAAGGACTCACCCATGCATATACATGTATCTGCTGCTGCTAAATTACTTCAGTCGTGTCCGACTCTGTGTGACCCCATAGACGGCAGCCACCAGGCTCCCCCGTCTCTGGGATTCTCCAGGCAAGAACACTGGAGTGGGTTGCCATTTCCTTCTCCAGTATACATCTATCTATTCTCCCCCAAAGCTCTCTCCCATCCAGGCTGCCACATAACATTGAGCAGAGTTCTGTGTGCTATACAATAGGTCCTTGTTGGTTATCCATTTTAAATATAGAAGCATGTACATGACCCTCCCAAGGAAAAGTATTGTATGACATCTCTGATATGTGGAATTAAAACATAAATGATACAAATGAACTTACTTACAAAACAGAAAGAGACTCATAGACTTATAAAGCAAACATAGTTGCCAGAGGGAAGGAATAGTTAGGGAGTTTGGATTGGTTAACAGTTATGGTAGAACCAAGATTCTTGGCAGGAAATTAATTTTTAAATGAATACTTTTTTTTTAATATTTGTCTTTCTATACAGTTCCCTAGGGGCGTCCCTGTTGACTCAGATGGTAAAGAATTTGCCTGCAATGCAGAAGGTCTGGGTTTGATCCCTGGGTTGGAAAAGGGAATGGCTACCCAGTCCAGTATTCTTCTCATGAACAGAGGAGACTGGTGGGCTACAGCTCATGGGATCACAGAGTCAGGCACGACTGAACAACTAACACATTCAATTTCACTGTTAAATTTGGGTTGGGTTTATTACTCTTTTTCATTTGAGAACCAATTTTTATTCATTCTACTTACATATGTTATACATGGAGACTGAGAACTTTAATTGAAACTACAAAAGCCCTAAGAATTAATAATTTCATTGTTGAGGGCTCATAAACCTTAACAAGTAAGTCAACTTTTGATATTAGTGTTTGAAACGAGTTTTTGTTTTTAAATCACAGGTAAAAAATTAGGCAAAAAATGAGGGAAAAAAAGAGAAACACACATACACACACACATGCAAGAACTTTTTGTTTTATTCCTCTAAATACCAAAGTGACAAAGACCACTCATTAGTCAGTTTCCAGGTAGCATATAAGTATGCCAGCATTTTTCTCACATTGAAAATTTGAAGGGAGAATGGCTACTTTTTTCTATTAGCTTTGAAAATTGAGGAAAAATATGTGTCCAGAATAACCCAGACCAAGTAGGAGTATATGTTTTTAGCAAAACAAAATTTAAAAAGTTAATGTCCATGTGTTACAGTTAAAAAAAAAAAAAGACATACTTACCTCATGTCTTAAGAATTAATTCAATGCTTTTTAATTTTCCATAAAAGATTATCTGCTCACTTTAACATAAGAAGGCTGAGTATAAGCAAAACTGTATCTATTTCATGTTTCATTCTCTGAAATAAATAAATCAACATAAAGCTACTTCTCAGCTTGACACAGTAACAGTTAAACCATCCCAGACAAGGATTCTGTAACCTCTCTCTTTTAATTTGACAACTTAATCTCCAAGATTCAGTCTGGAACACTTGCTGACCAAAACATTTTATGACCTATTCCTGGAATTATTCAAAAGAAAACAATAAAACATATCACACTGAGTAATTCTTCTTTTTGGAACACCAGGGTAAAATCTTACAAAGATTTGATTGAACAACAGTATCCCTCCGGAGATAAATTTTAGCAAAGATGCTTTGACCAGGAAAATCTTTTTCTCATAAGATATGTAAGAAGAAATACAAAGGAGTAAGTATTCATTTGTGCTTTTCCTCCCATCGGTGACAATGTAAGAAGGTTTTATCTACCTTCATTTTTGATGGCAGCATAAATTTAAGATAAGCTGTTCCCCTTGTAGACAATCCACTTGTAGATATGTTGGCCCTGGTGGCTGTTTTCTTCCAAGTTATTTCTCTAAGAAGAAATTCTTTATGCTCAGAAAAAAAAAAAATCCGTCACAAAATAATGCATGCTTGTGAGTATGACTCAGCATTTTTTCCTTTAAAATTAGTCACTTCAGAAGAAGACAGATCATTAAACCTTGTCCTAAATATCGAAGGTTCTATTTCAGCGAAGTATTTTGAGATTCATGAGTGACTCAAAGTAGATAATGATTAGAGTTTAAATCAAGGGAAGGACTATAAAGCATTGGCCAAAATGCTGGAGACCAAAGAAGAGCGATAATGATAAATAGCGGCAAAACCACTTACAAACAAGTTTTTTCCTTTATCAAAGCTTCAAATACAGTGCCATACTAACTCACTGTATTGCTTAAAATGACAGTTTCTCAACATGTCACAATAAAAATAATCAAATGGGTTTGCCTTAGAACATCTTACATGTTGTCAAGATGGTATTGAAAAATATTAGATTTTCAACCAAAATGTGACTGGCAGACTCTTAAAATTGTCATATTCACTTTAAGAATATACTGCTCAACTTTTGCAGATCCCCTAGCTTACCTTTGCTCTTGCATCAATGAAGCGTTTAATCTTGTCTGCCTTCAACAAAACCAATTAAATAGTCACACTGTCCAGCAAGAATTGTTCTTTGAAAATATGAAGCTCAGGTGTCAGAACTTCGCCAGAATGTGTGCTCCCATGCACAACTAGAAGCCTATGGTCAACTGGGTAGAATTTTTCTTCTAAAACACCATTTGCTCTTTCTCCAAGTCCAAAGCAAAGATCTTTTGGGCAAAGTAACTGAAAAGACAGGCTCAGGATAAAGGGCAAATACAGACTGATTTTTTTTAGAACTGACCTTTCCTTAAGCTAGAAATAAACTAATTTAGAATTTGTACACAAGAATCAGAAAGATGTCTTTCCTTTTTTATAATTTTTTTAAAAAGCAAAAATGTACCCAAATTTTGAAGGAAATATTGCTGGAATAAGAGCTATGAATTCAATATATTAAACTGAGTAAAATTGGAAAAAATCTTTTTAGTACAGCTGGCTTATAATTCCCATGTATTACTTCCTTTCACTTTTCTACCTTCCTCTTTGTCAATTTTCTACTCTTTTTGTGTTTTCTTTTATCCCTGTCCATAGGTTAGAGAAGTTTCCATGGTTTGACCTTCTTCCAATTTCTTCTTCTCTCTACTTGATATTTCGTAGTTGAGTTTCATTGTATAGCACTTCATACATTTTATTTACAACAATTACCACATTTGATTCTCATAGCCATCCTGTGATATAGTCCTGGCATTCAGTGTAATCTTCCATTTTACACCTGAAATCATACATCTATTAAGTGGTAACATAGAAACTCACAGTAATCTTCCAATTGTTTTCAACCACTTCAAAGAGACCAGACAGATCACACAGAAAAAAAAGGCTGTCCTGCATCAATGCGGTTTTAACAATTAGCGAAGTCTGTAGCGTGTGATCTAGTTATACATACATAATAGAGAACTCTACACACATCAGCAGTGAATATGCTCAATGTTAAGTAATAAATGAATTACAGACAGCTCTACTTCTTATCTTTCTATGAAATCTTACGCTTTTCAAAGTGCTTTTAAAAATAAAACCTCTCTGATGAACACAGAATTTTATGAATTAGAATAATTGACTACTTTGGTCCCCAGTTTTAATGATAAAGACATTGGGGCTCAGAAAAGCTAAAGAACTTACTCATAAGTAGCCAGGAGTAGTGCCAAGCTTAGAGCCTAAAGAATATCCATATAAGAAGGGTTTTCAATCCCATATGAACCTGTGGACTATACTATATATAGTTAGGACTTATGGCTAGTTATTTTCATCATTCTGCACAAACCCAATAATGCACACTGTCTGTGTATATCATGTGTGCTAGGCTATTTAATGCAGGAGACCCAGGTTCAATTCCTAGGTCAGGAAGAAGTGGAAATGGAGAAGGAAATGGCAACCCACTCTGGTATTCTTGCCTGGAACATGCCATGGACAGAGGAGCCTGGTGGGCTACAGTCCACAGTGTCGCAGAGAGTCAGACATGACTGAGCGCTAACACTTTCACACTTTCATGGGTAGTTATTTTCATCAGTCTGTACAGACCTGATAGTGTACATGTTTCTGTTTACATCACGTGTGCTAGGCTATTGGAATAGGCAAAAACCTTACATATTTTTACTTAGCAGATTGCCTCTAAGCTGTGCACTGAAATAAATCCAATTACTCAGTTCCTTCTAAATTCTAAAATATATAATTAAAAGATCAAAACACTTTAATAACTATTTAAGCCAAAATAATAGTTCCCCATGTCACTGTTCTGTATTAACACTCCTTTAAACAAAAGCATTCATGAATGGAGACATTCCTAACACATTACATGTATGTCCACACACGTATGGGGCACACACACTGTTTCTTGCAATATTCAGCACAAGGCACTGCCTTGCCTTTTGGCCCTCCAGATGGCCCATCGCTTCTAATCAAACTGAACTCCAAGTTTCCTCTTTCCTAATTGCTGGCTTCCAGAAGGAGCCATTTGTGGCAGCTGTTCCCCTCATTCAATTGAAACATTCCATTGCTTGAGCCTAAGTTTCAACATAGCCTTCAGGCTCTTCCTCTGCCTACCTAGTTCATAGCCGCAACCAGTACTTGATTATCCATGCAGAAAGGGGGAAGGGGCAACAATAATTGAATATATCATCATCAAATGATTTTATTTGAATGAACAAGAACTATTGTATCAACTAAGACCTGTGATCTGCTTTTTGGTCTCTGAAGGCAGCAAGTAGACTTGTGGACAAATTTGGTTTTCAAGATAAAGTGTGTTTTTCTTAGTAGTCATTCATTCATTCATTCATTTCTTAGTAGTCATTCATTCAGTAATTATAATAAAGAGTGTAGAGATATATAATGCCTCAATCAAGTGGCTGGAGGATGAAATCAGAGGAGAGAGAAAGAAAGGAAAAAAAAAGGAAAGAAGGAAGGGAGAAATGTGAATCATTATTTCAAAGCACCTACATTCTAAATGGAGACCTCCAGCTAACATTTCAGTGGTGATATTTTTTTCTCTTGGGCCAGCCCTGTGTTCTCCATTCTTTCCTCCTATCTAGCTAAGGCTGATTCATCATTCACATTCAAAATCCAATTTTGCCCAGTGGAAACTTCCCCTCAACCTACCTCCCAACCACAATAGCTGTCCCTCCTGACTGTGCCTCCTTCTCCCATCTATTATCACATGCTGCTGCTGCTGCTAAGTCACTTCAGTCGTGTCCAACTCTGTGCGACCCCATAGACGGCAGCCCACAAGGCTCCCCCATCCCTGGGATTCTCCAGGCAAGAACACTGGAGTGGGTTGCCATTTCCTTCTCCAATGCATGAAAGTGAAAAGTAAAAGTGAAGTCGCTCAGTCGTGTCCAACCCTCAGCGACCCCATGGACTGCAACCTACCAGGCTCCTCCATCCATGGGATTTTCCAGGCAAGAGTACTGGAGTGGCTTGCCATTGCCTTCTCATTATCACATGAGATCTAATTTTATAGTTTAAATGTTTTAATTATATTTAAAGCATATTTAATACAGGCACTACTGAGCAACTGAACTGAACTGAACTGAAGACATTGTATGTCAGTTCAATTTAGTGGCTCAGTCGTGTCCAACTCTTTGCAACCCCATGAACCGTAGCATGCCAGGCCTCCCTGTCCATCACCAGCTCCCGGAGTCCACCCAAACCCATGTCCATTGAGTCGGTGATGCCATCCAACCATCTCATCTTCTGTTGTCTCCTTCTCCTCCTGCCCTCAATCTTTCCTAGCATCAGGGTCTTTTCAAATGAGTTAGCTCTTTACATCAGGTGCCCAAAGGACTGGAGTTTCAGCTTCAATATCATTCCTTCCAAAGAACACCCAGGACTGATCTCCTTTAGGATGGACTGGTTGGATCTCCTTGCAGTCCAAGGGACGCTCAAGAGTCTTCTCCAACACCACAGTTCAAAAGCATCAATTCTTTGGTGCTCAGCTTTCTTTATAGTCCAACTCTCACATCCATACATGACCACAGGAAAAACCATAGCCTTGACTAGATGGACCTTTGTTAGCAAAGTAATGTCTCTGCTCTTTAATGTGCTGTCTAGGTTGGTCATAACTTTCCTTCCAAGGAGTAAGCATCTTTTAATTTCATGGCTGCAGTCACCATCTGCAGTGATTTTGGAACCCAGAAAAATAAAGTCTGACAGTTTCCACTGTTTCCCCATCTATCTGCCATGAAGTGATGGGACCGGATGCCGTGATCTTAGTTTTCTGAATGTTGAGTTTTAAGCCAACTTTTTCACTCTCCTCTTTCAATTTCATCAAGAGGCTCTTTAGTTCTTCTTCACTTTCTGCCATAAGGGTGGTGTCATCTGCATGTCTGAGGTTATTGATATTTCTCCCAGCAATCTTGATTCCAGCTTGTGCTTCATCCAGCCCAGCGTTTCTCATGATGTACTCTGCATATAAGTTAAATAAGAAGGGTGACAATATATAGCCTTGACGTACTTCTTTTCCTATTTGGAACCAGTCTGTTGTCCATGTCTAGTTCTAATTGTTGCTTCCTGACCTGCATACAGGTTTCTCAAGAGGCAGGTCAGGTGGTCTGGTATTCCCATCTCTTTCAGAATTTTCCACAGTTTATTGTGATCCACTCAGTCAAAGACTTTGGCATAGTCAATAAAGCAGAAATAGATGTTTTTCTGGAACTCTCTTGCTTTTTCCATGATCCAGCGGATGTTGGCAATTTGATCTCTGGTTCCTCTGCCTTTTCTAAAACCAGCTTGAACATCTGGAAGTTCACAGTTCACATATTGCTGAAGCCTGGCTTGGAAAATTTTGAGCATTACTTTACTAGTGTGTAAGATAAGTGCAATTGTGTGGTAGTTTGAGCATTCTTTGGCATTGGCTTTCTTTGGGATTGGAATGAAAACTGACCTTTTCCAGTCCTGTGGCCACTGCTGAGTTTTCCAAATTTGCTGGTATATTGAGCGCAGCACTTTCACAGCATCATCTTTCAGGATTTTAAATAGCTCAACTGGAATTCCATCACCTCCACTAGCTTTGTTCGTAGTGATGCTTTCTAAGGCCCACTTGACTTCACATTCCAGGATGTCTGGCTCTAGGTGAGTGATCACACCATCATGATTATCTGGGTTGTCAAGATCTTTTTTGTACAGTTCTTCTGTGTATTCTTGCCACTTCTTCTTAATATCTTTGCTTCTGTTAGGTCCCTACCATTTCTGTCCTTTATCGGCTCATCTTTGCATGAAATGTGCCCTTGGTATCTCTAATTTTCTTGAAGAGATCTCTAGTCTTTCCCATTCTGTTGTTTTCCTCTATTTCATTGCATTGATCACTGAGGAAGTCTTTCTTATCTCTTCTTGCTATTCTTTGGAAATCTGCATTCAAATGGGTATATCTTTCCTTTTCTCCTTTGCTTTTCACTTCCCTTCTTGTCACAGCTATTTGTAAGGCCTCCCCAGACAGCCATTTTGCTTTTTTTGCATTTCTTTTTCTTGGGGATGGTCTTGATTACTGTCTCCTGTACAATGTCACAAACCTCCATCCATAGATCATCAGGCACTCTGTCTATCAGATCTAGTCCCTTACATCTATTTCTCACTTCCACTGTATAGTCACAAGGGATTTGATTTAGGTCATATCTGAATGGTCTAGTGGTTTTCTCCACTTTCTCCAATTTCAGTCTGAATTTGGCAATAAGGAGTTCATGATCTGAGCCACAGTAAGCTCCCAGTCTTGTGTTTGCTGACTGTATAGAGCTTCTCCATCTTTGGCTGCAAAGAATATAATCAATCTGATTTTGGTGTCGACCATCTGGTGATGTCCATGTGTAGAGTCTTCTCTTGTGTTATTGGAAGAGGGTGTTTGCTATGACCAGTGCATTCTCTTGGCAGAACTCTATTACCTTTTGCCCTGCTTCATTCTGTATTCCAAGGCCAAATTTGCCTGTTACTCCAGGTGTTTCTTGACTTCCTACTTTTGCATTCCAGTCCCCTATAATGAAAAGGACATCTTTTTAGGGTGTTGTTAGTTCTAGAAGGTCTTGTAGGTTTTCATAGAACTGTTCAACCTCAGCTTCTTCAGCATTACTGGTAATCATATTTAATAAATATAGTTATAGATTTTAATTATTTACTGTCCCCAGAAGCTAACACCATGCCAACCATTTAAGATGTCTCCAATAAATATTCCTGAATAAAGAAAAAAGTTAGGGACTTCCCTGGTGGTCCAGTGGTTAAGAATCTGCCTGCCAATGGAGGGGACACAACCAGGAACACTCCACGTGCCAAGGAGCAACTAAGCCCAAGCACCGCAACTACTGAGCCCACACTCTAGAACTCACGAGTCGCAACTATAGAAGTTCATGTGCCCTAAAGCCTGTGTTCTGCAGGAAGCCACTCCACCACAAGGAAGAGTTGTGGTCACTGGCCACATTTAGAGAAAGCCCAGCACAGCGACAAAGACATAGTAAATCCAATAACACTTTTTTAAAAAAGAATGAGTTAGTAAAGGATAGATTTAAGACAAAATGATGTAAGCCCCTAGTGGTTAAAAATGCAAATTTTGAGTCAGAATTCTGGGCTCAAATCCTTCAAGCTGAAAAAACTTGAGATTAAAGTTGCCTCATGCAACAGGAGATTTTCAGTAAGGATTCTGTGAAGGTTAATTTTATGTGTCAGCGTGGCTAGTCTATGGTACCCAAACACCAGGCAACATGTTGCAGTAAAGCTATTTTTTAACACGTAATTAACATTTAAATCAGTAGACATTGAATAAAGCAGAGTACTGTCCATAATGTGTGTGGGACTCATTCAATCAGTTGAAGACCTTGAAAGACTGAGGTTCCTCAAAGGGGAAGAAATTCTCCTCAAAATTGTAACATACAAACCCTGCCTGAGTTTCCAACTTGCTTCCCTGAAGCATTCAGACTCAAGACTGCAGCATTAACTCTTACCTAAATTCAAATTTCAGACTTGCCAGTTCCCACAATCATGGGACCCAGTTCCTAAAAATAAATCTATTTCTCTTTCTCTTTCTTTCTCTGACTCTTCCCCTCCCTTTCTCTCTCTGTCTTTCTCTCTCTCTCTCTCTATATATATATACACACATACATGATATAGAATAGCATGCAATACAATAATACATAAATATGTGTTCTATATATTTTACATATACAAATATGCACTAATTACATATTACATGTATATTACATACATGTATAATAATTAAATGATCACATATTATTATATACTATATAAATTACATTTATTTATTATATATTATATAAATATTCTATATTATATAATGTGCATGCTGCTGGTACTGCTGCTAAGTCGTTTCAGTAGTGTCCAACTCTGTGTGACCCCATAGATGGGCAGCCCACCAGGCTCCACCATCCCTGGGATTCTCCAGGCAAGAACACTGGAGTGGGTTGCCATTGCCTTCTCCAATGAATGAAAGTGAAAAGTGAAAGTGAAGTCGCTCAGCCATGTCCGACTCTTAGGAACCCCATGGACTGCAGCCTACCAAGTTCCTCTGTCTGAGGGATTTTCCAGGCAAGAGTACTGGAGTGGGGTGCCATTGCCTTCTCCGTATATAATGTGCATATATAATATTATATTTATATATATCCTATTACCCTGGAAAACCCTGCCTAATACAGATCTATACTAGGGAACCCAAGAGAGGCCAACAGCCCTGTCTTACACAGAAAAGACAAGATAGAATCAGGCTCCGGGACCAGAGCCATTCAGATACCCAGTTACTCAAGGCCTCAGCAGCAGGAATTTGTATTTCTCCTTCTATGGCTTTGTCATTGGTGTGGCATCTGATACTTTTTCGCGTCCCGACCATTCTCCAGGAGCTAGAGACTGACTCTCCATATGCTAATCTGTTTCTCTTTTCCCTGCCTTGTATCTTCTGCTTACTCATGACTGGTTTGTCGTGATCCTCACAGTGCTAACACTACTCCACGGCTTTTCTCTAAGCAATCTTTCAGCTCCCACAGCTGACCTCTTCTCTATCGTTACAATCCACAGATCACATTCTTGACAGAGAGAATTGAGTCAGTACAGCTAATTTCTTGAAGCCAGATGATATCTTAGGACTCTGGACAGCCTGGGAATCAGCTGCCTCTGGGACAGGTACCAGTCTCTGGAACAATGAACTATGACTGGGGACAAGAGTCATGTGATGTCTAGGAAGGCCATCTGAGACTGTTGGTTCCTGGGGAACTATAAAAAAATTTTCCTTGGAGGATCTTTAAAGAATTATAAATAGAACTACCATATAATCCAGCAATTTCACTTCTGGGAATATATCCAAAGAAAATGAAAACACTCACTTGAAAAGATAAATGCACCCCCACGTTCATAGCAGCATTATTTATAATAGCCAAGGTATGGATGCAAACTAAGTGTCCACCAATGGATGAATGCATAAGGAAGTAATAAACGGAATATCATTCAGCTATAAAACTGAGGATATCCTACCATTTGCCACAATATGAATGGATCTTGACAGTATTATGCTATGTGAAATAAGACAGAAAAACAAATACTATTTGATCTCACTTATGTGTGGAATCTAAAAGAAAAAAAGTGAAATACATGGAAAAAGAGATCAGACACTTGTGTTTACCAGAAGCAGAGGGTGTAGGAAGGGAAATTGGAGGATGGTGGTTAAAACATACAAACTTCCATTTGTAAGATGAATAAGTACCAGAGAAGTACTGTGGGCTTCCCTGGTGGCTCAGTGGTAAAGAATCTGCCTGCGATGCAGGAAACCCAGGTTTGGTCCCTGGGTGGGGAAAACCCCCTGGAGAAGGAAATGGCAACCCACTCCAATAGTCTTGCCTGAGCAGTTGCACGGACAGAGCCAGGTGGGCTACAGTCCAGAGTCACAAAGAGTGGGACATGTCTGAAGAAACAGTATAGCATAGAGATGTAATTTACAATATGATGATTGTAGTTAACACTGCTACATGATATATAAGAAATCTGATAAAAGCGTAAATCCTGAGGGTTCTCACTGCTGCTGCTGCTGCTGCTAAGTCACTTCAGTCGTGTCCGACTCTGTGCGACCCCATAAATGGCAGCCCATGAGGCTCCGCCATCCCTGGGATTCTCCAGGCAAGAACACTGGAGTGGGTTGCCATTTCCTTCTCCAATGCATGAAAGTGAAAAGTGAAAGTGAAGTTGCTCAGTCGTGTCAGACTCGTAGCGACCCCATGAACTGCAGCCCACAGGCTCCTCCATCCATGGGATCCTTCAGGCAAGAGTACTGGAGTGGGGTGCCATTGCCTTCTCCTAGGAAAATGTTTTTTCCCTTTCTTTCCTTTTTATTGTACCTATATGAGAAGATGGATACTTGTTGTTGTTGTTCAGTGGCTCAGTCGTTTCTGACTCTTTTTGCCCCCATGGGCTGCAGCATGCTAGGCTTCCCTGTACTTCATCTCCTGGAATTTGCTCAGGCTCATGTCCATTGAGTCAGTGATGCCATCCAACCATCTTATCCTCTGTCATTCCTTTCTCTTTCTGCTTTCAATCTTAAGAGAATCAGAGTCTTTTTTAATGAGTCGGCTCTTCACATCAGGTGGCCAAAGTGTTGTAATAATCATTTTACAATATATGTAAAGCAAACCATGATGCTTGTATGCCTTAAACTTAACAGTGATGTATGTTAATGAGTTCTCAGTAACAGTGGGAGTCGGGGAGAATGTATAATTTCAGGGAAGGCAAAGATGTAACACACTTTGCATTCAGATGCTTCAGATGGGCTGCAATAGGTGTAGGATGGCTGTCCTAAGAGATAAGTCACATAGGCTTCTCTTCTGTAGACAATTTGGCTTTTAAATCATTAGGACTCAATGCTTTCTGGTGGTCTAGTGGTTAGGATTCAACATCCTCCTTAGGACTCAACATTGGGCCTATTCCTTAAAATGTTAAACACAGTGTCACCATATGAGCCCATAATCCACTCCTAGATATACACCCAAGGGAAATTAAAACAGCTGTTTGTGTCAAGACTTGAACATGAATATTCAAAACAACATCATTCATAATAGCCAAAGAGTTGAAAGAATCTAAATGTCCATCGACTGATAAATGAAAAACTAAAATGTGACATATTGACACAATGGAATATTATCTAGTAATAAAAAGGAATGAAGTCCTGACACAAGCTATAACACTGATGAACATTTAAAACCTAGGCTAAGTGCAAGTCACTCACAGAAGACCATATAGTGTACAACTTAATTTGCATGAAATCCCCAGAACAGGTGGGGGATAAATAAATCCTCATGACAGGGAATAGATCAGTGTTTGCCAAGGACTGGGATGAGATGATGAGGGAGAATGGGAATTGACTATTTATGGGTACAAGGTTTCTTTTGTGGATGATAAAAATGTTCTAAAATTGATTGTGGTAATGGTGCCCAGCTCTGTGAATAGCCTTTCCCTTCTCCAGGGGATCTTCCCAACCCAGGGATTGAACACAGGTCTCCTGTATGCAGGTCAGGAAGCAACAGTTAGAACTGGACATGGAACAACTGACTGGTTCCAAATAGGAAAAGGAGTACTCAAGGCTGTATCTTGTCACCCTGCTTATTTAACTTATATGCAGAGTACATCATGAGAAATGCTGGACTGGAAGAAACACAAGCTGGAATCAAGATTGCTGAGAGAAATATCAATAACCTCAGATACGCAGATGACACCACCCTTATGGCAGAAAGTGAAGAGGAACTAAAAAGCCTCTTGATGAAAGTGAAAGTGGAGAGTAAAAAGTTGGCTTAAAGCTCAACATTCAGAAAATGAAGATCATGGCATCCGGTCCCATCACTTTATAGGAAATAGATGGGGAAACAGTGGAAACAGTGTCAGACTTTATTTGTTTGGGCTCCAAAATCACTGCAGATGGTGACTGCAGCCATGAAATTAAAAGACGGTTACTCCTTGGAAGGAAAGTTATGTCCAACCTAGATAGCATATTCAAAAGCAGAGACATTACTTTGCCAACAACAGTCCATCTAGTCAAGGCTATGGTTTTTCCTGTGGTCATGTATGGATGTGAGAGTTGGACTGTGAAGAAGGCTGAGTGCCGAAGAATTGATGCTTTTGAAATGTGGTGTTGGAGAAGATTCTTGCGAGTCCCTGGGACTGCAAGGAGATCCAACCAGTCCGTTCAGAAGGAGATCAGCCCTGGGATTTCTTTGGAAGGAATGATGCTAAAGCTGAAACTCCAGTACTTTGGCCACCTCATGGGAAGAGTTGACTCATTGGAAAAGACTCTGATGCTGGGAGGGATTGGAGGCAGGAGGAGAAAGGGACGACAGAGGATGAGATGGCTAGATGGCATCACTGACTCGACGGACGTGAGTCTCAGTGAACTCCGGGAGTTGGTGATGGACAGGCAGGCCTGGTGTGCTGCGATTCATGGGGTCACAAAGAGTCGGACACGACTGAGCAACTGAACTGACCGACTGACTGAACTGAACTCCTGCATCGAAGGCAGATTCTTTACCAGTTGAGCCACAAGGGAAGTCCAAGAATACTGGAGTGGGTAGCCTAGCCCTTCTCCAGCAGATCTTCCCAACACAGGAATTTTACAATTTAAATTGGTGAGTTGAAGAGCATGCAAAGTATATCTCAATAAAGTTGTTTTAAAAATGTTAAGCTTCCCTTGGAAGGACCTGTGAGTACACGATCATATGTCTAACAAAAGAGGAAATGGCATTGACAGAAAAGGGACCAGCCTCGGGACGATGACTAGGGTGGGAGCCCTCTCATGCAGCCTTGTGGAGGGAGCATTTGGCACCACCAATGGTGGCAGTGCCACCATTCTGACCTGTCCTCAGTCACCTTCAGGGACAGGGAAGACTCAGAAGTTGCAGCACTTACAAAACTGAGTCAGAGATGATAACCAGTATTTATAGTGTTGTCACGAACAGTGTTCCCAGTATTCCTAGTATTAACACTATCATGAGCCCTATTCTTTTATTTTTACATTAGAGTGGGGACAGCCTTCAGAAATATTTATGATCTTTGAGGGAGAAGGGATTTGACCAGGAATAGTCCAAATTCCAGAGCAACATTCAGCTACCCCATAGACCAGCTGCCCCCTCTCGACCTCAGCTCCTTGATGTTGTGGGAAATTGCAGTGGGACTTCGAAATGATCTCAGTCAGATCAATGTGGGCCCTTAAAGACCACTCCTTGCTTGGGGAGTACTGTTGAATTGAACTATGGCAAGGGCACCACTGAATAGATGGAGCTTATAGCTGCTGGGTTCGGAGACGGCAATGGCACCCCACTCCAGTACTCTTGCCTGGAAAATCCCATGGGCGGAGGAGCGTGGTAGGCTGCAGTCCATGGGGTTGCTAAGAGTCGGAGACGACTGAGTGACTTCACGTTCACTTTTCACTTTCATGCATTGGAGAAGGAAGTGGCAACCCCCTCCAGTGTTCTTGCCTGGAGAATCCCAGGGACGGGGGAGCCTGGTGGGCTGCTGTCTATGGGGTTGCACAGAGTCAGACACGACTGAAGCGACTTAGCCGCAGCAGCAGCAGAGCTGCTGGGTTAGTATGGAGCTGTACTGCCTAATACAGTAGCCCCTTGATATAAGTGGCTATTTACCTTTAAATGAATTTAAATTTTGTGAAGCCACATTTCACATACTCAGTAGCCACGTGTAGAAAATGGCTATTGTATTGGACAGCCCAGAAAGAGAACATTTCCAGCATCATAGACAGGTCTATTGCACAGTGCCACTTGTCACGCTTACTTGATGTTCACGATGAAGGGAACGGGAACACAGTCTTACTAGAATTTTCCTTACAGAAAAATGACCCTAAGATTTCTAGGAAGATACTTGTGAAGAGAGTTCCAAGAAAAAAAAAAGTGTTTGAGTCCCCTGCCTGAGATATTGAACTTTTTAAGTTAACCCATTTCCTAGAAGGGGCTTTCCTGGTAGCTCAGACAGTAAGGAATCTGCCTGCAATGCAGGAAACCCAGGTTCGATCCCTGGATTTCAAAGATCCCCTGGAGAAAGGAATGGCAACCCACTCCAGTGTTCTCACCTGGAGAATTTCATGGACACAGGAGCCTGGCAGACTACAGTCGCCCAGTCATGTCCAACTCTTTGTGATCCCATGGACTGTAGTCCGCCAGGCTCCTGTGTCCATGAAATTCTCCAGGCAAGAATACTGGAGTGGGTTGCCATTCCCTTCTCCAGGAGAAAGTAAAGTGAACACATCATAAAATATAGCCAAAGCCCCACCACATGAAATCACCTTTGCAGTGCCACATGCAGCCCCATTATGTCATAAGTATGCTCATACATTGGGGCACATGTTGGGTGCGTAATTCAGCAAAGCCCTTATAGAAGCCACAAAAAATCAGAACATTGGTGATCTTCAAGAGAAATCCTAGGTGGGTCTCTGAGAAAGATTTCTGAAAGCTGACTACAAAAAACAGCTATAATGATGAATGGCAAGTTTGAGGAAGGAAAACCATGGAATTCACTGGAGTTCACAAGCACTTCTGTCCAAGGCAGCCATGCTCGCATATGGTTCCTACTTGGGTGTCGGGAGCTCTGAGAAACTTAATCATTCTAGCAGGACAAAGGAACCAGGTTAGAAATATTACACGACTTAATAAGTAACTGGAAGTTGGAGAGCATCTGGAATTACAGTGTCCAACACTGACGATTAAAACAAGTACAGTTACTCAAGGA
Organism: Bubalus kerabau; assembly: GCF_029407905.1. Lineage (NCBI taxonomy): Eukaryota > Metazoa > Chordata > Mammalia > Artiodactyla > Bovidae > Bubalus > Bubalus kerabau. The sequence continues at coordinate 52,483,737 of NC_073635.1, forward strand.
TCACCCCTCTACCAGGTCGGAAGAAACCAGAAGGAGATGGGGCTTCACAGGTACTCACGTGCTTTTTGTTATTTATTCAACAGTACTATGAATCACCTCCTTTTACTTTTTAATCTTCTTATAATGGGAAAACACCTAATAAATATCACTATATGTGTGTGTGCTTAGTCGCTCAGCTGTTTGACTCTTTGTGGCACCATGGACTGTAGCCCACCAGGCTCCTATGTACATGGGAATTCTCCAGGCAAGAATACTGGAGTGGGTAGCCTATCCCTTCTCCAAGGGATATTCCCAACCCAGGAATCAAACCCAGGTCCCTCACATTGCAGGCAGATCTTTACCGACTGCCATGAGGGAAGCCCAGATACCACTATAGATGCTTGGAATATTTATTTTAACCTTTTCATTGTAACATTTATTGGTCAAGATTTTTTTTACCCTACTGGGTTGGAAATTGGGTGGCCAATGGTAGACCCTATTAGTACGGGTTTTCCTCAATGGCTCTGGTTTAGTTAAAGAAGTACTTATCAATAGAGTCACTTTCACTCACAGAAGTCCCAGTTTGGACAATAAATATATGGTCCCCTAACCATAATGCTATTCTCTAAATGCACGCCAACATGCCAAAGGCAAGATGCATTGTTTTCAGCGGCTGGTGGTTTTACTGCCACTTTCCATCTCAGGAAACGTCACCTTGGGTGGAAGACATCACTTCACCAAGTTGGTATTGCTGACCGTTTTCAAAACTATTTCATTTTGATGCTTTTTTTTAAACCTGTTTCTACTTCTCAAATTCAATTTTAGTGTCAGCTTCGCTTGGCACAGTCTTCTTCCTGTCCTTCACTCTTCAAGACTTTTCCCTTTGGCTTTCTGTTTTCTTACCTTTGCTATTTTTCTCCATTTACTGTAATGTGCGTCTTCTATTTGTGGCTTCCTTTCTTCCCACATTCAATTTGTCTGTCGTGTTTTCAATGACTATCTTTTTAGTAAATGATAGCATTTCACAAACATTCACTGATAGGATGTGCAAAGCTGGTAACTAAGCTGTCCATTCTACCTCAGCTATGGTATATGAAACTTTAATCTGATAGTTTAAATTTTCTAGTTTCTTTAAAACTGTCCAAAAAAGCAGTCATCTGCAGGTTAATGTTCACTAACCAATTTGACAGGAGAGGGGAAAGGAGATGTTGCAGGGGGGTGGGGGTGTCCTGATTTGTACTATTGCTGATTCCCATGATGTAAACACCCCACCAAGGATAACTTCAAGCTACCAACATGACCTCAACCAATCTGTGAAAATTTAATAATTGTCCCAGATGAGCCAGTTCCAGCTGGCCACTGCCAAACCCTTGGCAGAGATACAGAAATTAAAGTTTGGGGTGGCAGGGGAGATAAAGAGGGGAAAATCACATAATTTAAAAAATCATTCTAATTATTTGAATTTTGTATTATTATTAAAGAAAAAATACATTGAAAAAAATAGATTGAAGAGACACAGATGTACAGAACAAATACAGGGACATCAAGGAGGGGGAAGGGGAGTTGGGATGAATTGGGAGATTAGGATTAATATATATACACTTTTGATATAATGTATAATATAGATAACTAATGAGAACCTACTATATAACACAAGGAACTCTACTCAGTGCTCTGTGGTGACCTATTATGGGAAGGAAATCCAAAAAAGAGGGGATATTTATATATACAGCTATGTGTGTGTGTGTGTGTTAGTCGTTCAGTCATGTCCAACTCTGTGACCCCATGGACTGCCACCCACCAGGCTCCTCTGTTCATGGAATTCTCCAGGCAAGAATATTGGAGTGGATCACCATTTACTTCTCCAGTGGACTGGATAGCTATATGTCTACATATAGCTGATTCACTTTGCTGTACAGCCAAAAATAACACATTATAAAGCAACTATACACCAATAAAAACTTAAAAATAAAAAAATAGATTGAAAATAAGCTTATATATGAAAAATAACATGTAAGTTTCCATTTGGTAATTAAACATCCAGTAGGGGCTGTTTCTGATACACAAAAGTGTCAGGTAAACTACCTTGATTCTATCCTCCCAAAGATTATTCTCAAATCTCAAGGACATTATTATGCAGTGAGAAGTCTAGGCTCCATGACTGCCACACTAAAGCAAATCCATGGACCAGAAAACCTCCACGAGCTGGAACTGAGCCTCAGGGCAGAGAGTAAAAAAGTCAGATGCTATCAGAGCTATAGATCACTTGACTAGCTACAGAAAATCCTTCGGCATTTTAGCAAGGTTATAAGACTGCCTTTTCTCTGTTCTGAGAGATTCCAGAAGGGCCTAAAGGTTACATTTGGTATCAGTGTTTTTTAACAGATCTAAGCATTATTTTTATTCAAAGCCAATTTATAGCTTTGTTTAGTCCTGATGGATTAATACATTACAGAAACTAAAGAAGGTTAGAGATGGGGGAAATCCTTTGAGGAGTAAGTAGTATAAGCACCACTCACATTAATTTAAATGCTTTCATCAAATGTAAGAGAATCTACACAGAATGCACTAGCAAGAGACACCCAGTGAAGAGCAAAATGAAAATTATCTAGAGAACATTCTGCAGCCAACACAATGTTACCTCTGAACTTGAAATATTTGGCCTGAGGGAAAAATCTAAGGGCTAAAGATTTACTGAACCCAAATTTATTAAGATAAATGTGTTTGAACACATTAGCCATCTATCATTGTAGATTAAAAAAGAAAAAAACTCATACACTAAACTTTAGGGCTTCCCAGGTGGTGCTAGTGGTAAAGACACAGCCTGCCAGTGCAGGAGAAATAAGAGACGTGTATTTAACCCCTGGGTGGGAAAGATCCCCTGGAGAAGGGCATGGCCACCCACTCCAGTATTCTTGCCTGGAGAATCACATGGACAGAGGAGTCTGGTGGGTTACACTCCATAGGGTTGCAAAGATTCAGACATAACTGAAGCAACTTAGCATTCACGCACATGCTAAACTTTATAGATAGCAGATTAAAAATAAAATACTCCATTTCCTCCTCCAGAGGATCATCCTGATCCAGGGATTGAACCCACATCTCCTGCATCTCCTTCATTGCAGGCAGATTCTTTACCACTGAGCCACCTGGAAAGCCCTCCCAAAAAATAGACTCTGTTTTAGACTTGTAAACTTATGTATCATTTCTAGAAACAGTTCCTATTTATTAAGCTAGATTGGGCTTCTCTCATAGCTCAGTCGGTAAAGAATCTGCCTGTAATACAAGAGACCTGGGTTCGACTCCTGGATTGGGAAGATCCCCTGGAAAAGGAAATGGCAACCCACTCCAGTATTCTTGCCTGGAGAATCCCATCGACAGCGGAGCCTGGTGGGCTGTAGTCCATGGTGTCACAAGGGTCAGACACTATTTAGCGACTAAACCACCACCAAGTTAGATACTGTGCTAAAATCTCTCCACAAAATATTTTATTTAATCTATTATGAACCTCTGGAAGTAGATGCTATGATTCACATTCTACAGATCAGGAAACCAAAACTTGGGTCAGTTACTTACCCAATGTCATACACCTAGAAAATGGCAGAATCTGTGTTAAAACTCAAGTGTAACCAAGAGCGCCTACATTTAACCAAATTGCTACCCTGCCAAAAACCTTAAAAACCTAAAAGTATTTTATACTAAAGAGCCTCTTGATGAAAGTGAAAGAGGAGAGTGAAAAAGTTGGCTCAAAACTCAACATTCAGAAAACTAAGATCATGGCATCCAGTCCCATCACTTCATGGCAAATAGATGGGGGAAAAATGGAAACAGTGAGACTTTATTTTGGGGGGCTTCAAAATCACTGCAGATGGTGACTGTAGCCATGAAATTAAAAGACACTTGCTCTTTGGAAGGAAAGCTATAATCAACCTAGACAGCATATTAAAAAGCAGAGACATTACTTTACCAACAAAGGTCCATCTAGTCAAAGCTATGGTTTTTCCAGTAGTCATGTATGGATGTGAGAGTTGGACTATAAAGAAAGCTGAGCATCAAAGAATTGATGCTTTTGAACCGTGGTGTTGGAGAAGACTCTTGAAAGTCTCTCGACCTTCAAGGAGATCCAACTAGTCAATCATAAAGGAAATCAGTCCTGAATATTCATTGGAAGGACTGATGCTGAAGCTGAAAATCCAATTCTTTGGCCCCCTGATTCGAAGAACCAACTCATTTGAAAAGACCCGGATGCTGGGAAAGATTGAGGTGGGAGGAGAAGGGGAGGACAGAGGATGAGGTGATTGGATGGCATCACTGGCTCGATGGACATGAGTTTGAGTAAGCTCCGGGAGCTGGTGATGGACAGGGAGACCTGGCGTGCTGCAGTCCATGGACTCACAAAGAGTCGGACATGACTGAGTGACTGAACTGAACTGATACTTTTTGAACCAATCACCGCACTGCTACAAACCTATCCCAAGATAATATACCTTAGGCAGGCACAATGTAGCAAAGGAAAACTGGAAACAATGCAAATGTTCATTAACTGAAGAATGTTAAATAATCTATTCATACAACAGAATATTTTTCAGACAATTGTATTCATCAGGGACATTTCATAAGATGCGAAACTCATCATGTAACATGAAGAAAATACCCAGGTAATAAAGCAAAATAGATTTCCACTATACGACTTCCCAGGTGGCTCAGTGGTAAAGACTCTGTCTGCCAAGCAGGAGGCACAGGTTTGATCCCTGGGTCAGATAGATCCCCTGGAGAAGGAAATGGCAGCCCACCCCAGTATTCTTGCTTGGGAAATCCCATGGACAGAGGAGCCTGGCAGACTACAGTCCATGGGGTCACAAAGAGTCAGACACAACTTATAGACTAAACAGCAACAAAAATTCCACTATACAAAATAAATACAAATGTAGATGGGGAGAGCTAAAAGAAAAACACAGCGATATTTTATCTTTGATGATCTCTGTGGTTTAGGGTTATATATATTTCTTACATTTCCTTCTACATCTTCTTATTTTTCATTTTTATGATGAAATACATATCATTTTTACAATGAGAAAAAAGTCATGTTTAAATTCAACAAGAGCATACATGTAGTTCTTGCCACATCTGACGAAGGAAATGTTGGCACTAAGAAAGGTCGAAGAAAAGTAACTAGAATGGTCAGAGGAATGGATGACCAATTAACGTTATCAGGTCTGGGAATTATTCAACAATTTCTGAAATACACAGGCAGGGAATGCACAGCGAACACAGTCCTGGCTGGGGAACATAATGAATAGGATTCCCAGCCAGAAATAGGACAGGACCCAGGCCAGCTCGTGTCTCTCATATCCTGCATAACCAAGACCCTTGGACCGTCTCTCCCTACCTCCATCCATTCTCTCATCCCCCATTTACTCTTTAACTCACCATAACCAGGTTTCTTGCCCTCATCCCCCTACAACTCCACAGTGATTGCTTTCACCATCACCATCAACATTCTCTTTGTTGTCAAATCCAATAGTCATATTCAGTCTGTCCTTACAGGAGTGACTTCTCATTCACAGGAGTTCTTCATTCTAAACATTACTCCTCTTTTTCTATTCTCTAAGTTTGTGTGTATTGTATAGCCTGTTTCTTAGAGATTTTGTAAAACTTCTGATAAAGTTACCTGACCCTAAAATGTTCTTTGTAGAATGGGCTTTTACCTCTTCTTGAGTCAGCATTTGCAGATTATGTTTTTCTAGAAATTCATCTATATTTGCGAGTGCATAAGCTTAAAGTTTTCTGAAGTACAAATTTATGGCTAAAACTTCTCTGTGTACATCTTTGGTTGCACCCCATCAGTTTTTATACACAGTATATTTAGGTGTGATTCTAAATATTTTTTAATTTCTATTATGATATCTTCTTTGACCCATGGGTTATTTAGAAACTTCTTTCTTAATTTTAACATATATTGATTTTTTTTTATTTATCTATTTTTAGTGACTTTTAACATAATCGCATTTATGGTCAGAAAATATATTGTGTATGATTTTATCATTTTTAAATTGTTTAAACTTCCCTCAAGGCACAGGATATACCAATTTTTATAAATAACCCATCTGTTACTAAAAAGAAATGTATTCTTCACTCTTTCATGTCTGTATGTGACCGTTAGATCAAATTTGTTAATATGTTACACAAAACTTCTCTTTCCTTCCTTGTTAATTTTGTTGTTAACTAGTTCGTTACTTATTGAGAGGGATGTGTTACATCTCCCACTATGATTGTAAAGTTATTTTTATTCACAGTTCTGTTGATTTTGCTTTATCCATTTGAAACTATATTATATGGAGCACCCAACTTAATATTGCTGCATCATTCAAAGAGACTGAATATGTTATCTTTATCTCTAGTAATGCTTTTTGCCTTAAAAGTGTATTTTTTAAAATAAATTAATGTATCTGGTTCTTTGGTGAGAACTCATCCAATTTCTCTTTTTACATCCTTTTAGTTCCAATCTTTCTTTATCATCTCCACTGTTTTTCAAATGATTCCATAAGACTACTATCACTGTAACATTCTAATTACAATTTTAACTTCCAAAATGGATTATTTACTTCTCAAAAGAAAGAAGAAACAGAACTGGCATTTCTGGAATTATGGTTTGTGGCTTTGAGTATCATTGGTTTGCCATGGTAAGTAAGCACTGTTCTTTCTCTGACAACCAGTTCTTGTTTTTAGCTGAGCTCAGGGGCTCTGTTGGAAAAACATACATGTGTGGGTGGATGCTGGGGCAGGAAGAGGGAAGATGTGGTCAAGACAGGTAGAGGTGAGTAAGCAGTGCTAAGTGTGGAGTGGGTGTCACAAATCCAAATGCAAACAAGGGCCAAACAGCTATTTTAGCCAATTGCACAGGGCAGAAGAGAACTGTCTGTACTAGGGATCACTCGTCCTTCCTAAGGCAGCTATTTATCCTCCATCAGTCCTTACCCAGCTTGGATAGTGCCAGGCTTTTTTTAGGGGAAACGTGAATCTAAATTTGAGTGGGAAATCTACTGAATTTGAAAATTTGAAGCTAATCCATTATTTTAATGTATGCAAGTTAAATAAGTCATGTCTGTTATCTACATCTGCAAATCCTTGTAAAACCTAAAAGGGAACAAGTAGAGAAGACCTTTCCCAGCCCTGGTCATCCTCTCAAATGGACTAACACATTCCTCTTTACACAGAGAAATCCCTCCTAGGAAATGCAAACTTTAATTCATGTTCTAGCTCTTCAGAAGCTAGAACTTGGGTTTTCAAGATCCTTGGTCTGGTTGACTGCCACAGGCAGCATTATATGCTGGTCATCCCTAAAGACAGAACTGGAAAATGGTAGGAAGCCAAAGTAAGGCTTACACATGAAAGGATTCCAAAAAGTTGCTACCAAAACAAAATTCAAAATTTTGCCTAGGGCCCCTGATGGCAGCTCTATGTCCAGTCTGAGAAAAAAGATGTGGAAAAAAGAAGTGAAGAAAAGGTAAGCTGTCCCCTCAAAAACAAAAGCTATACAAATACATATATGCACATGCAAAGCCCTTAATTCATCTGCTCATTTGTTATTTCAAAATAATAAAATATTTGTGAAATATCTGCAGGGAACTTTTTTTTTTTTTTACTTTACAATATTGTATTGGTTTTGCCATACATCAACATGAATCCTCCAAGGGTGTACACGTGTTCCCCATCCTGACCCCTCCCCCCACCTCCCTCACCATACCATCCCTCTGGGTCATCGCAGTGCACCAGCCCCAACCATCCCATATCATGCATTGAACCTGGATGGGTGATTCATTTCACATATGATATTATACATGTTTCAATGCCATTCTCCCATATCATCCCACCCTCGCCCTCTCTCACAGAGTCCAAAAGACTGTTCTATACATCTGTGTCTCTTTTGCTGTCTCACATACAGGGTTATCATTACCATCTTTCTAAATTCCATATATATGCATTAGTATACTGTATTGGTGTTTTTCTTTCTGGCTTATTTCACTCTGGCTCCAGTATCATCTATCTCATTAGAACTGATTCAAATGTATTCTTTTTAATGGCTGAGTAATACTCCATTGTGTATATGTACCACAGCTTTCTTATCCATTTGGACATGGACATCTAGGTTGCTTCCATGTCCTGGCTATTATAAACAGTGCTACGATGAACATTGGGGTACATGCGTCTCTTTCAATTCTGGTTTCCTCAGTGTGTATGCCCAGCAGTGGGATTGCTGGGTTGTATGGCAGTCCTATTTCCAATTTTTTAAGGAATCTCCACACTGTTCTCCATAGTGGCTATATTAGTTTGCATTCCCACCAACAGTGTAAGAGGGTTCCCATTTGTCCACACCCTCTCCAGCATTTTATTGCTTGTAGACTTTTGGATAGTAGCCATTCTGACTGGCGTGAAATGGTACCTCATTGTGGTTTTGATTTGCATTTCTCTGATAATGAGTGATGTTGAGCATCTTTTCATGTGTTTGTTGGCCATCTGTATGTCTTCTTTGGAGAAATGTCTGTTTAGATCTTTGGCCCATTTTTTGATTGGGTCATTTATTTTTCTGGAATTGAGCTCCAGGAGTTGCTTGTATACTTTTGAGATTAATCCTTTGTCAGTTGCTTCATTTTCTATTATTTTCTCCCATTCTGAAGGCTGTCTTTTCACCTTGCTTATAGTTTCCTTTGTTGTGCAGAAGCTTTTAAGTTTAATTAGGTCCCATTTGTTTTTTTTTTTTTTTTTTTTTTTTTTTTTTTTTTTGAGCAAATGGTAATTTATTAAGGTTACTGCAGGAAATAAACAAGTATACAAAAACTAGTTGTGTTTTTATTTACTAGAATCAAACAGGAAATACAATTGTAACAGGATGTCACTTAGAGTATCTGGGAATAAATCTAGAATCTACAAAAGCCTAATTCAGTCCAGTTCAGATAAGGCACTCAGTCGTGTCCGACTCTTTGTGCCCTATGAATCGTAGCATGCCAGGCCTCCCTGTCCATCACTAACTCCCAGAGTTCACTCAGACTCACGCCCATCGAGTCAGTGATGCCATCCAGCCATCTCATCCTCTGTCGTCCCCTATTTTGCTTTTATTTCCAATATTCTGGGAGGTGGGTCTTAGAGGATCCTGCTGTGATGTATGTCGGAGAGCGTTTTGCCTATGTTCTTTTCTAGGAGTTTTATAGTTTCTGGTCTTAACGTTTAGATCTTTAATCCATTTTGAGTTTATTTTTGTGTATAGTGTTAAAAAGTGTTCTAGTTTCATTCTTTTACAAGTGGTTGACCAGTTTTCCCAGCACCACTTGTTAAAGAGATTATCTTTTCTCCATTGTATATTCTTGCCTCCTTTGTCAAAGATAAGGTGTCCATAGGTGCGTGGATTTATCTCTGGGCTTTCTATTTTGTTCCATTGGTCTATATTTCTGTCTTTGTGCCTGTACCATACTTTCTTGATGATTGTGGCTTTGTAGTTGAGCCTGAAGTCTTAGAATGTACACCACCACCTAAAGGAGGTGCTTCAATGACGGGCTGAAAAAGGTGCTCTTTACAAAAAATAATAATGATAAAAATAAAAGAAAGAAAAAAATCTGAGTCCCTACTACTTACAAATCACTTCTAGATGCATAGATAGATAGATAGATAATTTTAAGAAGTACTTGAAACAAAACTGCACAGTACTTCCACTTTATACTGAGAAAGCTGAAGCACAAAGGAGATAATTTAATAAGTCTTAATGTTACTTTGGGCTTCCTTGGTGGCTCAGACAGTAAAGAATCTGACTGCAATGCTGAAGACCCAGGTTCAATCCCTGGGTTGGGAAGATCCCCTGGAAAAGGGAATGGCAACCCACTCCAGGATTCTTGCCTGGAGAATTCCATGGACAGAGGAGCCTGGAGAGCTACAGTACACGGACTTGCAGAGTCGGACACAACTGAGCAACTAACACACAATGTTAGTTCAGTTGAGTTCAGTCGCTCAGTTATGTCTGACTCCTTGCAACCCCACGGACGGCAGCACGCCAGGCTTCCCTGTCCATCACCAACTCCCAGAACTTGCTCAGACTTGAGCAGCAGGACTCAGTGTGTAGTGAGAGCAGGACCACTGGACCGTGGCAAGAAAACACTTAGTTAGGCCGGAGTTTTAAAAAGAAAACACTTAGTTAGGCCGGAGTTTTAAAACCCTTTGCTTTCTCACCTTTGCCACAACTGAATTCCTCTTCCCTTCCCTCCACATAAATGTCTACAAACATAAAAGACAAACTTTACTCCGAATTTTTTTTTTAAAACTACTTTTCTATTTTTTTATCTCCTTACACAACTCAAGTCAATTAATCCCTTAGCAAATTTCAACTTTACATGATAATATTTCACTATCCACCTTCTTATATTTTAGTATATTAAGATAGGTAAGTCAATTTGTATTGTCTCAGATAAAGAAAACACACTTAATATAGATTAGAACATTTTTAACAACAAAAACATTCTATTTGCTTTCATCATAGTTTCACTTAACAAAAGTGTTAGCCGTGCCAAAAAAAAAAAAAAAAAAAACTCAGTGTTGTCTTTCAGATAAAAAATAAATAATGAGCAAGAGAAAGTAGATAATTAAATTAATTCTTATTCTCTTCAATATGCACAACGACAATTTCTTAGGGAATTGTGATAAAAGAGATTTCATTGGAAAAGAAAATTCATAATTCATCTGCCGTCTCTCTGGTCAATTCTCAGATTGACCCTTCAGAGCAAAGCCTGTCATTATTCTTCAGCATTTTCTTTATCAAAGGTTTATTTTGCAAATAAAAATTACACATGCATAACCCACCTCCCAACTGAGTGAAATTTAACTTATTTTTGTTCTTTTGGAGATTCATTCTGAAGTGAACAGCTTCTCCCCTCTCAATCTGATCTCAGGCCCACCTTGCTCACAGCTGCTTTGGATCTGAAAATTCACGAGGGCTTTGATGAAATATTTAATAGAAAGACAATGTCTTATTTACTTCAATCAGTTTCTACTGAGGTGCCCTGTAAGGAATTATGGAAGGAAAGGAGAGAATGTGAAAATGGTAATCTCCTAGGTATTTGCCCGCAAACAAAATTAATCTTTATAGATTTCCTCTACCATTGACTCAAATCTATCTTTGAAGAGTTCACCAATTTCCAACAGGAAGGTATTTGGGAAAATAAATCATTTACATTTAACAAAAAGTTTACTTAACAATTTTGTCATAAAGTTATGTCTTCTGAAAATGCTTGCTTACTGATATCTTTTGGCAAAGACATAGGCACATATAGCATGATACAACTCTTTGCAAAAGAAGACCATTTCAGGTTTTCCAACCCTATTATAAAGATTTGACTGTTCCCTTTAAGCAATTGTTGCATGAGGGGATCGATAATTATAAAAAGAATTATATTTCTCTTGTTTTTTAAGAAAAGAATTCATGAAGTGCTTTAATGAAGAACATTTTTAAAATATCCAGCAGTTTGTTTCATCCATATTTTCAGGACCTTTGGCTACAACCAAAAATCCATTAGTTTTTCTGAAACATTTCACTAGGCATCACAACTTATGTATAAATAAGCTCCCCTAAGGGCCCACATTATCCTCAGTGACACCTGTATAATAGTTTCCCATAATTCATGAGCAGGGCCAGTGCATCATGGTCAGATCACAGCAGAGGAGCAAAGTCTGATGGCATTCTGCTATTGACTAAATGGGACAACAACATCCTGGTTCTGTTCTCCCCATTTTAGTCCAGAATCATAACAATCTTATCAGTTCAGTTCAGTCACTCAATCCTGTCTGAATCTTTGCGACCCCATGAATTGAAGCATGCCAGGCCTCCCTGTCCATCACCACCTCCCAGAGTTCACTCAAACTCATATCCATCGAGTCAGTGATGCCATCCAGCCATCTCATCCTCTGTCGTCCCCTTCTCCTCCTGCCCCCAATCCCTCCCAGCATCAGAGTCTTTTCCAATGAGTCAACTCTTCACATGAGGTGGCCAAAATATTGGAGTTTCAGCTTTAGCATCATTCCTTCCAAAGAAATCCCAGAACTGATCTCCTTTAGAATGGACTGGTTGGATCTCCTTGCAGTCCAAGGGACTCTCAAGAGTCTTCTCCAACACCACAGTTCAAAAGCATCAATTCTTTGGTGCTCAGCTTTCTTCAGAGTCCAACTCTCACATCTATACATGACCACAGGAAAAACCATAGCTTTGACTAGACGAACCTTTGTTGGCAAAGTAATGTCTCTGCTTTTGAATATGCTATCTAGGTTGGTCATAACTTTCCTTCCAAGGAGTAAGCGTCTTTTAATTTCATGGCTGAAATCATCATCTGCAGTAATTTTTGAGCCCAAAGAAGTAAAGTCTGACACTGTTTCCACTGTTTCCCCATCTATTTCCCATAAAGTGATGGGACCAGATGCCATGATCTTCGTTTTCTGAATGTTGAGCTTTAAGCCAACATTTTCACTTTCCTCTTTCACTTTCATCAAGAGGCTTTTTAGTTCCTCTTCACTTTCTGTCATAAGGGTGGTGTCATCTGCATATCTGAGGTTATTGATATTTCTCCCGGCAATCTTGATTCCAGCTTGTGCTTCTTCCAGCCCAGCGTTTCTCATGATGTACTCTGCATATAAGTTAAATAAGTAGGGTGACAATAGACAGCCTTGACGTACTCCTTTTCCTATTTGGAACCAGTCTGTTGTTCCATGTCCAGTTCTAACTGTTGCTTCCTGACCTGCATACAGGTTTCTCAAGAGGCAGGTCAAGTGGCCTGGTATGCCCATCTCTTTCAGAATTTTCCACAGTTGATTGTGATCCACACAGTCAAAGGCTTTGGCATAGTCAATAAAGCAGAAATAGATGTTTTTCTGGAACTCTCTTGCTTTTTCCATGATCCAGCAAATGTTGGCAATTCGATCTCTGGTTCCTCTGCCTTTTCTAAAACCAGCTTGAATATCTGGAAGTTCATGGTTCACATATTGCTGAAGCCTGGCTTGGAGAATTTTGAGCATTACTTTACTAGTGTGTGAGATGAGTGCAATTGTGCAGTAGTTTGAGCATTCTTTGGCATTGGCTTTCTTTGGGATTGGAATGAAAACTGACCTTTTCCAGTCCTGTGGCCACTGCTGAGTTTTCCAAATTTGCTGGCATATTGAGTGCAGCACTTTCACAGCATCATCTTTCAGGATTTGAAATAGCTCAAGTGGAATTCCATCACCTCTACTAGCTTTGTTTGTAGTGATGCTTTCTAAGGCCCACTTGACTTCACATTCCAGGATGTCTGGCTCTAGGTGAGTGATCACACCATCATGATTATCTTGGTTGTGAAGATCTTTTTGTACAGTTCTTATGTGTATTCTTGCCACCTCTTCTTAATATCTTCTGCTTCTCTTAGGTCCATACCATTTCTGTCCTTTATCAAGCACATCTTTGCATGAAGTGTTCCCTTGGTATCTCTAATTTTCTTGAAGAGATCTCTACTCTTTCCCATTCTTCTGCTTTCCTCTATTTCTTTGCATTGATCACTGAGGAAGACTTTCTTATCTCTTCTTACTATTCTTTGGAACTATGCATTCAGGCTTGTATCTTTCCTTTTCTCCTTTGCTTTTCACTTCTCTTCTTTTCACAGCTATTTGTAAGGCCTCCTCAGACAGCCATTTTGCTTTTTTGCATTTCTTTTCCATGAGGATGGTCTTGATCCCTGTCTCCTGTACAGTGTCACAAACTTCCGTCCATAGTTCAACAGGCACTCTATTTATCAGATCTAGTCCCTTAAATCTATTTTTCACTTCCACTGTATAGTCATAAGGGATTTGATTTAGGTCATACCTGAATGGTCTAGTGGTTTTCTCCACTTTCTTCAATTTCAGTCTGAATTTGGCAATAAGAAGTTCATGATCTGAGCCACAGTCAGCTCCCAGTCTTCTTTTTGCTGACTGTATAGAGCTTCTCCATCTTTGGCTGCAAAGAATATAATCAATCTGATTTCGGTGTTGACCATCTGGTGATGTCCATGTATAGAGTCTTCTCTTGTGTTGTTGGAAGAGGGTTTGCTATGACCAGTGCATTCTCTTGGCAAAACTCTATTAGTCTTTACCCTGCTTCATTCCGTATTCCAAGGCCAAATTTGCCTGTTACTCCAGGTGTTTCTTGACTTCCTATTTTTGCATTCCAGTCCCCTATAATGAAAAGGACATCTTTTGGGGGTGTTAGTTCTAAAAGGTTTTGTAGGTCTTCATAGAACCATTCAACTTCAGCTTCTTCAGCATTACTGGTTGGGGCATAGACTTGGATTACTGTTATATTGAATGGTTTGCCTTGGAAACGAACAGAGATCATTCTATCGTTTTTGAGATTGCATCCAAGTACTGCATTTCAGACTCTTTTGTTGACCATGATGGCTACTCCATTTCTTCTAAGGCATTCCTGCCCTCAGTAGTAGATATAATGGTCATCTGAGTTAAATTCACCCATTCCAGTCCATTTTAGTTTGCTGATTCCTAGAATGTCGAAGTTCACTCTTGCCATCTCTTGTTTGACCACTTCCAATTTGCCTTGATTCATGGACCTAACATCCCAGGTTCCTATGCAATATTGCTCTATACCTTGCTTCTATCACCAATCACATCCACAACTGGGTACCGATGGACCACGCAGCAGAAGCACGCCGGCTGCAATGGACCTCAGAGAAGCATGGCCGAGAGGAGCTACCCCATGTCCGAGGAGCGGTGGCTGCGCAGGCGCAGGAGGACCAAGAGGAGCTACTCCACATTCAAGGTCAGGAGGGCCGGCGGTGAGGAGATACCACTCATCCAAGGTAAGGAGCAATGGCTGTGTTTTGCTGGAGCAGCTGTGAAGAGATACTCCACATCCAAGGTAAGAGAAACCCAAGTAAGATGGTAAGTGCTGCGAGACAGCATCAGAGGGCAGACACACTGAAACCATAATCACAGAAAACTAGTTAATCTAATCACATGGACCACAGCCTTATCTAACTCAATGAAACTAAGCCATGCCATGTGGGGCCACCCAAGACAGGCAGGTCATGGTGGAGAGGTCTGACAGAATGTGGTCCACTGGAGAAGGGAATGGCAAACCACTTCAGTATTCTTGCCTTGAGAACCCCATGAACAGTATGTAAAGGCAAAATGATAGGATACTGAAAGAGGAACTCCCCAGGTTGGTAGGTGCCCAATATGCTACTGGAGATCAGTGTAGAAATAACTCCAGAAAAAATGAAGGGATGGAGCCAAAGCAAAAACAATCTTATACCAATATCCATTCCATAGAGTATAATTCCAGTTCTAAGATAGAACATTATTTTTAAACTGATAAAATATACTGGGTCTGTCTCATGGAAACTGGAAAGGAAAATAAAAAGCTGAAGTGATACAGCATGTTGAAAACCAGAGCCATTACTTTGCCAACAAAGGTCCATCTAGTCCAAGCTATGGTTTTTCCAGTAGTCAGGTATGGATGTGAGAATTGGACTATAAAGAAAGCTGAGCACTGAAGAATTGATGCTTTTGAACTGTGGTGCTGGAGAAGACTGTTGAGAGTTCCTTGGACTGCAAGGAGATCAAACCAGTTGTAAAGGAAATCAGTCCTGAATATGCATTGGAAGGACTGATGCTGAAGCTGAAACTCCAATACTTTGACCACCTGATGTGAAAAACTGACTCATTTGAAAAGACCCTGATGCTGGGAAAGATTGAGGGTGGAATGAGAAGGGGAAGACAGAGATAAGATGGTTGGATGGTATCACCGGCTCAATGGACATGAGTTTGAGTAAACTTCGGGAGTTGGTGATGGACAGGGAAGCCTGGCTAGCTGCAGTCCATGGGGTCACAAAGAGTCAGACATTACTAATTGACTGAACTGAATTGAACTGATGAACATTCAATATATAGCAGAGAATATTCTTTCTCCTTCCTGAAATAATGAGGCTTCTGGGTTACTTGTTCACAACTGTTTTGCCCTATGTCTAGGGATTTCTTCAGCAGATCAACCAATCCTGCTAGTCATCTACCATACTGGTCTCTACTTGCCCAAACAGAAAGGACTCAATAGAATGAATGGATCCTAAATAAGATACCAAATGAAAAAATATCGAGAAAATTAACATTTCCAGAAAAAACACTGACACATCAGAATAAATAAACTACCTGTCCAAGAACCATGGGATAGACTCCTATTGACTGTATTAAGTTCCTATGCAACTAATTACCACAAATTTGATGGTTTAAAACAACAGAAATTTGTTCCTTCATGGTCCAGAGGCCAGGTGTCCAAAATCTAGTTCAGCCTTCAAGTTGAAAATTTCCAAAGATGCTTAGTGTGTTCGCATGTTCAGTCACATAAGCTCAAGTGTCTGGCATACCTTGTTACGTGTATGCACCCTCTACAGTGGTTGGCTTCTACTGTGCAGAACTGTACAGAGTACGGTAGTGCAGTATCTTTATTTCAAGTCCAGGGTGCCTGGAAGCAAGCATAAAAGCAACAGTGACGTCACTGGTACTGCTAAGAAGTGCCAAATGATAACAAGGGAAACAAAGGTGAAAATGATTGAAAGAGTGAGGCAAAGATGGAACTGGAGGCCCAGAGCAAGGACCAAGAGAAACAAAAGGAAGAAGACATAACTGAAGAAACAAAGAGCTTCACAACTCAGGAAATGGCAAGAGGATTTTCTTTATTTGAGGAGGCACTGTTGGGTTTGGGGCACAGGACTCAAACATAGAACGGTACACGAAGGTTGCAGCAGCCATTCAGAAGGCAATCCAGTGCTACTGTGTCACTTATGACGAGGAAAAAAAGAGCTACTACCTAGACATCACTGGATCATTTTTTTCAAGAGGGTAGATGGAATTGAATCCAGCAGGGAACCAGAACCTGTGCCATCAGCATCAGGCATGAGTGAAATTTCAGCTTGCCCTCCATCTCCTATTGCTAACAATCCTTCAGCTCTACCATCTCCCACCTCCTCTCCCTCCTCCAGTCAGTAACTCTTCTAGCCTGTCCACTCAATGCCAGCATCTGTATGCCAACTGTTGTACTGTACTACTCTACTTTCCAAGGTACTTTACAGTAAGATTAAAAATGTTTTCTCTATTTTGGGGGCTTGTTTTTTTGTATTATTTGTGTGAAAAGTAGTATAAACCTATTACAGTATAGTACTATGTAGCTGATTGTGTTAGCTGTGTACCTGGGCTAATTTTGTTGGACTTACATTCTCAGAATGGAACTTGTTCCTATGTAGAGGACTTAGTGTACTCCTTGGTTTGTGGTCCCATCACTCCAGCTTCTGCCTCCATGGTCTCACAAGCTCATCCTCTTCTCTCTGTGTTCCAATCTCCCTCTGCCTCTCTAATAAGAACACTTGTGTTGGCATTTAAGAATCACCATATCGCTAGTGGTAAAGAACCCATCTACCAGTGCAGGAGATGTAAGAGACATGGGTTCGATCCCTGCATCGATCCAAGATGCCTTGGAGGAAGGTATGCAACCCACTCTAGGATTCGTGCCTGGAGAATTCCATGGACAGAGAAGCCTGGCAGGCTATAGTCCATGGAGTTGAAAAGAGACACTACTGAAGCGACTTAACACACACAACATATAATCAAATATTCTGATCTCAAAATCCTTAACTCTATCAACATCTGTAAAGACACTGTTTTCACAATTACAGGTTCCAATAATTAGGAAGGAGATCTTTTTGGGTGGAGTGTGGGTGGTGGTGGTATTTTCAGCCTATCACACTGATCACACTGCTCAGGACCATAGCTCAAGAATTGAAACATAGATAAAGAAAATGGTGGGGGGGCAGGGAACCTGCATTATCCATAAGCCTCACACCATCCATGTCCTTCTCATGTCATGACTATATGATGTCAGGTGTTTGGAGTCATGTTCAGGGTCTTAGTCATAATGATGTTTGTGGATCAGTGGATTCTCTGCCTTTAGGCTAATAATAAAACATAATTGTAATGGAAGCAGGCAATATTCTTACCTGATACTAAACTAGGACCAAACTTGTTCTCTGATAAGGATTTGACATTTTGATCAAAGTGTTTTAGCTTAAAAATTATCTAGAGGCCAACAGTTTTTTGTTTGTTTTTTGTTTTTTTTTAACGTTCACAGGTTATTGTCGCTGACACCAATAGTTACAAATAAGAAGGCAGAGTTTACTTTAAAAAATGTCAGGTGAGGCTCTGGGAAAATATCAGGCCAGCTTCTGGGTCATGGTGCTTAGCTTTCAGCTGCTAATGTATGTAAATAACTCCATCCAGGGACCCAGCTGTTGTATGTTGAAATGTGCTGATGAAACTAAATTGGGATTCTAGAGAACACAAATCAAATTGTAAGCAAAATGACTGAAATACACCAGCCCTCCTTTACAGCATCATAGGCCAACCCAAGAAAAATGACTAATGGGTAATAACACTCAGTCCTGACAGGAATCATAAGCTAGGAAGGAAGTTACATGTAAAATAATAATAAAGAATATTAAATTGCCACCAGGCCCCGGCTAGAGACAAATGAAAACGGAACAGATTTCTTACCACCAGTCACTTATTCAATCCCTTTGAAAATGTCCCTGGAATCTGCAGACAGAGAACGCGTTCACTCATATTCCCTTTCTACTAGAAAGGAATGTTTTCTCTGACCTGGAAAAGACAGATAAAGAAGGACCTTCTGAAAAGGAGGCTCTTAGAGGTACCCTCTGACCAGATCATTAGCCTTCCTTGGGCAACAAGGTAAAAAAACAGGCCACCTTTACCAGCTACTGGTAGAGAAAATGATGCACTTTTGCCAAGACAGCCATAGTTTGCTGGCTTTTCATTTTGTCTCTTGTAATGCCATTCTTACATGTAGAATATGAAGTAATTTGTAATTGTCCATGTAACTCACATTATTATTTTTACTCTAAGTGATATTTTTTCATCACAAGGTAATTTGGCTACTCTCTACCAGTTTAAACCCAGAGCTGTGTCATTGGTCACAAGAAAGAAGTGAGCTCCTGCTGTCTGCTCACTCTTTATCATCAAATTGTAAGCAAAACCCAGCCTGAAGCTCCTGTGGTCTCAGACACAGCCTACACACCTCTCTGCAAAGGACGGGTAGCAAAACACTGCAAAACAGAGCAAGCAGCCTCTAATCTTGGATGGCAGCGTATTTCAGAGTATTGTTCTAGTTGCCCTATTTGTTCATCCTTGACTTTACTGACCTGTTAGGACAGCAGTTCTCAGCACTAGTTGCTCATTAGAAATACCTAGGAGATGTCGATAACAAGACTTAAAGTCCAGAACCCATCCTAGTCTTGTTACAGGGGAAAACAAAATCTGACCCCATGTGGCATCTGTTGGTTTTACTTTAACCTTTGTTTCCCATTGCTTCTGTTCACTAATAGAATACTGCCCATTCATAATGGACTTCCTCAGGGAACCCTACCCCCAACTGAATGTTAAACCAAAATGCCTTTATTCAGGAAGACATCCTGACCCTGTCCAACTGTGAATAGCTACAACAAAGAAGAAATGAACACATCCCATCCCCGAGTGAGAGACTTTATTTTGGGGGGCCCAAAATCACTGCAGATGGTGACTGTAGCCATGAAATTAAAAGACACTTGCTCTTTGGAAGAAAAGCTATGACCAACCTAGACAGCATATTAAAAAGCAAAGACATTACTTTGTCAACAAAGGTCTGTCTAGCCAAAGCTATGGTTTTTCCAGTAGTCATGTATGGATGTGAGAGTTGGACCATAAAGAAGGCTGAGCGTGGAAGAATAGATGCTTTGAACTGCAGTGTTAGAGAAGACTCTTGAGAGTCCCTTGGACTGCAAGGAGATCCAACCAGTCCATCCTAAAGGAGATCAGTCCTGGGTGTTCATTGGAAGGACTGATGTTGAAGCTGAAAGTCCAATACTTTGGCCACCTGATATGAAGAACTGACTCATTTGAAAAGACCCTGATGCTGGGAATGATTGAGGGTGGGAGGAGAAGGGGAGGACAGAGGATGAGATGGTTGGATGGCATCACCAATGCGATGGACATGAGTTTGAGTAAGCTCCGGGAGTTGGTGATAACAGGGAGGCCTGGCTTGCTGCAGTCCATGGGGTCACAAAGAGTCGGACACGACTGAGCAACTGAACTGAACTGATCCCCAAGGCTGGCCATTCCAGAAGATATTTGCAAGATAAATGGCCTTTTTACTTTATTTCCTCACCTCACCACCTCTCTGTTTTGTAAAAGAACCTGGCATCCAGACCCCATAAGATGGTTATTTTGAGACATTAATCTGCCATCTTCTTGGTCTGTCGGCTTTCCGAATAAAGTTATATTCCTTGCCTCGATACTTCATCTCCAATTTATTGGCATGACTGAACTTGGAGTAACAGTTTGAGGTCGGGCTCAGGCACCAGTATTTTTCTTAATTCCCTAAGTGATTCTAATGTACACAGGTTTGAGAACCATTGTTCTACCTTGCTAGCTTCTGCTCCTTTTTACCTTCCACTTCTTCCCACACTTTCTTCCACACTTAACTACCTAAACCACCATATTTACCCACTTCTTTTCATCATTCTACAACCTCTTGACCTTCATTTTGCTGCCTCTTGCTATGGTACTCTCTTGCTCTTCTCCAGACTTGATAAAAACCTGGCAAGACCTTCTGATCAATTTTTTTCCAGGTCCTGTCTTCTCCTGGCTATTCCCAATAGAACATCCACCAAGGTTACAAAAGTACCTTGGCAAGAGTCTAACTACCCACTCACCATTTTCCTCCTTCATTTAAGCCCATCTCAAATCTTACAGTCCACATAATCTTTTGCTCTTGGAACTCAGCAACATTCAATGCCTTGCTCATGCTCTACATTTGAAACAAAAACCTTACCCTAGCCATTTCTTTGTCCATCTATCCATTCTCTTTTCCATCACAGGACTTCTCAACTTCAAAACTATCACATGTAAAGTTAAATCATTCTTTGTTGTGGGAGGCTTTCCTGTATATTAATAGAATGTTTAGCAGCATCTCTGGTCCCTGCTCAGTAGATGTCAGAAACAGTCTTCCTCCAACTTGTAAAACAAAAATGTCTCCAGACATTACCAAATGATCCCTGGGGAGAGGGAAGAACTGCCCCTCCATCCTGACACCCCATTGAAAACCACTGCTCTATATGCCTAAAACTACTTCAATTCAGTTCGTTCCTCTGCCATCTGGTGTATATTTCCTTCCCAGTTTCAATTTCACCCAAGTTTACAATCCATTACTCTGAAGCATCTACTTCCTCCTGAGTTGGCAGCCTTCAGCTTTGATTCAACTTCACAAATGATGCCAACTCCAAAGCAGCTAAGACAGATCCTCACATCTGTTAGTCTTCCTTAACCCTCCCGTTGCAGAGGAGTAACGATAATTTCTCCATTACATACCTTTGTTCCACAAAGACTGGCCTTATGCTATAAGCCCTGTGAACACCAAATTAATTTATAAAACAGTGGGAGTATTAATAGACAGAACATATATCAGACCCTCTCTTAAAATTACAGATGCTAAGCTGTTTCCTGACTCTAAACACACGTACCTTCCTGAACAATTATTCATTTCTCCCTTTAAATAGGAATCATATGTTCTTGTAAAGCCCTTTGAAATTTCAAATTGAGTGGAATTTCAATTCATTTTGAGTAGCAATTCTTAATTATCTGAGCTAATGCAAAGGGGTGAATCACAAAAAATTAAAAATTCACATAATACAAATTTAAGCACATACTGACACAAACACATATTCTCAAATTTTCAGAAATTAAAAGGTTACTAAAAGTTATCAGACTGATTTTATTGTGTGACTCATAACTCATCCAAGTGAAGAATTGCTAATATGTTTGAGAATAACATTATTGGCAAAACACAACCAAAGAAATGACTTTCCATAGTTCTTCATCATAATTGGAGATAATTTTAATGTCAAATTCTTGGTCGAGCCAAAGAACAACTTTTATTTGCTTTATAATTGTCTATATTTTGTTACCTTTATTAAGCTCATATTATTTTACTATGGTAAACCATACATAATGTAAAATTTACCATTTTAACCATTTTTAAGTGGACAATTCTGTGGCATTACATGCATTCACATTGTTGTGCAGCCATAACCATCATTCAATTCCAAAACTATTTCATCTACATAGGGCCTACGTGGGGGCTCATTGTTAAAATGGCTCATTATGTTGACCTTGCAAACAAAGAATAAAATCACAGTGATCCTTGAGACTGACCAAATTGCCAAATAACATTCTGTTTTCCCACTGGCACCTACCTTCTCAAGACTACAAGACCACCTGAGTTCAGAGTTTTGGCTACGTGACCACAGGACTCAGCTACAGGCTAAAAATTAACCATCCCTTCAGAGAATTTTTCATTGGCAAGGGTGTAAGAAAGACCCCATCAGAAAGGGAGGACACTGGTTCTCCTTAAGGGCCAGTCACCCTCTCATTTCCCTCTAATAAATTTCCTTTTCTTTGCCTGACTGCCTGCTGGCTTTCTTTTTCTCCACACTCACCTTACAGTCTTCTCCAATGACAACAGGTTTTACTAGACACTGCCTCTCCTCTGCCTACTAATAATCTGCTAAATGTCATTTTAAATTAATTTCCTATAGCTCTTACTGAAATAAATGTAAAGTCTACCAAAATAATTGTTTTCAAGGACAGCATTTATATAGGTTTATTAATTCAACCTTCTTATACAAAAGGAGAATTCTTGTCTTTTCATAATCGTGCTTCATACTTTCCCACTACTCAATGCCTGACTCATTCTGACGTTCTTCCATCTCCCTGTCAACAGCTTAGGGGAACTTAACATGTACAAGCCCCAAAGGCTCTTTTCTCCTGTTAGATCCAGAAACTAAGATAAAAGCGGTGATTTTCCTCACTTATCCTCAAATTGCACTAGAATTAACTTATATGATGATAATAGCATGAAGCTTTTTTGAGAATTCTCTTAAGACTCTGGGAGAAGACTGTGCATTATAGGGGAGAAATATAACAACAATATAATGAAGTTTAGGTTTGGCCTGCTATAACAAAAATACCATAGACCACCTAGCTGAGGCAGCAAACATTTCCTTCTCACAGTTTTGGAGGCTGGGACGTCCAAGATGGAGGAACTGGCAGATTTGGTGTCTGATGAAGGACTGCTTTCTGGCTCATAGACACACATCTTCTCATTGTCTTTACATGGTGGGAGAAATGAGGGGTCTTTCTAGGGTCTGTTCTATAAGGGCACTAACTCTATGCATCAGGGTTCCACCTTCATGACCTAATCACCTCCCAAAGTCCCCACCCTCAAACTCCATCACAGTGGGAATTAGGATTCCAGCATATGAATTTGGGGAGGACATAAACATTCAGCCCATAGCACTGTTGCTATTTCTTGCTCACATTTTAAAAGAAAGCCTCTCAGATCCCTGGATAAAACACTGACCTTACAGCTGTGTTTCTAACATAAACCGAGGGGGAGAATTTATACATTTGAATACACGTGGTTCTGAGCTGAAGGAAAAAAAAACCTCGTCTGCTATTGTAAGGTCAGCACATCATTGTACAGATCATTCATTTTTTAAAAGTCCTTAAAGCTGTCATTTTAAAAACTCACAACTCTCACCAGCTGAATGTTTGAAACAGTACACTCTAGCATGTCAGGGAAGTCAAATTTCTTTCCTACAACTCTTAAGAGGCACCTCTTGAAACTTTCCAGTTAAGATTTTCAAAACTCTGTAACAAATAACAGCCCCAGAGGAAAGCCTATAATATAGCTGTCAGTGAACTTAACTTCCATCATAAAATGGAAATATTGTCAAGTGTTTTGGGCTTTGGAACATCTGTCACCTAACAACTATTGAGAAAAAAATAACCAAATCAGTTTAGGTCTCATCATAATTCTTGTGATTTTCAAGTCAAAGAGGATAGTCATTTTTATGTATTTATTTGTGAAAACTACAATTACAAATTTCTCAAAAAATATATACATAGGTATATAGAGGGAAAAGTGATTCTTGGTAGTGTTACCAAAAAGGTAAAAGCCAATTCTAAGTTAGTTCATTTTTTCCCCTAATACATAAAAGAATGAATTAACATAAGCACTCATTCATTTATTCAACACACTTCTACTGATGATCTATTATGTGTTAAGCAGTATGGAGCCCTGAAACAAAACTAAAGAAATAAATGCTTTTTCCCCTCCTACAAATGGGCAAATGGATGTCAAAGGTGAGTGAATATTAAGACTACACCATAAAGAAAAGCAAACAACCCAAGTCACCAGGAAATCTAAACTCCTAGTTTCATTTCCTTCACATTCCTCTCACCCTAACCTGTGACTTTCATTCAATGTTTTCCAAAGAAGAAAGATACAGGCTGAACAAGAAGATATTTGTACTGCCCTTTCCATCAACATACAGAAATGAGGGCTTCATCTCACCTTGGATTCTTTATCACCAACCCAGAAAGTAATGGAGAAAGATAATGAATTAATGAGGAATAATTTGTAAATAACTTGGGAAATTTTTGCCAGTTACTATAACAAAAGAGAAGCCCCAAATTTTAAAAAATGCCATTTTCCACTCTGAAAAACTAGGGAAAGGCAGCACATAACAGAGTATCATTCTTAATAGCTATTCATGTACTTTTTTAATTGCAAGGGGAGATACTATTCATCAAAGTCCAAAAATGCCAAGTGTATAATGCCCAACATGGTGAAGATTTCTGTGATTTTTGGTTGTTCCAGAGGTAAAGTTTCTTTAACTGGCCAGTTCACCATTTCCCTCTCTGTTGTGCAAGATAAAGAAAGAAAACCTGAAAGGACCTGCCTGTTTCTCAGATATTTGAGGGGCTCAATGAATGGTTGTTGAAAGCTGAAAGGATGAACTGCTATTTCAGGGTTCTTGATGCATTAATGCAGGGAGGTACTTGATAAACTACCTACTAAGTAAATAATTCATTAGGTTTCTCTCAAGACTTCCTAATACATCTCTTGAGGATGAGATCTAGGGATTAACAGAAGAGTTCCTCATTCAAACACAGTGTTCCCACAGCAGGGAAAGGAGAGGATAGACAAATTCAGAGAGTAACATTGAAATATATACATTACCATATGTAAAATAGATAGCTAATGGGAAGTTGCTATATAGAACAGGGAGCTCAACCTGTGACAACCTAGAGGGGTGGGATGGGGTTGCAGGGTGGGAAGAAGCTTCAGAAGGGAGGGGACATTTGTATACTTAGGGCTGATTTGTGTTGTTTCATGACAAAAACCAGCACAATATTATAAAGAAATCATCCTCCAATTAAAAATAAATTCAAAAGAAAAACCATACCGTTCCCAATATTATTGCAAACAAATCTCATGTAAAATTGCATGACCTAAATAAAGAAGTTGTGGTACGTATATACAATGGAATATTACTCAGCCAGAAAAAGAAATGCATTTGAGTCAGTTTAACTGAGGTAGATGTAGAGCCTGTTACATAGAGTGAAGTCAGTCAGAAAGAGAAAAACAAATATCATATATTAACATACTTTGGCCACCTGATGAGAAGAGCTGACTCATTTGAAAAGACCCTGATGCTGGGAAAGATTGAAGGCAGGAGGAGAAGGGGATGACAGAGGATGAGATGGTTGGATGGCATCACTGATTCAATGGATATGAATTTGAGTAAACTCCGGGAGTTGGTGATGGACAGGGAGGCCTGGCATGCTGCAGTCCATGGAGTTGCAGAGTCGGACACGACTGAGCGACTGAACTGAACTGAACTGATGGAATCTAGAAAAATGGTACTGATGAACCTATCTGCAGGGCAGGAACAGAGACTCAGACATAGAGAACAGACTTATGGACACAGCAGGGGGCAGGAGATGGTGGGAGGAATTGAGAGAGTAGCACTGAAATATATATATCACCATATGTAAAATAATAGATAATGGGAAGTTGCTGTATAACACAGGGAGCTCAAGACAGCATTCTGTGACAAGCTAGAGGGGTGGGAAGGGGTGGGAGTGGAGAGGAAGTTCAAGAGGGAGGGGACGTATGTATACTTATGGCTGATTCACATTGTATGGCAGAAGCCAACACTATACTGTAAAGCAATTATCCTCCAACTAAAAATAAAGTTTTTTTTTTAAGTTGCATGACCTGAAATGTTTGAAGGGAGAAGAAAGGTGAACAAAACCTTACCCCACAGGCAGACTCATGTGTTCTGCCTGTGACTCTCCTGGAATTCTCCAGACCAGAATATTGGAGTAGGCAGCCTTTACCTTCTCTAATGCAACCCTTTGATTACTTCACATTTTACTTAAAATTCTTCATCCCTAAGAACTATAATGTTCAAATCTTTCAATATCATATGTGAGGCTCTCATGGGCTTCCCAGGTGGTTCAGTGGTAAAGAATCTATTTGCTAATGCAGGAGACATGGGTTCGATCCCTGGGTCAGGAAGACCCCCTGGAGAAGGAAATGGCAATCCACTCCTGTATTCTTGCCTGGAAAATCCCATGGACTGGCGGGCTACAGTCCATGGGGTCACAAAAGAGTTGGACATGACTTAGTGACTAAACAGGAACACAAACATTGCCTCTCCAGCTGTTTTTTGTTTGGTTGATTGGTTGACTTTTTTGTTTTGGTTTGATTTGGTGTTTGGGGTTGTGCGATTGGAGGGGGTTGGCTTTTTCCCCTGAGTTTATGGTTCTTACCATCCCTGGGTCTTTCCTCATTAAGTTGGCCTATGCCTAGAAGGCACCTCCATTTCTTCTTTACCTTGAAACCTCAGTTCTGGCATCTCTTCCTCCAGAAAGCCTACAGAGTTAGATATCCCCCTTTCTCACTCCTATAATTACTCAGGCTATCCCAGCACTGCACTTCAAAGTTACGTTGTCATTATTCAACAGCTCCCTTACTAATGCTCAGCACTTACTTACTCGTGTGTCTCTGAGACAGGCACAACCCAGCATACAGTAGGTACAAAATCATGAGATTTTGAATGACTAGTGAACAACTGCCCATAGAGAAATCTTACAGAAGCCAAGTTAAGAGTTAAGGACCAAAAGTAACCCTCTATGCCTCTTTTTTACTTAGCCCCAGAGAGCACCCTACCTGTAAGTGGCAGCAGAGGTGCTTTTTGGCTTCAGAACAGCACTGACCTTGAAACTTACTTAGTGAGCAGAGCAAAGAGCTTGCGAGACTAACATCTCCCCTAACCTAGCCATCAAAACACTAGCCCAGCAGATACCAACAGTTCTCAACCGCATCACCACCACCACCATCACCAGGTTCTCATCGACAAAGGAAGGTGAAGTCCTCCCTGGAATTCTACAACTTCAGGGTATCTTTAAAGGTTAGGAATTTGTCTTTTAAATTCACGTAAATTTACCATTCTTTCATAAAATGGAATCAGTCTTTGTAAATCAGTTACCAAGTAAATTACTTAATTCCTTAATTCATATATCTACACCTCAATTAGTCCAACTAATATTCCAGGAAGGTGCCCCATATTTATTTTATAATTTCCCATCCTTTTCCAACTCCCCCAAGAGGTGCCTCATTAAGAAGTATGGGAAACATTATAGTTCCTCTAACGTACTATATTCTTAAAAACCAAGCATCAGCCATAAGTAATGAAAAAAAAACTAGAATAAAAACTGAGGGAGGAGGACTTTAATAAACTGAAAAAAACAAAGGTGTGTGTGGGGTTTGGGTTTTTGGTTTCTTTTTTTTTCTTGCAAGGGGGGGCTTGTCCTCAATGTGAATGGTACATAAAACTTCACACTGTTGTCTAATGACTCTGTAGTTATTTCACACTACCACCATCCTCATTCCCTTTAGAATTTCCAATGAACCCTATTATTTCCACAGCACTTAAAGAAGAAAAAAGCATCTCCAGGTGCTTTCTCTCTTGACATCACTTCATACAAAAAAGACTCAGATATATTTGCATATATGTAAAAAGATATTCAATAGAGCACTTTTTGAAGCAGAATAAAAAACTTAAATGTCCATCAAAAAAAGACTGGCAAAATAAATGACACCACATCTACACAATGGCAGATCACTCAGAATATTAGGACACCATCAAATAAGATGAGGTAAATCACTGCTACATGTCCAAGCATGCATTGCAAGAGCTCCAGGGTCAGTGGTTAAAAGAAGAAAGCAAGGCAAGGAATGGATATAAACCCTACTGAACACAAAAAAGAGAGAGGAATTATTTATGTATTCATTCATTCCTATATTCATTCATTTGTTCAATATATGGAATATTTCTATAAAGATTTACCAATGATTACCCCTGGGAAGGAGATCAGCCCTGGGTGTTCTTTGGAAGGAATGATGCTAAAGCTGAAACTCCAGTACTTTGGCCACCTCATGCGAAGAGTTGACTCATTGGAAAAGACTCTGATGCTGGGAGGGATTGGGGGCAGGAGGAAAAGGGGACGACAGAGGATGAGATGGCTGGATGGCATCACTGACTTGATGGACGTGAGTCTGAGTGAACTCCGGGAGATGGTGATGGACAGGGAGGCCTGGCGTGCTGCGATTCATAGGGTCGCAAAGAGTCGGACACAACTGAGCGACTGAACTGAACTGAACTGAACCCCTGGGAAGGAAATGGCAACCCACTCCAGTACTCTTGCCTGGAAAATCCCATGGATGGAGGAGCCTGGTAGGCTATAGTCCATGGGGTCACAAAGTGTCAGACACGACTGAACGACTTCACTTTCACTTTCACCCCTGGAAAAAATTAGGGGTTACTGAAGGGTGGACATCTACTTTTTATGATATACACTCTTATGCTGCTTAAATTTTTCACCCTATATTTTTGGAAACTAAAACAAAAGCTATCTAGAGGAAGTACAGGCAAAAGCAAAGAGGAAGGCCAAAGGCGACCTTGCTACCCCGCCCAATGCATAGCTTCCTGTGTCACAGCCCAGCAACACAGGACTGGTGTGGCCAGCTCCAACGTCTGTGGTTTCTCAACCCGGGGGCACTGTGTTTTCGATCAAGAACAGTGGGACATCAGTGACCAGGGATGATTCAAGAAAGAGCCCCTATATCCAAAATGCAGATATATTTGTTCATACAGATGATTCACTTTGTTGTACAACAGAAACTAATACAACATTGTAAAGCAATTATACTAAGATAATAAAATAAACAGACTTCCCAGGTGGCTCAGATGGTAAAGAATCCACCTGCAATGAGGAAGACCTGGGTTCGATCCCTGGGTTGGGGAGATCCCCTAGAGGGAGGGCATGGCAACCCACTCTAGTGTTCTTGCCTGGAGAATCCCCATGGACAGAGGAGTCTGGCAGGCTACAGTACATGGGAGTCATACAGAGTCAGACACAACTGATCGACTAAGAACAGCAAATAAAATTAAAAAAAAAAAATGCAGAGCCTCTTCCCACATTCTTTAGATTTTTATCTTCATGCATTATACTTTTAATTAAGGCCTATCTCACAGCTTCTTTTTCCTTTCCCTATAAACTTGAAGAGGTCATCTCTATCTACAACCCCATCCTCTGTTCAAAATAATTCACATGTGTTGCCAAGATTGTGGTCAAAGGAAATGTTTGTGAAGGGCTTTACCTCCACACTAACGACCAAACCACCTTGACAACAGGGGTTCTTGACAAAAAACTCTGGGGAAAAGGCCCATTCTCTCCTGGCCCAGCTGGCTAATTTCCGAGGAGGAGCCCTTCTAATGGTATTAACCTCACAATAATTTAGGAAGCATTACCAGTATTTAAGCGGCTTCCCTGGTGACTCAGAGGTAAAGAATCCTCTTGCAATATAGGAGACGCAAGGGACTCAGGTTCGATCCCTGGGTCAGAAAGATTCCCTGGAGGAGGGGTTAGCAACCCACTCCAGTATTCCTGGGGCTTCCCTGGTGGCTCAGATGGTAAAGCATCTGCTTGCAATACATGAGACCGAGGTTTGATCCCTGGGTCGGGAAGATTCCCTGGAGAAGGAAATTGCAACCCACTCCAATATTCTTGCCTGGAGAATTTCATGGACACAACAGCCTGGCTACAGTTCATGGGGTCACAAAGAGTAGGCCACGACCGAACCACTAACAGGAACTAACTGGTATTCTTGCCTGAAGAATCCCATGGACAAAGGAGCTTGGCAGGCTGCAGTCCATAGGGTTGCAAAGAGTCAGACATGACTGAAGTGGCAGCATGCACACATGCTGTATTCAGAGTGCCCCTTAAATGAAATTAGACCAGTGTGTGAGCCAGTCTATACCTTGGAGCCAAGAGGAATAATTAAAGGAGTAGATGTTTTATTCTTTAGTGTTTAATAGAATATATAACAAGTCACATAATCAATGATTCATTACTTCACACACAGGGAGGAAAACAGTATCGAGTATTTCTATTATACAACTGGTTGTGAACAGAGAGAACAAAATTTCTAGAGCATTTAGATGGTTGAAGAAATTCTCACTTTTAAGTTTGGGCATGTCTGAAAAGAACTTCGTCAGTTTTTAAAATATAGAATGATTGTTTTTTCCTTGGCTTTCTGTTTTGTTAGAAAGTCTGGTAGTTGTATGATGATTTTTTTCCCCCTTTCTCCTTCAATCACTGAGGAAATGGCTCAATGATCCATATCACTGAGCATATAACATGTTCAACAATTTCATAATCCCAGGTAACTCTGTGGGAATCTTACATCATCTCCCAGATAAGAGTTTTTCAGATGCCCAGAAAAACTTAAACAACACATAATTTATAACTTCAAAATTAACGTACATAATGGATATTTTTAACCTTTGTCATTAAATGTCACATATGCTGTTTGAGTGATCATAAATGAATTATCATTTGTATTCAGTAGTAATAGCAAAATTCACCTGCCTATGAAGTCACAAAGACAGTTGTATAATAGTTTACATTACAATTATGTCCACATACCTCAAAACACGTTTAAATTTTTTTTAAAAACTTGGGGGAAAAAAATCACAAAATGTCTAAGGTGACAAGAATTCTTGATCAACTAGTTCAGCTTCCTACCACACGAGATTATACTGTAATATAAATATTCTGGTTGAATTTCTTCCATCGAAGTTTCAAGGGTCCCAGTAGAGAATATTAATCTTCAAACATTAATCCTTTTAGATGTTTATTGTTCAAAATTGTGACAAAGAAAAGTTAACTTCAACGTAGCATGTTTCTGGCTTTAGGAAGGCTTATTTTAGGTACCATAGCCACTAAACAGAAGAATATTTTATTTCTCAAGAGAGAGATTTAGGTCATCTAAGAAAACTAATTCAGTTTTTAAATGAGTTATAATAAGGAAAAACAGAAGAAAAAAAAATCCAAAGAATTTACTCTGGTAGGTTTAGAATAAAAACATTCAGTTTACAATAAAAATTTTAAGTCAACTAAGTAAAGTACTTATGATTTAGACTATAAAAGAAATTCATAGGGAATTCAACCCCAGTCAATACTTTTCTAAATACCTGCACTATCATTTAGCATTTTCCATGTGGAGTATAAAACTGTTTTTTGACTATTAGATTAGAATTTACCATAATTTGAAAAGTAAAAAATTATCAAAGCTTCAACTTACATGGCTTTAATGTAATAGCATTACAAGGAAAAATCGAATAAAAATGGAAATGTGTCATGAGCACTGCCAGTTGCCCATTTTGTCTGAGAATTCAGATTATGCATTTCCCTAGAGAAGCAACAGGCCATATATATATATATATATATATATATATATTTATATGGATCTGGTTTGAAAGAGAAGACAATTTGGGCCAGTATTAATACAAATTACTTTGCTATCAACACCAAAACCAAATAAAATACAAGAATAAAAATCGTCTGGAAAGGGAAAAAAATTTTAAGTTTCACACATTCAAGGAGTATTTTCCAAAACACATAATCTGAAACATTAAAATGAGCATGGATCATAGTTCTACATGTATTAAAAAACAGACAATTTGTCAAACTCTTGATGCAAAAGCATTGGACATGGTACCTGTTTTTCTAACCACCACTGTCAACTATTCTTTTTCAAAAAGCTAAATTTGTTATTAAAATCTCAGTAGTATTTATGGACCAAATGGTAGTTGAGCCATTACATATGTAAATACATACTGCACTGAGTCAGATGAATGCAGTCATAATTTCTGAATAATTTATGACACTCTTCCAAGTTACTGTCTTTGGAGGGCTTACTCACACATACCCTCAGAATCTCATCCAACCTACAGATGACAATCAACACTCCCAGCCCGTGATGTAGGCCAGTAAGGTTCCTTCCATGGCTCAAAGCATATGGTGAATAAGGGACCCAAAAGGGCAGTGGCCAAGTCATCTTACCTCAGTTTCAGTGTCCACCCAAGGGACACATGAGTTTCCTACCCAGCCTTTACTTTGGGTTGAAGATAAAATTTTTCACGTATCAACTTCCAACTTTAGAGAGGACAGTTATCATACGAAAAGAGGCCAGTTTACTGTCTCTAACGGTTCAATTCCCAGTTTTTCAGCTAATGAAAGAAGGAGGGGAGACCTGCAGGCCACCAGGGATGTCTGGAAGGAGAAAATTTTGCCAAGCAGTAAAACAGTCAACTCAAAGTTTTACAAAATAAAACTTTTTAGACAAGTCTAAAAAGACAGAGACCAAAACTCGAGCAGTTTCCCATGACTCCTGGAGTTGAGCAGATTCAACAAGGAAAATCAGAAGCTCAGAGTCTTGCCATATGTCAGTGGCTTTCATCTGTCCCCAAGACGTTCTCAATTATGTGCTTTGTGTTGCACAATACAGAAGAGCACATGGGGTACAGAAATCTCTGTAATACTCACTTTTGGCCAGCGGGTGACATTCCTAAATCATTTCAGGTTTGAAACAGGGGTATGTTCTAATGCGTTACCTAGTCCGAGAACATGCTCAACACCAGCAAACATGACTTTCTGAATTTGTTTCTGCTTCCTTTAAAATTACAGTCTTTGTATATAAAGCTAACTGTACCTTTCTAAAAATGAACCTCCAGTGAAAGACCTCAAGTCCTTCTCTCCCTCAATAAAAAAAGAAAAGAATTAGTGGATTAAAAATGCAGGTACCTTGGTTTACAAAGACAGTTAATCAACATATTAGAATACAACTAATAGCCAAGCAAAAAGAATGGAGCAAATTCAGCTTTATAATTATGCATTTTTTTCCTAACCCAATTTCCCCATAGACAAGGATATAAGAAACTCATCAAAGCATGTTGCTTTAGTATATACACCATCTGATGCAAGTTACTAGGGTAAATACAGGAAAGTTTATAGCATTTAGTAAATGAATTAAAAAACTAAATGATTCGTGTAAAATGTTTATATATGGTATATACAGATTGGATCACATGAGGCTAAGAATAAAACTGTTTCAATTCTTAACATCTGTTATGGACATATAGGAAGATATAGTACAAGATTCATTTTTAAAAAGAAGAAAAAAATAGCGCTAATTTCAACACTGAAAAGACTCTTACAAAATCTTTTAAAAACATACTTCAGAGAATGATGCTGAAACAAATGAAAAAGGAAAGGCTTCTCCTTAATCACAGAATATCCAAAGGAGCCTCATAGCATGAAAGACAAGGATTCATTTCCCTTCACTTACAGTGTAGATAGGATATACAGTGGGGATTTATTCCATGGTAGAGTAAAGGTATAAGGCAACCAGGTCTCCTTCTGCTTCAGCTGCATTTACCTGGGACACCATTTTATTGCTCAGCTAGCTCACTTTGAAGTACTTATTTGCCTTCATTTAAAAATATTCCCACTTTCCAGTTATCTACAGATGGCAGCCCTCAGCATTTCTGCTTCTCTGAAGCTCTGTCATTTGGAAAGACTCACCTTCACTTCAAACCACCTGCATCAAAAGGGCATTTTCAGGTTTGCCCAGAAGTCAACATTGGCTGGGCTTGGAGAAAATAAGGATTTTTTTAATAAGAAAACTAATCTAAGTAACTCAAACATATTTTGCTCAAGGTAATACATTTTAAAATCAGGACTTATAATCAACAAGAAAATAAAAGTTCAAAAACTAAAACCCTACTGGGTAACTCTTTGGTTAGGTTATATAAGTATCAGCAACTTCTAAGTTTAGGACTCAAAACAGTTAGTTCAATCAACTGCCAGGCAAGAGGAGATCTGTGATTGATCTTTACAAAACACTCTGCTTGTTTCTTGCCTGCTATTTTGTAAATGTGCATGTACTCAGACGGATGGTACAAACTTCCAACTGTCAACAATAAATGAGTATATCTGCTACCCCCCTTTCCCACCCCTCTTACCCTTCTCCTTCCTCCCTCCCCACCCTACCCCCTAAGTCTTAAGAGCTAAGGTACTACTGCCTTTCACTGCAAGAATACGGGCTTTCCTAACACCCACGACGTGCGTTACCACCCAGCTCCGTTTACAGTCACAGCAGTGCTTGGTGACCTGGGCTGTCATGCTCTCTTTCCCCGTCTTGCCAATAAAGGCTGCCTTGTCAAGCCGTCGAAAACCAAGGGCTTCGGGCGCTGAGCCCAGGAGAAAGGGTGCCTCCTCAGGCAGGAGGGGAACTTCCCGCAAGTTTAAGCCACAGGCGAAGATCTTTAAATCGGCACGGAAACCAGAGGCTCCTCCGTAGAGCCAGCACGAGATTCTTCTACTTCTACCTGTAACCGTTCCGAACTTTCTTCACGTGTAGTCACTGAACTACCTCCGCACTGAACTCATTCCGGCTCGGCTCCGGAGTCCTCCGTTCAGACTTCTAAAACTCTACCTTTAAAGAAGGTCAAAAGACTGCGTAATGAATGACCTTTCGAAACTAAACTATTCCCAGAATGCTACCAAGTCTCCTAAACCGCGAGTGAGTCATCAGGGCTTTGAGAAGACTTCAAGGAATCTTCTATACAAGTGGACTGGGTCCAATCAGGGTCGGAACAATTCAGTCATTCACGGCTACTCTGTGGCTTTGTGGCCACACTGCCCCACCCCCCACTAGATCCAGACTGAAGGACAACTCGAGAGGAGGGTTGGTTTGGGGTCGGGGACAGAGGAAACATGGGGTGGAGGGGTACGTCTGGGCTCTCTTTCAGTGGGGTCCGGAGAAGACGAAGAAGCCTATAGGATCTGCGGCTGCAGCCTGTAAAGTGAGGGGGCAGTGGGTCTACGGGAGGTGGGGAACGGGAGAACGCGAGAACGTGGTGGGTCGGAGGGGGAATCTAGAGTCCCCTCCAGGGCAAAAAGGAGAGGAGGGAACAGGCGCGCTGGAGTCGCCAGGGGGAGCGGGGAGCTCACTCCCTGCAGAAGACGTACTCGGTGTAGCTAGTCCAGATCTTGTCCTCGCTCTGGTCGGTGCTGCCGGCGAAGGCGCAGGTGCCCGTGGAACTGCACGCCACCATGTGGAAGCCCGACTCGGACAGCTTGTCGAAGGCCTGCTCCAGGAAGTTGAACTTGAGGTAATAGCGCGAGGTGTAGCGCTCCGGGGGCCGGTCGGGGTCCCGGCTCTCGTTCAGGGTGTCCCCGAACACCTCCTTGGCCAGCGACGTCTTGCCGCACACGGTGATGCGCGCCACTCGCCGGAACTTGGCGTCTGCCTGCGCATCCCGCCCGATCGTGTAGGAGCCGCGGTAGCCGATGGTGATGTAGCCCGAGCGCCGGCTACCGTCCAACGACTGGGACGGCGTAAGCAGCGGGCCCGCCGCGCCCCCGGATGGGCTGCGGCTAGCAAGCTCCAGCGTGGGCGACGGCGCCCCGGCCGAGGCGCCCTCCTGCTGCTCCGGCTCGGCGGAGCCGAGCGGCAGCAGATCGTCGCCTAGCGAGCCCTCCTTCTGCACCCCGCGCCGGGAGTGCGGCGGCGGCGGTCCGGGGCCGGGCTGCTGGGGCGCCCCGAGGCGGCGCACGAGCTCGGGCAGCTCGAAGTACTCTGCCTCGCGCTGCAGCCGGCTGCGCTCGGGGAAGTAGTCAGGCAGCACAAGCTGCAAGTCCCGCAGGTAATCCAAGATGTAGCGGAAGAGGAAGCCGTCTCGGTCCAGAAAGAAGCGGCCTTTGCTGTCCCGGGCTAGCTCTTGCGGCTGCTGCTGCGTGAACATGCGCCAGAGCAGCGAGTCGGGCACCGACACCACCGTGCAGCGCCGGGTCACATACACCTGGCCCCCCACGTTCAGCTCCACGATGTCGGGGAAGAGTGGCGGCTCCGCCGAGGACGACGAGGAGCCGCTGCCGCCGCCGCCACCCCCGTTGGGTAATCCACGAGTGCTGTCGGCTAGAGCCATGGCCAAGAGGTGACCGGGGCCGCCGCCGCTGCCGCCGCCTTTCTCGGACACTCGCTCAGCCCTGCGCCCTGGCTGCCGCCGAGAGCCGCGCGGAGCCGAGCGCACGAAGCGAGCGCGCCTCTGTGCGCCCCCGCGAGCCCCGCTGCGCTCCGCCCGCCTCGCCCGCGCGCTCCAGGGGAGTGCCGGGTGGAAGTCGGCGCGCCGCTTAAGTAGAGCCGCCCGCCCGGGCGCCGCGGCGCGCAGGAGGCGGGGGCGGCTGCGGAGCGGCGGAGCCTCGCTCCCCCGGCGGGAGGGGGTGGTGGAGCGGGGAATCGATTTGCATCTTAAACGCTGACGCCGCGGCCGGCGGCTGGCTCCACCCCGGCTCGCGCACAGCCCGGGGGCCCCGACTTCCCTACTGCCCCGTCGCCCCGCACTCTAACGCCTTCCCGCTCCCGCCCAACTTTCTTCCTCCTCCAGAGTGGAAGGTCCTGGACCCGGCTCCTGGGGAAGAGGAGCCTTCTTTGGAGGGGCACTCCGGTGCGCCTGCTTCTCTCCTAACTGCACCCGGGGACTGCGGAAGAAGCATGTAAACTTTCCAGTTCCCCCAACCCAGGGAGTGGGAGTGCCTTGGCCACCCCTCTCCCCCGGAAACAAGCCGCTTGAACACTGGTACTGTGGCGCCATAAACACACCGGTCGTCGCGTCGCTGAAAGTTCTAGAGAGAAACCAAAAAATCTGGAGAGGTGGTGGGGCCGCCCCCAGCCCTTAGGCAGCTAGATTTTGTTCGCGTGTACGAGTAGCCTCGAAAAAAAATCCTGGAAACAAAAAGCTAACTTCGGTATCCTGCTCTCCCGTAATTTGTTTTCCGGGCCAAAAGGCAAACTCATTAGTTAGGAGACCTCAGAACTGCAGGAAACGGGCTGAAATAGCAGAGAGGGACTTCGGGGCAAGTTCCCTTCTGAGTGGCCGTCGCGGTCTCCTCCCCGCTTACCCTCCCCTTCGAGGCCAGGTTGAAAAGGCGTACAAGGTGAGGCCTAAGGGAAAGCCCCGTCTCCGGGGCCCTCTCAGCACCGGGTGAACGGCTCTGTGCACTCGGAGAGTTTGAAGATCTAACTGAATTTAGAAAACCTACCTTTCAAGTTCGGTTCAGTTCAGTTCAGTCGCTCAGTCGTGTCCGACTCTTTGCGACCCCATGAATCTCAGCACGCCAGGCCTCCCTGCCCATCAAATTTCAAACCCTGCGTCTTTATTCTCGCAGAGGTCCTTGCGCCCCTGCCCTCCCGCAGGCCCGGGTCATTCCCTGCAGCCCTTTCCGAGTTCCCTCTAGTCTCAAGGTCCTTGTGCATTTGAAGGCCTTCTCTAAACCTCATTTGGTCTTGTAACTCCTACCCACTTCACAATGCAGCACACAAGTCTCCTCCGGGAAGCCTTCCCTGACTTCTCAGGCGAGTGGGTCTCGGGTGGCTCCGTCCATGTACCCTAAGGCCCAACACAACATGAAATTTCACATTTCTGAGTGATTATCAGATTTCTGACTTTGGCAGATACAGTGCTCCTGACCACTGCAGAAAAAGGACAGAAGAGAGGCTAGCGAAGGAGGTGTTCTTTTTGTTGTTCAGTGGCTAGGTGATGTCAGGTTCTTGGTGACCTCATGGACTGGAGCACTGCCAGGCTCCTCTGTCCTTCACTATCTCCCAGAGTTTGCTCAAACTTATGTCCATTGTGTTGTAATACTATCTAACCATCTCATCCTCTGTCCTCCCCTTCTCCTGCCTTCAATCTTTCCCAGCATCAGGGTCTTTTCCAATGAGCTGGCTCTGCATCAGATGCCCAAAGTATGAAAGCTTCAACTTCAGCATGTCCTTCCCATGAATATTCAGGGTTGATTTCTTTTAGGATAGATTGGTTTGATCTCCTTGCAGTCCAAGGGACTCTCAAGAGTCTTCTCCAACACCACAGTTTGAAAACATCAGTTCTTCGGCGCTCAGCCTTCTTTATGGTTCAGCTCTCACATCCATACATGACCACTGGAAAAACCATAGCTTTGATTATATAGACCTTTGCTGGCAAATCATGAAGTCAGTGGATATTTGTTGTGCGCGGATATTTGCTGTGCACCAGCTGTTTGGCTGCACCCGGTAGAAGAATGCAAGGTTGAATATGCTCCAAAGAGCTTTCAGTGTAGCTGGGTAGGCCAGAGTTAGAAGTCTGAGCAGTTTATCAGATCAATGTGAAGCACAGACTGTCAATCAG
This sequence comes from Bubalus kerabau, assembly GCF_029407905.1. Lineage (NCBI taxonomy): Eukaryota > Metazoa > Chordata > Mammalia > Artiodactyla > Bovidae > Bubalus > Bubalus kerabau. Next base: position 52,522,295 of record NC_073635.1, read on the forward strand.
TATAAATCAGGCAAGATCTTTGTTCTTGATTATAATGTTTCCCCTTTTGTGTAACTACCCACTGAGCTTTACAGTCTCCTCACGGATAAGTGTCATTTTTACTTTGAAATGTTTATGTCTGCTGAACAATTATCTCATTCATATCAGTGTGCTGAAATAAGATCAAGCCCCAAATCAGCTCACTTAATTGCAAGGACAGATTCTGATACTGAATATATTTGACCACTCTCTTTTTGTTTGTTCTTGGGTATAAATTATAGCTGACACAGAAGTTCCAAGTTCCAGTGCTGATTTTCTAGAGCTGTGCTCTTTGTTAAATCAGTGTCAAACCCCGAAAGAAACCAGTCTATTTTTTGTAAATCCAAGAAAAGCCGCCTTTGTATCAATTCTGTACATATTTTTGTATCATTTCTTTGTTCATCATCTTATCAGCAAATCCTGTCAGTTCTGCCCTCAGAATTCTTCCAGGCTGTTAATGTTTCACCACTTCCCAGCTACCACCTGGGACCAAGTCACCCACTGGACTCCTAACTGCTTCCACCTTTGCCTCCTACAGTCTTTTATCACCAGAACCAAGAGGGATCTGTTTACCTAAGTCAGATCATGTCAATGTCCAGAGCCCCTCACTGGCTTCTCATCTCACCAAAGAGCAAGAACCAAAGTCCTTTCATTGCTTACAATACTGTACTAGATCGAAGCTGCCCCACTAGGACCTCTCAGACCAGCATGCGTGCTAAGCTTCAGTAATGTCCGACTCTTTGTGACCCAATGAACTGTAGCCCACCAGGCTCCTCTGTCCATGGGATTCTCCAGGCAAGAATACTGGAGTGGGTTGCCATGCCCTCCTCCAGGGATCTTTAGACCCAGGGATACAACCCAGGTCTCTTACGTCTCCTGCTTTGGCAGTTGGGTTCTTTACCTCTAGCGCCACCTGGGCAACCCTCTTAGAGCCCTTGCCATTTTCCCATGAACTCTTGCTTTAACTTGGTGGCTCAGATGGTAAAGAATCTGCCTGCAATGCAGGAGACCCAGGTTGAAATAGGAAATGGTAACCCACTCCAGTATTCTTGCCTGGAAAATTCCATGGACTGAGGAGCCTGGTGGGCTGCAGTCCATGGGGTCACAAAGAGTTGGATACCACTGAAGCAACTTAGCACACAGGAGGGGCTACACTTCCTGCTTGCTTTAACCAGATTACCCTCTACTCCCCCTACTGTTGGCTCAGGGCCTTTGCACTTCCTGCTCTTTTTCCCTTCTTATCTTCCTCATCTTGTTCAGGTGTCTCCCTTCTCATCTTCTCCAGGTCTCTGCAGCAAGACCTTCCTTTGATCACCCCACTTAAGCGGCACAACCCCACCCAGGCAGAATCATGTACCCTGCTTTATTTGTTTGCTGTTTGTTTCCCTACATTAGAATATAAAGTCCAAGAGATTAAAAATTGGGATTTGCTTGATTCAGCACCACATCCCCAGCGCCTGGAACAGAACTGGCATATAATAGACATTGGATAACTAAGTGTTTCTCACTTGTTTATTCCACCAATGTTTATTAAAGGTCTGCTACTATGTTCCAGACAACATGTTTTTAAAAAAAAAAAAATCTCTGCTCTCTGGGGGCTTACAGACCTGTGAGGGAGACAGATAATAAGTAAATAGATGAGTATATCTACTTCAGGTAGCAATAAATGCCATGAAGAAAATAAAAATGTGAAATGAGATAGAGGGACTGGTTGGTGAAATAAGTTCTGGGATACTACAGCAGATGAGAATATACATATGTATCTGTGAAGAGCCAACTCATTGGAAAAGCCCCTAATGTTGGGAAAGATTGAAGGAAGGAGGAGAAGGGGGCAACAAAGGATGAGATGGTTGGATGACATGACCGACTCCATGGACATGGGTTTGAGCAAACTCTGGAGATAGTGAAGGACAGGGAAGACAGGCGTGCTGCAGTCCGTGTGGTCACAAAGAGTGGGACATGACTGAGCTACTGAACAACAACAACACTGTATACAGACTGGCTGGGAGTCTCTCCAGGAGAGTGGCATTTGAGCTGAATAATAAGAGAGACAGCCATGGGAAGTTCTGAAGGAAGGGCATTTCAGGCAGAGGGCAGAGCAAGGGAAAGGAGTCTGGGTTAGGAATGAGCTTGGTATGTCTCGCAGTGGAAGCTTGTCTGCTGTATCATCTTCATGTATCCTGTGATCGCCAGAGTACTCTTGAAGAGACAGGACAAGCTCACATGTGAGCGATAACTGTATATGCCCAGACATCTTCATTCTCCATCACTTCACACATTCATCTGTCAGACGCTGGCCCACTGTACAAAGTCATTGGGATTTCCTTACAGAAGTCTCGGTTGTGCATAAGAGGAATAATAATGAATGAAACGGGTGATACCAGACTGAAGAAATAATTTTCTGGTTAATTTTGTAATGTTCTGTTTCCTGTCTACTGGTTGGTGTCATGAAATTCAAGAGGAAATAAAATAGGGAACTTTAATGCTGGGACTTAATGGGCTGGGTGTTTACAGAGGAGGGGAGGGCCATAACTCTTTAGGCTCTTCAGTAGATTAAATATGCTTAATTGTCAGAGGGTAAGGAAAGTTCAGACGGTAGAGAATCTGCCTGCAATGCAGGAGACCTGGGTTCGATCCCTGGGTTTTGGGAAGATCCCCTGGAGAAGGGAATGCCTACCCATTTCAGTATTCTTGCCTGGAGAATCCCATGGACAGAGGAGCCCGATGGGCTATACAGTCCGTGGGGTTGCAAAGAATCTGACATGACTGAGCAACTAACACTTTCACTTTTCAAGGGTAGATTTGGGAAGCCACTAGCTCTGCATCTCGTCTCAATCCAGTTTCTAGTGATGGATGCATTAATGGCAATTGTTTCTTTTCAAGTGACTGTACTTTTCTATATAAGAGATGGAGCTCTGTCCTTTCATCCTGAGATGTAGGGTATTGGCTACATCCTTGTACCTACTTTCTCATCTGATTTGTATCTCTTCCCCACTTATTGCCTTTTCTTCCAACCAGCTTCCCACCCCCAGTGCACACAGTAAATATTCTGGACACCAAAGAGTTGAGAAAAGAATGAAGAAGATTAAGAGAAATGTAAAATTAAAAAGGGAGGAAGAACTGGGGTGAAATGAAGTGAGTGCCTCTGAGGACTGAATAAATGTAATATATGTGAAAACGATCTGTAAGCTGTAAAGCACCATTCAAGTGTCAGAATCAGAATTTTCTACTGCCTATCAAGATTGACAAGTCTACTCAATAAATACTGAATGAATAAATGAATGGCAAAAACATGAAAATGAATGCTGTGAGGAAAGAAGGGAAGAGACAGAATCAGAAATTGTCCCAAACAAATGTTTAGCTTATTCATCATCTTCCCAATACAAGTGAATCTTATCTGTACGCAGGCTTTAAAAATCATTGATTTTTTTGTATACAGGGAGAGGAAAGAATGAGATTCAGAGAGATTAAATATCATTAAGCTTAAGGAACTAGGGGATAAAATGATCTCAATAAATAACTTGTAAAAGATATGCCAATAACTAATTTTAAAAATTAGAGAGTGAAATTGTTCTATGAGGAACACTGCCGAAATATTAGGTTGAGACAGTAGAGAAAATCACAACATCATGATTATATGTTTTATACTTGAGAACCAGAGAAACAAAAAACAATTTGGAAATTTTTTAATTTTAATTTTTGTATCCTTATAGACAGTTTTGAAGCTTTTCTAGGAAATAAGTAATAATATGATAGCATTTATATAGTACTTACTATGTGCCAGCCCTGTTGATAGAACTATATGTGTATTAGTACATTTAATCTTCACGATAACTCTATGGTGTTGGTACTATTACCGCCTGATTTTTATTTTTTTTTTATTTTATTTTCTTTTTAAACTTTACATAATTGTATTAGTTTTGCCAAACATCAAAATGAATCCACCACAGGTATACATGTGTTCCCCATCCTGAACCCTCCTCCCTCCTCCCTCCCCATACCATCCCTCTGGGTCGTCCCAGTACACCAGCCCCAAGCATCCAGTATCGTGCATCGAACCTGGACTGAATGGCATTAAAACATGTAAAATATCATGTATGAAACGAGTTACCGCCTGATTTTTAAAAGATCATGAGTGCAAATAAGTGGTGGAGCTGGGATTTGAACCCAGACAGTCTAACTTTAGAATCTGTGCTTTTAAACAATGCATGTGTATATAACTGTATATATATAAACACATCTATGAATGCTTTATATGTAGGAAAGAAATAGGTTCTATGATTCTCCCACTTTACAGATGATGAAGCCAAGGCAAAGAGAGGTTAGGCAATGTGACCAAGACAATGCAGCCATTTAGCCCTGCTCAGAGCAAGAATGGTGGAGAAGGCGATGGCACCCCACTCCAGTACTCTTGCCTGGAAAATCCCACGGACGGAGAAGCCTGGTAGGCTGCAGTCCATGGGGTTGCTAAGAGTCGGACATGACTGAGTGACCTCACTTTCACTTTTCACTTTCATGCATTGGAGAAGGAAATGGCAACCCACTCCAGTGTTCTTGCCTGGAGAATCCCAGGGACGGGGGAGCCTGGTGGGCTGCCGTCTATGGGGTCGCACAGAGTCGGACTCGACTGAAGCGACTTAGCAGCAGCAGCAGAGCAAGAATGGTGTTCTTTTTTTTTTTAATGATTTTATTTATTTATTTGTGGCTACGCTGTGTCTTCGTTGCTGTACATGGGTTTTCTCTAGTTGTGGCGAGCGGGGGGCTACTCTCTAGGTGCACAGGGCTCTCATTGCGGTGGCTTCTCTTGTTTCAGAGCGTGGGCTCTCGGGTGCACGGGCTTCAGTAGCAGCTTCCGGGCTCTAGGACGTAGGCTCAGTCGTTAGGCTGCACCGATTTTATTGCTTCACAGCATGTCAGATCTTCTGGGGCCAGGGATCACGCCTACATTAGCAGGAAGAATCCTTACCACTAAGCCACCATGGAAGCCCAGGAATGGTATTCTAATGTCCATGGGCTTCTGATCTACAGCAGAGGTCCCCAGCCCTGGGAGTTGTGGACAAGTATAGGTCTGTTGTCTGTTAGGAACCAGATCACACAGCAGGAGGTGAGTGGCTGGCAAACAGGCAAAGCTTCATCTGCATTTACAGCTCTCCCCATCATTTGTATTACCCACCTGAGCTTCACCTCCTGTCAGATCAGTGGTGGCATTAGATTTTGGTAGGGGTGCAAGCCCTCCTGTGAACTGTGCATGAGAGGGATCTAGGTTGCTCACTCCTTATGAGAATCTAATGCCTGAGGATCTGAGGTGGAGCTGAGGTGGTGATGCTAGCACTGGGGAACAGCTGCTACTGAGTCCCATCGCCCCTGGAGTCAACCGTTCAGTCACAGGAAAACATCTGGGCTCCCACTGATTCTGCATTATGATAAGTTGTATAATTGTTTCCTTATATATCACAACGTAATACTAATAGAAAGGAAGTGCACAATAAATGTAATGATCCTGAAACCATCCCCCTCCCCAGTCCACAGAAACATTATCTTCCACAAAACTGGCCCCTGGTGCCAAAAAGGTTGGGAACCACTGATTTACAGGATCGGTAACCAGAAACTCAAAGTAGCTGCTGAGAAAGAACTAGGAATTAGGAAGGAGTTCAATCCCTGGCTCTCGTTTCTCCTTCTATCAATGGCCAAACCCTGACTCAAGTAGGAATCTGCAGGGACACATTGAGCCCACAGACAGAATGGACACTCTTGTCCTACTCGTCACCCAACTGAGTCCTACACATGATAAGTATGATTTTATTTCTGGCTATATGAAATATCGTTATGGTTTGCAAAGAACCAGATTTATAGTATGTTTATTCAGCCTTATTCTGATCTCATTTACTCTGGACAAGGATAAAGCGAGTCCATGGTAATTGTTGAGATCTAGGTTCCAATATTCAAAAGCAAGTAGTATCCACTGCTCTTCCGGGGCTTGTAAAGTTGAACAAACATATTCTACTTATGGTGTTAGATGTCAAACTGAGCACAAAAATAACTGGACCTCACACACATGGGTGAGGCTGGAATTACCATCAATGATGTTCCATATGAATCTGAAGGCTTTGGTTTCAAATTGTGACCTGAAACTTAGAGGTTAATTATAAATGAGTTGTCACATTCTGTTCTAGTGCTTCACTGTCTTGAGGGCTTTCATATTGTCATGATGATCACAATTTCAGGAGGTGTTATTCAACAGCGTCACACATGAAGAAAGAAGCTCGGAAAGGTTAGGTGACTGACATTGTTCTCAGGTATGCAAATGGTGCCTTTCGGGAAGCTGGGATACAGTCCTGGGATGCAAACGGATGCTTCCTGACTCCACATACAGTGCTCTTCAAACCCCTTAGCAGCCTTATCAAATCTACTCCATGCAATACCCCCAGTGAAGGCTGGCATTCAAAATAATCACCTTGAGGACTCTAGGCTTCTTTGAGACATGTCTGAATCACCCACCATTTTTAGCATATCTGTTTAGGAATTTTCTTCAGGACTAGTTTACCTAAAAACCTTATTTCATTCATTTACACTGATGCCAAATTTGGGGGTTGATTACTTCTTAAAAGGCTGTAATACAGGGCACAACACTTCAGGACACACCTACATGCCTGAGAATAATCAGGACAAAGCCAGTTTTCATGAGTGTGAAACTAAGGCAATGAGTATCAGGTATTCACCTTTTGACATTGGGTTTTAAAGATCTTATCCCTGCAATTCACTTGTCTGCTGAATAGCACTGAGTTTAGGTTACTCAGAAAGAAGAAAGGCTGACTCAACTTCCAAGACTTTAATATGTGGTTCCAGAAAGTCTGCATGTTTCACTGTGAGGCTTGGACAAGTGGACAAGCGAGACCATAATGGGCAACTGCTTGTGTAATTGTAAGATCATTTGTTTGATATAACTAAGGGGGAAAAACACCTTTCTCCAGTTTGCTTTCCAGAAATATGTATAATATTTCACAGTAGGGAAATGGCCTCAAACTATGCTAAGCTTTGTTTAATTCATTTATTTATGCATTGGCTGTGCTGGGTCTTCGTTGCTGCACATGGGCTTTCTCTAGTTGCAGAGAGCGGGGGCTACTCTTCCTTGTGGTCCTCGGGCTTCTTATCAGAAAGACAGTGGCAGCCACATTCCCCAGTGCTAGCATCACAACCTCAGCAGTGGTGGCTTCTCTTGTTGCAGAGCACAGGCTCTAGACACAGGCTTCAGTAGTTGCAGCACATGGGCTCAACAGTTCTGGCTCGCAGGCTGTAGAGCATGGGCTCAGTAGTTCTGATGCATGAGCTTAGTTGCTTCACGGCATGTGGAATCTTCCTGGACCAGGGATCAAACCCGTGTCCCCTGCACTAGCAGGCGGATTCTTACCTACTGCACCACCAGGGAAGTCCTCATGCTAAACTTTAAATTTATATTACTTAATATGATTTGTATTTAGAGTATAGATGAGAAAATTATACACTTTGGAGTTGAATGAACTTGTATTCTTCTTCTGGCCTTGTTACTTAAAATCCAAGATATGGAGTGAAGTTATTTAAATATTCTGAACTTTAGATCTTAACACCTACTTCATCAGACTCTTGTGAAATTAAATGAGGTGATGGAAAGCATTTCACTGCACGCTCTCCAGCACATAATGGACACATCATAAACTAAGTTTTTTTCTGCCTGCACCTTCCCAACCCCCGGTTTCCATTGACTTCTGTAACCAGTTTCTTGTCGAGTGTGCTTTCTTTGCTCTCTTCCTAGTTTCTTTTCTCTTTTTCTTGAATGACATCTCTTGGGTACTATCTATAATGGACTAGGGTCAATGACATTTCATCTGCAGTGCCTCATTCTTTCCAGTAGTCATTTCTAGCAAAATTTGCTATTTGGTTGGAAGATGTAGTAAAAATCTAGACAGCTCGGAACTCTCCATTTCAGAGCTTATTTCTCATCCCAGTATTTGCATCTCAAGTGACACTTATCAACATAGCTTAGTTTTGCTGTTGTTGTTAGGTCACTAAGTCATGTCCAACTCTTTTGTGACCCCATGGACTGTAGCCCGCCAGGCTTCTCTGTCTGTGGAATTTCCCAGGCAAGTATACTGGAGTGGGTAGCCATTTCCTTCTCCAGGGGATCTTCGGCACCCAGGAATTCAACCAGTGTCTCCTTCATTGCAAGTGGAGTCTTTACTGCTGAGCTACCAAGGAAGCCCAGCTTAATTTTATCTCTAACTAGAAGTCCAGCCATTGGCAACACCCAGGAGATAAAGTCTAGGTAGAATTAGGCAGAAGTGATATAAGTAGGGGCCTTAAAAAAATTTTCAGATGTCATTAGAATTTTATGAATGTAATTTCCTCCAGGAATTGAGGAAGATCCAAGACTAAAGAAGGTAGAGCTGTAAGAATGCCATCTCAGAGGGCAACTATGGTGTTTCCCTGTAGTTTCCAGGTTGGGATGAGGCAAGAGAAAGACATACATGCAGACTGCATCACTGCAGCAGAGATTACCAGAAGAAATATCAACAGTGCAGGGGACGTTAAGCTCCTCTTTATGTTGTATTCAACTTTCCTTCAAGTATTATGAATTAACAGTATGTGTTCAGTTACTCAGTCCTGTCTGACTCTTTGCAACCCACGCTTCTTGTCCATGGGATCTCCCAGGCAAGAATACTGGAGTGGGGTGCCATTTCCTCCTCCAGAGGATCTTCCTAACATAGGGATCGAACCCGCATCTCTTCCATCTCCTGCCTTGGCAAGTGGATTCTTTACCACTAACGCCACTTGGGAAGCCCTGTGAAGTAACTGCCTTGTGCCTAAGCTTCCTGGAAGTCATGGATGACCCATAATCTGTAAGGAAGTATGAAATATCAAAGCAACTGGCCAGTAATGGCCGGAGCCATCAGGAGTTCCATATGTCACACGTCACATCATAGGGAGGGACGTTAACTTCCTTATCGGTCAGTTTTCTCTGAAGAAACAGAACCAATAGGATAGAGATAGTTGTATATAGTTATAGCTATATCTATTAAATGATAGATATAAGAGAGAGAGGTTGATTAATTTTAAAGAATTGGCTTGCATAATTATGGGGGTTGGTAAGTCTGATGTCTGTAGGACAAACCAGCTGGCTGCAAATTCAGACAAGAGTTGAAGTTGCAGTCTTAAGTAAAATCTGTAGGGCAGGCAGGGAGGCTGGCAGGCAGGATTTCTATGCTACGTTGACATGGAATTCCTTCTTCTCTGGGATATCTCAGGTTTTGACATGGAATTCCTTCTTCTCTGGGATATCTCAGTTTTTTAGGTTCTTATGGGCTTTAGCTGACTGCATGAGGCCCATCTGCATCATCAAGGATAATCTACTTAAAGCTAACTAATTGTAAGTATTGATATTGTCTCCAAGAATATCTTTGCAACATATAGACTAGTGTTTGACCAAACAGCTGGGCACCATAGTCTAGTCTAGCTACATTGACACATAAAATTAACCATCATAATTTCCAAACAGCGTTTTATTGGAAGTGAAACTTAATGTCTTCTGAGGAAAGATGCCTGTTCGTCAGCAAGAAGCCATAGTCTCATAAGCTATAAAGAACTGATACTACACTCATGTTTAGTGTAAGAGCCTGTGTGGTTACAAGTTTAGTCTTCTTAGTCCCCCTGTACTTAGGATCAAGTTTTAGTCAGCCTTGTGGAGTCCAGGATGTTTTTAACAGAGGAGCTATAATAGTTGCACTCTCAGCTTCCACTCCAGGGTGTGGAAGAGACCCTCCGTTGTATTTGTCATACCATGAGCAGAGATAAACTAGCTGTTTAGGATACACTGGCATCAGGGACATAAAAGAAGACATAAATAGAGAATATCTTCACTCATTAATGAAGATATTCTTTATTTATGAATCTACTATGTATCACAATAAACTAGAGATGTGGAAAATTCTGAATGAGATGAGAACACCAGACCACCTGACCTGCCTCTTGAGAAACCTATATGTAGGTCAGAAAGCAATAGTTAGAACTGGACATGGAACAACAGACTGGTTCCAAATAGGAAAAGGAGTACGTCAAGGCTGTATATTGTCACCCTGCTTATTTAACTTCTATGCAGGGAAATACTGGGCTGGAAGAAGCACAAGCTGGAATCAAGATCACCAGGAGAAATATCAATAACCTCAGATATGCAGATGACACCACCCTTATGGCAGAAAGTGAAGAGGAACTAAAAAGCCTCTTGATGAAAGTGAAAAAGGAGAGTGAAAAGGTTGGCCTAAAGCTCAACATTCAGAAAATTAAGAGCATGGCATCCGGTCCCATCACTTCATGGCAAATAGATGGGAAAACAGTGGAAACAGTGTCAGTCTTTATTTTGGGGGGCTCCAAATCACTGTAGATGGTGATTGCAGCCATGAAATTAAAAGACACTTACTCCTTGGAAGGAAAGTTATAACCAACCTAGATAGCATATTCGGAGAAGGCAATGGCACCCCACTCCACTACTCTTGCCTGGAAAATCCCATGGACGGAGGAGCCTGGTGGACTGCAGACCATGGGGGTCACTGGGAGTCGGACACAACTGAAGCGATGCAGCAGCAGCAGCAGATAGCATATTCAAAAGCAGAGACATTACTTTGCCAACAAAGGTCCGTCTAGTCAAGGCTATGGTTTTTCCAGTGGTCATGTATGGATGTGAGAGTTGGACTGTGAAGAAAGCTAAGCACCGAAGAATTGATGCTTTTGAACTGTGGTGATGGAGAAGACTCTTGAGAGTCCCTTGGACTGCAAGGAGATCCAACCAGTCCATTCTAAAGGAGATCAGTCCTGGGCGTTCACTGGAAGGACTAATGCTAAAGCTGAAACTCCAGTACTTTGGCCACCTCATGCAAAGAGTTGACTCATTGGAAAAGACCCTGATTCTGGGAGGGATTGGGAGCAAGAGGAGAAGGGGATGACTGAGGATGAGATGGCTGGATGGCATCACTGACTCAATGGACATGAGTTTGAGTAAACTCCGGGAGTTGGTGATGGACAGGGAGGCCTGGCGTGCTGCTATTCATGGGGTCACAAAGAGTCAGACATGACTGAGCAACTGAACTGAACTGAACTATGTATCATTTATGAATGATTCTGTTAAAAAAAGACATGAAACAATCATAGAAGAAGAAAGAATTTTCTAACTAAACTGACAATGCCTGCATTCTTTACAAAATTCACCTTTCCCTCCCCCTACAGCTATCTTCCCCGATGGCACAGCAGGTAAAGAATCTGCCTGCAATGCAGGAGACACAGAAGACTTAGGTTCGATCCCTGGGTCAAGAAGATCCTCTGGAGGAGGAAATGGCAATCCACTCCAGCACTCTTGCTTGAAAAATCCCATGAACAAAGGAGCCTGACAGGCTACAGCCAATGGGATCGCAAAAGAGTCGGACATGACTGAGCACTTACATGGCATAGCACCCATTGATCTTTCTGTCTTCCATCTCTAGGCTCTATATGAACAGCATGTCAAAGGATTGATCTTTTCTAGTCATAAAGGAGACAATCAAATGTTCTGCTTTCCAAGGAGAGAGAAAAGATGGTTCCCAGAATATCGAAGCTAGAAAACTTAACATTCCTCCCGTTAACAACTCCAGAATGGAGGATTAAGTAAACCGGTTCTGAGCTTTTGAGAGAGAGAGAAACTGCCTTCTGGAGACACTATGAGCACACCCTGAGTAAGTCAGGTCAGACAAAACATTTGCCCTTCTTGGATGGCATTGTTAATCTCATGAAGTGTGGTGATACTGTAGACACAGTGTATTATATTTTTGCAAGGATGTCACAGTTCATTCATGATATCTTTTTGGACAATTTAGAGAAGTGTAAGGTGGATAATAGTCCCAATTAGATGGACACATTGTTGATAAGATAGGTCTATTTAAAGATTGTTGATGAATGGAACCATGTCAAACTGAAGAAAAAAGCTAGAAATAAGATTCTGTTTTAGCTCTTAACTACTGAATTTTTGTTTTATCAACAATTAAATTAATTGAAATTAAATAAACCAAAATAAAAATTAAATGCATATGTAGAATCATGCTAGCAAAATGTATAGATGACACAGATCTTAGTGCGCTAACCAATCCAACAGATAGAGAACGGACGTTCAAAATCATCCACATGGGCTTCAGTAACAAAAAGAAACAAATGGGAGGATATAATAAGGATAAATGTAAAGTCACAGAGCTGATTAAAATGCAGCTTAGCAGAAGTTCATGTGAAAAATTATCTGGGACTCGGCATCAACTGCAAGTTCAAGAAGCCAGCAAGATGGTATGCCTGCAACACACACATGCACACACACCCAAATACAATAGCTTTTAAAGGTTGGAAAGGGCCTTAGAAAGGTAGAAAAAGGCCTCAAGTCAGACCTCTCATGTTGCAGAGAAAAGATGAGCATGCAATAATAAAAACACAATAACTGACAATAAAACGACATCTGGTATTTACATAGGTTTTATTATAGACATCTTTTTCCTTAGAGTTACTTCACTGTGGTCTTGATTTGCGTGTCTCTGATAATTAATGATTCTGAGTATCTTTTCATATACTTCTCAGCCATCCGCATGTCTTCTCTGGAGAAAAATCTATTCAATTCCTTTGCACACTTTTTAGGTGGGTTATTTGTGTTTTTTTGCTCTTGAGGTAAATAAGTTTCTCATATATTTTGGATATTAACCTCTTACCAGATATATGATTTACCAATATTTTCTTCCTTTGTGTTGGTTGCCTTTTAATTTTGATGACTTTTTCCTTTGCTGTGAAGTTTTTATTTTGATGTACTCCCGTTTGTCTATTTTTGCTTTTATTGCCTAAATGTTCATCAACAGATAGATTAAGAAAAGAGGGTGTATATATATATACACAGTGGAATATTATTCAGGTTTAAAAAAGAAGGAAATCATGCCATTTGGGGGAAAACATGGATGAGCCTGGAGAACACTAGACTAAGTAAAAGAAGCCAGACACAGAAGGACAAATACTACATAATATTACCTATATAAGGAATCTAAAATAGTCAAACTCATAGAAGCAGAGAGCAGAATGCATTTCCCAGGGGCTGGGAGGAGGGAGGAGCAGGGAGGTATTTGTCAAATGGCACAATATTTTGGTTGTTAAGTGATGAGATGATGTCCTGAAGATCTACAGCACAACATCGTATAGTTCACGACACTGTATTGTATGCTTAAAATTTTGCTAAGAGGGTAAGTCTTATGTTAAGTGTTCTTATCACAAATGAGAAAAGCAATAAGTAAAGAAAAAGTGTTATTTTAATAGGCAAGAGTATATTTTCACAGAGTATAAACAAGGTTGTGAGAAATCTAAAAACAATATAGCAGATCTAAAATGACAAAGAGTTGGTTTTTTTTATTATATTAGCCTAGAATACAGTAGAATAGCATAGAAGGAAGGAAAAGTTCAAGTTTAGCTTAAGAAAAACCTTTGAACAACTAGTGCCACCCACTGATCAGAAAGGCCACTTCAACAAAAGCTGGGTTCCCATTCCTACTGTAGATCTAAGCTATAGACCTCTAAAGATGGGGAACAGAGAAGGGATGCATGATGCAAGAAGCTATACTAAGTGATCTCTACTTTCTTTCTAAGATTCTACAATTTCAGAGCACAACAGGTGTTGTTTCTTTCCAACCTTTGTCTCCCATTTTCAGGATCTACACTTTCTATTCAATTTTTCTTCACACTTAAAACTTTTCTAGTGCTCACTTCAGAAGCACATATGCTAAACAAACACTGGAACAACAGGAGAAGATTAGCATGGCTCCTTCGCAAACATGACATGCAAATTTATGACGTATCCCTTGGGGAGATTAGCAGATACAAAGTACTATATATCAAATAGATAAACAACAAGGTCCTACTGTATAACACAAGGAACTATATTCAATATCTTGTAATAAACCATAATGGAAAAGAACATGAAAAAGATTATGTGTATGTATATATATTATATATATATCTGAATCACCTTGCTGTACACCAGAAACTAGCATAAAATTATAAATCAACTACACTTATAATCCAATCCCTTATGATTATACAGTGGAAGTGAGAAATAGATTTAAGGGACTAGATCTGATAGACAGAGTGCCTGATGAACTATGGATGGAGGTTCAAGACATTGTACAGCAGACAGGAATCAAGACCATCCCCAAGAAAAAGAAATTCAAAAAAGCAAAATGGCTGTCTGAGGAGGCCTTACAAATAGCTGTGAAAAGACAGGAAGCAAAAAGCAAAGGAGAAAAGGAAATATATACCCATTTGAATGCAGAGTTCCAAAGAATAGCAAGGAGAGATAAGAAAGCCTTCCTCAGTGATCAATGCAAAGAAATAGAGGAAAACAATAGAATGGGAAAGACTAGAGTTCCCTACAAGAAAATTAGAGATACCAAGGGAAGATTTCATGCAAACATGGGCACAATAAAGGACAGAAATGGTATAGATCTAACAGAAGCAGAAGATATTAAGAAGAGGTGGCAAGAATACACAGAAGAACTATACAAAAAGGGTTCTCATGGCGCAGATAACCATGATGGTGTGATCACCCACCTAGAGCCAGACATCCGGGGATGCAAAGTCAAATGGGCCTTAGGAAGCATCACTATGAACAAAGCTAGTGGAGGTGATGGAATTCTAGATTATCTGTTTCCAATCCTAAAAGATGATGCTGTGAAAGTGCTGCACTCAATATGCCAGCAAATTTGGAAAACTCAGCAGTGGCCACAGGACTGGAAAAGGTCAGTTTTCATTCCAATCCCAAAGAAAGCCAATGCCAAAGAATGCTCAAACTACCACACAATTGCACTCATCTCACATGCTAGTAAAGTAACGCTTAAAATTCTCCAAGCTAGGCTTCAGCAATACATGAACCGTGAACTTCCCGATGTTCAAGCTGGATTTAGAAAAGGCAGAGGAACCAGAGATCAAGTTGCCAACATCCACTGGATCATGGAAAAAGCAAGAGAGTTCCAGAAAAACATCTATTTCTGCTTTATTGACTATGCCAAAGCCTTTGACTGTGTGGATCACAATAAACCGTGGAAAATTCTGAAAGAGATGGGAATACCAGACCACCTGACCTGCCTCTTGAGAAACCTGTATGCAGGTTAGGAAGCAACAGTTAGAACTGGACATGGAACAACAGACTGGTTCCAAATAAGAAAAGGAGTATGTCAAGGCTGTATATTGTCACCCTGCTTATTTAACTTATATGCAGAGTACATCATGATGAGAAACGCTGGACTGGAGGAAGCACAAGCTGGAATCAGGATAGCCGGGAGAAATATCAATAACCTCAGATATGCAGATGACACCACCCTTATGGCAGAAAGTGAAGAACTAAAGACCTTCTTGATGAAAGTAAAGAGGAGAGTGAAAAAGTTGGCCTAAAGCTCAACATTCAGAAACCTAAGATCATGGCATCTGGTCCCATCACTTTATGGCAGATAGATGGGGAAACCGTTGGAACAGTGGCTGACTTTATTTTTTTGGGCTCCAAAATCACTGCAGATGGTGAATGCAGCCATGAAATTAAAAGACATTTACTCCTTGGGAGGAAAGTTATGACGAACCTAGACAGCATATTGAAAAGCAGAGACATTACTTTGCCAACAAAGGTCCGTCTAGTCAAGCCTATGGTTTTTCCAGTGGTCATGTATGGATGTAAGAGTTGGACTATAAAGAAAGCTGAGCACTGAAGAATTGATGCTTTTGAACTGTGGTGTTAGAGAAGACTCTTGAGAGTCCCTTGGACTGCAAGGAGATCCAACCAGTCCATCCTAAAGGAGATCAGTCCTGGGTGTTCATTGGAAAGACTGATATTGAAGCTGAAACTCCAGTACTTTGGCCACCTGATGCGAAGAGCTGACTCACTGGAAAAGACCCTGATGCTGGGAAAGATTGAGGGCAGGAGGAGAAGGGGTCGACAGAGGATGAGATGGCTGGATGGCATCATTGACTCGATGGACATGGGTTTGGGTAAACTCCGGGAGTTGGTGATGGACAGGGAGGCCTGGCATGCTGCAATTCATGGGGTCAATAAGAGTTGGACACAACTGAGCGACTGAACACTTCAATTAAAATAATATATTCCCCTACCCCAGCAATTTCACTTCCAGAAACCCAACATGAAGAAATATTGGCCCATGTGCAAAAGATATACATACAGTGATAACTGTTTGTAATAGCAAAACCATAAGGGGTTGAGGAATTCATACATGTATATTAAGTAGAAAATAGCTAAATTATGAAACAACAGAAAAAAGAAATAAAATCTATTATAATAATTTTTCAAATTAAACAGTCAAAATTTCATCACCTTCTGGTTATTTACCCTTGGTCTGTGCCCCCAAAATGGTCTACCACCGTGCATTCATAATCGTTTACAAATATCCCATCCATTTGCTGTTGTTCCATTGCTAAGTCACGTCCAACTCTTTGTGGCCCCATGGACTGTAGCATGCCAGGCTTCCCTGGGGTTCATAATTCCTTACAAATTTCTCATCCATAGAGATACTACCAGTAGAAAGAAATAGCTTTCATTTATCTCAGGAATAGTCCCAATGAGGGACACTATCACAACTGGAATTTTAACTGAATCCTACCCTATTTAATCTGATCCCTTTCGCTGAAACAGTCTTCATCACACTTCCCCATGAGGCACGAGCGCCTATCACACGTAAGGCACTGTGTGTTGAGTTCCAGGTCTACAGCTCTGTCTAAAGGCAGGCAGAATTCCTGCCCCCAGCAAAGAATGCAGACAGAACACAAGCTAATTTTACAATAAACAACTCTATGTTTATCACATTCATAACGTGTGCTCAACAAATACTGGTCAAATGAAAGAATGAACTCGACTAATTAAAAAAATAACCTGGACTTAATTAAAAATTTCCTTTATACCACCTAGAAAGAGTTTATTAAACAATAAGAATATTATAGAATAATGTATGCATATTCAGCTTCCTTAAAACTGAACATCTTTTAAAAACATTGGAAAAGCCACTTATTTGATAAGCTTCAAATAAGCTGCATTTTTTATTCAGTATTATTCCTGAGTTATACACAACTTCAACCTACCAAACAATTATCCCTGAATGCTTTGTCAGAGCACTTTAGGAAAGCTAAATATATACTAGCATGTGTTAGGTATTTAAATATTCTGATCAAACCTTCAGATGTTCAATCCAGAGAACTAGTGAACAACTTTTTTTTTTGTCCTGTCAGCAGGATAAGGCAATAACAATGCATCCTGTACAGCAACATCAAAAGGCATATGTTTTGTTCCCCCAGCTATTTCCAGCTACTCAGGTGAAGCTAAGAGTTGGATTTACCCAGGGAGGAAGTTGAAGGTATAGCCAAGGGAGGGATTAAAATGATGAAATAAATCCAACCTGTTCAAGGAGGGAAATGAGGCCATGAGTAGGGGCTGCTGAAAATAGCACTTAACAGACATGGGATTACTCTTCAATATTCTTTTCTCCTCAAAGGAGGAGTTCAGGGAGCCAACAGAGCATATAATGGGGTTTCCAACCAAGAGGGAATAAAGGGAAGATCGTTTCCCACCTTTTGCCTTTACAGTCTCTCAGCATCTCTTTAGCCTCATTTTCTAACATCATGTGTCTGAAGCCCACAGCTCTGAGTCCACCATGAGAGCAGAGCCTTTCCAGCTTCTCCTGCATTAATCAATATTCCTTCCACTGAAGTCCTCTTTTGACCTTCAAAAGTATTAATAACCTTTGTTGGTGACTTGCACTCTTGCTTGTGTGAAAGAGGTTGATTGCCAGGTTCAATCATTGTGTTGTTTCTCTTTATTAATGTCTGGCTGAAAATTAATGTCCTATTTCCAAAGTTAGAACAAAAAGTAGATGCTTATTCCTATGATCAAAATAGGTACTTCACAGGGAATCTCAATGCAACAGATTTGAGTACACCAAAAACCAGGGACTTCCCTGGGGGTCCAGTGGTTGAGAATCTGCCTTCCAATGTGGGGAACATGGGTTCAACCCCTGGAACTAGGATCCCACATGCCTCAGGGCAGCTGGGCCCACAAACCACATCACAACAAGAGAGGCCCGCTCACTGCAGCTGGAGAGGCCCAAGTACGGCAATGAAAGACCCAACACAGACAAATGAGTAAACTAATTAATTAATTAATTAAATAGCAATAAATAATATTTTATTAAAAAACATAAACCAGTGTTGGTTTTATTCCCAGCCTACCCTTGACCCCATTATAGTGAATGGGGGCAGATCTCACCACTCCTGACCTTGGCACATGCTGGTGACCAAGAGGAAGGCAGGCAACAATGGCAGTTCAGTTGTCCCAAAGGTGCCATCCAATGTTTCACATCAGTCTCTTTGGCCAAAACTTAGTCCTGTGGCCACACCCAGTGGTTGGGCAGGTGGGAGCCATCTACCCAGAGGACTACCAGGCAGTGGACAGCAGGCAAGCACCAGGGTCAGCAACACACCTATCCAGTCAGTGGGACATTTTCAGCCACTTAGTCCCAAGATGTGTTGAGTCACCAAAAGATCCATATATTCATATCTTGTTGTTATGTCCAAATAAAAGATGATCCTGTGAGCTGTCACACAGTGCCAGGTTTATGTTTACAAATCTGAGTCTCCTCGTCCTCACCAGCCCCGTGCTTAGTCAGTCAGTCATGTCTGACTCTTTGCAACCCCGTGGACCATAGCCTGCCAGGCTCCTCTATCCATGGGATTCTCCAGTCAAGAATACTGGAGTGGGTTGCCATGCCCTCTTCCAGGAGATCTTCCCAACCCAGGGATCAAACCCAGGTCTCCCACATTGCAGGTGGATTCTTTACCATCTGAGCCACCAGACTCTATTTCACCTTAAACCTCAAGCTTCCACACAAAAAAAAAGGTCATTTCATTTCATTTTTGAATCTGAAATATATGAGCTCACCCAACTAAAAGTTTGTTCAATGAGTAAGTGAATGAATGAGACAGTGAATGAACTGCTAAACTGGATAGGTGGAATCTGAGGGAAGAAGTGATTATATATGTTCCAAGTATCTAATTTGGCTTGTTTTAATTTTTAGATCACAGTGAATGTATTTAGCTTCTAATTATGTCCTGCCTCATTTTTTTTATCCATTGGGGAGAGAAAATTTTAAAATTTCAGTATTTAGAATCAGTTCAGTTGCTCAATCATGTCCAACTCTTTGCGACTCCATGAATTGCAGCATGCCAGGCCTCCCTGTCCATCATCAACTCCCGGAGTTTACCCAAACTCACATCCATTGAGTCAGTAATGCCATCCAACCATCTCATCCTCTGTCGTTCCCTTCTCCTCCTGCCCTCAATCTTTCCCAGCATCAGGGTCTTTTCAAATGAGTCAGCTCTTCACATCAGGTGGCCAAAGTATTGGAATTTCAGCTTCAACATCAGTCCTTCCAGTGAACACCCATTATTGATCTCCTTTAGGATGGACTGGTTGGGTCTCCTTGCAGTCCAAGGGACTTTCAAGAGTCTTCTCCAACACCACAGTTCAAAAGCATCAATTCTTCAGTGCTCAGCTTTCTTTATAGAAATATTTAGAATAGATGAATTTAAAATCAGATGGCTTAGTAAAATGTGATTCTTTTCTCAAAAGGGGCCAGTGGACATAAATATGAGGGTAGTTTATGTCTTCTTCATCTTTAAAAATATTTACTGTGCATTCACAGGCAGAAGGTGGGAGAAATGCTTCTAAGAAAGTTAAACAAAAAGTTATCTTCTATCTCAAAACATGTAGCAGGACACTATAAACAAATTCTATACATTTCCCTCTTTCTTATATGCCGAGGTCCAGCTCCGGCTGATCCAGGGAGTTCAAAGCAGAGACGGCGTCGGTGAGGATCAGGAAACAATAGCTTCAATTAGATATTAATTAGAAATATAAAGAGTAATAGAATGAGGATAGCTCAGCAGGAAAATTCAGTGGAGAAAAGAGGCTGAGTAGCTTGGTTTACGTGGGAGACCAATAAAACTTCAAGACAAGAAGTTTGCACCACTTACATAGGCCACAGGCGTCCTTCCATTCTCCCGAAGGAGAGGAGACACTGAGGCCTCCCTGGTCAGATCTTAGAAGCCCAGGCATAATTAGTAAGCATGGCGGGCTCTGAGCTCCAGATGGAGACTCAGCCAGAGTTTGAGAGAGAGAGAGACATGGGGAGACCAGTATTTTGAGAAACTGATCCCAATTCTTTATTTTCCAGAGTCTGTTTTTACACGCTGAGATGTTATACAAAAGTCACGCGGGGTCAGCAGTCCTGACTTTTATTAAAGTCAGGTGCTTCATACAAATGTATACAGAGGTCTTAGGGGTGTTACATCATCTTCTGGCCAGGGGGGCCTGCTGACAATTTATGACCCTCTCCTTGTGACAGTGGTAAGTCAACCAGAACACTTATTTCTCCAGGGGTGATTATTCTTAAAACAGACTCCACCCAAATAAAGTTACATTCCTATAGGGTGAGGGTGTAGTGGGTTTTAGTTAAGGAAAGAATTTACTTAGCCTAAGGTCTAACGTGATTAATATCAAAGGTTAATACTTATTTCTTCTATATATTCATTAATGTGTATAAGGGCAGGGGATGTGGAGACTTAGCAACAAACATTGGCTCAACAAATGAAAAGCCCTTCACCAATACAATTTCTAATCAGCCCACTATACTTATACTAATAGTTTTCTAACTTTTCTAAGGAACCTGTTTTTAGAAGCTTTAAAGCATCTCATGCCTCTCACGGTTGGGAGGCTGTGAGCAATCACATGTGGCCGGACAAGCCTGTCAGGCAGGCTAGAGAACCTTCAGAGGAGTTTGTAGGTTAAAACACTCTTGTCATGCCCAGGAATTATTATTAACTGCAGCTCTAAGTTAACTCCTTCTCTGAAAGAGGTGGTGGGGGACAGCCCCCCGTAAAGTCAGAGGTGTAGGTGAGAGTACAAAGTAGTAAAGTAGGCAGGCTCTGGTTATGGGGGTAGATGCTCGAGGATTTCCAGGGGGACTCCTGAGGCTCGATCCCGCCTTTGCGTATGTCGAGCCTCCTTCCTCATGACCTTTGCCACGGGAGGAGTGCCTCACACTGGCCCCCAACACTTAGATATGTATAATATATCAATACCTTTGGTTAATTAATAATACATAACTAATAACTGAGAATTTTGTACTTTTATCATCTTACATGTAGAATTGTTTAGATACAATATATCACCGTTTCAGGGAGAAATCATGGGCAGGTCAACTGTCTTTGTAATGAGATTATAATCCGGTCACTTTCTTCCATTAAGAATAATTAACAACAACTAGAGGCCTTGGACTGCAAGGAGATCCAACCAGTCCATTCTAAAGGAGATCAGTCCTAGGTGTTCTTTGGAAGGACTGATGCCAAAGCTGAAACTTCAGTACTTTGGCCATCTCATGCAAAGAGTCAACTCATTGGAAAAGACTCTGATGCTGGGAGGGATTGGGGGCAGGAGGAAAAGGGGACGACAGAGGATGAGATGGCTGGATGGCATCACTGACTCGATGGACGTGAGTCTGAGTGAACTCTGGGAGTTGGTGATGGACAAGGAGGCCTGGCGTGCTGCGATCCATGGGGTCCCAAGAGTCGGACACGACTGAGCGACTAAGCACAGCACACAGCACAAAAGTATTGACAGTCTTTAGTTTTTGGACACCTGGTGTGGGATGATACTACAGAAAGCAGAAATAAACTTCACTTTCTACTGTACTGAGTGCTTATATGGTTACAATGATGAGTAAATATTGGGGGTAAAGTTGCATCTTGTGTTTAAACAGTAGACAGGAGATAGAGAAGTCTGTTGGTTTTGCATGCACAGCAATGCTTTTGAAACTCTAGATTCATGTGTGATGGAGGAAGAGTAACACCTAGTGGTAAAAGGTATCAGCTGCACCCACCAGGGAGGTGATTGGAAGTCTTCCAGGAAGTAGTCAAATATTTCAGCCAGATTTTTTAAAAACACATTTCAGGCATCTTAAATGATGGCATCTTTAATTCCCGTGATGGTGTTTGTCGTGTATGTCAGTTACAGATTTGAGTCAACTTAATCTATTTGAATATTTTCCCAAAAAAGGCATAGATGATCAACATATGCAAGAATTTAGAAAAAGATCCAATACTTTCTAAACTTTTTACAGATACCCAAAGCATGTATGGTAAAATATGCAGGTTAAAATAGCATTTTTTAGCTGATCTAAGAGTTTATTTAAGGCAGGAGGAGAAGGGGACAACAGAGGATGAGATGGTTCGATGGCATCACTGACTCAATGAACACGAGTTTGAGTAAGCTCCAAGAGTTGGTGATGGACAGGGAAGCCTGGCATGCTGCGGTCCATGGGGTCGTAAAGAGTCGGACATGACTGAGCAACTGAACTGAACTGAACTGAGAGTTTATTTAAGTGTTACTTATCTCAGTCTACTAACACATTTGAGCAAAAGAGTGCTGCTTTCTTAAGCAAGAAGTTGTATTTCACTGAGAGTATTTCAAGAACTTGGAGGTACCTGTAAATAGCTACTCTGAAATTCTCTTTTCTTCAAGCGATAGATGTCATAAACATAATACAGTATTCCACACACTTTGGACACACAATAAATTAATAACTGAGCATTTAAAAATATATATCATGGAAACTAGTTTTAATTATATAGCTTATAGTTTAGTTGATGATGATAGTGGCAAGGAGAAATAATTGGAAATATTATAAATAAGCATTTGTGCATATTTCAATTACTAAAATTTTATCCCCTTGGTGGGAGCATAGTCATATGAATTTTGTCATCTGTCCTTGAGACCCTGACATAAAAAAGAAAGAACTGTGAAATTCAAATTAACCTAGTTTGTCTTTATTCGCCAAGCTCCTTTTTCTCATAGTAGACATCACACACATGTGCACGCACACACACACACACACACCAGCCAGGCCAATCATCATATTCCACCCCGTGACCTTTGGGATTATTCCAGGACTGTCCAATCAAATGCAGCTTTCAGAAGTGAGGTCCTGAACCAGAACAGGTAGAGAAGTCCGTTCCTTCTCCTTTAATGGGCACCTGTAAGGGGTGATGCTCCAGCCATAAGAAACTTAGCACAACAGAGAATGAAATGAAATAGGAGACCGGAGAGGAGAAAGAGCCTTTAGGACATGAATCTCTTTTTCTGGTTGCTGATGTCCCCGGCTCCTGTTTCCTGTTCTTGTTTTGCTTTCTCAGTTTCTCTTCCCATCTCTTTGAGACAAAATCTACTTTGAGATATGTTTCTACAACCTAAGAAGAATTGACTCATACTGCATTTTTTAAAAAAGCATAACTGTGGAAAACAGTATGGAGGTTCCTTTCAAAACTAAAAACAGAGCCACCATATGATCCAGCAATCCCACTCCTGGGCATATATCCAGAAAAGATGCAAACTGTAATTCAAAAAGATACATGTGCCCCAGTGTTCACTGCAGCACTATTTACAATAGACAGGACATGGAGGCAACCTAAATAACCATCAACAGAGGAATGGATAAAGAAGATGTGGTACATATACGCAATAGAATATTACTCAGTCATAAAAAAGAACTAAAGCCATTTGCAGCAAGATGGATGGAGATTATCATACTAAGTGAGGTAAGTCAGACAGAGAAAGACAAATATCATATGATATCACTTCTTGTGAAATCTAACTTTTTAAAAATCACACAAATGATCTTATTTACAAAACATAAACAGACTCACAGATTTTGAAAACAAACATGGTTACCAAAGGGGAAATATGGGTGGGAGGGATAAATTAAGAGCTTGGGATTAACATTCATACACTACTATATATAAAATAGATAACCAACAAGAACCGACTGCATAGCATGAGGAACTCTACTCAATATTCTATAATACCCTATATGGGTAAAGAATCTGAAAAAATAAATATATGTATACTTATAACTGAATCACTTTGTTGTATATCTGAAAATAACACATTGTAAATCAACTATATTCCAATGAAATTTTTAAATTAATTAACTAATTTAAAAACAGCTGAATGGATAAAGAAGACGTGATGCGTATACACATATACACATATACATACATACACACACAGTGGACTGTTAGCCACAAAAAAGAATGAACTATTACCATTTGCAGCAACATGGATATGTCTAGAGATTATCATACTAAGTGAAGTAAGTCAGAAGAGAATGATAAGTGTCCTATGATATCACTTATATGTAGAATGTAAAAAAAAAAACTGATACAAATTTATTTACAAAATAGAAATAGACTCACAGACATAGAAAATAAACTTATGATTACCAAAAGGGGAAGGGTAGGGGGATGGAAAAATTTTTGGAGTGTGGGATACACTTAACAGATACACACTAGGGATTTACTATGTACACCAGGAACTATATTCACCATCATGTAATAATCCATGATGGAAAAGAAACTGGAAAAGATATAAATATATATATTTGTATAACTCAATCAATCTGCTGTACCACTGAAACCAGCACAGCGCTGTAAAGCAATATACATCTATTTGAAAAGCGAAAACGAAAGTCGCTCAGTCGTGTCTGACTCTTTGCAACCCATGGACTACCCTATCCATGGAATTCTCCAGGCCAGAATACTGGAGTGAGCAGCCATTCCCTCCTCCAGGAGAATCTTCAGTTTAAAAGATAATAATACAGCAGAAACCAGCACAACATTGTAAAGCAATTATCCTCCAATTAAAGATAATTTTTTTAAAAATTAGATAGTAAGTAAACAAATCATAAACAACTAAATACAAATAAGTTATAGCTCTGATCATGCTACTACTTTGGTCGGAAAATCTCCGTGTTCTCCATTGCTTAAAAAATAATCCCCAAGACCATCTGGATTTGTGATTTGACTCTAATCCACCTTTTCATCCTCATCTCACTAAATCTAGTGAAATTCAATTATTACTTGTTTTTTTCAAAATACATATTAGTCCACTTCATGCATTCTGCCCCAGGAAAATGATTTTCTACCTCCAGGCACCCAGTTTCCACCTTCTGAAACTATACATTTTTCAAGGTCAAGCACAAATGATTGATGTTCCATAAGTCCTTCCTCATCACTCAATCAGTTAAATTTAGGTTAAGATACCTATAAATGAAAATCTAAAATCACAACAGCTTAATTTCCATGGGTCAGGAGTCTGGTTATGGCTTAGCTGGGTGGTCTCACAAGACTGAAATCAGGGTGTTGGCTTGGCTGCATTCCCTTCTGAAAACAAAGGAAGAATCCCTTAGGTTATTAGCAGAATTTATGGCCTTGTGGCTATAAAATTCCTGGAGTGTTATTTCTTCCAGTCTGGCAACAAAGGCAAAGACTCTCTGCTGATTTAGTCTCTGAATTCTGGGAAGGCATAGCCCTTCTTTTAAAGGGCTCACCTGATTAGGTCAGGCCTACCCGGAATAGTCTCCCTTTGATAAACTAAAAGGCAACTGATAAGGGGCAAAACTGCGTTTAGAATCAAACTTTAGAACTTTCTGCATTTAGAATCATACTTTATCCAGTAGTCATATATGTATGTGAGAGTTGGACTATAAAGAAAGCTGAGCACCAAAGACTTGATGCTTTTGAACTATGGTGTTGGAGAAGACTCTTGAGAGTCCCTTGGACTGCAAGATCAAACCAGTGAATCCTAAAGGAAATCAGTCCTGAATATTCATTGGAAGGACTGATGCTGAAGCTGAAACTCCAATACTTTGGCCACCTGATGCGAAGATCTGACTCAATGGAAAAGACCCTGATGCTGGGAAAGACTGAAGGCAGGAGGAGAAGGGGGTGACAGAGGATGAGATGGTTGGATGGCATCACCAACGTGATGGACATGAGTTTGAGTAACTCCGGGAGTTGGTGATAGACAGGGAGGCCTGGCATGCTGCAGTTCATGGGGTCACAAAGAGTCGGACACGACTGAGTGACTGAACTGAACTGAAGAGACCTTAATTACATCTGCAAAATTCCTTCACTGGTGGCTCAGGCAGTAAAGAATCTGCCTGCAATGCAGGAGACCAGGGTTTGATCCCTGTGTTGGGAAGATCCCCTGGAGAAGGAAATGGCAACCCATTCAAGTATTCTTGCCCGGAGAATCCCACGGACTGAAGAGCCTGGCAGGCTACAGTTCATGGGGTTGCAGAGTCAGACATGACTGAGTGACTAACACTTTCCCCTTCACTTTGCCATTCAGTGTATTATAAACATGGGAGCAACATCCCATCTACCTTGCCAAATTCTGTGGATTAGAAGAATCAGGTGCTGGATTTCTTCCCAATTTAATGAGAGAATATCATACAAGGGTGTGATTTATTGTTGGTCTACTGTGTGTCCATACAATCAAGGACCCAGGTCCTCTACTTTTTCTGTTCTCACCTATTACTAGTTTCCATCCTCAAATTCCCTTCATGGTCCAGAAAGGCTGCTAGAGTTCTAACCACCTCAGCCACCTCACCCACTTTAGAGAGGAGGAGAGAAATAGAGCAAAAAGGGGAGTTTCTTCCTGCTTGGCCCCAGCAGAGAACAGGACAGTCAGACAGAAGTAGAAGAGGAGAAGCCTGGTGGCTCTGCTGCAAAGCCTCCTGTTCATTCCAGGATTTCTGTGGATCTTAAGATTCATCTTCAGGACACCACCTAAAGCCTAAGCCAGTAAATGATTCTGGGACAGATGCTCCCAAATTACAATTTGAGAAACTGATCTTTTAAACAACCTGATCTTGAGATCATTTTAATACTATAGAGTAAAATAATGCTTACATGGTATGTCTTAGGTTATTGAATATATAAGACCAATGCTTTTTAATTTAACACAGAAATTAGTGGGAAAGGCAAGAATGAAAATCATCAGAGACAAACCGGTGAGGTTGGGTGGGGATGTCTGTGGATAAAGCACAGCCAACAAAGTACAGGCAAGGAAATACATAAGGTACCATCCAATGAGAATGTGCAGCCTGCAACTGAAGATTAAAAAGGTTTACTCCACGAGAAAAAGAAAGCCCCAAGGAGGAAAAACCAATTTTGGAAAATTGTGAATATAGCCTTATAAAACCAAATGCAAGAGAGACTCAAAGAATAAATTACAGCCAAAGAAAAAGTTTTCAAAGCACACAGAATTTTTTAATATATCGTTCAGCACCCTTACTCACACATATGTTTTTCTACTTTGCAACAATAACATTCAATGTCAGCAGAGATTTTTTTCTAAGCAGATGTTCTTTTTCCTTTATGAGCCAAATTGTAAAATGTACACCCAACACTTTGCCCTGGGTTGGGAGGCTAAGTCTGCAACCTGCCCAGCTACCACTCTCCCAACTTTTATCCCTCGTTCCATCTTTCTCCTGCTTCCCCAGCTGGGGCTCCCTCAGCCTTGTACCCCATCTGCTATTCTCTGTCTTCTGTAATCTCAGACGTTCCTTCTCTACTGACTTCTTCTCTGGCTGTAAATACATTCCCCGTCTCCTTTCATAAAAAATACCCTCGAGTGCCCCTGCATCCCTCTTTTTCACTTCACAAAGTAGTCCCCCACCAACCATATGCAGGCTGTCATCACTCTGCCACTCCCACTCTCGTCATCACTGCTCACTGCTTCTGTCCCTATTAGCGCGCTGAAAGTGACAAAGATCCCCAGAGGCCTCCGTTGCCAAATCTAACTTCTTTTCAATCCTCAGCTTCCCCCAAACTCTGTGATGTGTGACTCGGTTGATCACTCTGTGTCTTTGAAACTTTTTCTTCCTTTGGGTTCTGAAAACACTCATTATAATTCTGTTGCCTCCCTTACACTGCTGTTTGGATTCTTTTGCTGGTTACATGTTGGTATTACCCAGGCCTCTGCACTCATGCTAGTCCATACACATGGTCCAAACTGTGGTCTCCAGACCAGCAACATCCCCATCACCAGGGCCCTTGCTGGAAAGGCAAATTAGGTTGCTAGATAGAATAGAGGATACCCAGTCAAAGTAGGATTTCAGATAAGTAATGCCTAAATTTTATGATTAAAAAAAAATTCAGGATAAGTCCCATGCTTCCATAAGTATGTTCCATGCTTCTCAGGACTTCCCTGGTGGCTCAGATGGTAAGGAATCTGCCTGCAATGTGGAAGACCCGGGTTCAATCCCTAGGTTGGGAAGATCCCCTAGAGAAGGAAATGGCAACCACTCTGGTATTCCTGCCTGGAAAATCCCATGGATAGAGGAGCCTCGTGAGCTACAGTCCATGGGGTCACAAAGAGTCAGACACGACTTAGCGACTTCACTTTTTATGTCCCATGCAGTATTGGGAAGATGCTTATCCTTCTAAAATTTGTTGTTTATCTGAAATTCAATTGAGTTGAGATCTTATATTTTTAGTTGCTGAGTTTTGCCATCCTAAATGCAAAATACTGGTCCCCTTTGCAGTGCTCCTGAAATTTTGGAGATGAGACCCACAGTCTGTGTTTGAACAAGCCCTCCAGGTGGTCCTGATGCTCTCTAAAGTTTGAGGAGCCCTGAAGGAAGCTCATCTGCTCCCATGACAACACTTATCAAAAGTGTGGGATGCTCTCAAATTACTAGCTATTGTGGGTTCTCCAGAATTTGATGTAACCCTGTGACCCACCCTTATATGGGGCTTCTCAGGTGACTCAGTGGTAAAAGAATCCACCAGCCAATGCAGGAGAGGCAGGTTCGATCCCAGGGTCAGGAAGATCGCCTGGAGTAGGAAATGGCTACCTACTCGAGTATTCTTGCCTAGAGAATCCCATGGACAGAGGAGCCTGGCAGACTATAGTCCTTGGGGTCGCAAACAAAGTCAGACATGACTGAGCACACATGCACCACCCCTTGTATGGAGAACCAGGAGGAATGCAGGAATAAACATCTCATGCTTGACTTTAGAGTAATTTTGACCTGTATAGGTGGGAGAGAGGAAGACACAATAAGGGAGCATCTGTTTTTCTGCTAATGCCAGCACTGAGGAATGATAGTCACTGGAAGCAGGTTTCCTGCACCCACTCCCACCTCCTCAGTCTCTCTAAGGGAAGATAATGGAGGGTTCCACGTGAGGCTGAGGATCTGAGAGTAGAGCGGCCACTGTCCTGCAATCTGTTTGTGTTTCCTCTAAGCCACCACAGTGAGGGAGAGGAGAAATGGAAGTGTGGGGACAACAGAAGCTGGGCTTGGCCAACATCACGGTCCTCACGAGCCCAGAAAAAAAGGGAGGGAGATGGGACTTGGAGAGTTGGTGGGCTCCAGAGGGTCCCACGGGCATGACAAGGGGATTTAGCCCCAGATGGCAGTGTGGGTCATTCCAAAGAGGCAGGTGGACTAGACACCTGAGCAGGTGCAGTCTGAAGGGAGGCAATTCCCAAGACCAGACGAGTTTGCACTCTGCTCTTGTCAGCGTAAGACAGCCACAGCCAAGGTCCCTCTCCCATCAAATTGCAGCTCTCAGGAGCTTGAGCTGATCAAAGCAGTTTATACAGTAAATCACTGACAGGACCCAGTTGACCTGGAAGGGACTCGTTTAAGTACCCCATATATGGTAGTATACATTGTGAAATGATTACCATGATCAACATATCCATCACCTCACGTAATTACCATTTATGTGTCTGTGGTAAGAACATGAAATCTATTCTCTTAGCACATTTCAAGTATATAATATGGTATTGTTAACTTGAGCCACCATGACATACATTAGAGCCCCAGAGATTATTCATCTTTCAACTGAACATTTGTACCATCTGACCAGCATCTCCCACCTTCCTGAAGCACCAACCCCCAGCAACCACTATTTTACTCTCTGGTTCTGTAACTGGTAGGGGTATGTACACACACACATACACACACACAAGATGGGGTCATATAAACAAATGAAAGTCCTGCTATTTGTAACAACATGGATGAATTTAGAGGACATTGTGCTAAGTGAAGAAGGCATCAGAGAAGGCAATGGCAACCCACTCCAGTACTCTTGCCTGGAAAATCCCATGGACGGAGGGGCCTGGTAGGCTGCAGTCCATGGGGTCGCTAGGAGTCGGATACGACTGAGCGACTTCACGTTCACTTTTCACTTTCGTGCATTGGAGAAGGAAATGGCAACCCACTCCAGTGTTCTTGCCTGGAGAATCCCAGGGACGGGGAGCCTGGTGGGCTGCCGTCTATGGGATCGCACAGAGTCGGACACGACTGAAGCGACTTAGCAGCAGCAGCAGTGCTAACTGAATAAACCAGACAGAGAAATACCATATGATCTCACTTCAGTTCAGTTCAGTTTAGTCACTCAGTCCTGTGCGACACTTTGTGACTCCATGGGCTGCAGCACGCCAGGCTTTCCTGTCCATCATCAACTCTGGGAGCTTGCTCAAACTCATGTCCATCAAGTCAGTGATGCCATCCAACCATCTCATCCTCTGTCGTCCCCTTCTCTGACTTCAATCTTTC
The DNA here is from genome assembly GCF_029407905.1 of Bubalus kerabau. Lineage (NCBI taxonomy): Eukaryota > Metazoa > Chordata > Mammalia > Artiodactyla > Bovidae > Bubalus > Bubalus kerabau. Next base: position 52,552,846 of record NC_073635.1, read on the forward strand.
CCAGTATCAGGGTCTTTTCCAATGAGTCAGTTCTTCACATCAGGTGGCCAAAGTACTGGAGCATCAACTTCAGCATCAGTCCTTCCAGTGAATATCCAGGACTGATTCCCTTTAGGATTAACTGGTTGGATCTCCTTGCAGTCCAAGGAACTCTCAAGAGTCTTCTCTAACACCACAGTTCAAAAGCATCAATTCTTTGGTGCTCAGCTTTCTTTATGGTCCAACTCACATCCAAACATGACTACTGGAAAAACCATAGTTTTGACTAAATGGACTTTGTTGGGAAAGTAATATCTCTGCTTTTTAATATGCTGACTAGATTGGTCATAGCTTTTCTTCCAAGTAGCAAGCATCTTTTAATTTAACGGGTGCAGTCACCATATACAGCAATTTTGAAGCCCCCCAAAATAAAGTCTCTCACAGTTTCTACTATTTCCCCATTGATTTGCCATGAAGTGATGGGACCAGATGCCACGATTTTAGTTTTTTGAATGTTGAGTTTTAAGCCAACTTTTTCACTCTCCTCTTTCACTTTCATCAAGAGGCTCTTTAGTTCTTCTTCACTTTCTGCCATAAGGGTGGTGTCATCTGGGTATCTGAGGTTATTGATATTTCCCCTGGCAATCTTGATTCCAGCTTATGCTTCATCCAGCCTGGCATTTCATATGATGTACTCTGCATGTAAGTTAAATAAGCAGGGTGACAACATACAGCCTTGATGTAGTCCTTCCCCAATTTGGAACCAGTCTATTGTTCCATGTCCAGTTCTAACTCCTGCTTCTTGACCTGCATACAGATTTCTCAGGAGGCAGGTAAGGTCATCTGGTATTCCCATCTCTTGAAAAACTTTCCACAGTTTGTTGTGATCCATAAAGTCAAAGGCTTTGGCGTAGTCAATAAAGTCAAAGTAGATGTTTTCCTGGAAATCTCTTGCTTTTTCAATGATCCAGTGGATGTTGGCAATTAAATCTCTGGTTCCAATGCCTTTTCTAAATCCAGCTTGAACATCAGGAAGTTCATGGTTCACATGCTATTGAAGCCTGGCTTGGAGAATTTTGAGCATCACTTTGCTAGTGTGTGAGATGAGTGCAATTGTGCGGTAGTTTGATCATTCTTTGGCATTGACTTTTGTTGGGACTGAAATGAAAGCTGACCTTTTCCAGTCCTGTGGCCACTGCTGAGTGTTCCAAATTTGCTGGCATATTGAGTGCAGCACTTTCACAGCATAATCTTTTAGGATTGGAATTAGATAATCTAGAATTCCATCAACTCCACTAGCTTTGTTCATAGTGATGTTTCCTAAGGCCCACTTGACTTTGCATCCCAGGATGTCTGGCTCTAGGTGGGTGATCACACCATCATGGTTATCTGGGTCATGAAGATCTTTTTTGCATAGTTCTTCTGTGCATTCTTGACACCTCTTCTTAGTATCTTCTGCTTCTGTTAGATCTATACTATTTCTGTCCTTTACTGTGCCCATCTTTGTATGAAATGTTCCCTTGGTATCTCCAATTTTCTTGAAGGGAACTCTAGTCTTTCTCATTCTATTGTTTTCCTCTATTTCTTTGCATTGATCACTGAGGAAGGCTTTCTTATCACCCCTTGCTATTCTTTGGAACTCTGCATTCAAATGGGTATATTTTTCCTTTTCACCTTTGCCCTTCACTTCTCTTCTTTTCTCAGCTATTTGTAAGGCCTCCTCAGACAACCATTTTGCCTTTTTGCATTTCTTTTTCTTGGAGATGGTCTTGATCAGTGCCTCCTGTACAATGTCACGAACTTCCATCCATAGTTCTTCAGGCACTCTGTCTATCACATCTAATCTCTTGAATCTATTTGTCACTTCCACTGTATAAGCATAAGGGATTTGATTTAGGCCATACCTGAATGGCCAAGTAGTTTTTCCTACTTTCTTCAATTTAAGTCTGAATTTTGCAATAAGGAGTTCATGATCTGAGCCACAGTCAGCTCCCAGTCTTGTTTTTGCTGACTGTATAGAGCTTCTCCATCTTTGGCTGCAAAGAATATAATCAATCTGATTTTGGTATTGACCATCACGTATATGGGGAATCTAAAGAAGTCTAACTCAAGAACCAACTCATTGTAACAAATGAATGGAAGTAGAAAAGAAGAGATGCCTTCAGAAATATCTGATTCTAAGGACTCAGTGAATTGGGCTTCACAGTTGCCTGTTTTTCCCTCCAGAATAGCCTTAAGGACTTATTCCTGAAATTTTAGAAGAAAAAGTAGCCTTAAACAGAAATAGCACTGTGGAAACACTGGTAGATCACAAGATCAAACTGACTGAAAGCAAGGCTTTTCTTCTACTCATTGTAGCTTATCAAGGCCCCCACATGGTGCTCAGAACTGTGTCAGAGACAATGCAGATTAAAACCGTTTTAACTCTGGGCATTATTGATAAAATGAAATATACTGAAAGAGCTGGTTTCCAATGAACTTTACCAATAATTGTGGTTTCATTCTTGGTGTGTCACTACTTTATGGAAATAAAAATCTCAACGGTGAACAAAAGTTACTAAAAGCAGCAGCAGCGATTAAGCCTCCAATGCTGACATAACTTTAGAATGAAAACATCAAGACAGGTAAAGGGACAATCCTGCAAGCCAGTGAGATACGGTCCATGAAATAATAGAAACAGGCCCTTTTTTAAAATGCTGAATGCAAGAAAATGTCATGAGTTAGGAGAATGCTTATTATCATTTGGTGAATGTGTTACTTGTGTCGCACAGATGGGTTTTCTCATTCTGTGACAGGTTTTAACTTAAAACTTCCACAGTCTTGACAAGATAATGAGTCACTTACTGGCATTTTCCCACTCAAGGGACTGGAAAACCAGTTTGGCACAGTAGGTGGCGCTGCCAGCCGTGGGTCTCAGTCAAGGTCACGTGGCTGACACAGATTTTTTTTTTTTTTTTTTTTGCCTCAGGAAAGCCTGTGATGCCGGCCCTGATGCAAGCTGCTTCCCAGCTCACCCACTGCTACTCCCCTCAAGTCACCCGGGCCCCAGGTGTGCCAGAGTGCCCACCTCACCCTGAAAGTCCTCTCTGCCATCAACTTCCTTGTTCCCTTTGCTCTACTAGCAAAATTCTCCTCATCCCTTTCCCTTAAGGTCTTTATGAAACATCACCTCCCTCGTGATGGCTACCAGGCTTTTCTAGCTGAATCTGTAACCCTGGCTTCAGTGGTTCCTCAGAGCCTCTGTTTTGCTGCACTGACACTCTATACTCGTTCATTTATTTCTTCAACAAATACTTATTGGGCATCTGGCATGCATCAGCCATTGTATCTAGCCCTGGAAACAGAAAGATGAAGGGTCCCCTGTCAAGAAGCTGGTAAACTAGACAGATGACAGGAGCGTACTTACAGGAGGGTACACTAAGGGTGGACAAGGATGTGCGGGGGCGGAGGGGGGAGGGTGGCATTAGGGGAACACAGGGGTATGTGTGTGTTTAGTTGCTGAGTTGTGTCCTACTCTTGCGAGCCCAAGGACTGTAGCCAGCTCCTCTGTCCATGGGATTTCCCAGCTAAGTATACTGGAGTGGGTTGCCATTTCCTTCTCCAGGGGATCTTCCTGACCCTGCATCTCCTGCATTGCAGGTGGTTTCTTTACCACTTGAGCCACCAGGGAAGCCCAGGGAAACACAGAGTGGGAGCAGCTTATTGAATCCATGGGGGCATGGTTGGGGAGCCAAGAGACCTAAGGAGAGGAATGGATACCTGAGACAGGTATTGGAAAGAGAGATCGACAACTTGAAGGAAGGCAAAGGCACTCTGGGCAGAGGGAGCAGTGGACAGCCCGGTGAGTGGGTTTTGTGTGTGTGTGGAGATGGGGAGAACAGACAAGCTGCTGAGTGTTTGGGGGAACTCAGAGAGACTGGTAAGAGGTCAGGGATAGACATCAAGAAGAGAGAGGAATAGAGATCAGAACATTCATGTCCTTCTAGGATGCTTAGATTCTATCCAGGCAGCAGGTTAGGAATCAGCCTGATAGCATCAAGGAGGTCCACATCCCTACACTGTAGCCAGAGGTGCTGATACAGTAGATCTGGGCTGGGGCCAGAAATCTTCCACTTTAACAAACTCTTATGTGGCTCCGATGCATCTTGTCGAAGAACCACATTTTTAAGAAACACTTCTCTCCGAGGTCGGAAGAGGGATGGGGGGGGTACCTCGTGAGTGCCCCAGGGGGAGCGAGAGGGTTTTACTGGAAAGGGAAAACGGCAGTCCCAGGACCGGAGAGAGTCACGTTTTCCAGGCTCAGTCTGGCTTCTGGGAAACGTGGGACGACCTTTCTTCCTCATGCAAATGAATAGGCTCTGGTAGCTCCAGAGTCAGCAGCTTCAAAGGCTTTCCAGCATCAAGATCTGATCTTATACTGCACTTTAAACAACCTAAAGTTGACATGGGAAAACTCTTGGGAGCACAAACAGATCTTGAAGATTTCATATTTGCCCACATAAAAGGGATCAAAAAAGAAGTGAATGTGTAGAAATCTGAGGATTCATTTGGTCTCACTATTACAGATAATGGTGCTGGCTATGCTTTTATAAAGAGAATTAAAGATGGCAGCGTAATTGATTCAGTTAAAACAATCTTTGTGGGGGATCACATTGAAGCCATCAATGGAGAAAATATCATTGGGTGCCGTCACTTTGATGTTGCTAAGAAGTTAAAGGAACTAAAAAAAGAGGAACTCTTTACCTTGACATTAATAGAACCTAAGAAGGCCTTCAAGAAAAGAAATCCAGCTCCACCCACCAGAACACTGACACAAGCTTCCCTAACCAAGAAACCTTGACAAGCCATTTGTACAAACCCACACACAGCGAGGAAACTCCACAATAAAGAGAACTCCACAAACTGTCAGAATACAGAAAGGAAACCCCAAACTCAGCAATATAAACAAGAGGAAGAGACAGAGGAATACCCAGCAGGTAAAGGAACAGGATAAATGCCCACCAAACCAAACCAAAGAGGAAGAGATAGGGAATCTACCTGATAAAGAATTCTGAATAATGATAGTGAAAATGATCCAAAATCTTGAAATCAAAATGGAGTCACAGACAAATAGCCTGGAGACAAAGATGGAGAAGATGCAAGAAAGGTTTAACAAGGACCTAGAAGAAAAAAAAAAGAGTCAATATATAATGAATAATGCAATAAATGAGATCAAAAACACTCTGGAGGCAACAAATAGTAGAATAACAGAGGCAGAAGATAGGATTAGTGAATTAGAAGATAGAATGGTAGAAATAAATGAATCAGAGAGGATAAAAGAAAAATGAATTAAAAGAAATGAGGACAATCTCAGAGACCTCCAGGACAATATTAAACACTACAACATTTGAATCATAGGAGTCCCAGAAGAAGAAGACAAAAAGAAATACCATGAAAAAATACTTGAGGAGATAATAGTTGAAAACTTCCCTAAAATGGGGAAGGAAATAATCACCCAAGTCCAAGAAACCCAGAGAGTCCCAAACAGGATAAACCCAAAGCGAAACACCCCAAGACACATATTAATCAAATTTACAAAGATCAGACACAAAGAACAAATATTAAAAGCAGCAAGGAAAAAACAACAGATATCACACAAGGGGATTCCCATAAGGATAACAGCTGATCTTTCAATAGAAAACTCTTCAAGCCAGGAGGGAATGGCAAGACATACTTAAAGTGATGAAAGAAAATAACCTACAGCCCAGATTACTGTACCCAGCAAAGATCTCATTCAAATATGAAGGAGAAATCAAAAGCTTTACAGACAAGCAAAAGCTGAGAGAATTCAGCACCACCAAACCAGCTCTCCAACAAATACTAAAGGATATTCTCTAAACAGGAAACACAAAAAGGGTATATAAACTTGAACCCAAAACAATAAAGTAAATGACAATGGGATCATACTTATCAATAATTACCTTAAATGTAAATGGGTTGAATGCCCCAACCAAAAGACAAAGACTGGCTGAATGGATACAAAAACAAGACCCCTATATATGTTGTCTACAAGAGACCCACCTCAAAACAAGGGACACATACAGACTGAAAGTGAAGGGCTGGAAAAAGATTTTCCATGCAAATAGAGACCAAAAGAAAGGAGTAGCAATACTCATATCAGATAAAATAGACTTTAAAACAAAGGCTGTGAAAAGAGACAAAGAAGGTCACTACATAATAATCAAAGGATCAATCCAAGAAGAAGATATAACAATTATAAATATACATGCACCCAACATAGGAGTACCACAGTATGTAAGACAAATGCTAACAAGTATGAAAGCAGAAATCAAAAATAACACAATAATAGTGGGAGACTTTAATACCCCACTCACACCTATGGATAGATCAACTAAACAGAAAATTAACAAGGAAACACTAACTTTAAATGATACAATAGACCAGTTAGACCTAATTGATATCTATAGGACATTTCACCCCAAAACAATGAATTTCACCTTTTTCTCAAGTGCACACGGAACCTTCTCCAGGATAGATCACATTCTGGGCCATAAATCTAGCCTTGGTAAATTCAAAAAAATTGAAATCATTCCAAGCATCTTTTCTGACCACAATGCAGTAATATTAGATCTCAGTTACAGGAGAAAAACTATTAAAAATTCCAACATATGGAGGCTGAACAACATGCTGCTGAATAACCAACAAATCATAGAAGAAATCAAAAAAGAAATCAAAATTTGCATAGAAACAAATGAAAATGAAAACACAACAACCCAAAACCTGTGGGACACTGTAAAAAGCAGTGCTAAGGGGAAAGTTCATAGCAATACAGGCATACCTCAAGAAACAAGAAAAAAGTCAAATAAATAACCTAACTCTACACCTAAAGCAACTAGAAAAGGAGGAAATGAAGAACCCCAGGGTGAGTAGAAGGAAAGAAATGTAAAAAATTAGGGCAGAAATAAATGCAAAAGAAACAAAAGAGACCATAGCAAAAATCAACAAAGCCAAAAGCTGATTCTTTGAAAGGATAAATAAAATTGACAAACCATTAGCCTGACTCATCAAGAAACAAAGGGAGAAAAATCAAATCAATAAAATTAGAAATGAAAATGGAGAGATCACAACAGACAACACAGAAATACAAAGGATCATAAGAGACTACTATCAGCAATTATATGCCAATAAAATGGACAACGTGGAAGAAATGAACAAATTCTTAGAAAAGTACAACTTTCCAAAACTGGACCAAGAAGAAATAGAAAATCTTAATAGACCCATCACAAGCATGGAAATTGAAACTGTAATCAGAAATCTTCCAGCAAACAAAAGCCCAGGTCCAGATGGCTTCATAGCTGAATTCTACCAAAAATTTAGAGAAGAGCTAACACCTATCCTACTCAAATTCTTCCAGAAAATTGCAGAGGATGGTAAACTTCCAAACTCATTCTATGAGGCCACCATCACCCTAATACCAAAACCTGACAAAGATGCCACAAAAAAAGAAAACTACAGGCCAGTATCACTGATGAACATAGATGCAAAAATCCTTAACAAAATTCTACCAATCAGAATCCAACAACACATTACAAAGATCATACACCATGACCAAGTGGGCTTTATCCCAGGGATGCAAGGATTCTTCAATATCTGCAAATCAATCAATGTAATACACCACATCAATAAATTGAAAAATAAAAACCATATATGATTATCTCAATAGATGCAGAGAAAGCCTTTGACAAAATTCAACATCCATTTATGATAAAAACTCTCCAGAAAGCAGGAATAGAAGGAACATACCTCAACATAATAAAAGCTATATATGACAAACCCACAGCAAACATTATCCTCAATGGTGAAAAATTGAAAGCATTTCCCCTAAAGTCAGGAACAAGACAAGGGTGCCCACTTTCACCATTACTATTCAACATAGTTTTGGAAGTTTTGGTCACAGCAATCAGAGCAGAAAAAGAAATAAAAGGAATCCAAATTAGAAAAGAAGAAGTAAAACTCTCACTGTTTGCAGGTGATATGATCCTCTACATAGAAAACCCTAAAGACTCCACCAGAAAATTACTAGAACTAATCAATGAATATAGTAAAGTTGCAGGATATAAAATCAACACACAGAAATCCCTTGCATTCCTATACACTAATAATGAGAAAACAGAAAGAGAAATTAAGGAAACAATTCCATTCACCATTGCAACGGAAAGAATAAAATACTTAGGAATATATCTACCTAAAGAAACTAAAGACCTATATATAGAAAACTATAAAACACTGGTGAAAGAAATCAAAGAGGACACTAATAGATGGAGAAATATACCATGTTCATGGATTGGAATAATCAATATAGTGAAAATGAGTATACTACCCAAAGCAATTTATAGATTCAATGCAATCCCTATCAAGCTACCAACAGCATTCTTCACAGAGCTAGAACAAATAATTTCACAATTTGTATGGAAATACAAAAAACCTCGAATAGCCAAAGCAATCTTGAGAAAGAAGAATGAAACTGGAGGAATCAACCTGCCTGACTTCAGGCTCTACTACAAAGCCACAGTCATCAAGGCAGTATGGTACTGGCACAAAGACAGAAATATAGATCAATGGAACAAAATAGAAAGCCCAGAGATAAATCCACGCACCTATGGACACCTTATCTTTGACAAAGGAGGCAAGAATATACAATGGATTCAAGACAATCTCTTTAACAAGTGGTGCTGGGAACTCTGGTCAACCACTTGTAAAAGAATGAAACTAGAACACTTTCTAACACCATACACAAAAATAAACTCAAAATGGATTAAAGATCTCAACATAAGACCGAAACTATAAAACTCCTAGAGGAGAACATAGGCAAAACACTCTCCGACATACATCACAGCAGGATCCTCTATGACCCACCTCCTAGAATATTGGAAATAAAAGCAAAAATAAACAAATGGGACCTAATTAAACTTAAAAGCTTCTGCACAACAAAGGAAACTATAAGCAAGGTGAAAAGACAGCCTTCAGAATGGGAGAAGATAATAGCAAATGAAGCAACTGACAAACAACTAATCTCGAGAATATACGAGCAACTCCTACAGCTCAACTCCAGAAAAATAAATGACCCAATCAAAAAATGGGCCAAAGAACTAAATAGACATTTCTCCAAAGAAGACATACAGATGGCTAACAAACACATGAAAAGATGCTCAACATCACTCATTATCAGAGAAATGCAAATCAAAACCACTATGAGGTACCATTCACGCCAGTCAGAATGGCTGCAATCCAAAAGTCTACAAGCAATAAATGCTGGAGAGGGTGTGGAGAAAAGGGAACCCTCTTACACTGTTGGTGGGAATGCAAACTAGTACAGCCACTATGGAGAACAGTGAGGAGATTCCTTAAAAAACTGGAAATACAACTGCCTTATGATCCAGCAATCCCACTGCTGGGCATACACACTGAGGAAACCAGAATTGAAAGAGACACGAGTACCCCAATGTTCATCGCAGCACTGTTTATAATAGCCAGGACATGGAAGCAACCTAGATGTCCATCAGCAGATGAATGGATAAGAAAGCAGTGGTACATATACACAATGGAGTATTACTCAGCCATTAAAAAGAATACATTTGAACCAGTTCTAATGAGGTGGATGAAACTGGAGCTTATTATACAGGGTGAAGTAAGCCAGAAAGAGAAACACCAATACAGTATACTAACGCATATATGGAATTTAGAAAGATGGTAACAATAACCCTGTATACGAGACAGCAAAAGAGACACTGATGTATAGAACAGTCTTTTGGACTCTGTGGGAGAGGGAGAGGGTGGGATGATTTGGGAGAATGGCATTGAAACATGTATATCATATATGAAACAAGTCACCAGTCCAGGTTCGATGCACGATACTGGATGCTTGGGGCTGGTGCACTGGGATGACCCAGAGGGATGGAATGGGGAGGGAGGAGGGAGGAGGGTTCAGGATGGGGAACATGTGTATATCTGTGGCATATTCATGTTGATATATGGCAAAACCAATACAATATTGTAAAGTTAAAAAATAAAAAAAATAAAAGAAACACTTCTGTAAATGATGGGAAGCCTGTAAGTGATGGGAAACTCTTCCGTAAATGAGGGGTTCACATGAATAACCAAGAGTTGTGTTTAGTGAGAAAAGCTCTCTCAGTTTATAGGAGGATATACAGAAGCAGATGAGAGTGGAAGCAGGGCGACCACTTAGGAAGCCTTTTCAGCATCAAAGAAACCATAAGGGCTCCAACCAGAGCAACCATCAAGGGAAAAATGAAATTCCCCAAACTTTGTGATTAAGTAGACTGGAGGATGAGGAAGAAGGCAAAAATGAGTCAGTTTTCCAGCATGGATGGGCCCCCACGAGATTCAGAGGACATAGGAAAGGGGAAAAGATGATGCGGTAGCTGCCCAAGGACATCCAGGCGGAGACAGCAAAACAGCTGAGCCTGAAGCTTGGGCTAGCGAAACAAGCCACGGAGACAGAGCAAGGAGTCACCTGCCCTTGACTGAAGTCAGGGCCTACGAGCCCAGCAAAGAAGCCCTGGTGAGCGGGTTCACCATGAGAAGAAGAAAGCCAAGGCGGAGCTCAGATGGCACCTGGCGAAGAGGGCTGGCAAGGAACAGAAGCCACGGGGACATAGAGAAACATGGTTAGAGAGGCTGGAGAAGAACCAGGACAGCCTGGTGTGACGGGGTCCAGAGGAAGGTGTTTCAGGAGGGAGCACAGTGCTGGGACTAAGAACGTAGGTTCTGGGGACTTCCCTGGTTAGGCCAGCAGTTAAGACTCTACACTTCCACTGCAGGGCATGTGCTGGTGGGGAAACTAAGATCCTGCACACTCCATGGCAAGGCAGAAACATTAAAAAAAAAAAAAAAAAGAGCATAGGTCTGACTTTAGTCTGCCTCCATGCCCATGCCAGCTCCAGCACTTACTAACTGGTTGAAATAAATTCTTTTATGCTCTCGTTGCCTCAATTGTAAAATGGACACAGTGATGGGTACCCACCTCATGCGTTCTATTGTGATAGTGTAAAAAGTTAACATAAAAAGCATTTAGCCCACTACCTGCCACATATTATGTTCTTTTTTAAAACAGCATTTAAAAACACTGTTATTGAGGTGTGTGTTTGTGTGCTGAGTTGCTTCAGTCATGACCAACCCTTCGCAACCCCATGGACCCACCAGACTCCTTTGTCCATGGGATTCTCCAGGCAAGAATCCTGGAGTGGGTTGCCATGCCCTCCTCCAGGGGATTTTCCTGACACTGGGATCGAACCAGTGCCTCCTGCAGCTTCTGCATTGCAGGTGGATTCTTTACCACTGAGTCACCAGGGAAGCCCCTATTGAGGCACAGTTGATATACAAATACTTGCACATACCTTATGTGCGTAATTTGATGGGTTTGGACGTATGCATACACACATGAAACACGATCACTGCAATCAAAGTAAGAGAAATATTCAGCACCTCCAAAGTCTCCTTGTACCCTTCTATGTGTGTGTGTGAGTGTGAGTGTGTGTAAGAACACTTGATGTGAGATTCACACTCAACCAGTTTTGTTAACCACAAGCACAGTGTTGTACCGCACATCACTAGGCTCAGTGGGCCAGAGACCAGAGGCCAGAAGAAGCAGGGGTGTCTCCACCAAAGCCAGTGTAAACAGATGATGACAATCCAACCCTGACACCTGATACCAGATGGCCCTACCAACCCCTTGAGACAGCATAAGTGCCCCCCCACCTCCCCACACGGTCCCGGAAGATGAGAGAGGGGGAGATCCTGACACCAGCGGAGACAGAACTTCTGTCCTTCAGCAGAATAAAGATTCCATGAGAAAACAGATTCAGTCAGAGACATTTCACAGAAGATACACTTCTTAAACACCTGTGTATATGGGTTGAAGTTGCATGCTTGCTACAGAAGTCATCTGCTAAGATCACACGGTACTGTACTCGTGTCTATGGCATCACCCTGGCCCATACAGCCTCATAAGCTTTCCAAGGAGGACGTAATAGGACTATGTGACTGGCCTTTTCCCAGATTCAGCGCTCATATAGGCCAAGGGCCCACCATCCCTCCATTTAATGAGCCAGGAATGGCCTGTCAGGCTCTTATTTGGCTGAAGCAGCACATCATTAAAAGGCCTTAAAATGTTCAGAAACAAATCATGTTCTATCTGTTTTATGGTGCCAAACGCTGGTATCACAAATAACTGTTGAAGTATTTGAGAAGTTTTTATGTTCCTTTTCGAAGAAAATATCGATCCCTCCCACTGGTCCCTGTGTGACACACGACAAAAGACAGAAATCAGGCTCTTGAATGTTTCCGATACAGAGCATGACAGCCCTGCCTCCTTCTGGCCTCTAAAGCAAATGGAGGGATGGATTCTTCCGCCAACCACACAGAACATAATTTTAAGGTCTGGACTGAAAAAACTCCAACACAGACCACTTCAAAAGCAGCATCTTCCATAGGCTCCTGAGGCCTCTGATAACAGGGGCTTCCCTGATAGCTCAGTTGGTAAAGAATCCGCCTGCAATGCAGAAGACCCCAGTTTGATTTCTGCATCGGGAAGATCCCCTGAAGAAGGAATAGGCTACCCACTCCAGTATTCTTGGGCTTCCCTTTTAGCTCAGCTGGTAAAGAATCCACCTGCGATGCGGGAGACCTGGCTTTGATCCCTGGGTTGGGAAGGACTGCATAGTCCGTAGGGTTGCAAAGAGTCAGACGCAACTTACCTTAAGGGTCATCTGACAATGTACACTTCCTGGACCCTCCCCTAGCACTGCCTCCTCCACCCTGCCATGGGTAAGACAGCAGAAAGCAACCTAAGCTCCTATAGTACCTAAGCTCCCAACAGGAATGGCTTCCCTTAATTAAAATTTTTGTTCTCTTCTGCTTTTATAGAGGTTTCCTGTCAGGGAATGTTTAACAGGAGGATTCCTATGTGCTGTTTCTCATAAACCCTCTGTTCCTTATTAGTTTCTGCTGCCAAAAATGAGTAGAGCTGCACGCAGCTCTCAGGACTGAAGTCATAGGATGAGACAGACTTGAGTCTCCTTCAGTAAACATTCTCCTTATGACAAAACTTAGTCTCAATCCTCTTTATTGAGATATGGATTGTCTCCTGACCTTGTGACCATTATTAATCCCTTGTTCCTTTGGTAATGGTTGCTGTACATTTGGTTTTCTGATCTTTATCATTGTCAAAAGAAATTTCTTGTACAATAGCCTATATATACTCACAGAAAGATCATTAAAGCACCTTTGCTCCATCAGAGCTTGGGTCCCCATGTCTTTCTTTCTTTCCTTCTTTCTTTCTTTCTCTCCCTCTCTCTCTCTCTCTCCCTCCCTTCCTCCGGCTCTCTCTTTCACTTTCTTATCGTCAACTCTGGACCGCTAGGTCCCGGTCCATTAAAGGACCCCAATAGCTTCCCAGGAGGTGCATTGGTATAGAATCACCTGCCAGTACAGGAGACACGAGAGACTCGCATTCCATCCCTGGGTCGGGAAGATCCCCTGGAGTAGGAAAGGGCAACCCACTCCAGTATTCTTGCCTGAAGAATTCCATGGACGGAGGAGCCTGATGGTCTACGGTTAATGGGGTTGCAGAGTTGGACACTCCTGAGCATGCACACACACACACACACACACGGCTTTTATAGCTGGTTTATACCAAGATTATCCCTTTCAACAATGTTTCCCTGACTTTTGCAAAGTCAAATTTAGAGTTACTGACTGTCAAGTTGTAAAATGTCTCTCGTATGAAGACCCAGTCAAAAAACTGCTTCTTTACTCACAGCAAGAAAAAGTTTAGTTCCTCAAAGATCTAGCCTGCATCCTGCTGTCAGACAGTAAGAACTGTATTATTCAACTCCCTTCTTGCCTTGGCTCCAGAAAGTGGAAATGATTATCATGCCCTACTGCAGTAATCAATTTATCTTACAACCCAGTGACTTTGATTCCTCTGCTGTATTAATGTGTCTCTGATCTAAGTTGTATGTTGTGCCTGATTCTATAAATAGCTTTAGGCTTTTCTGGAAATAGGTGGGCTATCATTTTAAAGAAATGCACTTTAATTTTACCAAGAATTGGTTTCCTTCAAAACTTTTACTTCCACATTTTCTGTTTGATTAATTTTTGTCACCTCTTATAACCTAAGTTCATGAGGGGAAAGACCACACCAAACCTGCTCATGTTTGCAACCTTTGGCACTTGGCTTCGTGCCTGAGGGCCAATGATATCTCTGTCAGTCAAAACAGGTCAGAAGAGATCAAGTTGTGCTGCAGTAACAAACAGTCTGAAAAACCCACTGGCTTAAAAGAATGAGGAGTTTTTTCTTGCTTATACTTGATACACATCATAGGGTTGGCTATATGTAGCTCCATCTATCTCATATCTGCTAGAAGATAGCCATGGCACAGAGAAAAGACAAACCACAGATCTCTTGCTGGCAGTGTTCACTTCTGCTTCCCTAGCCAAACCCCAGTCATGTGGCCAGGAAGGGGATGTGTACCCTCTCAGGGAGGGGCCCTGCAAAGAGAAACAGGATATGTGGTGATGTGTAGTACCATCTATAACACTGCCCTAGGAACTAAGTTACCCAGACTTACAAATCACATGTTCTTAAGTTAGTTACATGCTCTTTTAATTATTTCTTCCTGTGTATTGCTAACCCTTGGTACCTTTGAAATCATTTTATAATAACCTGATTTCAAAGTATCTCACTACTGACTTGGTTATACTTTGGTCAAATATACTTTATCATGCATAATATCACCCTTCTATGAAGAGCTCAGAAAGCCTGGAGACTTTAAAATTTTAACAGCATTTTAACTTCCCCAACACCAATGTATCAGACACCTTAGCTGACTATTACAGAATCTGTGTCCGAATTTACATCTTCTATGATAAGGTAGACCAGATAACCTGAAACCCTTTTACTTCAAAATATCTGAAAATCTGGGACAAAATATAATGAACACTCTCTTCAAAGTATACATGTACTTGGAAGAAAATAAGATAACTAGAGGGGCTAAAAATGAAACAAACTGAAAACTGCAGCAAGAATCCCGTGAACCAAGAGTGTAACAGTCAAGTAGGTAAGAGACTCCCTGTTTAACATTAGCATTACAACCCCAGGGCTGAGGTTTCCAAGACTTCATGGAAGCAAGAGACAACCCCTCATGTTGGGGAGTTACCACTAAGACCCCAAATAAAGCTAGACTTCCCAAAGGACCCCAGCCTGAGTAAAAGATATACCTAGGGTGTATCACCTAGGCTGCCAGATTTAGCAAATAAAAATACAAGACATCCAGTTAAATTGGTATTGCAAATGAACAACAACTCAGTGTTTAATACAACCATATCCAATACAGTATTTAGAATACAGTTATACTAGAAAACTTGTTGTTTTTAT
This sequence comes from Bubalus kerabau, assembly GCF_029407905.1. Classification (NCBI taxonomy): domain Eukaryota; kingdom Metazoa; phylum Chordata; class Mammalia; order Artiodactyla; family Bovidae; genus Bubalus; species Bubalus kerabau. The sequence continues at coordinate 52,568,282 of NC_073635.1, forward strand.
CTGAAATTCAGATTTAACTGGGCAGCTCTATGTTTCACCTGGTAGCCCCATGTACATAAGAAAAATCATTCAGCAGTATAGGAAGTCAAAGAGAATATGTGCCCATCTCTATAGGGGCTTTCAGATGAGGGGTGGTGGGGAGCATATCTTCCCCAGAATTAAGTCACAGGCCTGCCCTTACATGGATTTACACTTCAACTTTAAACTACTGTTGAGGCAGTCCAAGTGGGGGGTTGGAAAAGAATTTCCAGACACAGAATTTCAGAAGGGAGTGAGTTTATTAAGAACAAAGAGCAGAGATAATGAAGGCATTGTAAATGCAGCAGGCTGACCTCCTGCTAGATCAGAGTGTCGACCTTTTTCGTGAGTTACTCACTTTTTATAGCCTCAAGACAAAGAAAATTCCTGCTGGAAGGTTGGCATTAGGTAATTGGTTAGGACTTTATAGGGTGTTTACTGGAGTGGGCATCTTCGCCTAATTTGGAGTTAAGAAGCTTGTTAGTGATGATCAGGGGGCTTCTGGTAATAGTTACAAAGGAGCTCAATTAGCTTCAGAGGTGATCTTAGTTCTGGGCTCCACTTCTGTGGCCTTGGTACACAGGGATCATACCTGTTGCCTTCAGGGCAAGACTCAAAAACTACCTGCAAGATCCTCACCTACCAAGCCAGAAATTAGTATAAGAAATGTCCCTCCAAATGTACCCCAGGACTCCCTATATAAGCAAATACAAACCTCAATTCAAGTCACTATGGAAGTTCACAGACTAAGCCTCTCTAAAGATAAGCTCACGACCCAAAATTACAAAACACAGGTAGGAGTGGGGTTACTTGTGTACGGTAAGCAAGGAAGGCTTTTTCACTTGATAGATAAAAAGTCCAAGGGCACAAAGCCTTGGAAACACGTCCAGAGGGTCCTCCAAAGCTGATTTCTTGCTTGTGTTCCTAAGGTGGGGCAAATCACAGAATCCAGGACTTCAGGCTGTGATTCTTATCTGACTATCCATCACCACTACTCAGAATAACAAAGCAAAACCAAAACAAGCCAGTTCTAGTGTAGGCAGGTCAGTGTTCTTTAATCCAATAAGAATAGACCTTCATGAACTTCAGTGCTTTTATCATAAGAACCACTTATTAACTCAAACTTGTGAAAAGGTCAAGTGATCTGCTTTTAAAGGCTTGGCTCCAATGCTTCATTCCCCTGGAATCCCAGTAGGCTGATCAACTGTCCCAGTTTGCCTGAGACTCTGGTTTCAGTGGGCTTCCCAGGTGGCACTAGTGGTAAAGAACCCACCTGCCAATGCAGAAGACGTGAGACTTGGGTTTGATCCCTGGTTTGGGAAGCTCCCCTGTAAGGGAGGCATGGCAACCTACTCCAGTATTCTTGCCTGGAAAAATCTCATGACAGAGGAGCCTGGGAGGCTACAGTCCGTAGAGTCGCACAGAATCAGACACGACTGAAAGCAATTTAGCATGCATGCACGCATCTGATTTCAGCATTGGAAAAAAAAAAAAAAAAAAACAAGACAGCTGGTCACAGAAAGCATTCTTCATTCTAATTATAGGCAAATTAAGTAAATCTTTCTCTTTATCCTCCTACCAGCAACTTTTAGGAAAATAAGCTAGTAAGTATTTCTTCACAAGGTAGGTTACGGGGCATGTAACTACAGAATACATGTATTAATGTGCATAGATAACACTCACCCCTAAGCCTCCTTGAGCTTCAGTTTCCTCATCTGTAAAATACAAATCACTGTAGAACCCTAAGGTTCTGGCAAGGATTAATGAGGTCACATATAACATATAGATAAAGCACTTAGCTTAATTCCTGGCATACAGTAAGCACCCAAGTGAAAGTCACTCAGTTGTGTCTGACTCTCTGTGACCCCATGAACTATACAGTCCATGGAATTCTCCAAGCCAGAACACTGGAGTGGGTAGCCTTTCCCTTCTCCAGGGGAGCTTCCCAACCCAGGGATCAAACCCAGGCCTCCCGCATTGCAGGTGGATTCTTCACCAGCTGAGCCACAAGAGAAGCCCAAGCACCCAAGGAAGACAGCTATTTTGATTATCAAGTTTCAGGGTTTTGTAGCACTTAGATTTTATACTTCAGAAACATTTATTAAATGCTTTCATTTTTCACTTTTTTGTTAGTTTGTTTGTTTGTTTGAAGTGGCAGCTTTGCTGATATTGCTTGATTATCCTCACCCAGCATGTCAGAATATATTGACAGATGCAAATGATCTTCTCTTACTGTGCTGGAGACTCACTCATCTGTTCATCCTTTGACTTTCAAAATCCAAAAATCTTTATCGGGACTTAGAGAAAACAATAATCTCGGTAACTATTTTCCTCACTTTTTAAAGAACAAACTTGATATTTATCTTGCCAGCCTATCTTTTTTTTTTTCTAAAATGTAAAAGTAACAGTGAAAATAGCTTTCCCTTTTCCCCACTACTTACCCTCACTGACCCAGAACTAGCAGTTTTTATTTCTGACTGACTGATTTTCCAAATATTCAGACTTCATATAAACTTTAAATTGAGTGTACATTTTATGTCATTGTTCTGCTGATAGAAGAGGAGTTAAAAAGCTCATCAGTCCCGCCTGCCAGCATTAGGCTGCACTGAGCATGTGCGTATTAATCATCTTTTAAGTTGCCGTCACCTTGAACACATCATCTTCCCTCTGTTAGAAGGGCATGATGCTGAGCTGTTAGGCGCTTGGAGGGACTTGTCATAGATTTGTCCCAAACCACCCATATGATCTTATTTGGTCTTTTTTGTGGCCAGAATATAGTTTAATGTGGTAACTATTTTGAATATTTCTGTCAAATAAGGTTTATACTTGACATTAAAAGTCCTAAAAGGAATCAAAACCGGTGATAGAAACCAGTGCCTCTCAAACTGTAATGTGCATACGTATCACATTTTGAGAACCTTGTTAAACAAACTCTGACCTGAAGTTTGCGTTTCTAGCATGCTCCCAGGTGATGCCAACCTGCGCACCACACTGCAGCAGACCCGGTCTAAGGCAGGGGTTCTCAGAGTGTGGTCCTGGGGCTAGCAGCCCAGGCATAATCTGTCAGAAATGCCGATTCTCAGCGCCCTGATGGGCCCTGAGAATCAGCATTTCTGCCAAGTAATTTGGGTTTAAGCAAGTGCCCCAGGTGACTGACAGACAGAAAGTCTGAGAACCACTGCTTTAAATCAGCACTCTGCTTGCCTAAAGGGACCAGGTGTTTTATTTCCCACAAGGAAGGGAGGAATCAAGACTTTCCAGGGGCTGAGACAACCAAGACAGATAAGCCAGCGCTTAGTAAGCTGTACGAAAAGAGTTTGTAACAGATCTGCCTACAATGGAGAGAGGGAGACAGGCCCTGCCAGCAGCTGGTTGAAGCTTCATCAACTGGGTGTGTTTACTATATACAAATATCCGGGGATGAGGGGATTGATGCACGCTTTCAACATCAAGGAAGTCTGACATGGGTTAACCCAACAGTGATGGATCACCAACAGCAGAAATAGGTGTGTGCTTAAGGCATCTGCTAAGCAGGAAAACCAAAAGAAGGAGAAAAAAATTTTGAAAGAATTTGCCAAAAAAGCATCAAAGTGACCCAATTGGAAATCTACATTATTCCCCTTCTTTAAACTCATTTTACTGTTTGGTGTGGCTTACTGTGGTCTTTGGAATCAGACTGTCTGTCTCAAAGCCCTGGCTGTACCAGCTGTGTTGTCTTGGGCAAATTACTCATCTCTCACTGCCTCCATTGGCTTATCTATCAAATGGGGATGATGATGTTTTGTGGGAATTAAACATTACATTAATAGAGCATATGTAAAGCATAATAGTGCATGATATACAGTCAGTGCTTCATTAATATTAATTTTATTATAAGTTGGTGGAATGAGCAGAAGGGCCCTTTTTTTTCAGTGCTTGGGGTCTTCAAAGAAATCATTTGTTCCCTAATGGAGCCTGACACAGTTTGTACGAAATCAGACAAAAGTCAGAAATGTAAGGAGACAAAGACAGCCAGCATCTTGGAGGGATCCATGGGTCCCTGGAAAAGACTAGGCAAGAGCAGGATAGAAGCAGAAGAGCCATGGGGCTCTGTACAAAGTCAGTGTGTAACAGGAACAGGAACAAGTCTGAAATCCTGGAGTATAAGCCAGGATGCTTGTAAGTGCTGGCCACCATGAGGAAGACGCAGCCTCAGTAAACCTCAGAACTTCAGGCTGGATCACTGGCTCACCCCTTGGCTGCAAACAGAATCACTTAGGGATGGGAACCTTTAAAAACAACTGATGCATGAGTCACCCCAAGAGTCTGCTTCACTGTCTGGGCATCAGATTTCTGAAATCTCCGTGGAAGTGAAAGTGTCAGTCACTCAGTTGTGTTCGACTCTTTGGGAGCCCCTGGACTATAGTCCACCAGGCTCCTCTGTCCATTGAATTTTCCAGGCAAGAGTACTGGAGTGGGTTGCCATTCCCTACTCCAGGGATCTTCCTGACCCAGGGATTGAACCCAGGTCTCCTTATTACTAGCACACTGGAGCAACAAAAGGTGCCCCTTAGATGGGGATTGATTCTGCAGATTACCACTCAGAGTTACACTAACAAAATCCACATATAATGAGTGACCCATGCTAAGGAAGAGAGGAAGGGAGAGATTTCTAAGAATTATGACAGAACCTCAGGACCACAAGAATACTTCAAGGAGACATGATATTCCACAAGTAAGGTGCCATCTTCCCAGTTACAAGAGCTTGATTTTGACTTCTTGTTAGAGTTTCACCAAAAAGGTAACCAGACAAGAATGTGCTGTCACATGTCTGTGTATTACAACAGGAAGATGATAACTATGGAATTTTAAAAGAGGAACAAAATGAAGAAAGCAAACAAAGGCAAGATCTTACATTCGGCAAAGATCAACGAGAAGTATCCACTGTGTGGGTCAGGGAAGTCTAGCTTTCCCAAAGTCTTGGTAAAGTCCCTCCAATTTCTTCCATTACTTATTTCAGTTTCACACTCAACAAGGAATATCCCATTACTCATCTGATGTCCCAGCCACAGTGCCATAGGGAAGGACCCTACACAGTGAACACAGCCAGCCTCGAGATGTAAAGGAACATCCAAAGTGCAAATGATACACTGGCCTTCTCGTCCACACCTCAGCCTCCTACGAGGGGCGAGGCCCCTCCCCAGATGAGCTCAGCACTCAGAGATGGATCCAGCCTGCTCACCCGGGTGACCGCATGAAGGCATTTTCCCAGAAAGGATCTCCCAGAGTAGCCAGTTGGCCTCTCTAAATTCCCCCTTGTTATTCTCTTATGGCAACTTGTCCCACCATCAGCTTTTATCCCTCCCCAAGGTGAGTTTCTGAGCTGAAAATGGCCCCTGACATCCCAGAAGTCCACGGATGCCGAGCAATCCCAGAGCCTCTCAGGAAAGCCCCCACCAAGAGCACTGTGGGATAGACAGGTGGAATGTCACCCCCAGCACTAAAATGCAATTTCTCAGCTGGTCAGAAACCAGAGGTAGGTAGGGATTTGGAACCACCATAGTCACCTACGATCCACATGTACACACTCCCTCACACTTTTGTTCACACACAATGTGGGAGAGACTGTTAATAAGTCCTGCAGCCTAACTTTGCTGGGTGTCTTGTTCCAAATTGCAAAGCTGCTTCTTCGTGAAGAAATAAGAAGTGTGTTTTTCCTCTGGATAAAGTTAAGTAAACAATGGTCACCTCAATTACCAGGTAAATTTAGAATGAACTATGTATGACAAAAGGTGCCATCAAGTCCTCAGACTTGAGGACTAGTTATTGTTTATTTCAACACTGTGTATGCAATGCATAGTGTCTGCTTGCCTATAGAAGGAGGTGAGACTCTTTTCTGTCCTTGCAGTCTCTCTGGAGATTGCCTGTGGCAGGCATCACATTCTGGTTTAAGGCTTATTTAATAAAGTGTTTTCTTACTTTATTACTTCTGCGGAGAGGATTTCTGGGTTGAGAGAAGATTTTTATTTTAGTTACATTTTCCAAACATCTTATTATTCTGTTGCAGGAAAATAGGGGCATCACTTTGCCAACAAAGGTCCATATAGTCAAGGCTATAGTTTTTTTTCCGTAGTCATGTGTGGATGTGAGAAGGCTGAGTGCTGAAGAATTGATGCTTTTGAACTGTGGTGTTGGAGAAGACTTTTGAGAGTCCCTTGGGCTGCAAAGAGATCCAACCAGTCAATCCTCAAGGAAATCAGTCCTGAATGTTCATTGGAAGGACTGATGCTGAAGCTTCAATACTTTGGCCACCTGATGCAAAGAGCCTACTCTACAGAAAAGACCCTGATGCTAGGAAAGATTGAGGGAAGGAGGAGAAGGGGGTGACAGAGGATAAGATAGTTGGATGGTTATCACTGCCTCAATGGAAATGAGTTTTAGCAGACTCCGGGAGATGGTGAAGGTCAGGGAAGCCTGGTGTGCTGTAGTTCATGGGGATCACAAAGAGTCGGACACAGCTTAGCAACTGGACAACAACAACAACAACCCTGGGATGGGGGCACCAAGTGAGGGTCCTTGGCTTTCTGCAGGGAAGGGTTCACGAGTGAGCCATAGCAAAGTGAAAGCAAGTTTACACACTCTATAGACAGACTGTGGGCTATCTCAGAAGGTGAGAGAGAGTCACAAAATATGGGGTGGTTAGCATTTATGGGCAGGGTAATTCCATGGCTTAACAAGTAGGAGGATTACTCCAACTATTAATATTTTGGGAAAGGGTTGTGATTTCCAAGAATAGGGCCACTGCCCACTTTTTTGACCTAAAAGCCATTCTTAGAACTGTCATGGGACCTGTGGGTGTGTTGTCTAGCATATGCTAATATATTCCAGTGAGCTTATAATGAGGCTCAAGGTCATGAGGTCTCCTGGAAGTCACATCTTCCTCCATCTTGAGCCATTCGGTTCTGACCAGTTTTTGTTGCATCTCAAAGGTACTGGTTGTGTCCTGCCCACTTCCCCCCTGCCTCATTTCCACATCCACAGTCATCAGCACAGTGTTTTCCAACATACAGAAAATTCTTTGTGGATTTTGACAATTCCTTTTTCCATTTTTCACACATCTAAGACCAAGACAGATTTTTTTTTTTAGCTAATAGAATAAAGAATAACCAAGGAATGAAACCGCAGTCTGAAAGTTTAAAAAATCTTTGCAAACTAGATTTAGTTAAGTTTGTTTAACTAAAGAAAAAGGAGAATGTTCTTTGTGAATTATAGAGGAAGGAAGGGAAAGAGCAGGGCTAAGTATGTATTCCAGAGGGTGGAACCCAGGTAGTCACGTGGAAAATGCCAAAACTCAGCAAAATCAGAAAAGGTCACATTAACTTCAACTATTTTTCTAAAATTTTGAGGAAATACTTAAATGTTGAAATGAATGGCTAATTTGTTTATTTTGAATGAATGATGACAGACATTTCAACTGACAGGAATTTTTCTCCTGTTGAAACACAACAACAGTGAGTTTCTCCTGTCAGTGATCATGCTGTTGCCACCCAGAGACTGTGTTTTATTGTTTAGTAAATGTAGTGGGTATAGAGCTCACCTAGCCTGCTGACAGACAAAGCTGACATGTTTGGGGTGTAAAATGTAAAACCCAGGAATGTCTGATTGCATTGTGCAGTAAGCAACATGTTTTCATAGAACAAAAACTAAAAGGCTAACAACATAATGGTAATTTATGAAGAGCAAAATAAATTCCGGCCAAGCATATCTAGCAGAGAATCCAATGGATGCATGTGTCTGGGCACCAGAGAGGTAGGAGATTTTATGGGGCAAGGATAGCATCTCTTCTATGGTCTGGATAAGGCAGTTCTCAGTGCTCCCTCCTCACTATTGACCAAGTGAACATCACTAACTTAACTTCTTGGGGACCTTGATACAGAAAAGGGCTTAATAGAAGACCTTATGGAATTTTGCTCAATATAAATTAACAAACTGGCATTCTGATTGACTCTCTGTTCTCAAATAATTTGAGTTAGTGAAAGTCAGCCCCCGGGACTCAAGAGGACCATGGGTGCTGATTAAAAAAAAGATCTGCGAACCTGATAATCAGTCCTGTGAGTGTGCTCACGTACCAAAGTGAGCCCATGGCTGATGCCTCCATGGGGCCTGGCCCCAGCTGTCACTTTGTGTCTCTCTGTTCTCCCTCTCTCTCTCCACCCGAATTTCATGAAGCAAGTTTCAGAACTCTAGTTTATCAGCCATGAAGAAAATATGCAAATGGAGGACAAGGGGATAAAATCACTGAGACATCAGCAAAATATCCTGCTTAATGACCTATGTTCAGCTGAATGGGGACAGTCAAAGCCACATGAAAAATAAGAATATGAAAAGCAGATGATGACAACTCTTAGAAAAAGATCATCACACCTGAGAAGACAAGCCAAATAACATATGGTACACCCGTGGGCCCCCTCTGAACCATGCAGGACCCACAAGACCCTAGCATTCTTATCGTGACTGATTGGCCCATCAGGAGACACTGATCTAAAGAACCCCAGGAGTCTGGTGGCGGCTTGATCCAAAATTTCTATCAAAGTGAGATGGTAGTGAGTAAACCTGAAGTTCTCTCTTTGGGTTCTGTGTCCTGTACATTTCTTTTTTCAGTTAAAATTGTAATATGCAAGCATGGCTGACCATGTTAGCCCTCATAGTTTGTATCCTGACCAGAACCTCTCATCTTAGCCAAGTTGGAGAGCTTCCTTAAGGTTGGTCAGGGAGGCCCCATGGTCTCCAAGCCTAGGAGTCATCATTCTAGATCAAGGGACTGAGCTGGTGGAAGAGCAGCCACCAAAGACAGAGTGATGCTGAAGACAAGACTCAGATCCCAACCTCAGTGGGCAGTCTGATTCATGAATAAACAGAATGAAAACCAACAGCCTGAAAGAGAGGTACCGGATGGAGAAGTATTGTGAATGATTCCAGGAGAAACAGAAAAAAAAAAATTTTTTTTTTTATTTTAAAGTAATTTTCTCAAAGAGATTAAGTTACAAGTATTCATGAAATAAGAAAATACCTATAAAATGTTAACCAGAGAACAAGTTACAACAACAACAAAAATTATTGCCAAAATAAGCAGAATGGGCCCAACTGAAGACTGATTTAACGCCTGGAAGACCAAGTCATCCAATCCTATCATAGCATTAAACAGGAATGTAAAATATGGAAATTATAAGAATCGAGTGGAGACATGTAGGATAAAGGCAAGAGAAACAATATCTACCTAAATTATATTCAGAAGGAGAATAGACAGGGGACTGAATCAAGAAAACAATAGAAGAAACTTTCCTTGAGCTGAAGAAAGACTACATCATCTGAAAAAGAGCCTCTGGTGTGAAAGAGGAAGAGCCTCTGGTATGAAAGAGGAATATCAAAAGGAAGTAATGAGGTGGCGTCCCTGGTGGCTCAGAGGTAAAGAATCTGCCTCCAATACAGGAAACAAGAGTTCCATCCCTGATCTGGAAAGATCCCACATGCCAAGGAGCAACTAAGCCCCGTGTGATCTTTGAGCCTGTGCTCTGGAGCCCGAGTGCCGCAACTACTGAAGTCCACTCGCCCAGAGCCCCTGCTCTGCAACGAGAGAAGCCACTGCAGCGAGAAGGCCACACACCGCAGCTACAGAGTAGCCTACACAGCAACAAAGACCCAGCGTGACCAAAACTAAGTAAATAAATATATAAAATTATTTTTTCAAGAAAGGAAGTAACTAGACCTTTGCTGTTGAAATGTTTAACCACATTTCTTTTGAGCTCCACAACAATTCTATAAATATAGCTTCAAAAAAGGAGGAAGTACCTAGAATCCATTCTGCCTGTGAAATGCGCATACACAATTTCTGCATGGAATATTTTTTAAATGTCTACCAGACTTCTTTAAATAAGACATCCATCCATTTAGTTCTTCTTTATGACAACATCGTAAGCAGAATGGTACAACTGGTGGATAATCACTCAGTATTTACTAGTTAACTTGGAAACATTGACAGGCCATGTTGTGCTTACAAGAAAAGCTACAGACAATACTTTTCTTTGAGGTAGGGTGCTTTTGAAGATAAAACATAACCACCCTGAGCCTCCACAAATGGAAAGATGTCTTCACAATAAAGTATGTCGAGTCAATTATATTGAATCACTGATTTTACAGCCACACATTCCTTCAATAGTTTAAAGTCCTCACTTCATAGGAACCTAATTCCTTCGTAAGCACTTTCAAAATCCCATCCAAAATTTAATAAGTCAGTAAAGAATAGTTCACATACAGAGAGAGAGAACATATAGTGAACATATGTACATAAAATAACCATTGACTCTGTGAAGCATTCTCTTAATATTACTTTAAGACATTCTTTCTTGATGCCTTACTGATATTTTCAAGTTAAAATCTGGTTTTGTCTTATTGTCTAGGGCCTGGGGAAAATGGAACCAAAACAAAGACAGACAGATAATAGTGTGAGCCTTGAAGATGTTGATGGCTGTTATTACTGTGCTGCTGTTGTTGTTTTAAGGAAATTAAATGCACTTTACTCCAAAGTTTTCTCCTTTACAAAACATTCTAAGTATGTTTCAATATCACAAAGGAATTAACAAAAATACTAACCAGGGGAAGGAACCCTGGTTGCTACCACTTGCTCTCTGATAAAACACAAGCTTTCCCAAAAAATGAAACTTGATAATTACAACCTAGAGACTCACCCATAAGATTGCACAGGAAGGGCAAGGCAGAAAAAAGAAAACTGAAATTCAAATATGCCAAATCAGCTATTCTGGGCAAAGACTGTATTACATGGTTTTTCCTTTTTAGAAATAGTCTGCATTCTCACATTTCTGATTTGTTATTTCAAATATTCCTGATTTACTCAGAGCTCACATTCGCAAGCCATCCCTTATGGCTGGACCTGCTGTTGTCAAGAGAAAGACAAAGATCAGTTCACTGTATTTTACTTTCTATAAAAACCGCAGTCATTAAAAAAAAAAATACCTTCCTCGCACATTTTCACTGGGAATAGAGAGGGATTAAATTTCATCCAGGTGTTAGTACGACTGACTTATTGAAAGCATTGGGTTTGCATTAATTCATTCAACAAAAATTTATTGAGCACCGACTATATACGATATTCCGGATGTAGTGGTTCTGGGGGGTAGATCACTTCCCTTCCTAAACGGAACTTCCCTATCTTAAAGTACATAAAGAGGGAAACTGTGCCCCATGCAGATGGGCATGTTGACCTAAACTTGGGGGGTTGGGGAGGACTTCTAGATGTAACTCTACATTTAGGAAGAGTTTCTTAATTTCAGTACCATTAACACTTTGAACTAGTTAGTTTGTTGTTGGGGGCTGCTCTGCACATTGTACGATGTTTAACAGCATCCCTGGACCCTACCCATTAGATGCCACAAATTGGTGACTGTCTCCAGACATTGCCAAATGTCCCTTGGGGGCACAACTCATCTCTGGCTAAGAACCACTGACTTAGAGGGAAGATGAAGAGAAGAAAGTTGTGGGGTAAGTTAGATATGAAAGGAATATGGTGTGGGAACAAGACATGAGAAGTGAGAGGGAATCACTGGTACTAAGGTCCTAAGGCATGAAGACCGCAGCTCTTTGGGTAGAAGGGAGATGCTAAGCCCAATGTGAGGATGAAGAGAGAACTGTGGTCAGATCCTGAGAGCATGTGTAAGGCTTACTGATAGGCAGGAGTCTGTATTGTCTATTACTGTGTAACAAATTACCCTGGAGACTTTTCCAATTAAAAGAACAAACTTTCATCATCTTAACAACTTCTGAGGGTCAGGATTCCTGGAGCAGATTAGCTGGGAGGTGTGGCTTAGGGTCTCTGAAGGTTGCAGTGGCGGTTCAATGGAAAAGAATCTGCCTGCCAATGCAAGAGATGCAGGTCCGATCCCTGAATCAGGAAGAACTCCTGGAGTAGGACATGCCGATCCATTCCAATATACTTGTCTGGAAAATCCCATGGACAGAGGAGCCTGGTGGGCTTCAGTCCATAAGGTCTCAAAAGAGCTGGACACGACTTAGGGACTAAACAACAATAAGCTGCCAGCCAGGTCTCTGAAGACCGGGCTTGCTATGGAGAGATGCATGGCCAAATCCACTGTTAACAGGAGGCTTCAGCTCCTCCCCACGTGGGCTTTCATGGGAATGTTCTCTACACTGCTTCCCCTCCAGACAGTGATGGAAGATCAAATTTGCTTTTAAATATAATCTGGCTTCTATTAATACTTAGAGCGAAGAGCAAGAGGCAACTGGAAGCCATCAATTGTTTTTGATTAGAGAGATGTCCGTCAATCTACAATTTATCATCTAAGACCCGAAATAAAAAGTGACTCTAATTACAGAGGGCCTTAGTCTTTAAGTTGGTCACTGTTCCATAAAAGCACAGAGTAATTAAGTAAACAAAGAACTGAACTAACATGCCTTCGAATTCAATACCAGTGACAAAAAGTGAGCCCAGAAAAGTTAAATGACAGCACTTCCATCAAAGCTCATCAGACTTTATACAGCTTATCATCACTTTATAAAGTTCTTCCATGGTGAGGTGGTTGAAGCCATTATAGTCCATTCTTCCCTTTCATGTAAAAGTGGTCTTAGGAGTTTTCTCTAAATATCTAGTTGAGGTAGAAACTGTTACACAGTCAGTGTATAAGTCAGAGCCTCAGTTCTTCTTCTAATTTCAATTTTAATTCTCACACACAAGCATTTTGCTCTGTTAAAAGATATATTTATTGCTTCAGATTATAGACATTCAGAGGAATGCCTCCCTGGTCTGGAGGGTCATAAAACATTCAGACCCAGGACAAGACAATCATAAAATGCTCTCCAGGATATCAAGGAGAAAAACTCCAGGTAGACAATTAGCTCTTAAACACACATCTAGCTCCTAAATAATGCTCTGAGGTCTTGAGAATGGGTCAAGGGATGGCATCACAATGTCTAGAAAAAACTGAGAAACTGGGAGATCCAAGAAAGCCATAAAAATGACATACTGGACAAAGCAACATTTAAACTGATTGGTCAGAAATTACATGTATCTGGCCCTTAGCCAACCAAAAACGAACAGATCAATTCTAATAAAGACATAAAAACTACTGTCATTCCTACCTTTGGGGGTTCTCAGGGCCAATGCTGAAGGCTTTGCATCTCTGTCCTCTAAAATAAACTTTGCCTGTGTGAGGCCTGCGTGAGTGTTTGCAAGTTTGCGAAATCCATTTTTCAGTTCTGTGAACAGAACTCATCAGTAAGCTGAAAACTCCAGAATTTCAAACTGAGATAATGTTTCGGAAGTCCTATTTTGAGTGTTTTTCAAACTAGATAACTGTTTCCTTTCAACTCAATCAGATTACCCTTAACATCAATTTATGTAAGAGTATCAAGCAATAAATCACAAAATCTTATGATGTGATTGTTCTTACTTGCTGGGGTCTATCCTAATGGCCCCAAGTACCTATCTTGCCCTTCCTACCCAAATATTCACTTTACTCCTGGATACAGAAATTCACCCGTCCACTGGAACCTGGCTTTGGAGTCCACTGATATAAAACGAATTGTCTGAAATGGTACCCTGATGCTCACAACCGCTGTGCATGCCACTACAGAGCCTGGCTTTGGATTTCCCCAGTCTGGACCATGGTTGGGAAGCCCACTTTAGTCAGCAGTTGGCTTAAGAAGAGAATCCAGACATGCCCCAGTGTCATCCTTTCTGGTCCCTCTTCCCTGCATCATTCAGCTAGGTACAATTGGATACCCCCTCCTCTGAATTGTCCTTAACTACTTGGGATAACCCCTCCATGTTGCTCCCGGTCACTTCTCTCTCTGACTGGTACCCCTCAGCCTTCTTTATACATAAACAATCGCTCTGCCTTCACTCCCAAAGCATGGCTGATATAGGTTGTAGTCTGTAACAAACTTTCCTGAGAATGACGAACAACTATTATATTGCAAAGAAAAACTTCAAATTAGATATTTGGGTCCACTGCTGTTAAATTTGTCTGCCTGGGCCCTTCCAACATGGGGTTCCCTGCTGACTACCTGCCCAGCTCCAGCCTTACCCCCAACCCGTGTGTGGTTCTGACTTAAAACCAGGGTATCACCCCCAGCCATCCACAGAGGTTCCTAATGCCTTGACCCTGTCTCCAGAGCCCCAACCAAGAGAAGCAAAGCACTTACTCTTCTCTGAGAGACACTGACTGCAGGAAAGACAGCCTTCTGAATTTTTATGCAGAACCATTTAGTTTCTCTTTGTCTCAAATTCTCTCTTCTGTGACAGGATCCAGTTAGAACCCCAAGGCTCTAGGAGATTTCCTCCGAAATTAACATGCAATCATCCTCAAAGAAGAATTCTCCCACTTCACTTGCAACCACAAGCTCAACCTGAGTTCTGGTACACCCTGTACAAACCAATGGCGCAGAACTAGGCAGCCTGAGGGCAATAAGAATTCCCTAGAGGACCAGAGCTAGGTTCAGACTAGCTAACCTGCAGTGACCGATTATAAACAAAAAGGCCCAGACAAGCTGTGCTGAAGTCCACTTGGGCCATAGCAGGGAGGCAGGCAATAGATGCCAGAAACCAGGCAGAGGACCAGGAGCCAGTGATCTGCATATACTGAAAAATGCAGTTCAGGAGCAAACGAGGGAACATCTGAGAAGAATTGTGATAAACACTCAATGCCCTTCTAGGTTCTTAATCTCAAACTACCAGAAACTTCTGGAAGGCATATTTGTCCCTGACAATGGTGACTAGCAGAGGCAAAATGGAAGGGGAAAAAGAGTACTCCTTAAATACCGTACATGCCATATTTCACTTAACCTGTTGCAGAAACTAGTACTCAAGAAACCAAGCACCACACTCGGAGAGTTGAAGAACTCGAACAAAGGGTTTACAGAGTTTTTATAAACAGACTGTAGTGGGCAACACCAGCTGTTAATAGGCTGGGTTTTTTGTTGTTTTTTTTTTTAATTTTATTTTATTTTTAAACTTTACATAATTGTATTAGTTTTGCCAAATATCAAAATGAATCTGCCACAGGTATACATGTGTTCCCCATCCTGAAGCCTCCTCCCTCCTCCCTCCCCATTCCATCCCTCTGGGTTGTCCCAGTGCACCAGCCCCAAGCATCCAGTATCGTGTATCGAACCTGGACTGGCAACTCATTTCATACATGATATTTTACATGTTTCAATGCCATTCTCCCAAATCATCCCACCTTCTCCCTCTCTCACAGGGTCCATAAGACTGTTCTATACATCAGTGTCTCTTTTGCTGTCTCGTATACAGGGTTATTGTTACCATCTTTCTAAATTCCATATATGCGTTAGTATACTGTATTGGTGTTTTTCTTTCTGGCTTACTTCACTCTGTATAATAGGCTCCAGTTTCATCCACCTCATTAGAACTGATTCAAATGTATTCTTTTTAATGGCTGAGTAATACTCCATTGTGTATATGTACCACTGCTTTCTTATCCATTCATCTGCTGATGGACATCTAGGTTGCTTCCATGTCCTGGCTATTATAAACAGTGCTGCGATGAACACTGGGGTACACGTGTCTCTTTCAATTCTGGTTTCCTCAGTGTGTATGCCCAGCAGTGGGATTGCTGGATCATAAGGCAGGTCTATTTCCAGTTTTTTAAGGAATCTCCACACTGTTCTCCATAGTGGCTGTACTAGTTTGCATTCCCACCAACAGTGTAAGAGGGTTCCCTTTTCTCCACACCCTCTCCAGCATTTATTACTTGTAGACTTTTGGATCGCAGCCATTCTGACTGGTGTGAAATGGTACCTCATAGTGGTTTTGATTTGCATTTCTCTGATAATGAGTGATGTTGAGCATCTTTTCATGTGTTTGTTAGCCATCTGTAGGTCTTCTTTGGAGAAATGTCTATTTAGTTCTTTGGCCCATTTTTTGATTGGGTCATTTATTTTTCTGGAGTTGAGCTGTAGGAGTTGCTTGTATATTCTCGAGATTAGTTGTTTGTCAGTTGCTTCATTTGCTATTATCTTCTCCCATTCTGAAGGCTGTCTTTTCACCTTGCTAATAGTTTCCTTTGATGTGCAGAAGCTTTTAAGGTTAATTAGGTCCCATTTGTTTATTTTTGCTTTTATTTCCAATATTCTGGGAGGTGGGTCATAGAGGATCCTGCTGTGATGTATGTCAGAGAGTGTTTTGCCTATGTTCTCCTCTAGGAGTTTTATAGTTTCTGGTCTTACATTGAGATCTTTAATCCATTTTGAGTTTATTTTTGTGTATGGTGTTAGAAAGTGTTCTAGTTTCATTCTTTTACAAGTGGTTGACCAGATTTCCCAGCACCACTTGTTAAAGAGATTGTCTTGAATCCATTGTATATTCTTGCCTCCTTTGTCAAAGATAAGGTGTCCATATGTGCGTGGATTTATCTCTGGGCTTTCTATTTTGTTCCATTGATCTATATTTCTGTCTTTGTGCCAGTACCATACTGTCTTGATAACTGTGGCTTTGTAGTAGAGTCTGAAGTCAGGTAGGTTGATTCCTCCATTTCCATTCTTCTTTCTCAAGATCGCTTTGGCTATTCGAGGTTTTTTGTATTTCCATACAAACTGTGAAATTATTTGTTCTAGCTCTGTGAAGAATGCTGTTGGTAGCTTGATAGGGATTGCATTGAATCTATAGATTGCTTTGGGTACTATACTCATTTTCACTATATTGATTCTTCCAATCCATGAACATGGTATATTTCTCCATCTGTTAGTGTCCTCTTTGATTTCTTTCACCAGTGTTTTATAGTTTTCTATATATAGGTCTTTAGTTTCTTTAGGTAGATATATTCCTAAGTATTTTATTCTTTCCGTTGCAATGGTGAATGGAATTGTTTCCTTAATTTCTCTTTCTGTTTTCTCATTATTAGTGTATAGGAATGCAAGGGATTTCTGTGTGTTGATTTTATATCCTGCAACTTTACTATAGTCATTGATTAGTTCTAGTAATTTTCTGGTGGAGTCTTTAGGGTTTTCTATGTAGAGGATCATGTCATCTGCAAACAGTGAGAGCTTTACTTCTTCTTTTCCAATTTGGATTCCTTTTATTTCTTTTTCTTCTCTGATTGCTGTGGCCAAAACTTCCAAAACTATGTTGAATAGTAATGGTGAAAGTGGGCACCCTTGTCTTGTTCCTGTTTAAACTAAGGGGTTTCACAAGCGTGGGAACAGTGGTCAAGATGGGGAGGAGGATGCCTGACCTTTACACAAACAGGCATGATTAAGCAGGTTTGCAGGGGCTGGGCGATTGCAAAGAGCAGGACAAGAGTGAGTGAGATAAACTCCAGTTCCTAGTATTGCGAGTCCCCACTTTCTGAGACTATGTGATCTACATGATCTAGATTTTGCAAGGGGCAAGGTGAGTTACAGAGGCAGAAGGAGAAGGAGGTTATGTAAAATTTTAACTTTTTCTCTTCAAATCAAGTCACACTTGGGGGACATTTAATTTTTTTCAATTTTCATTACAATATTGTAAGTTAGTTTATGACTTTTATTTTTTTGCTGATCTTTTCCAAAAATCCATGTCTACTTCCCCAGGACAAAATTTAGAACGCCTATATAAAAGAGTGTGACTGCTTTTCTGATTGTGACGGATAGCATCTAGGCTCAAGATGCCTAGTTTTGCCATCAATGTACTTTTCTGATATCTGTGAGGACTCATTTGATCATTGCTACTGTACCTTCTAGGTTTACTTAGTTAGTTTACTGTAAGTTAAACAACTCATTAAAGAGGAAGTTTAAGTGATTTTAGCTGGGAGGTGTTGAAATAGTGGAAATTTTCAAGTTAGAAAAAAAATGAAAGAGAATGGGTTTGAGAGAAGAGAGAGGTATAAAGACAGTCGCTGGCAACCAAATTGCTCCCCAGTTCACCCTGAGACAAGCCTCCTCTTTAGAACAACACGATGCTCCAGGTATTGTTTCCTTTTATGGGGCTTATTTAAACTTGTTTTTCTAGCTTTCCTTTTCTTCTCAGCTTTCTCAGTTGCTCTCTTGCTTCTACCTTAAAAATGTCATTTCAATGTTTCGCATAGCCTCTGGATGGTCTAATTAAATGCATTTTGTTTTTCATCAATGTTTTGCCAAGAATAGATGTAATTCTCTGATTTAAAAAAATAGGAAGAAATGAATCAGTTTAAGTTCATAGAATTTTAACCTTCTAGTTTAGCAATTATCCATTATGATGTTGCCATACTGCTTTTCAAATTATCTGTCTACTGTCCTTAGTCCCCTGGAGAAGATAAGTATTTTTGTGGTAGGAACCATAATATCTTGGTTTGGTATTCTAGAGTGCTTAGCACAGGGTGGACACATAGCAAGATCTCATGAAATATTTATTAACTAAGCGCATGAGTGTGTGCTAAGTCACTTCAGTCATGTCCAACTCTTTGCAACCCTATGGACTGTAGCCCACCAGGCTCCTCTGTCCATGGGACTTTTCAGGCAAGAATACTGGAGTGGGGTTTCCATGCCCTCCTCCAGGGGATCTTCCCCATCTAGGGATTGAACCTGAGTTCTTTATTTTACCATAATTTATGCATTAGTCATAGTATCTTTACTAAGAACAGATGTAAATGCCAGGAGAAAAATCAAGACCAGAAAGATATTTTAGAAATAGACAGCCCAAGGTGAAAGATGGCTGAGCAGTTGCACATTTGTTTCCTAGTGTTCCCTTCCTCAGGGGCCACAAAGAGATCATTTATTCTTTGGCATATGGGGTGGTGCTCAGGACTTGTCAGGGGGTCTGCTGGGGTTCCCTACTATCTTTCTTTCTTTTTTTAAGTTTTTTATTTTTTCTGTGGACCATTTCCTTTTCTGAATTTGTTACAATATTGCTTCTGTTTCATGTTTTGGTTTTCTGGCCCCAAGGTATGCGGGATCTTAGCCCCCTGACCAAGGATCAAACCCACACCCCCTGTATTAGAAGGTGAAGTCTTAACCATTGGACCATCAGGGAAGTCCCTGGGCCCTACTCCACGGCCAGGCATGCTCACTTGATGGGCCAGATTTCCCTTCTCTCCTCCTCTTCTTAGTCTCTTCCTGCCTCCACCAAAGCCTACCACGCTCTGTGGCCATTATCTGCTTGCTACTCTGTGTCCTCAACTCTACTGAGAACAGAAACTGGCCATCTTCCATTTCCACATCCCTCTGCCTCATACATGTGTTCACTACACGTCACTTTTTAGGATCTGAACTTAATTTGACCAACTGGGTTTCCTGTAATGGAGCACACTCTTTATGCAGAAGTACCTTAAGTTCTCATGTAGAAAGGAAGTGTGTGAATACAGAGTAATTGTAGCTCTGCTCTAACACTCTTGCCTTTAAAGTCTGTCACAGAAAGCTTTGCCAAAGTGATCCACGGCTTGAAGGTGGGACACCTGACAGATCGTGTCATTCAGCGGAGCAAGAGGATGGTTCTGGATGCTCTGGGAGTGGGGCTCCTGGGAACCAGCACAGAAGTGTTTCACAAAGCCAGTGGATACAGTAAAGTAAGAAGCTCCATGTCTACTTTAGAACTGAAACCAGGTGTACACACACACCTGTTTGTGAGATGTATCCAGGGACATGCATTTGTGTTCTACTGCTCTACTCTTCATTTTAGAGAGAGCGCCTGCTGAATACAGCATGGTGGTTTACAGTTTTATGCTTTTCTATGCTGTATTTGTTGTTGTTGTTCAGTCACTCAGTTGTGTCCAACTCTTTGCGACCCCATGGACTGCAGCACACCAGGCTTCCTTGGGCTTCACTGCCAGAGTTTGTTCAAACTCAAGTCCATTGAGTCAATGATGCCATCAGCCATCTCATCCTCTATTGCCCCCTTCTCCCCCTGCCCTCTGTCTTTCCCAGCAACTGGGTCTTTACCAATGAATCAGCTCTTCGCATCAGGTGGCCAAAGTACTGGAGCTTCAGTTTCAGCATCAGTCCTTCCAATGAACATTCAGGCTTTATTTCCTTTAGCATTGATTGGTTTGATCTCCTTGCTGTCCAAGGGATTCCCAAAAGTCTTCTCCAGCATGAGAATTTGAAGGCATCAATTCTTCAGTGTTCAGTTGAACTTCTTTATGGTTCAACTCTCACATATGTACATCTATGCTTTATATTACCTGAGTCTTAATATACATCCACGTCCTTTACTAAGTCACTGTCTTAAGGCCAGTCTTAATCTTAAGGCTAGAAATATCTCAAGTTGATTACTTTTATAACTGAAAGCACAGTTTTACCTGAGAGTCTTGGTGGCCATAGCACCCGCCCCGAGCCATTTGTTCTTGCAAAGACTTGAAGATTTTCTGGAGAAAAGCCTGGACCAGCCTGCAGGTGTTTACATGGGAGATGTGCACCCACCCACCAAAGAATACGCTTGATAGAGACGACCAGTCTACCTTTTCCTAGTGTTTATCTTCAAGAAGTAAATAAGAGTAAATTCAGACTTCATTCCTTGGTGCACTTAGGGATCACAGTCTGGGATTGAGTGGCAGCATCTCCTCTCCCTTCCATGGAGAAAGTTGTATTTTTCTTCTACAAAGAAGAGAGAAACCCAATAACTAGGGCTTCAATCTAGCACAAAGGGCTCAATAAGGGGTAATAAAGTAGTGTCTCCAAAGATGAAGAACAACTATTGAAATGGTGACTTGGCATGTAGGTTCATACCCTGTATCACTGATTGATATTCTTTCATTCCAGATCTATAGTTCCAATGTATCCAGCACTGTTTGGGGCCAGCCAGAACTCAGGCTCCCACCAACCTATGCTGCTTTCGTTAACGGTGTGGCTGTAAGGAGATTTCCATGATTTTTCTACTGTTCAACAATCAGAATAATTTCAGAGCCAGAAGATATCTCAGAAATTTCCCAGGTTTCATACCCTACTGATGAGTTCTTTGAAGTTCAGAGAGGTGAAGTGGCCCGCCCTCTAGCCTATGTTGTAATTTCAATTTCATGTTTTTACAGTGAATTGATGTTTTTTGAAATTGTGAAGGAGAAGAAATAAGATGGAAATATTTTGATAAAAATGCTCCTAAGTTATCTCAACTCTAAATTAAATATCCAGACTCAATTCCTTCTTAATCCCTTCTGCTGTGGCCAGTATCAGTTTCTATTTAGCAACCAGCCTTTTATTCAATCAGCAGATATTTATCAAGATAGAAACAATGACCATCTGGTGTCTCTTTTTTCTGAACCAAAAATCAGGACTTCTCATCTGCGAGACTATTTATATGCCTTTTCTGTGTGTCAGGAGCAGTCTACAAGATATAATTTGGACGTGAACCTGTTGGGATTTCTGAGATATTTTTATGGTTTATGGGGACAGTAGTTCAGAATTTCAAAAATCAAATCTGATGGTGCATCCACAAATAAACATCCAGTAAGCCGTGGGGAAGGCACCAGCCACAATGAGACAAAAGTCTATTTTAAATTGAACTTCTGGTTATTACCATTTCATGTAAGGAAAAAGCTAGTGATGGGATGAGGAGGAATAAAACCTTATAGCAGAAAATAAAGATCTAAAAATATAGCTTAATAATCTGGGTTCAAGAGTTCTTGCAACTTCTTTAAAGATTTGAAATTATTTCATAATAAAAAGGGCTCAGAAAATATGGCCTGATATGGAATAAATGGCATTAAACTCTTCATGTGACTTGTTGAAAGGTCAAAGAGGGAGGGAGGAGAAGCTACCTAATTCTACAGCTTTGTTTATAAGGAAGGTATGGATCTTTCCAATGGTGGCCGCTGAGTAAGACCCAAGATCCTTGCGGTTCACTAGCTGCTCTGGAAGGTCCCACTTGATCTGGCCAGAGGACAGCGTATCTAGTGCCCACCCAATGTGATTAAGAATCACAGCCAGTTCATAGGTTTAACCTTCAGAGGATCAGATCTAAAAATGTCACATCAAACAAGGTGATTACTGAAATAAACCCTGACTGGTCCAAAAGCCATCACATGAAGGGAGACACATTTAGGTTCTGGTTGTTTGTGTGTCTATTCACACAGATCCACTCAATGGATTTTGATGACACGTGGCACCCTGCAACTCACCCTTCTGGAGCTGTCCTTCCTGTCCTCATGGCTCTATCAGAAGCCCTGCCACCAAGTCCAAAGTATTCTGGCCTTGACCTGCTGCTGGCTTTCAATGTTGGTATTGAAGTGCAAGGCCGATTACTGCGTTTCTCCAAAGAAGCCTATGACATACCAAAGAGGTATGGAGAAAGTGTGCCCCATCCTGAGGCACCCACATTGCCCTTCATCTGTTTGTTGTCATCTCTGTGGAGCTTTCTGATATAGAGGTTGGCTCAGTGGAAGCTGTTGTCATTAGTGCTGGCAGTTAAGTCCACTCAACCAGATATCAAACTGTTTATACCATATAGAAAAGTGTGATCTCAGAAGTGCTAGTGAAAAGTCTCCTCTGGGTTTAGAGAGCCAATCAAGCAACCAGGACCATAAACAGATCTGGATCCCCTCACCCCAAGGTGATCATGACGTGCTGGCCTTCATGGGTATTCTGGATAGCCCTCGGCTCATCTCAAAGCAGAAATCTACTTTGGTATTTCTAGGGTCCTTCAGATGAATGAGAACAGACAGAATACCCTAAACCTGACTATTCAACCCACAGATCAAAAATGGTCCAACGCTGACTGTATCAGATGGTTCATTCTAATATTTATTTTGCCATTTGTTCCAGCCTTCTGGGGGAGGAGTAAATAAGAATATTGAGTGAGTGCTCACAGTTTCCATTGAGTTTTCACAGTTACTTACAGAGGCTTTCAGCAATCAACAACTTTTGCCTTTGGGGCAATAACTGTAACAGTGAAAGTTAAGTGAAAGTCGCTCAAAGAGTTGCAAAGAGTCAGACACGACTGAGCGACTTTCACTTCACTTTACAGTCCATGGAATTCTTTACTTTCACTTCACTATACAGTCCATGGAATTCTCCAGGCCAGAATACTGGAGTGGGTAGCCTTTCCCTTCTCCAGGGAATCATCCCAACCCAGGGATCAAACCCAGGTCTCCCGCATTACAGGCAGATTCTTTACCAGCTGAGCCACCAGGGAAGCCCAATTGTAACAGTACCATTTATAAATAATTTACTATGGGTCAGGCCCTGTTGTAATTATATGAATTTATTCAAAACTCACAAGGGAGTTTTACTATTATGATGATGATGATGATGATTGCTTTATGTAAGAGAAAACAGGTACAGAGAAGTTGAATAGCTTTTCCAAGATCACATAGCTAATAGGAGGAAGAGCTGAGATTTGAATGTAGGCCTTCAGGCTCCATTAGCTCAGCTCCTGACCACTGTACTATACCGCCCCCTGGCAGCTGAAGTTTGTAAGTCTCCACCTCTGTGTTCTTTTGCTTTTCAGATTCCATCCCCCCTCGGTGGTGGGAACCTTGGGGAGTGCTGCTGCCGCATCTAAGTTTTTTGGGCTCAGCGTGACAGAGTGCCAAGAGGCCCTGGCTATTGCTGTTTCTCATGCTGGGGCACCCATGGCAAATGCTGCCACTCAGACCAAGCCACTTCACGTGGGCAATGCTGCCAGGCATGGGCTAGAAGCTGCTTTCCTGGCAATGCTGGGTCTCCAGGGAAACAAACGGGTTTTGGATTTGGAGACAGGGTTTGGGGCCTTCTATACCAACTATTCTCCTAAAGTCCTTCCAGACCTAGATTCACACACTTGGCTTCTGGAGAAGCAGGATGTGGCCTTCAAGCGTTTCCCTGCCCATTTGGCCACCCACTGGGTGGCAGACACAGCTGCATCCATGAGAAGGCACCTTGTAACAGACAAAGGCCCACTCCCCATTGACCGCATTGAAAGAATTGTGCTTCGAGTTCCAGATGTCCAGTATGTGAACAGGCCCTTCCCCAAATCCGAGCATGAAGCCCGCCACTCCTTCCAGTATGTGGCCTGTGCCATGCTGCTCGACGGTGTCATCACTGTCCCAGCCTTTCACAAACGCCAGATCAACAGGCCACAGGTGAGACAGCTGCTTGGTAAGGTGGAGCTGGAGCACCCTCGAGACAACCTACCAAACTTCAACACACTGTACTGTGAGATGAGTGTTGCCCTCAAGGATGGAGCCGTCTTCACAGAGCGTTCGGATACCTTCTACGGTCACTGGAGGAAGCCTCTGAGCCAGAAGGACCTACAGGAAAAGTTCAGAGCCAATTCCTGCAGGACGCTGTCCTGCCACGCTATAGAAAGGCTTATAGAGATAGTAGAAAACCTAGAAGACCTGGAAGACTGCTCTGTGCTAACCACACTTCTAAAAGAAACCTCTCCACCAAAGATAGCTTCAAAATCTATCTAGCATTTAACAATTCCATCATACAATCTCTCCTATGGCTTGACAACATCCAGGTGACTTTGTATCAGGGGAAATTCAATTCTCTGCTTTATAGAACAAGGGTCTGTCCTGTGAATAAGTGCAGCACACTTCAGCACCTCAGAGCCCAAACACAGAACTGGATATATATGGAAGCAGTCTTGTCCTGTAAATTTTGCAAGACAGTTCCAGTTATCTAGTTTGGCAAGCTAATAAAGGTGCAAGAAACACAGAGAAATTTATTTTAAAAGCATTCATAAGGCTGCAATTCAAGTCACCTGTACTTAGCTTAAACTTTTCAGAGGAATTATTTATGAACCTTTATGAACCTCAAGACATGAGAGGGATTTGAACTTCTACATAAAACTTGCTGACAGTGAAGATGGCTGTGGTCTGTTGTGCCACCAACAGACTTCTTAGACTATGGGTTGTAAGAATCCCTTCACTGTAGGGAGCCACATTAGGCGTTACTGACAAAATGGAGGCACAACCCCAACTCCTTCTCCTTGTCCCACAGGCACGAACCCAGGATGAAGGAGTTAGGCCTTGTGATTCTGACTTGTTTTTTCCTCTCCTCGGCTGAGTTGACTGAAAAGAATATTAAGGTGCTTATTGTTCTTGAGAGGAGCATGAGAAGGCACAAAGCCTTCTGCAGCTGTGCTCAGAGAATATTCATAAAGTTAATCATTGACATTCTTCAAGGACCTTTACAAAAGAGTGTTCCAGGATGACCAGTAGGCCGCAGCTTGAGGCCATGCGAGGCATTGCTATCTGAAAGCTATTTGTGAGGGAAATGTTTATGACAAAGGAGTTTGCCGAATTTAGGGCTTAGGAATAATTAAAATAGTTAGAAGCTAAAGATTTAAGGAATGTTTCAATGTTAGCATATGTTACTATAGCTTATAGAGATTAGGAATTTTGGAGATATTAGTGGTTAGAAACCTTTTTAGAGAAAGTGAGCTCAGGATACTAGGGGCAAACAAGATTTAGAAAGATAAGAAATAAACTGAGGAATGTGGTATGGAGCCCAGACATTAGCATGAGTTACAATGTATTTACAAGGACACATGAGAAGTAGATAAGAGAATGGCTGAGGCAGGAACTCCTTTTGAGGGGCAACAATGATTTATGGAGACAACAAATCTGGGTCAGGGGGAACTGAAAATGTCAAACCTCTGACCTAATGCTTTTGTAAAAATATAAAAGAGACTCTTAAGCTTGAAATAAATATGCAGTCCAAGAAAACTGAGAGGCTATGTTGTTTCTCACCGACACCGCCCATCCCTTCAGGCTCATTCTCTGGCTGCTGGAGCTGGACTCCGGCACTTCACAATGGAGGAGATGCTATTGGGTTTAAAATAAGGGCTTCATTGTTTCAAATCCTGCTTCTGCCACTGACTAGGTGTGACACTGGGCGTGGTTCGGGGTATCCCTCTAGTTATGCTTTATTTTTTTTAAAGTATAAAAAATAAAGCAGTTTGACTCTAAAAGCAGTATTCTTAATACAATCTATCACCTTTCATTATAAAAAAAATTTTGAGACTAATATCATGGATGTAGAATCTGAGATGTAATAAAGTAGGACAGCCAAAACATAGCATATATGTGGACAGTCAAATAATATTAAACTGTATAAAACAATTAAAATGTCTTGAGGGGTTAAAATTGCCACATTAGTATTATATATACATAAGCAGGAAGTTATTAAAGTTCATGTATTCTAAATTCCTTGCATTGTCCAAGAAAAGGGCAAGCTATTAACTCTAGACTTTGACTTGCAAGTGTGTATGTTGACATTTCTAGGGTGACTATATTAAAGTACTCTTGCCTGGAAAATCCCATGGATGGAGGAGCCCGGTAGGCTGCAGTCCATGGGGTTGCTAAGAGTTGGACAAGACTGAGCGACTTCACTTTCACTTTTCACTTTCATGCATTGGAGAAGGAAATGGCAACCCACTCCAGTGTTCTTGCCTGGAGAATCCCAGGGATGGGGGAGCCTGGTAGGCTAACATCTATGCGGTCGCACAGAGTTGGACACGACTGAAGCGACTTAGCAGCAGCAGCAGCAGAATGTATCACTTCCAGGTTAATAGAAGAAGAAATAAAGAATTAGGTAAAAATAATCCAAAGTAAAGTAAGAAAGGAAGGGGAAAAGAAATAAATATATAAAATATATTTGACAATATAAAATGACAGGAAAAAAAATCCAAATATATCTATAACTACAAAAAGAGTAAATGGACTAAATGCTCCAGTTAAAAAGATGCAACAACCATGAACACATTCTTTTAAATGTTTGTTTTATTAACAACTACTTTACTTGTCACAATTCATTCATTTTACATTTTATGAGTTTTTAAATGCATAGAGTCATGAAAATATTTCTGCAACTCAGTTTTGGAAAACTACCACTTCCAAACACCCCTTAGGCCTGCTTGCACTCAATTCTCACTCCCATCTCCAGTCCTCAGCAGCCAATGATTTGTTTTCTATCTCTACAGTTTTGTCTTTTTCCAACATTTCATGTAAATGGAACCATACAATATATAGTCTTACGTGTCTGGCTCTTTCACTTAGCATAAGAGTTTTAAGATTTTTTCCACATATGTATAAGTACTTTATTCCCTTTCATTGCTGAGTAGCACCCCACCATATGGATATAGCACATTTGTTTACCCATTCATTGGTTAAAGAGAAGGTAGATAGTTTCCACTTTGGGGCTGCTATGAATAATGCGTCTATGAACATTCACAAACATATCTTTCTGGGGACATATCTTTCCATTACTCTTGGGTGGAGTCCCAGGAGCAGGAATGCTGGATCATTTGGTAAGTACATATTTATCTTTATTAAAAACTGTTTTCCAAAGTAGCTTTATCACATTACATTTCCACCAGCAAAGTATGATGGTTTCAGTTTCTCCTTATTTTCACCAAACTTTGGAATTATCAGTCTTTCTCATTTTAGCCAGTCTAGTGAGTATATACGGAGAAGGCAATGGCACCCCACTCCAGTACTCTTGCCTGGAAAATCCCATGGACAGAGGAGCCTGGTAGACTGCAGTCCATGGGGTCGCGAAGAGTTGCACACGACTGAGTGACTTCACTTTCACTTTTCACTTTCATGCATTGGAGAAGGAAATGGCAACCTACTCCAGTGTTCTTGTCTGGAGAATCAGGGACGGGGGAGACTGGTGGGCTGCCATCTATGGGGTCGCACAGAGTCGGACACGACTGAAGTGACTTAGCAGCAGCAGCAGTGAGTATATAATTGTATCTCATTGTGGTTTTAATTTGCATTTTCCTGATGACTAATTCTTGTCCATTTTTGCCTATTATTTTAATTAGGTTGTCTTCTTATTGAGTTTTAAGACTTCATTTTCTAATCTGACCATAATTCTTTAATAAATACATGTTTTACAAATATTATCTACCAATCTGTGGCTTGTCTTACTGTATTTTTAATGGTGTATTTTGAAGAGCAAAACTTTTAAATTTGATTAAGTATTTTTTTGCCATTTTTAAAAATAATTTTTGTTCTTACTTTTGGTATTACTGGAAGGCATTTTAAAAATCCAATTATGTACTTTATTCAAGACACATAAAGATAAAGAAAAGCTGAAAGTAAAAAAGATGAGGGAAATGTAGATAGATATTAAAAAAGAAAGCTAGAATTAAATATTAAAAAAGAATTCAAGCAAAAAACATTTTACTAGAAAAAAGATAATAATGATAAATTGAAGCCATTAGAGAACTAACGGAGAAGGCAATGGCACCCCACTCCAGTACTCTTGCCTGGAAAATCCCATGGACGGAGGAGCCTGGTAGGCTGCAGTCCATGGGGTCGCTAAGAGTCGGATATGACTGAGCAACTTCACTTTCACTTTTCACTTTCATGCATTGGAGAAGGAAATGGCAACCCACTCCAGTGTTCTTGCCTGAAGAATCCCAGGGACAGGGGAGCCTGGTGGGCTTCCGTCTATGGGGTCACACAGAGTCAGACACGACTGAAGCGACTTAGTAGTTGTAGAGAACTAAAATAATTCTAAACTTATGCATCTAAATACTACTAAACTGCAAAGAGAAATAGATAAATCCAATATTATACTGAAAGAATTTTAACATTTCTCCTATAGAAGTTTGGAGAGGGCAATGGCACCCCACTCCAGTACTCTTGCCTGGAAAATCCCATGGATGGAGGAGCCTGGTGGGCCGCAGTCCATGGGGTCGCTAAGAGTCGGACAAGACTCAGCAACTTCACTTTCACTTTTCACTTTAATGCATTGGAGAAGGAAATGGCAACCCACTCCAGTGTTCTTGCCTGGAGAATCCCAGGGACGGGGGAGACTCATGGGCTGCCGTCTATGGAGTCGCACAGAGTCGGACATGACTGAAGTGACTTAGCAGCAGCAGCAGCAGCAGCAGCAGCATAGAAGTTTATATTTCAAGGAAACCAAAAATAAACAGACTATAAAAGATTTAAACACACTCAACATGTTTTATCTAATGGATATATACTATGCACTCAACAACTAGAGAGTTCACAATCTTATAAAAACCTCACAGAGCATTTATAAAAATGGACCACATATTTGGGTATAAAGTAAGTCTCAACTTTTAAAAGCACTGGATCATCCAGGTCATTTTCTCTAATCACAATGCAATCAAGTTAAAAATCAATATAATAAATCAGGAGATTGGTTTTGACACATACACACTACGTATTTAATTCTTTGTGACCCTGTGGACTATAGTCCATAAGGCTCCTATGTCCATGGGATTTCCCAGGCAAGAATAGTGGAGTGGGTTGCCATTTCCTTCTCCAAGGAACCTTCTGACCCAGGGATGGAACCAGTGTCTCCTACATTGCAGGCAGAATCTTATACTGTCTGAGCCATAGGGGAAGCCCATATATAAAATAGATAACTAATAAGGACCTACTATACAGTCCAGGGAATTCCACTCAGTACTCTGTAATGGCCTATATGGGAAAAGAAGCAAAAAAAGAGTGGACATATGTATATGTAAAACTGATTCACTTTGCTGAAACTAATATAACATTGTAAATCAACTATATTCCAATAAAAAAATTTATTAAAACTTTCAAAAAACATTTTTAAGTTGAAAAAAATCAATGTAAAAATACAATCAGAAAAGCCTGAAACATTTAGAAATAAACAATTCCTCTAAATAACTCAAATCACAAAAAAGTTTTAGAGAAAATTATAAAACATTTAGAACTAACCAATAACAAAAATGCCACATATCAAAATTTATAGGATATAATAAAAATAGTACTTATAAATGTAGAATTTTCTTATCACTGGCTCTGTATTACATGGATTCAGCATTCAAAAAACTAAGATCATGCCCTTTTGTCCATCACTTCATAGCAAATAGATGGGGAACAATAGAAACAGTGACAGACTTTATTTTCTTGGGCTCCAAAATCACTGCAGATGGTGATTGCAGCCATGAAATTAAAAGATGCTTGCTACTTTGAAGAAAAGATATAACCAACCTAGACAGCATATTAAAAAGCAGAGACATTACTTTACCGGCAAATGTCTATATAGTCAAAGCTACGGTTTTTCCAGTAGTCATGTATGGATGTGAGAGTTGGACCAAAAGAAAGCTGAGGGCCAAAGAATTGATGCTTTTGAACTGTGATGTTGGTGGAAATGCAAATTGATACAGTCACTACAGAGAACAGTATGGGAATTCCTTTAAAAACTGGGAATAAAACTACCATATGACCCAGCAATCCCACTACTGGGCATACACTCTGAGGAAACAATTATTGAAAAAGACACATGTACTCCAACGTTCACTGCAGCACTATTTACAATAGCTAGGAGACTTCCCTTGTGGCTCAGCTGGTAAAGAATCCGCCTGCAATGCGGGAGACCTGGGTTCAATCCCTGGGTTGGGAAGATCCCCTGGAGAAGGGAAAGGCTACCCCCTCTAATATTCTGGCCTGGGGAATTCCATGGACTGTATATTCCATGGGATCGCAAAGAGTCAGACATAACAGAGTGACTTTCACTTCACTAAACCCTTTTAAAATTTTTAATATGACTCAGTCTATCTTTTAACATCCCTGAAGGTTGCTTCAGACCAATAGCAGGGGTTGAAGACAATCTCCCCTGAGGGGGACAACAGCACTCAAGGTGACCTTGACACTGGCCGTTATACCCACTGAATTAGCTGAAGGCAGGAGAAAACATCAGGGAACATGGGTCTACAGGGAGAACTGTAGGGTCCTCTTCACTGACAGCCCCGTACACCGTCCACCCTCACCTTACCACATGCCAAAAAAATAGAGGAGGGAGAGGAGGAGGGAGACTGGCTCCCCACATTCTTTTCTAGCTGCTTCCTTTTAAAAAGCTAGGGCATTTTAGAGCCACAGTGCTGGTGGAGACTTTGGATGAACTGAGAGAGTTAAAGGTGAGTCCATATATCTTCCTTCCATGAGGCTGGGGAACAAGGGACAGCCCTGTGAGCTCTTCCATCTTGAGAAAGCCCAAGACAGGGCTTGGGCCATCTAAGCATCGTGGCAAACGTCTGTTTCCTCCCACTTGTCTCCTTTAGCCCACTGTTCATGTGATAGGCCAGACAGCCAGAGAGAAAACCCACCATGAGACTGGGACACAGGCTCCAGCTCACAGGAGAGGTTTACATGCCAGCTCCTTCTCTGTATGTCTGCATCCTTAGCCCAGGTCCATGATCTTGAGCCAAGGGACCTCGGTCACCAGACACAGCTTTGCCAGCTCTGGGGAGCTCGAGGGCTGGTATATATTAGGGGATCCTAAAGATCATACACGGGTTTCCCAGGTGACTCAGATGGTAAAGAATCTGCCTGGAATGTGGGAGATCTGGGTTTGATCCCTAAGTAGGAAAGATCTCCTGGAGAAGGGACTGGCAACCCACTCCACTATTCTTGCCTGGAGAACTTCATGGACAGAGCAGCCTGGAAGGCTACAGTCCACAGGTTCACAAAGAGTCAGACATGACTGAGTGACTAACACTTTCACTTGAAGACCATGCTCACATTCAAGTGCGTACCGAAAGAACTCATGGGGCTCTGCATAAGGCTGTGCTCCTGGCTAAAGTTTACTATCGTCAAAGGACATATGATAAGATCAACAAGAGAAAAAGACACAGGCAGAGTCTGGAGAATCCCCTCCATAGGATTTCAAGGCTCCTTCTCTCCAGTGAGGAGCTGCGTGAATGTGCCTCTTTCTCCAGCAGAGAAGAGGGCAGTAAAGTGTGTTTCACATGACTTCCCTGGGAAGGGACTCACCACCCAAAGTTCTGATAAGCAGCTGGTCATAAAGGTATCCTCTGCCCAATAACAACCAAAATTCCAAACTCCAAGAAGGAAAGCAGGTGTTCAGCATAATCACATTGTGTGCACAATCTAAGCAAAGTGAATCATCTTTATCAGTTAGGGAGTGGGTCAAGTGCCAAGTTCCCAGACTCCAACCTGGAAGTTCAGAATAAAGCCTTTGGACCAGTCCAACACCCATCCTCATAAAACATGGCATGAAAACAGTGCTTCTGACTTTAACAAGTGAAAAATAAAAATGACCACATGCTTGTCAAAAACCAAGGATAGCTGGATAATTCAATGATAGCTATTTCATCTTTTGAGTCAAGATCGCATTGAAAGTGCCTATAATCAACTAGTAAAGTGTGTGATGCAACTGTTTGGAGCAAAAATATTTCTCCTTGAACAAGTTCTTCTAAATGCTAGAGAGGTATCACTGTTCAAACACATGATAAAACACCCCCTCATTGGTCCTATTCCATCACAGTTTTCATGCGAGGGGCCACGCCACCTAGGCACACATATGAGCCGTTTTGTTGGCCGTATCCTGAAGGATCCTCTCACATCCCAGCAGCTGTGTTTGCATCCAGGCTTCTGCTGGGTCTGCATCAGCAAACCTACCAGAAGAGGAGATCTAACCAAGTGGGAGAAAATGTTTCTTAGGCACCTGCCAGCATGGCTGTGAAGAGAGTTAAAATTATAGCTCGCACTGGCCACTCAAACACAGCAATATTCAGAACAAAAGCTCACAGGCACTGTGCACATAAGGAATCCGTCCCAACGAGAGGCTTCAATGAACCAGCCAGTTAGTAAGAGAAAGGAAGGCTTTATGAACTAGGACCGATAGGAAACAATTCAAGTAAGCGCGATTGGAGTCATGCAGCTAAATGATATCATATAAGAGAATTGCTATATTGAAATTTTCTCCTTATAGACTAAGCCAGGGTATTTTGTAAGAATACATCTCTGTGATTCAATGCCACCTGGTCTTATCGCTTTAAACTATAGTCCCTTGCTATGTCCGCCCCCACATTAATGCCAATCACCAAATACCGCAGACTGGTAATGAAAGATAATTCATTAAGCTATCAGAAAAGCAGCTACACTTATATTCATCCAGAGGAAGGGAAATAGAAAAGTGCTTACCCGACAGGAAGCTTTTCATCCTTTTCTTCCCCTCCATCCCCAATATTATCCTGACCCACTGTGACTTCACAAACAGGACGGTTTCAGCTGCCAGTGCAGGGCAATGCAGCACCAGCTCGTGGGCTTCTTAGCACAGTGGAAGGCGTGAAGTGTCCTTCACAGAACTGTTGACCGTGCAGTTCTGGGCCACCCCAAA
Source organism: Bubalus kerabau (assembly GCF_029407905.1). Lineage (NCBI taxonomy): Eukaryota > Metazoa > Chordata > Mammalia > Artiodactyla > Bovidae > Bubalus > Bubalus kerabau. Next base: position 52,601,351 of record NC_073635.1, read on the forward strand.
ACTGCCTGCAAAGACAGGGGATCCGGGATTATTTGAGGCAGCTGACAAAACAAACCTATGAACAATTAAATCTTAAGCAAAGAATTAAGGCATGTAAGAGCGATAACGTGAATCAGATGGAAAAATAGCATTCCTTTAAACTCCTGTGGAGTTAAGACTTTAATTCATTAAAGTCAGGATAGCAATCTATATTTGTCAAAGTGACTCAGAGATGTTTTTGTAAAAATTGGTGCCAAATGCTAGAACCAGGACCTAATCATTATGGCTTCAGTGTAATGGAGAGAGTGAACATTATAGACAGATATAAAGGGTTTATAGTAAGCTAATAATAATAAAGATAAATATTATACATCAACAGCATGAAATTCTATCACAGGCTAGAATGCCTATCAGGACACTAATTTTTGCTAAATATTTCAAGTTTGGTACAAAGTAAAAGTATATGGTTTTTGAGATAATTTTATTTCTCTTAAAAACAAAAATCTCTTTTTTGTGTGTTAGAATAAAAGTTTTTAATAAGAGTAATTTTTTATTGATTTTGAAAGTAATGCTGTGTTAGATGCGAAGACTCTAATTTTAGCATCTGACAGGCAATAATCTTTCTAAAGTTGTCTTAGGGCAAACCTATTTGTAAAGGAAGAAAAGAGTAAATTCTCAAAACACCAGCAACTCAAATATAATCAATTTCCCTCACTCTCCATGGGGTTTTGTAAGTAAACATTTCAATTTGTTTACATGATAAACTTTGTATATATATATATATAATATATAGCAAGTCTCCAAAGATGGTGTCCATGCATCTCAATACTCATGCCCTTTTATTCCTCGCCTTGAATCAGGTGTCACTGTTGATCAACAGAATGTAGCAGAAGCGATGCTGAGGAACATCTTGGCTAATCATAAGAGGGAAGCCTGGTTTTCTTGGAATCCTTGCTCTGAACAACGCTAGCTCGCACATGAACAACTTGAGCACCTGAGGTCTGTGGGTTCTAAGGAAGCTCAAGACTGCTGCCTAGCCAGCCCTCAACTGTTCCAGCCAATCTCAGCTCAGGCACCAGACTTGGGAGTGATAACAGCATTGTGGTGCTTCCCAGCCCAGCGAAACCTTCAGAGGTTTGCAGCCCCAGCCACTCGGACTGAACTGCGTGAGCAATCTTAAGCAAATCCAGATAAGCCTAGTCAACCTTCAGATGTAGGAGAGGTAATAGATTATTGCTTAAACCACTAAGGTTTGGTGGTATTTGTAACACAGCAATAGATACCCAGAATACTGTATATGTAAAGGAGCGCTAAGCAACCTATTTAGACAGAGATGTACTAGGTTGGCCAAAAAGTTTGTTTGTGTTTTCCTGTAACATTTTATGGAAAAACCCCAATGAGCTTTTTGGTCAACCCAATGTAAGTATCCACATATTAGGATTAGGAGCAACACACTCCTAATCTATTAATAAAACAAGGACCCCATTTCTCACTGTGGGACATTTCCAAATTGCCTCCCAATATATCAGAATATTGTGAATACTTAATCTTAAAACTGATTTTACTTTGAAAAAGCAATACATAACATATAGTTCCTTCCGAAGGGAACTAGATGAAAAGAAGTCAAAAATATCTAAGACAGTTGTATTTGTAAATCAGTCTTTGAAAAGATGGAGTCACCTATGTGTAAGTGATTCCCGCACATAAAAGGCCCAGAAACAGACAGTCCTCTGCTGTGATTTCCTAAACCAGAATGGGGACTGTATTCCAAATGCCACCTGTTACCTAGGAGCCGAATCAGAATCTGCAGTGCAACATCTCTGGGTGACTCATATACTCTTTGAGGTTAGAGACACACTGGTCTAGGTTGAGGGTTCCAAACCTTGTCTGCATATGAAAATCATCTGGGAATCTTAATTCCAATATCCAAGCCATAAGGACATGGGCATTGATGGTTTTGAAGCTCACCAAGGGATTCCAGGTGCAGCCATTGGTCATTCTAGTAGAGCACTTGGTTCTCAAACTTGGCTGCACAGTAGAATTATCTGGGGAACATCAAAAAACCCACTAAATTTTGTTTCTACCCTCAGAGTCCAATGTAACTGGTCTCAGGTGTGACCCAGCCATTGCACGTGTGTGTGTGTGTGTGTGTGTGTGTGTGTGTGTGTGTTAGTTGCTCAGTTGTGTCCGACTCTTTGTGACCCCAAAGTCACTAGGCTTCTCTTCCCATGGAATTCTCCAGGCAAGAATACTGGAATGGGTAACCATCCCCTTCTCCAGGAGATCCTCCCAACCCAGGGATTGAACCCAGGTCTCCTGCGTTGCAGGCAGATTCTCTGCCATCTGAGCCACCAGTGAAGCCCATCTGGGCATCTAGTTCAGTTCAGAGGCTCACTCGTGTCCAACTCTTTGCAACCCCATGGACTACAGCATGCCAGGCTTCCCTGTCCATCACCAACTTCCAACATGAGTTTCCTCAAACTCATGTCCATTGAGTCAGTGATGCCATCCAACCATCTCATCCTCTGTCATCCCCGTCTCCTTCCATCTTCAATCTTTCCCAGCATCAGGGTCTTTTCAAATGAGTCAGATCTTCATGTCAGGTGGCCAAAGTACTGGAGTTTCAGCTTTAGCATCAGTCCTTCCAATGAATATTCAGGACTGATTTCCTTTAGGATGGACTGATTGGATCTCCTTACAGTCCAAGGGACTGACTCTCAAGAGTCTTCTCCAACACCATGGTTCAAAAGTATCAATTCTTCAGTACTCAGCTTTCTTTATAGTCCAACTCTCACATTATACATGACTTCTGGACAAACCATAGCCTTGATTAGACGGACCTTTGTTGGCAAAGTAACATCTCTGGTTTTTAATATGCTGTCTAGGTTGGTCGTAACTTTTCTCCCAAAGAGTAAGTATCTTTTAATTTCATGGCTGCAGTCACCATCTGCAGTAATTTTGGCACTGGGAGGTTTTAAAAACTCTTCAAGTGTCTCTAATGTGCCAGAGTCAGAGCCTGGAACAGGGGTTCAAAATGGTAGCTGAGTCTGCACCACTGTTATGGGAAGAGGGTTTGGAAGTCAGCGCGCATTAATTAAAATGAACAGTTGGCCTCACAGCTTTCAGCTCACTCACCAGGCACACCAACAGCACCGAGCTCGCTGAACTTCAGGTCTGCCAAGTCTAGTGCATCCTCATTGGCCCTCCTGGCGCTTTCCTCCAGCACATTTGTCCTCTCTTCTGCTGGGCTCTCTTCCAAGTGATTAATGATGCGCATCTGCTCAGCATTAGGAGCAAATATCTTCACCTTCAAAAATAGAAATAAAAACAAACGATGTCATTGCCTCTATGAAGACAAGCAAGTCAATCTCAGAGCCTAAATCAGAAAGGAAAGTCAGAAAACCACTAAGTAATTCCATATGCCTTCAGGACCAACACCAACTAAAAAATATTACAGCTCAACTGCAAGGGAGAAGCTTCAGGGGACTCCTAGAGGGAAAAAAGACTAGAACTATAAGTTAGCTTCCATAAAGAAAGCAGAACTGAAAGAGGTTGATTGCTGTATGTGTGAGTGTGTGTGTGGATTTAAAGCATGTATGTATTTAAGGGCTTCCCAGGTGGCACTAGTGGTAAGGAACCCGCTTGCTAATGCAGGAGAAATAAGAGAAGTGGGTTTGATCCCTGGGTCAGGAAGATCCTCTGGAGGAGGGCCTGGCAACCCACTCCAGTATTCTTGCCTAAGGAATCCCATGAACAGAGAAGCCTAGCAGGCTATGGTCCATAGGGTCACAAAGAGCCAGATACAACATAAGTGACTTAGCATGCATGCATATATACATATGCTTTTTAAAGAGATGGAAGAAAGGATCCAATTCTACAGATAGGACTGTATAGGGCTCCAAAACATGGGAGAATTAATTAAATCAGCCCTTGAAATCTTTCCAAAGCAGTGATTCTCAACTCTGGCTGCATAATAGAATCTCCTGGGGTGTTTGAGGCCCAGACACACTATTTACATGGAAACCTTGGGGAGTCAAGCACTAGCCTGAGCACTAGCATGGCTTAAAACCTGCCCAGGTGATCCCACCATTTGTAAGGTTGGCAATTGATGATCTAAAGCAAATGAGATATAAAACTTACAACCTCAGGGCTCTGAATTAAAATCTCAGGGCTTTTATTACAAGAGCCCAGAGCAGATTTGGAAGCTCTCATTTACGCCACTTTCAAGCAATTAGTAAGAGAAAAAAAAACTACATGTAGTAGGAGGGATAGGAAACAATTGAACTAAGCACAATTGGATCCGTACACCTTCCTGTATACTGGGGGGCAGCCTTTGAGCCACACCTTCTTCAGTGCCTCCTTCTCAACCCCTAAGCTCAAAGTCCACTTCCCCTGGAGATGGACAGGGCTGGTCTGAGTCAAATGTCCCCTGACTCTGAGAGGCACCATTAGGGCTAGAAAGCATAAGAGTCTCAGCCTCCTGTTACTAAACTCTGTATTTCATTAAAATATATATCAATATTCTAAACATGCTCCCTGTCCCATGGTTTTGAGGAATTGAGGAATATCTCCTATCTGTGATATATGTGAGAGAGATCCTGCTGCTGCTGCTGCTGCTAAGTCGCTTCAGTCATGTCCGACTCTGTGCGAGCCCATAGACGGCAGCCCACCAGGCTCCCCCATCCCTGGGATTCTCCAGGCAAGAACACTGGAGTGGGTTGCCATTTCCTTCTCCAACTCATGAAAGTGAAAAGTGAAAGTGAAGACACACGTATATCCCATTATTTGTGAGAAGACGTAGAACATTCTGAAGGCAAAGACAGATGCAAACAAACATGGACTGATTTTTAAACCAATAATTTTAGAAACAGATTGGCCTTCAGTTGCTTCATGGAATTAATTGGATCCACCTGCCCAAGGTGGAGGTGGAGGTCAAAAACATACTTACAACACTAGGGTGTCCCTTGGACCCTTTAACAAAGTGCTATATTGTAATCAAGAGCAAATGAGTCCCCAAAACCAAACAGAGCAATGGAAAAATGAGCAGAAGACCCAAACAGACATTTCTCCAAAGAAGAAATAAGAAGGCCAATAGATACATGAAAAAATGCTCAATATCGATAATTATTAGAGAAATGCAAATCAAAAAGACAATGAGGTAACGCCTCACACTGGTCAGAATGGCCATCACTTAAAAGTCTATGAATAATAAATGCTGGAGAGGATGTGGAGAAAAGGGAACCCTCCTACACTGTAACTGGGGATGTAAGTTGGTATAGCCACTATGGAAAACAGTATGGAGGCTTCTCAGAAAACTAAAACTAGAATTACCTATGATCCAGCAATCCCACTCCTGGGCATATATCTGGACAAAAGTATAGTTCAAAAAGATACATGTAGCATTATTCACAACAGCCAAGACTGGAAACACCCTAAATGTTCATCGACAGATGAATGGGTAAAGAATATGTGATACATACATATAATGGATGCTGCTGCTGCTGCTGGCAAGTCACTTCAGTCATGTCTGATTCTGTGCAGCCCACAGACAGCAGCCCACCAGGCTCCCCTGTCCCGGGGATTCTCCAGGCAAGAGTACTGGAGTGGGGTGCCATTGCCTTCTCCAATAATGGATACTACTCAGCCATAAAAAAAACAATGAAATAATGCCATTTGCAACAACGTGGGTGTAACTACAGAGATTATCATACTAAGTGAAGTAAGTCAGAAAAAGACAAATACCATATTATATTACATATATATCTTGGGATCTAAAATATGACACAAATAAGCCTATTTATGAAACAGAATCACAGACATAGAGAACAGACTGGTGCTTGCCAAGGGGGAAGGTGTTGGGGGAAGGGTGGAGTGGGAAGTTGGCACTGCAGATATGTTATAATATACAGAATTGAAAATCAACAAGGTTCTACTATAGAGCACAGAGAACTATGTACAATATCCTATGATAAACCACAATGGAAAAAGAATATTTTTAAAAAAGAATATATATGCTTGGGCTTCCCAGGTGGCGTTACTGGTAAAGAACCCACATGCTAATGCAGGAGATGTAAGAGGCAAATCATTTTGCTGTACAAAAGTAATTAACACAACATTGTAAATCAACTATGCTATGCTAAGTCGCATCAGTCGTGTCCGACTCTGTGGGACCCCATAGACGGCAGCCCACCAGGCTCCCCCATCCCTGAGATTCTCCAGGCAAGAACACTGGAGTGGGTTGCCATTTCCTTCTCCAATGCAGGAAAGTGAAAAGTGAAAGTGAAGTCGCTCAGTCGTGTCCGACTCTTAGCGACCCCATGGATTGCAGCCTAACAGGCTCCTCCATCCATGGGATTTTCCAAGCAAAAGTACTGGAGTGGGGTGCCATTGCCTTCTCTGGTAAATCAACTATACTTCAATATGAAAAAAGAGCAAGGAAATCCCTCTACTTCTGACGGACTTCACCTCAAGGACAGACACCTGGGTTCATTTAAAAACAACAACCCAGAGCAGGTAGGACACTGCCCTCCACCCTCCTGGAAGTCTAACTAACTCCCTGTTGAGCAAATGAATGAATAACAGCCACATAAATTTGAATATACTTCAAGGTAAACAGGTGCTAGATTTAAATGGTTTATTTTCTTAAGTTTTATTGGGCTGGCCATAAAGTTCATTCAGGCTTTTCTGTAACATCTCAGTGAGTTCCTCATGAATAGACATGTCTTCTGACTTAAACTTCAAGTCCTACCACAAAAAAATAAATGAGTAGCATATCTTAAACTATTATTTAAAAGAATGGTGTTCAGTTCAGTTCAGTCACCCAGTCATGTCCGACTCTTTGGGACCCCATGAATCGCAGCAGGCCAGGCCTCCCTGTCCATCCAAACCCATGTCCATTGAGTCTGTTGAGTTGGACTCCCAACTCCCGGAGTCCACCCAAACCCATGTCCATTGAGTCAGTGATGCCATCCAGCCATCTCATCCTCTGGCGTCCCCTTCTCCTCCTACCCCCAATCCCTCCCAGCATCAGAGTCTTTTCAAATGAGTCAGCTCTTCACATCAGGTGGCCAAAGTATTGGAGTTTCAGCTTCAACATCAGTCCTTCCAATGAACACCCAGGACTGATCTCCTTTAGGATGAACTGATTGGATCTCCTTGCAGTCCAAGGGACTCTCAAGAGTCTTCTCCAACACCGCAGTTCAAAAGCATCAATTCTTCGGCACTCAGCCTTCATTATAGTCCAACTCTCACATCCATACGTGACCACTGGGAAAAACCATAGCCTGGACTAGATGGACCTTTGTTGGCAAAGTAACGCCTCTGCTTTTTAATATGCTGTCTAGGTAAATTTCATGGCTACAATTACCATCTGCAGTGATTTTGGAGCCCAGAAAAATAAAGTCAGCCACTGTTTCCACTGTTTCCCCATCTATTTCCCATGAAGTGATGGGACCAGATGCCATGATCTTAGTTTTCTGAATGTTGAGCTTTAAGCCAACTTTTTCACTCTCCTCTTTCACTTTCATCAAGAGGCTATTTAGTTCTTCACTTTCTGCCATAAGGGTGGTGTCATCTGCATATCTGAGGTTATTGATATTTCTCCCGGCAATCTTGATTCTAGTTTGTGCTTCTTCCAGCCCAGCGTTTCTCATGATGTACTCTGAATATAAATTAAATAAGCAGGGTGACAATATACAGCTTTGATGAACTCCTTTTCCTATTTGGAACCAGTCTGTTGTTCCATGTCCAGTTCTAACTGTTGCATATAGGTTTCTCAAGAGGCAGGTCAGGTGGTCTGGTATTCCCATCTCTTTCAGAATTTTCCACAGTATCACTGTGGAAATCAGTATGGGAATTCCACAAAAAGCTAAACATGGGATTACCTTATGATCCAACAATTCCACTTCTAGGTATGTACCCAAAATAATTAAAGGCAGGGATTCAGCAGATACTTGTACACCAATGTTTGCAGCAGCATTATTCACTATAAGTGAAAGTTGCTCAGTCATGTCTGACTCTTTGCAATCCCATGGACTATACAGGCCATGGAATTCTCCAGGCCAGAATACTGGAGTGGGTAGCCTTTTCCTTCCTCCAGGGGATCTTCCCAACCCAGGGATCAAACCCAGGTCTCCCGCATCAAAGGCAGATTCTTTACCAGCTGAGCCACAAGGGAAGCCCAAGAATATTGGAGTGGGTAGCCTATCCCTTCCCCAGTGGATCTTCCTGACCCAGGAATCGAACTGGGGTCTCCTGCATTATAGTCGGATTCTTTACCAACTGAGCTATCAGGGAAGCCCATTATTCACTATAGCAAAAGAAAAAAAACAACCCAAATGCCTTAGATGGATGAACAGATCTATTAATGTGATATCTACACACAATGGAATATATTCAACATTAGAAAGAAATGAAATTCTGATACACAGTACAGCCTAGATGAACCTTGAAGACATTGGCATTAGCATTAGTCACTCAGACTCTTTGTGAGTCTGACTTTTTGTGACCCCATGGACTGTAGCCAGCCAGGCTCCTCTGTCTATGGAATTCTCCAGGCAAGAATACTGGAGTGGGTTGCCATTTCCTTTTCTTTGAAGACATTATGCTAAGTGAAATAAGCCAGTCACAGAAGAACAAATATTATATGACTCCATTTACATGAGGCACCTAGAATAGTCAGATTCATGGAGGCAGAAAGCAGAGGTTACCCAAGGCTGCGAGTTGGGGGGCGGGGGGGAAGGGAGAATTACTGTTCAATGGCAAGATTCTACATCCAATTCCAACATGTCCAGGCTTTCCCCACTGAACCAACAAGCAATTCTCATAGTACCTGCTGCTGCTGCTGCTGCTGCTGCTAAGTTGCTTCAGTCGTGTCCGACTCTGTGCGACCCCATAGACGGCAGCCCACCAGGCTCCCCCGTCCCTGGGATTCTCCAGGCAAGAACACTGGAGTGGGTTGCCATTTCCTTCTCCAATGCCTGAAAGTGAAAAGAGAAAGTGAAGTCGCTCAGTTGTGTCTGACTCCCAGCGACCCCGTGGACTGCAGCCCACCAGGCTCCTCCGCCCATGGGATTTTCCAGGCAGGAGTACTGGAGTGGGTTGTCATTGCCTTCTCCTGTGCTTCTGACTGACCAATTATAGACCATAGAGAGCCCAGTGACCCACACCTTCCTTGGGTTCAATTAATTTCCTAGAGCAGCTCACAGAACTCAGAGAAATATTCTACTTACCAGATGGCCAGTTTATTATAAAAAGGTATAACTGAGAAACAGCCAGATGGAAGAGATGCACAGGGCAAGGCATGGGCAAGAGTGGAGAGCTTCCAAGGCCTCTCTAAACCATCTAGTCTTCCCATAACACCACGTGTTCACCAACCCAGAAGCTCTCCCAACCCTGTCCTTTCCGGTATTTAAAGAGATGTCATTTATAGACATGATGGATTAAATCATTGGCCATTGGTGACTGAGTCAACTTCCAGCCCTTTTTCCCTAACCTGAATATGGTGGGGGAGGGGAAGACTGAAAGTGCCAATCCTCTAATCAACCAGTTCCCCAGGCAACCAGCTCCCCTCCCACTTAGGTGCAATCAAAAACTATCTTATTAACACAAAGAACAGCTTCAAGGTTCACTTAGGAAATTCCTTGGGTTTTAGGAGCTTTGAGCCAAAAACTGGAGGACATCCAAATATATACATTTATAATAAATCCCAGAATCACAAATTAGTACAAAGTTTCAGTTTGGAGGGTGGTGAAGAGGCTCTGGAAATACTAGTGGTATGGTTGCACAGTACTGTGATTACTTAATGCCACTAAACTGTACACACAAAAATGCTCAAGATGATAAAATTCGTTATGTATATTTGGATCAGCGGTAAAGAACTCTCTTGCAATGCAGGAGCCTGGAAGGTTTGATCCCTGGGCCTGGAAGATCCCCTGGAGTAGGAAATGGCAACCCACTCCAGTATTCTTGCCTGGGAAACCCCATGGGCAGAAGATCCTGGTGGGTTACAATCCATGGAGTGGTAAAGTCAGACACGACTGAGTGACCATGCGCGGGTACACACACACACACACACATACACACACACACACACACACACACACACACATACTACAAGAAAACCCAACCCAAACCAGAAACATGCTTTTGGCCACAGGGAGCCCTTTGCGAGCTTCTCAGGCAGCTGCAGTGAAGGGTGGGCCTCTTAGGCCCAAGCCCTGCTTTCACACTAGGATGGTGAACATCGCCAGGGGCCCCACTTTTTTTTTCTGCTAAAGTGCAGTTTAGTACCTGGTGACCTAATGGAGGGAAACAAAAGAGGAGCGCATAATACAGTTAAAAATTAGACAGAAGTAAACCGCAGGAAAGGAAAAAGTTTCCGGATGCGTCTGGCCCACAGCTCCACAGGCTGCAAAGTGAAAATACGCACCCAACCACCTCCCCGCCTCCCCCGCCCCGCGCCCCATCCGCAGGTAGTCCTGACCTTGCCCTGGTGCCCTAGGTGCACTGGCCGGCCAAAGTTTGATGCGCTTGGCTGCCATAGAAACGTCTCATCAGCCAGGAGGAGGGCTGGCAGCTGAGCCTTGCTGCCGGATTGCCGGAGCGGGCTGCACTCAAGCGCCGCCTGGCGGCGAATCGGACTGACCACAACCAGATGGAGGGAGTGTGGCCAGGGGACACGGTCGGGTGGGGGACGCCGTGCACCTGCTGAAACTGCGCATCCAGAGGCGGGGTAGCTGCAGTTATTCTGTGCTTTGTGCTAGGAAAAAGAAAAGTGTGCGAGGGAGTGTAACCCAGATTTTATTAACCAGAAGCTCATTTCAAAATTATCTTTAAGAGGGAAAAAAAATGGAATTCTACCTTTAGCTGGACTAAAGCAACTTCCATGCAACTTATTCCAAAAGAGAACATCAATATTTGTATACAATAATTTTTAATTTAAAATTTCAATAATACAAATGAACCTGTATTCAAAACAAAAACACACTCACAGACATAGAAAACAAGCTTATGGTTACCAAAGGTGGAAAGAGAGGAGAGGGATAAATTAGGAATACAAACTACTATATATAAAATAGACAAACAATGAGGATTTATTTCATAACACAGGGAACTATATTCAACATCTTGTACTAAACTATAATGGAAAATAATCTGAAAAATATTTTTATATATGTGTAACTGAATCACTTTTCTATACATGAGAACTAACACAATACTATAAATCAACTATACTCCAATTAAACATTTTTTAACCATATACAATAGATTTTTTAAGTACTCGGCTCCAAGGCTGGAAGTCAAAATGATATTTTTGACAGAAAAAAACTGCATGAGAAGTGCCACTGCACCCTTTCATCTGCATCAAAGCTGAAGGACAAATAATTTCTTAGGACACTTAAAATGGAAAGGTTGATGACCAGATACAGTATGGTAATCAAGAGCAGAGAAAGGAGGCAGTCTTGGCTAGGATTCATTGTTCCTAGTGATATTTTGTGAAGGCAGTGGCAACCCACTCCGTTACTCTTGCCTGGAAAATCCCATGGATGGAGGAGCCTGGTAGGCTGCAGTCCATGGGGTCCCTAGGAGTTGGACACGACTGAGCGACTTCACTTTCACTTTTCACTTTCATGCATTGGAGAAGGAAATGGCAACCCACTCCAGTGTTCTTGCCTGGAGAATCCCAGGGAGGGCAGAGCCTGGCAGGCTACCGTCTATGGAGTCGCACAGAGTCGGACATGACTGAAGCGACTTAGCAGCAGCAGCTGCAGCAGTGATATTTTTTGTCTCACAAATGTAGCAAGTTTTTAGAAAATCCAATTTCCACATACGTAACCTAGTTTTCTTCTATAATCCTAGGAAGGAAATAGTGAAGAATGTGCTTGCCTTGTTTAGAAAGAATGTTCCCTGACTTTCTTTTGTATGACTTTATACATTGACCAGAAATTTGAAAGAAATTTAGTTTCGTATTATCAAAGGATGAAATCTACACTCTCTATCAACTACACTTCCACTTCCCCTTTTAGATCTTTAAATTATTACCCCTGTCTTCCTCCAACAAAAACTTACTAAGCCCTCATTATGTGCCATGTGCTAAATAAAGCATTGCATCTAATTTCAAAAAAAAAACCCCTACATTTCTTAGCCTAGAGGTAGATGCTGGTCATAAGTCATGGATGGAAGACTACACACCCTTGAGACTGATTCTAACTTTTGACCCAGAAGGACATTTTCATAGCATATCACTGATGCCTAAATTCAGAAAGAAGAAGTATACATGGTACCAACATCAGCATGGGAAAGATCAGCTGCCTGTGAAAACACCTATGTATCTGCCCACATCACTGAGGGTAAGGGGGAACAAGAGAAGGAGGAGGAGAGTTAAAAGTCAACTTGAGAAGCAGGATAACCTGGTGGTGGGCGCAGGTTTCAGAGCTGCCTGCTAGGGATCTACCCTGAGTGATATTTGGAAGGTTGCTACAGTCTCTGCCTCTGCATTTCCTCAGTTTGAAAGATGAAAGAAGGAAGCAGCACCTTTTTCATAGAGCTGTTGGAAGGATTAAATATAGTAAATGTCAGTTGTGTCAAAACCTTAATAATCACATATTTCAGCTCACTGAGTGGTAGGCGCTGCTTCCTTTTGCTTGATATGCATGAAAGAAAAGAGAAGTTTTTGTTCTGAAGCTGGTTTTTCTCCACAAGAAAAGTAAACCAAAAAAAATTAAATGAACAACTACAAGTTTATAAAGAATTGTTTAAAAGATTTAATGTAACAAGAGTGAAAATTCAAAATTAGATTTAGGGCTCAGACAGTAAAGAACCCTCCTGCAATGCAGGAGACCTGGGTTTGATCCCTGGGTTGGAAAGATTCCCTGGAGAAGGAAATGGCAAACCACTCCAGTATTCTTGTCTGGAGAATTCCATAGACAGAGGAAATTGGACGGCTATAGTCCACGGGGTTGCAAAGAGTTGGACATGACTTACGACTAACACTTTCACTTTTTCACTTTCAGAATGTTAATTCTAGCCCCATAGGTATTTGTTTTAAAGCATTCCATATTAAGTATATGACACTAACTTCTTCAAGTGAATATAATTTGTAATGTTATTCAATTCACGGTATACTATTAAATTATCTTTCACTGAAATAAATTATACTATAAGTTAAACTGTTGATAAAAATCTGAAAACAGGACTTATCAATCTATATCTAGTTGATATCTATATAATATATACATATATAAAGTTGATTGTATTTGCTTAAGCCAGTTAAGCACCTATAAGACATGTACCTATAAGCACCTATAAGACATGAAGAAGCAAGAGAGTTCCAGAAAAACATCTATTTCTGCTTTATTGACTATGCCAAAGCCTTTGACTGTGTGGATCATAATAAACTGTGGAAAATTCTGAAAGAGATGGGAATACCAGATCACCTGACCTGCCTCTTGAGAAATCTGTATGCAGGACAGGAAGCAACAGACTGGAAATGGAACAACAGACTGGTTCCAAATAGGAAAAGGAGTACGTCAAAGCTGTATATTGTCACCCTGCTTATTTAACTTATATGCAGAGTACATCATGAGAAACGCTGGACTGGAAGAAACACAAGCTGGAATCAAGATTGCCGGGAGAAATATCAACAACCTCAGATATGCAGATGACACTCCCCCTCCTTATGGCAGAAAGTGAAGAAGAACTAAAGAGTCTCTTGATGAAAGTGAAAGAGGAGAGTGAAAAAGTTGGCTTAACATTAAGAAAACAAAGATCATGGCATCTGGTCCCATCACTTCATGGCAAATAGATGGGGAAACAGTGGCAGGCTTTATTTTTGGGGACTCCAAAATCACTGTAGATGGTAACTGCAGTCACGAAATTGAAAGACACTTGCTCCTTGGAAGAAAAGTTAAGCCCAACCTAGACAGCATATTAAAAAGCAGAGACATTACTTTGTCAACAATGGTCCGTCTAGTCAAGGCTATGGTTTTTCCAGTAGTCATGTACGGATGTGAGAGTTGGACTATAAACAAAGCTGAGCAACGAAGAATTGATGCTTTTAAACTATGGTGTTGGACAAGACTCTTGAGAGTTCCTTGGACTGCAAGGAGATCCAACCAGTCCATCCTAAAGGAGATCAGTCCTGGGTGTTCATTGGAAGGACTGATATTGAAGCTGAAACTCCAATTTGGACACCTGATGCAAAGAGCTGACTCATTGGAAAAGATCCTGATGCTGGGAAAGACTGAAGGCGGGAGAAGGGAACAACAGAGGATGAGATGGTTGGATGGCATCACCAACTCAATGGACATGAGTTTGAGGAAACTCCAGGAGTTGGTGATGGACAGGAAAGCCTGGCATGCTGCAGTCCATGGGGTCACAAAGAGTCAGACATGACTGAGCGACTGAACTGAACTGAACTGAGGACATGTACCATATACCCATTTCATAAGCTTTGAGGAGGGGCTGAAAATGATTTGATTAGCATCAAGATATTATGAAACCCTCACAATAAAATTGGTGCAGAAAATGAGTGTGTCCAGGGCAAAGGATCTTACCCTTTATGTTCCATGGACCTCTTTAGTAGCCTGGTTAAGTCCCTTCTCAGATGAATGTGTTTTCATATCTAAAATAATAGTAACACTAGATTTACAATATTCACACTGGATTATAAATGTCAACGAGAAAACTAATCAACAATCTATCTAAGGGAGAAACGGAGAATCTTATTCAAGCCAAACTGAGGATTATCACCCAGGAGACAGTCTCTCAGAGAGCTCTGAGAACTGTTCCAAAGAGTTAATAAGGGGGGAGGTCAGTATCTATGTGGTTCTGACAAAGTGGGTACGTGCAGTCAACCACACAGCTTGGCAGAAGGTTGCTGCTAGTCACGAGGAACAGATATCTTAGTTAATGGTTTTATGCTTTTCTAAGTATGGGAAGATGTAAGAATCCAGGTTCATAAAAATCTTTCTCATGAAAATATCTAACTCTCTGAGGGCCAGTTTTATCAGTTTTCCCAGAGCATGAACTGCCTTGTCCTGATTGTCACCCTGAATTCTTTTTAGGGTGTATCATAGGTCAGCAACTTCAGTGGTTAATAAAATGATTCTTGTAGAACTGGATAGTGGAACATTATTTTCCAGTCCCTTCCCTTTCAGTCTTCATTTCAACCAAGGTTGGGAGGCATTTCATGACCAGCTTGTCCCAGGGTGCTAGGAATGCTCATCCGCAGGTCAGGAGAGGATTTCTTTAATAGCCAACTCAGTGTGCTGTTACTGAACTAGGCCCTTGGGGCTTCCCGGGTAGCTCAGCTGGTAGAGAATCTGCCTGCAATGCAGGTGTCCCCCGTTCGATTCCTGGGTCAGGAAGCTGGCCTGGAGAAGGGATAGGCTACCCACTCCAATATTCTTGCCTGGAGAATCCCCTTGTACAGAGGAGCCTGGCGGGCTACAGTCCATGGGGCTGTAAAGAGTCGGACACAACTGAGCAACTAAGCACAGCACAGCGCAACCTTAGCCAAAAGCTTCTGGACTGACTGTTTTATCAGTGTGTCCTGGTTGGGGACATGGTGCGCTCTTGCTGCTTCTTCCCATATCTAGAGTTACACTATTACAATCATTCATCTTATAGAATTGTATATCTGGTCAATCATTTCAAGTCACATATGCATTCATTTCATCTGAGCTTCAGTCACACTTTTGGTAATGCCAGATACAATAATCTTATAAAAGTGGTAGAAAAGTAACGTAGCTAGTAACATTACGAAGTCTTACATAAGTATTTAAGCTAAGAACTTCCAGTAGGTGTGACTTAGAATCTCCCCCGGTCCTCTGAGCTGTCTGTTCTGCATTAATCCCTATATTTAAGACAAACAGTGGCCTTGTACATGAAATTCACTAAAGATACTTGCATGTACGAAGCCATTCGTGGGTCCTGTGACCCCTTACAGGACTGAGAAAGGAATGACACTCTCTAAAGAGTTACAACATGCCTGATGCCAGAAGAAAAATTGACCTTTGTGGTTAAGCCGGGATTTCTGCCACTGGGGAGGTCTCATTAACACATAATGCGGTTGCACAGTACACAGTTGTCAGAAAGGGAGGAGGCCTAAATGGGCAGAGAAAACATTTATGTTTAAGTTATTCTTGTCTTGCCTTAAACTATGAATTTTTATTTCATCATAAATGAGAAAGGAAAATTGCCTTGGACTGTAAAAATCTGCTCTGCCATTTAGTAGTCTGGAATAAAAGGCTGGTAAAACCAGTTGCAAAGTTAACAGAAAACAATGTGCGTGCACACTCAGTGGTGTCCAACTCTTTGTGACTCCATGGACTGTAGCCTGCCAGGCTCCTCTGTCCATGGAATTTTCCAGGCAAGACTACTGGAGTGGGTTGCCATTTCCTCCTTCAGAGGATCTTCCCGACCCAGGGATGAAACTCTTGTGTCTCCTACATTGGCAAGTGGATTCTTTACCACTGTGCCACTTGGGAAGCCCAGAACATAATAGAAAATTTCTCCCAGACACAGTAGAGCTGTAAAGTGTTGCCACCACCTCCTGCTTTCTGACTCACTGAGAAAACTGTTCTCTAAAATTAAAGACTTTGAGAGTTTGGCTGTTGAAATTGTATCAGTAAGAATGAAATATCCCACCTTTGTCTGAAGTTTCTCAGTCCCTTGACACAGAGAAGCAGCTTCTATTTACAACCTTTATAACCCAGGGGCGGAGCTCCCAATCAGGGGCTTCTAGATACAAAAATTCCATCCCTATTTTAACTTCATAGTTTCCAAATAAATAGGACCTTGGGTCCACTTTGTTTTCTGGATTGCACACACTGACTCTGTGTTGACACAGCCTTGCTTTGAGCCTAACCAAAATACTGCTCACTTAGAATTCACCTAAAGGCCACACTACCTCAGAATCCTATAACTCTGTATTTCCTTTGTTTGGGGAGATGCCATGAAGTTCCTCTACGTACAATCTCCCACAATGCAATGATTAAGAAATCTGATTTTACTAGACTACAGTACTGTTCCACTATTTTGCTCTTAGGCTAACGGGAAACCCCAAGGCAAACCAGTTGAATTAAAATTCAGTCTATCTTTTGGGTTCTCAAAGTTTAAAAACCTCGAACTAGACAGAAGTAACCAGTATGATGCGGGATGAGGCTACAACAATCTGGAAGTATCCTGGAAGCATCCCAGGGTACTGGAGTCATCACTAAAAAGAACAGAAGGCAGAAGCAGAGCAGAGCAGATGGGAGCTACCAAGAGGCTGAGTTAAGGTTGATAGGAGGAAACGGTTTCTCATCACTAGAGCTCCCTGACCTTGGAATGAAGAGACGGCACCTTCAAGGTCTCCCTTCAACCTGAAGCTTGTTCATTGCAACCCTGGGAATTCCTGAGCAGGATGTAAAGTTCCACTGTGGCCCTCTGGTTGTCTGTTCTCTAACACTATAATGTTACTTCCGAGAACTGCTTCTTTTAGCTTTAAGCTCAAGTGCAGGCCCACGCAGAATGCTACAAGTGCCCTTCAAATCCAACAGTACACCTCTGCTTGCAGGGCTTGGATGAATTCCCTCTCATCTTGGCCAGGACTTTGGAGAACCCAGCTTAGTCTTGATGATTTTGAACTGGGCGGTGGTATTTGGAGGAAGGTTAGCTTTGGCTACCTAAATGCTTGTGAAAGTGTTAGCCACTCAGCTGTGTTCCACTGTTTGGAACCCCATAGACTTAGCCAGCCATGCTTCTCTGTCTCTGGAATTCGCCAGGCAAGAATACAGGAGTGGGTAGCCATTCCCTTCTCCAGGGGATCCTCCTGACCTAGGAATTCAACCAGGGTCTCCTGCCTTGCAGGCAGACTCTGTACTGTCTGAGCCACCAGGGAAGCTTAGACGAGTGTTAAAATGAACTTCCCCAGAGCTCCCAGCCTCCTGCAGCAAGTGGGTGAAGGTGAGTGTGTGTGTGTATGTGTGTGTGCATGAGAGAGTGCGTGCGACTCATCAACCCCCATGAGTCCTGAGAGGCATGGGGAAACCAGTGACTCCACTCACCACCCCATGAGTCATGGCGGTCACTCAGATCATTACAGTTCCCACATAACTTACAAACACTATGATGGATCTATCCTGTTGTAGGGGAAGGGAAGGTGCTGGAAAGCCCGGTCTAAGTTCTGCAGGCCACCCTCTTGTAAAATGTGACTCTAAGTGCCATGTCTTTAATGTCCTATAAATAGACATAAGCCAGCCTCTGTGTATGAGAATAGAGCCGGCCATGTATGAGGGCAGAGGAAGGGCAGTTGATCGCCAGAAGGGGAGTTGATTTCATTGCTTTCCTGAGGCGGCTGAAGGGTCAAGGAAGACCGAGTAATGTGGACTCCTGTCCCCAGCCAAAGTAGCAGAGCCACCCAGGAGGAACCCGCTTGGGAGGCAGGTGGGGCTGGACTGTGTCACAGCGCTTAGCGGCGATAGCCCCGGCTGAGTGTCGTCAGTGTGGCCACTGGCATCACCAGATCCCTTGGGTGAGGACCAGTTACCGCGCCATCTCCGTTTTCCTCACTGCATTCACCTCCGCCAAATACTCTCCTTCACTCAGATGTCTCTCGTCACCTAGTCTGGGCCCTGAGGGATGGGGCAAAAAGTGCGGCGCTCCCAGGTGGCAGTGGTAAAGAATCCACCTGCCAATGCAGGAGACGCAAGAGTTCGATGCCTGGGTTGGGAAGATCCCCTGGTGAATGGAATGGCAATCCACTCCAGCATTCTTGCCTGGAGAGTTCCATGGACAGAGGAGCCTGGTGGACTACAGTCCATGAGGTCACCAAGAGTCAGTCATACACACACACACATCAAAGGAGCCCGAATGCCATGGACAGAGGAGCCTGGCGGACTACAGTCCCTGGGATCACAAAGAGTCAGTCAGACGGACAGCGAGAGACAGACACCCTCCCCCCCAAAAGAACACGCACGCACACACACCCAAAGGAGCCCAAAGCTGGCTTTTCTGTGCTTTTGCTTTTCGTGGTGGTTGTTGGGAGCAGACGCTCCAAAGGAGCGGAGCCGTGAGGCCAGGAGAACTAGGTATTACGAGTCAGTCAGAGAAAAAGGGTTCCTGTTTCGGCTGCTCGGAGGAGCTGGACCGGATCGCCTTCCGGGTCGGCCAAGTCCGGAAGCCACCCTCGCGCAGGGCTCGAGGCAGGAGCAGAGCCTCTGAGACTCCGACACCCTGCGCTTAGTTCCCCGGCGCTCCGGGAGGCGGCGGGAGCCGAGTGGACCGAGCCCTCCGCCCGGGCGCGCCAGGCAGGGGGCGGGGCCGCGGGTGGACCGCCGCCCGGGTCCTGGGTTCTGCGCATGCTCGGCTCGCCGGCCCTCCGCGGTTTCGGGGCTGGGGAGGCACCGCCCGCAGCGGGAGCCGGCACATGGCGCAGGCGGGGAGTGCTGGTCCGGGGGCCTGCGGTCGGCGGGGCGCGGGCGCAGGTGCGGGCCCGGAGCGCGCGCCTTGGCGCTGGGCCCCCGCGCTGCTCTGGCTGGCGACGGCGGTTGTGGCGGGCGACCCCTCCCGGCGCCAGTGGCCAGTGCCCTACAAGTGAGTGCACGGCTGGACGGGGCGGGAGCGGGCGCGCGCGCGGCCGAGGTTTTCTGTCCAAAGTGCTTGGGGGCGGGGCGGGTGGGAAGTTGCGTCCAGGTCGCGTGATCGTGCGGGGGAGGCGCCGGGAGATGCTCAAGGCGCGGCGAGGAGCGAAGTGGAGAGTTCCTGGGGCGCGGCTGTTCTTTGCAAGGTCCCCTGGGGTCTTTCTTCCTCCCGGGACCCTTGAGCCAGTTGCAAGGTGACTGTCCCGAATCGTGGGGGAAAAGGGACTAATGTTATTTCGTCGCGTGATTTTCGGATACAAATAGCTGACAATTTGAATAGTTTGGGGAGACCTAATAATGTATTTTCTATCGTGTCAGGTCCTGTCATTAGTTATCGTGAGTGAGTAACATTTGCACGCCCAGTTACCAGTTAACCTAGCTCTCTTGGGACTTCCCGTTTTTAGCACCCAAAGTTGGGTTTCTAGGGAATCCCCTCGCCACGTCCTGTACCCCCGCTTCCTGGCTGAGTGGCCTCGTCTGTCCACAGTCTTCAGCCAGGAGGTAGGACGCTGGTCTTATGCTGTGGATGCGGAGATGTAGGAAGGGTGTTTGAGCCTTTGAACTAGAACAGTGTTTACGTAGCCTAATTATCAGAGGTGGCTAAGCAGAGAAAAGGAAGATAGTGTCAACATCAGGCAGGGGAAAACCTAGCAGCTTTTGAAAATGCACACCCCTTTCGGATGACAAAATAGCGAGTTGGCAGGCAGGATAACCTCCTGGTCCCGAGCGAGTTCTAGGCTCTGACCGCGGCAGATCGAGTCAGGCCCCATCATCACTAGCTGTGTGATCATGGGAAAGTCGCTCAGTATCTCTGTGCCCACATATCCTGAGTCAGAAAGTAGGAATAGTAGTTATGTCAGGTTTTATTGTGGTGGTTAAATCTAGTAAAGGCCAGCCAGCATTTCAGACCTGATAACAGTATTAGTGTATTCTGCTCGCTGAATGGCTTACTGGGCCTTCTTGTTTTGCTTGATATACAGGAATAGAGAAGTTTGAAGCTGGTTTTCTTGAAAATGTTATTAACAACAAAATGTTCCCCCAAAAGTAAAAATTTAATATTCAGTAAAACAAAGAAGAGATTGAAATCCAAAACTACTTGATTTACATTTAAGAGTTTGAAATGTTAAGCACGTGCCTTCATTTACCCCCATAATAAATTTTAATTTTATTACGTTCACACTTAAATTATACTTTTGAAATTACCATTGACCTAAATTTGATTTTGCTGTAAGCAGGTGAAATTTATGTATAGTTACTATTCATTTTTAAATCAGGTAAGCACATGTAAAACAGGTAAAATTTTAGGTGAGTTTTTAATATTTTTGTCTAAATCAAGATTTAAACTTTTTAAGTTATAGACATTTTTGTTGATGTGTTAGGATTGTGAAATAATAGATCTGGGAACTTCCCTGGCAGTCCAGTGGTTAAGACTTTATTTTCTAAGGCAGGGATGCAGGTTCGATCCCTAGTGAGGGATCTATGATCCCACATGCCTCACAGCCAACAAACAAAACATAAGCAACATTGTAACAAATTCATTAGACTTTAAAAAATAAATGATCCACATTTTAAAAAAAATCTTAAAACAGTAGGTCTGGCTAGGGCCTCAGAGATCTAGGATTCTTAGAGGACAGATGAAGTGAAGTGAAAGTAGCTCAGTTGTGTCCGACTCTTTGCGACCCCATGGACTGTACAGTCCATGGAATTCTCCAAGCAAGAATAGAGGAGTGGGTAGCCTTTCCCTTCTCCAGGGGAATCTTCCCAACCCAGGGATCGAACCCAGGTTTCCCACATTGCAAGTGGATTCTTTACCAGCTGAGCCACAAGGGAAGCCCAAGAATACTGGAGTGGGTAGCCTATCCCTTCTCCTGCGGATCTTCCCGACACAGGAATTAAACTAGGGTCTCCTGCATTGCAGCCGGATTCTTTACCAACTGAGCTATCAGGGAAGTCCATAGAGGGCAGATAGCAGCTTATTTCTCCCTTTTCTCTCTCTCCCCAGTGCTAGATATGAAAGGTATATAGTGAGCACCTGCTGATCTCGATTCACTGTAGCCCTCTGGCTGCTACTACCACGGCCCTCTTGGGCCCCTTCTTGATGCATTACTGCCATGACCTCCTCACTGACCTCAGCCTTAATTTGGCTTCCCTCCCCAACCTCTTCACATTCATAAAATGGTTTATTTTGGAGCAAATTCAGTTGTATCACACCTGCTACTTCAGATCCTTTAAGCCCCTTCCTGGGCTCAGTCCTCCCCAGTTGTGTGACTCGGGGCGGGGGGCCTCTTCACAGTGTCCAGGGATACCTAGTTGTATTGCACGTCTCAGATACTGTGTTTTCTATAAACTGAAGATTTGTGACAACCTTGTGTTGTCCGATTTTTTTTTTAGCAATAAAGTATTTTTTAATTAAGGTATGTATGGTTTTTGTAGACATAATAAGGTTACATGCTTAGTAGACCACAGTATAATATAAGCATGATTTTTACATGCACTGGGCTGGGAAACTGAAAAATTCCAGTGACTCACTTATAACATTATTTAATGGACTGTGGTGGTCTGGAAGCGAATGCACACCATCTCCGGGGTGTTCCTGAATTAGCTCAGAAAGACAGTCCCTGCCTCCTCTTGCTCTCACCACTCCTGCCTCGAATCTTGAATTCCAGTCTTATAACTACTAAGCGGCTCAGTGGTAAAGACTCTGCCTGCCGCTCAGGAGCCACAGGAGACCTGGGTTCGATCCCTGGGTCAGGAAGTTCCCCTGGAGGAGGGCATGGCAACCCAGTCCAGTATTCTTGCCTGGAGAATTCCATGGACAAAGGGCTTGGTGGGCTACATGGACTGTAGCTACATGGACTGTTGGGCTGCAGTCCATGGCGTTGCAGGGTTGGATGCAGCTGAGCACGCACATAGCCTGCTGCCCTTCATGACTTGTTTAATGCCTTGCCAGCTGTTACCTCTCCTTGAGTAGAGGAATAGCATTTTATGTTTTGTTTCCCTCTTTCCTAGTATAATAGTAGATCCTCAATAAATATTGAAGGAATTCCCCCCTACAGACTGTGTGCGCTCCGTCGTGTCTGACTCTTTGCAACCCCATGGACTGTAGCCCACCAGGCTCCTCTGTACATGAGATTTCCCAAGCAAGAATATTAGAGCAGGTTGCCATTTCCTCCTCCAGGGGGTCTTCCTGACCCAAGGATCGGACCCACATTTCTTGCATTTGTTTCCCTCCTTCCTACCATAATATATTCCTAGTATGATACTCAATAAATATTGAAGGAAATATTGGCAGATTCTTAATAGAAAATATGTTCTATTTAATAATGATAATTTTTTAATATTGTTAACATATGGAATGTTTGGGAAGTTAAATATCATTGAAAACTACTCTTTTATTCAGGAAATATGTCTACTAAATAAGATGTAGAGCTATAAACATTTCAGATTTGGTCCCTGTCTTCAGAATTCTCACAATGGGAGCAGGGAACTGGGAAGCAGGCAATTATCAGTGCTTTTAATGTATCATTTGCTATTAAAGACTCACTGGAGTTTGTTCACAGGATACACTATGGGCAGAATTTTGGATATTTTTTCTAAAAATGGTACAGTGAAATTAAGATCTGGATTCTAAGATCTATGAGAACCAAATTCCTCTTGGAATTTAAGTTGATGGTTTTTTTTTTTTCTTCATTAGACGCTTCTCCTTCCGTCCGGAACCAGATCCTTATTGTCAAGCTAAATATACTTTCTGTCCCACTGGCTCCCCCATCCCGGTGATGAAGGATGACGATGTCATTGAAGTCTTTCGATTACAAGCCCCAGTGTGGGAATTTAAATACGGAGACCTCCTAGGACACTTGGTAAGGCTGCATCTTGATCTTATAACTGGCTAATTAAGTGATTTGATTAAGTGGATTTGAGGGAATAATCACTATTCAAAGAACTGGTTTTAGATTATGTTCTTTGGTGTTCCTCTTCAGTTCAGTTCAGTCACTCAGTCGTGTCCAACTCTTTTTGACCCCAAGGACTGTAGCACACTAGGGTTCCCTGTCATCACCAACTCCTGGAGCTTGCTCAAACTCATGTCAATCCATTCGGTGATCCCATCCAACTATCTCATCCTCTGTCATCCCCTTCTCCTCCTGCCTTCAGTCTTTCCCAGCATCAGGGTCTTTTCCAGTGAGTCAGTTCTTCATGTCTGTGGCTTAAGTTCCTCTTCGCAAATTTAAAATGAGCAGTCCAGAAAACACCAGGTTTTATGATGCTGACAGTTATCGATGCAGTTGCTCTCATCCCTTTTGATATTCTGAACCCAAACCCAGTTTCTGTACCCATATCCTAGAAGGAAGGAAAGGAGGAAGCCCAGAGCAGGGGGCAGGGCAGGTAGGCATTACTTCATGTCCAGGGCCTATTGTGCACACTTTTCCTAGGTTAGCTCACCATCTGAGCTTCTCATCACCTGAGAGGTACACAGAGTTCCTGAGTCTGTGGTGTGGAGACTCCTCTTACTCATTCTAAGCTCTAAGGAGATTCTGAACATCTCCACATAGCATGCAGTCTTCCTGAGATGAGCCACAGTGGCCAAAACCAGAGTGGATGAGGGCTGGTAGTTTGAGGAGCCATGAAGTGGACATGAGAATAGCAACAGGGAAGGGAAACAGTTGTTCTACTCTGTATGCACTTCTGGTATTGCATTTTCTCCTGTCTGGCTCCTGAACCAGTGGTTACTTCCCAAATGCTTTTATACATATATGACCTTTACACAGAAAATCATGCATGATGCCATTGGATTCAGGAGTACTTTAACGGAGAAGAACTATACGATGGAATGGTATGAACTCTTCCAACTTGGAAACTGCACATTTCCCCATCTCCGACCTGAAATGAATGCCCCTTTCTGGTGTAATCAAGGAGCTGCCTGCTTTTTTGAAGGGATTGATGATAGTCACTGGAAGGAAAATGGGACGTTAGTTCTAGTAGCAACCATATCAGGTAAGTTTCAAAAATATGGCAGAATTAGATGATTGAATCAGTATCCCAGTAACAGAAATGACTTTCATTGAGGCCTCTCAGTAATGTTCTGCTCTTTAGAGGTCATTTTATAAAATACACTTCCTGAACTACTAACCTTTGACCCAAACTATTATTCATGCAAAACTTTAACTTATATCTACAGATACATCTTCCCTATTGTCATCATAAAAATAAATGCTGAGAAACTTCGTACAATTAAATTGGACTTTCAATAGAGTTTTAATCTCTGTCTTAGAGGTGACCACTAGTTTGTTCTCTGAATCTATGGGTCTGTTTCTATTTTGTTTTGTTTGTTTATTTTTTGGATTCTACAATATGAAGTCATATGGTAATTTGCCTTTCTCTGTCTGACTTACTCAATAAACATAGTATCCTCTAGGTCCATCCATGTTGTCACAAATGGCAAGATTTCATTCTTTTTTTATGGCTGAATCATATTCCATTGTATGTATATGCCACATTTTCCTTAATCATTCATCCCTTGATGGAAACTTGCATTACTTCCTTGACTATTGTAAATAATGCTGCCATAAATTTAGGGGTGCCTGTATCTTTTCAAGTTAGTGTTTTCTCTTCATTTGGGTTAAGTACCCAGGAGTGACTGTTTTCCATAGAAGCTGCACCAATTTACATTCTCATCTACAGTGCATGAGGCTTTCCTTTTCTCTACATCCTCACCAACACTTGTTGTTTGATGGCTTTTTTGATGATTCTGACAGGTGAGAGGTAACATCTCATTGTGGTTCTGGTTTGCAGAATTGGTGTCTTTTAAATGCAACCTGGGACTCTTTTAAATTGTGTATCGTGCTGTTTTCTTTTTTTCCTATTTTGCAATTGATGTGCCCCAAACCACCCCAATCATATAAAAGTCCATTTCTCCTTTAACAGTGCTCAGTATGATAAATGACTCCCCTTCTTTCATTCAGACCAGCTCACCTCTCTCCTTTCTCCGTATCCACCTACCTCATTATCTGCAAAATCTTCCTTCTGACATCACAGTATGACCTTATGGACAAGTGCTCATTGTTTATTCTGTAGAAGAGTCTGTAATATGCTGGCACTTAAATCTTTTGTTATTCATCTGCCTTGTGATTAATCCTGTTCGTTGACCTGTTTTCATGTTACCAAATAGTGTTTTGAAGTATTCTTATCTCTTCATCACAAGCAGTGGCTTTTCAGAGTTGGAGAACACTAAGAACAGTATCCTCAGTTCTAAGAAAAGAGAATTTATATTATTCTACAAGTTTAATTCCATACAGTTGATAAAAGCAGCCACTCTATTTATCCTATAGGGCTTGAATTGATTTTATGGACTCAAGCTGGAATAACCTAAGAAAGAGTCACAAACAGTGACAAAGTGAAATGTTGGGATCATGCTGTTTTAGTCTCAGATGAGGCTGTAACCATGCAGAGTATAGTATTTTGGTAACATTTGGAGAGATCCCTCTGGTGTGGTAGAAGGTGGTAGGAGAGAGTTTTAGCCATCCTAGAGTGTATATAATCCATGAATTTGGTCAAAACTATTTCCAGTTTAGTTGATTCATTGGAAGAATCTGTGTGGTGGGTAGAAAGATTGTAAGCAGACTCCCAATAGTCGCAAGTACAGGGAGAAAGGGGAGATACTAGACATTCAAGGTAAATGGGGTATGGGCTTCCTTCTCAAGGAGCCATTCCTTGAACAGCAAATTCATATCCTGTGCATACTATGTTTTGCATTAAAAAGCTTCATGTTTCACCCTCCTCAGTTCTTCATACACTGTCTTGGCCCCACTCACTCATTCCTTTTCTACAGCTTTTCCCTTGCTTCCTTTTACTCTTTTGCTTCTGAATCTAAGATTTGTTGAGCCGAGCAGAAAACGAGGGCTTCAGCATTTATATAATTTAGCTTTTGACTGTAGCTTAAATGGTTATAGAATTTGTATTTTTTTATACACTTGTTATGTCTAATGTTTATATTATAGTTCAGAGGTATCTTGTGCCTTGAAAAATGAAACAAAAAAATTGGCTGAGCACGGATTCCTGTTTTAAGGTGTAGGTTTGGAAATTCAGAAACTGTTGTTTATTCAGGTACTTATGGCCTAAATCTGGTTAGAACATTTTACTTAAAACTAGTATGATCAGCTTTAATTATGTTCACATAATTTTTGTTTTGTTTTTAACTAGGAGGCATGTTTAACAAAATGGCAAAGTGGGTAAAACAGGACAATGAAACAGGGATTTATTATGAGACATGGACTGTCCAAGCCAGCCCAGAAAAGGGGGCAGAGAAATGGTTTGAATCCTACGACTGTTCCAAATTTGTGTTAAGGACCTATGAGAAATTGGCTGAACTTGGAGCAGACTTCAAGAAGATAGAAACCAACTATACAAGGATATTTCTTTACAGTGGAGAACCTACTTATCTGGGAAATGAAACATCTGTTTTTGGGCCAACAGGAAACAAGACTCTTGCTTTAGCCATAAAAAAATTTTATTACCCTTTCAAGCCACATTTGTCAACTAAAGAATTTCTGTTGAGTCTCTTGCAAATTTTTGATGCAGTGGTTATACACAGAGAGTTCTATTTGTTTTATAATTTTGAATATTGGTTTTTACCTATGAAATACCCTTTTATTAAAATAACATATGAAGAAATCCCTTTACCTAACAGAAAAAACAGAACACTCTCTGGTTTATAAAACCTTACTGCTTTTCTTTCTACCAGCACATCAGTTTTTCAGGGAGTGGTTTTACAAGTGTGGGATTTCTTAGGCCTTTCTTCCTTGGGGCAGAAAGCTAACATACTCATGGGCAGCATTGCTTGCATAATGGTACCTCAGGAATTTTTGGAAAGCTGTAAACTCTTACCGTGTTGGCCAAAGTGAACCCATGAGGTGATCTGGATTTCAGTCTCCAAGCTTCGTTCATATGGAGAATTATATCACGTCAGATATAAAGGATCTTTGGACTCAAATGGTACATTGTGGGTATGGTGTGCTGAGGCTTAAATTAAAATACCCTTGGTGACATTCTCATGGTGGGAGCTACTTTTTCAAGGTATGATGGTTATGCATTTTCTCATTTAAGTACAGAGTTTTAACAGACTTTATAGCCTTTTTAACTTCAGGAACCAGGTCTTGCAGTTTGATTTTGTTGATTTCACCTAACCTTAAAGTGTAATTTGGACACCAAAGCTGGAGCGGTCATGTGTCCAGATGCAGTAAAATCAGTGGTGAAGAGCACAGGTTTCCACCTAACATTTCAGAACTAGCCAGAAACCAGTAATTTGTGATTTAAGCAACTTAACATTTCCTAACGTCAGTTTCCTCATCTCTAAAGCGACATCAGGACTGTTACAAAAGATTGAAGCCATGTATAGTTTGGTCTAGTGAGGTCACAATAAGTGGTTAACTGTAATGATTAATCAAAGAAGAAACTGCCATCATTGATCTTGTCTAATGTTGTTTACATGCCAGCCTCTCCTGATTTTGTAACAACCACTTAGACTTTGAACTGGCAGCTTAGTGTTTCTGCAGTTCTTCAAACATACAGGTCATGGGAGCACCTGACTGCAAATTATGTCTGGGTGAATAGGCACACTCTTAACTCCTTCACTGCTTCACAGTCCTTCTGCCACACGCTGAAGATGCAGCAGTAGATGGAGGTACACTTCCCAGAGAGGGCAGGTTTTTGTCAGGGATCACCAAGTAGCTGTGCTTCTCCTAGGGCCATCAAACAAGGTTTCAAGGTCCTTAAAGTGTTTGATGATCAACTGAACACCTTATTTCTATCCATGGGAAAAAATACTAGTCAGTAAAATGATGCAGAGATCAGAGGAAACAGTCTGTATTTAATATTTAAATGTACCAATCCTATTCCGTTTCTGCCCACATTTGAGTGCTTCCTAAGAGGTTAGCACATTGAGTTTTCATAAAAAGCCTAAGCATAGGTACTGTTTACATGATTCAATTGAGGAAACAGACCTTTCCACAGCTACCCAACTCGTGGTAATGGAGCCTCATTTTGAACCAGGTTCTGCTGACTGAATGGGATGCACTGTCAAGCAGGGTTTTTCAGCGCTACTCAAAGTGTGGTCCTCAGACCAAGGCCTGGACCAAATGTGACTAACCCCATATGCTACTGGTCTATGAGGAGGTACTCTGAAAGCAACTTGGACTAATTTTGTTTCTGCTGAATCTTAATTTAAAAAAAAAAAAAAAATGGAGCTTGTATTTTGCTTTTCTTTCACTTGTCTAGGAATTCATAAGTCTTCTTCAAAACTAGAGGCACTGAAACAGTCTGAAAACAAAAACCCAGCCCTTTAGCACAAGTAGCTTGAGAAGCACTGCACCATTATGCTGACGCCTGCTGCAGGGAGGGCGTCTTACCCACGTGGACACAGAGAACTTGCTCTCACTGCTTCCATCCAGCCGACTCATATTAATAGCATAAAACATTCCTCATTACTTTTGCCTCTAACCTGCTAGATGTCTTCAGAATATGTCATAAGAAAACTTGGATTCTGCACTATCACCATCTAGTGGCTAAAAGCAGGCAATGTCAGCTTCTACAGACTTCTCAGGAAAACTGCTCGGGGAAACTGTTTTGGACTTTTAGAACTGCACTGGGCTAACAAGCAGAAACTCCTGTGCCAGGTTTGTGATCACTGTAAATTACAGAACTTCTCTGCAAAGACAAATCAGCACATCCGTACCTGGGACTTGAATGCACGATTCTAAGTTACATTGCTTCCCTAGTGGCTCAGATGGTAAAGGATCTGCCAGCAATGCAGGAGACCCAGGTTCAATCCCTGGGTTGGGGAAGATGCCCTGGAGAAAGAAAGAGCAACCCACTCCAGTATCCTTGCCTGGAGGATCCCATGGAGAAGCCTGGCAGGCTGCTTACAGTCCATGGGGTCTCAAAGAGTCAAACACGATTGAGCAACTAACACACACAAAAAGCATTCACAGTTTTTCCAAGAATACAAAGTGAAGAAATTCTATGAAAGTGACATATGGATTCAGGTGACTGTAACAGTGTACAGCATTCATGTTAAGTACTGCTGAAGAATTTATCAAACCTGCCAGCTATGCTTAGAAGATGAAGGCTTTGAAGTAGAGATGATTCAGGAACAGGCTTTAAAAATGATTATCGGGAAACCAAAACACAAGCCAGGCAGGAATTTCCCAATTAAATTTTGCTGTCATCTGAACCACTATGTAACTTACATGTGATTTCTGTTTTTCTGTTAAGTTGTAAATGTATAAAATTTTGTCTATGAAAAACCATTTAGTTGCAGTTTGACTTATGTTACAGCTTTAGAATAAGTATATCCTCACCCATTAATTCTGGCTCCATATTAGGTAAGTATACTCACAAAGTGTCATCATTTATATCTACAGGAGAATAGTCAGAAGGTGAAAATAACTCTTTAAATATTTGGGACTTATAGAAGAGTAACGTTCTCAAACTTCACACATACTTTTCCCTATTCACAGCAAATGAGCTGGCCAAAGTTTGTTTCCAGCATCTTCCTCGTATTTACCCTTTATTGTCCAAATAGCATCGTGCTCCTCAAACCTTCTATATTTTCTATTTAAAACAAGACACTTAATGATATATTCTTTTACTGGACTGATTATTCTAAGGATAAGCTCTTAATTCACTTCAGAGTAACAGGTTTTGTGTTCTTTTTTCATGTATCATATGATATGTCCTTTTTTTTAAGGAAAGTTGGGTATCAGAAAGTGGGTAAAATTTTTCTGGCTGCTTGGTAACATTTAACCGTCTTCACAGATAAACTGGAAAGATAGGGTAGAGGTTGTGAAAAAAGTGTTAGTCGCAGTCATGTCTGATTCTTTCCGACACCAAGGACTGGAGCCCATCAGGCTCCTCTGTCCTTGGAATTCTCCAAGCAAGAATACTGCAGCAGGTAGCCATTTCCTTCTGCAGGGGATCTTCCTGACCCACAGATCAAACCAGGGTCTCCGGCATTGCAGGCAGATTCTTTACTGTCTAAGCCACCTGGGAAGCCCAGAGCTTATTTATAGCTTATTAAAGGACCTAGTTCAGGCCTGAGCCTTCATACCAACCCTTCCCTTCTATCCTAAGATTTTCCATAAATATAAAAAATTCTTTGAATGCAGTAAATTGATTTAATCTTCAGTCATGCCTGTTTTTTCCTGATAATATTGTTAGTACCCCAGATTAAAGATTACCAAGGTAAACTGAAGTTATTTTATGAAAGTCATTAAGACAGGAGATGAAAATAACATTGTTTAGAAAATATTCTGATTGTACAGATTTATGTAAAGACGTTTCTAAAAATGCTAGCTGGTTTCAAGGATCCTAAGAATTCTATTTCTGAACAGTCTGTTTTATAAATGCTTATTCTCAGTGCCTAATCTTGTATCTTCAATTTAAAAACAAACCATCCTATCATATACATTATTTAACATTATATCCATCAAATATGGATTTGAAACTAAAACCATAAATCTAACTTGTTTTAACATCAGTTTTAAAAAACTAATAATACAACAGCATTAGTAACTATCTTTATTCTCAAATTGATAAAAGCATTTAACATATACTTTACAGTATAAACAAATTAAGTGCTATGCATTTTGCTTATAAAGTGACAAAAGTATTTCAAGCATTATATAATTCAATTTGTACAAAAAGTACATTTCCAAATAAAGCTTTGGTTAGTAGAACTGATTACATACTGTCAAATCCATTTCCCAAAGTTTTTCAAAGAAAAAAGCCTTATCCACTAACAGGTATTTCTTGTACAATCCAAGCTTTTTTACTGTTTAGTAAGAGGGAGGAATATATAATAATTGCTTTTAATTTCCATATCTAGATCAGCCTTTTTTCTTCCATTTATATGTGGTCAGAATACCATCACTTTTGAAAGCACAAATTATTTAGAAAATCACTTTTATTCTTAGGAAGGTGATCTATTTGAAAAATAGATTCATAAGACTTGGCTTCCATATCTACCAAGGTGCTTCCTACGTTTCAAGCACTAATGTATGCACTGGGGTAGATCACTTCTGATCTCCCCTAGGAGGGAACTTCTACCAGCGCTAGTGCCCAGAATCAAGGTTTATATAATACCTAAAAACCAAAGAGAGCCCCAAACCTAGTATTTTTACAGTTTCTACAATGTATGCATTACCTTATTCATATCAAAGTAGTAAAAATGCTACCTAACTTAAATAATGTAAAATACCAGTGTAACCAAATTAACAACCACAAAACACATTTTTCTATTAAAATTTTCCAGTCCACTGAGCAATATTTACTCAAAAATGTGATTATGAACTTAAATATATGCTCTTTTAAATTTACTGTTTATGCTGAACTGTACATTGGTGATCCTTTTGTAATTTTTTGAAAATTCTACTTACATAACTATGTAATTTGAAAATGTAAAAATGAGCCATCACTAAAATTCACTGGAGACTAATATTCTTTCATGGAAACAATTTATAAACATTTTTAAGTTCTACCTTTATTTCAATTTGGTTTTTTGAAATACGTAAGCTTCTCATTTCAATTATTATATAATGCTTCAAAACTAGTTTAAACAAAGATAAACCCAAGAAGAACTGGTAAAGCATTCCTTACTCTACATATGATGCCCCAAGTGTCACATACATGGTAATGTATCACAGAAAAGAACTGATAATAGTTTAGCAGATTATAGAGCAATCCTAAAACTTTACACAAAGCTAAACATTGCCTCCCTTCTAGTCCACTTATTTTCCTTTAATTTGATCTTGGCTCTATGTATTATCTTTCTGTAATAATCCCTGTGTGACATCAGTTTAAGTGTTCCAATTAACTACATATACCTCTTTAAATAGCTCTGCAACATTTTAGAACATCCAACCAATCTTCTTCATGAGATTCAATATATCCTACAGTTTTCTCACAAAACGCTCTTTCCTGAGCTATATTAAACACCTTATAACAGGTGTATGTATAACTGAAGACCCTAAAATGTCAAGTTTACATTTTTAAAAAAATGCATAGAGAATATTTTGGAAAACTTATTAGTACTTACTTATTAGATACTACAATGTATAGGATTTGTTTCCTTCAGACTATAAAATATTTAATCTTTATTACTGGTTATTTCAGATCTGAATCACTTTTTAATTATCTGAGATCTGATTGATATTAGAGAAATAGATTAAGTTTTCTGACCAAAACTGGGCCATGAGTCTTCCAAAATACAACCCTTATATACTCAACGAAGGTATCAAATTTCTGTGCCACAAAATAGAAGAACTGTATCAGACCTACCGGAAATAAACTTTTATTATAATACAGTATGTTAAAATTAAGGTGCTGTTCTTCATGCCCTAGGTCATCTGGCCCTTACCAAGTGGGCATCATGTCTGGAAACCACACTCTGCCAAGATGCTTAGACACTTCCCAGTGAATCTGCTCCAAACTATACTTTTGGTCAGGAATTAATACTTCTTCCATAATGGATAATTGTGACAGGCGGCCACCACACATCTTCACAAACTCAACAAAGGCACTACATGAGACTTCACATTCCCCTAGTCCAATAGCTGACAAATTTTTACAACGTTCTGCAATGCGAATTAACTCTTCATCAAGCGGCCGTAATCCATTAGCACACACTACCAGTTCAACTAGTCTAGGACATGTCATTCCCACACGGCCAAGCACATCTTTGCTTACTGATCTCCCAAAGTAAAGATGGGTGGCAGGTATTTCATACCGAAAGAATGGATCAAATTCCTCTTCATATAAAAAAAAATACATCACCAAGTTCACTTTGGGTGAATGTCTGATGAAAGCATCCCAGCTGCTCTTCTGAATGGTATGGAAGTGA
Organism: Bubalus kerabau; assembly: GCF_029407905.1. NCBI lineage: Eukaryota > Metazoa > Chordata > Mammalia > Artiodactyla > Bovidae > Bubalus > Bubalus kerabau. The sequence continues at coordinate 52,634,846 of NC_073635.1, forward strand.
GTCTGTCCTGGATTCTCACTGACTACATCAATGCGCAAATGTTCTAATCGAACATGTTTTTCAGAAGATAAAGCAAGCAGTAATTCATCACTTAACAAGTGGTAATTCAGGGCCAGTTCACGTAAGCCATGACACTGATCAGCCACACACAGGATACCTTGAAAGAAAAAAGACCCAATTATTTATAAAGTTTTGTTCATCATCTGTTCAAAAATATAAGTACATGTCCTACAATAAGATTTCACCACATTTACTATACAACTTATAAAATTTAGGTGCACCAATTGAACCCGCAGAAAGTCATACACACAAATTTATTTGATCACTGAAAAGAGGCTAAAACATTTTCTGACATTCAAAAATCTAATAATGATCCAGCGATCCCACTGCTGGGCATACACACTGAGGAAACCAGAATTGAAAGAGACACATGTACCCCAATGTTCATCGCAGCACTGTTTGTAATAGCCAGGACATGGAAGCAACCTAGATGTCCATCAGCAGATGAATGGATAAGAAAGCTGTGGTACATATACACAATGGAGTATTACTCAGCCATTAAAAAGAATACATTTGAACCAGTACTAATGAGGTGGATGAAACTGGAGCCTATTATACAGAGTGAAGTAAGCCAGAAAGAAAAACACCAATACAGTATACTAACGCATATATATGGAATTTAGAAAGATGGTAACAATAACCCTGTATACGAGACACCAAAAGAGACACTGATGTATAGAACAGTCTTTTGGACTCTGTGGGAGAGGGAGAGGGTGGGATGATAAGGGAGAATGGCATTGAAATACGTATAATACCATATATGAAACGAGTCGCCAGTCCAGGTTCGATGCACGATACTGGATGCTTGGGGCTGGTGCACTGGGACGACCCAGAGGGATGGTATGGGGAGGGAGGAGGGAGGAGGGTTCAGGATGGGGAACACATGTATACCTGTGGCGGATTCATTCCGATATTTGGCAAAACCAATACAATATTGTAAAGTTTAAAAATAAAATTAAAAAAAAATCTAATAATGAAAAAATAAGATAAAATCAGATATAATGACTTACGTTAACAATATGAAATATCTGAGAAAATTTTTTAAAAAGATTTCCATCAAATGAGCAAACAGTTTAACTACTAATACAGGCTTGTCAAATTTGTAAGAAAAAAAAATATTGAGATATCACTAGATGAATGAAAAGAAAATTGCTCAGTTAACATTAATGGAAATATACATTATAATTTTTAAAGCTCTAACATTCTCAGAAAGCTCTTAACCATTCTTTAACTGGTTCCTTATACTTCAGGCGCTATGCTTCAAAACTACTCAAAACCCCGAGCAGGAGCAGGTTTTACCAAAGGTTGGTTTCTGATCTCTGAAGTGGCCTACTGTAAGAACTCTGCCCCAAAGAGACACCCTTTTACTACTTGATAAATGACAAACTCAAGCCCTTTCTTTCCTGTGTTTAGAAACAAGGATAGGAAATAAAACACACAATGTACGATCTACTGTTTATAGTACAAGTATGACATGTCAGGTCCTAGATATGTTATCCTACAAGTACCCCCCAAAAAATCTAGAAAAATCAGTATCTTTTCTATTTTAAAGTCGAGTCAGCTAGCTAAAGATAGCAAAGCTGGAATTCAAACAGACTGGGTGACTCCTAAGTGCATGTGGTCACCTACTGCCCAGAAAGGGACAAGACAGAGGTCACCAGTAAGCCAGAGCTTTTACAAAGCAGTGGGAGGAGAATGTAGGCAGTGGAATCAGTGCAGTGATAAAGTGAATCACGAGTACGAGAGAGTCACCAGAGAGGGAGTAAAAGCCATCTGTGCTTCACTTCTCAGCTGCCAAGCTTCTATTCTCCACAAGGTGTGTATATATACTCTGAAATAAACCCTGATCACCCAAGTTAACGTGAATACATCTCTCTTCTTTGCAATCACATAAAGCTTCATCTAAAAAGAAACACACAGGTAATGGTAAGCAAAATGCAAATGAAAGAAACTTTGAGGTATCCTTAATAACTACTAAAACAGCTGTGACAGGCATGATTCTAAAACTTGTCCTCAAGATGTCATGCTGTAACCTCTGAAAACTGTTCATGTGGTAACGGTGAGCACTCCCATGAGTATGTAGTGCTATAAATAGCACAGTTAGCTGTAAAATAAGATTAGCCAGGCGATCCCAATCTAATCACATGAGCCCTATAAACAGTCTCCTCTAGATGGCTGCAAAAGAGGAAGTCAGATTCAGAGCTTCTGTGACTGAACAGAGAAACCCAAGCCATGCCTCCAGTTTTCACCTAAAGAACTGAGGTGCTAACAAAGACCTGCTAAATTTGCATTTGTTAAATATGCAGCAAGAGAAAACTAACACACAGTTACAAGTGTTTAAATATTTAACAGAAAACAATGACAAAGATAAAACTGGTACATTATTACAATTCAGTAAGACAAATAACCTAATTACAATGTAAGCAAAGAATCCAGGTAGACACCTCTCCAAGGAAGATGTACAAATAGTCGATAAGCACAGGAAAAGACATCTGAGAATTCAAGAAAATACATATCAAACCACAGCAAGATACCAGTTTACATTCACCAGGATAGCCATCATCAAAGACAGACAATACATGTTGAAGAGGGGTCAAAAAGCTGGAGCCCTCAAACACTGCTAGTAGAAATGCAAAAGGACACAGCTGCTTTGGAAAACAGTCCAGCAGTTTCTCAAATGCCTGCACAGAGTTACGATATGATTCAGCAGTTCCAATCGTTATACACCCAAGAGAAATTAAATGATATGCCCATACAAAAACCTATATATAAATTTGCATAGCAGCATTATTTGTAATAATCAAAAGGTGTAAACAACCCAAATATCCATCAACTGATCAACAGAAAAATATGGTTATTATTCATATAGTGGAATATCATTTGGCAAGAAAAAGAAATGAAATATTATACATGCTACAATATGGATGAACCTTGAAAACGTAAGGCTAAGTGAAAGAAAGCCAGTCATAAAGGACCGCATATGATTCCATTTACATGAAATGTCCAGAAGAGGCACATCTACAGAGACAGAAGTAGATCAGGGACTGCCTAGGACTGGCTGGGCTAACGTTTTGGAGGGTGACAGCTAAGCGGGACATGGGACGGTAGTGAAAGTGTTCCAAAACTGACTGAAGTGATGAACGCCCTGTGAACTGTATCATACGTGAATTCCATTTCAATAAAACTATTACACGGGTGGTGGTGCATAAATTCATCCAACTCATTTTGGAAAAAAACACAGCAAGAAACTTAAAAAAAAAATCTAAACTCTTTGACCTAGCTCTTCCACTTCTTTATTTAATTTGACCAAAGGAAGGAATTAACAGAAGTAAAACTACGTGCAAAACAGTTCATTTTTTTTAAATCAAAGGAAATAGTGGAAACAAATATTCAACCATAGAAGAACTATGAGGCAATTGTTGGCCTATCAACAAGAAAGAAAACTAAGTAGCTAAATGTTCATTAGTTCAGCTGGTAATTACTGAGTGTCTTAAATGTTAAGAATTGGTTTTAGGATGATAGAGTCAACAGGAACAAAACATCCTTATCCTAACAGAAAGCCAGCAGATAATTAAACAAGAACACTCTGCTAGTGTTAACAAGGAAATTAGGGAAGAATTTCCAGAACTATCACAGACCTACAGAATTAGAAGAATCAAGCAAAGGCAAAAGGCAAGTAGACAAGGGAAATTAATGGTTATTTCCTGTGCAAACACTCAGACATGGACAAAAACACAAGCATTCTAAGAAATGAAGGGAACACAACATGTAATATGTAAATAAGAGAGTATGTCAAAGACTGAAACCCAATAGACAAGGACCAAATCATATGGGACACCTTGTCAGCCTCAGTAAGGAGTTTGGATCTTATGTAAAGCATAGTGAGAAGTTTTGAAGGAAACTGGAGTTAAAAAAAAAAAAAAAATCAAATTTCTATTTTAGAAAGATTACTCTGGTGCTACCGTGGAAATCAAATTAGAAAAGAGCAAGGCTGCAAGTTAGGAAATCAGTTAAGAGGGTACTCACAAGGGCACTCACTGAGCTAGATTAGAGATGAAGGAAAGCAGTGCGTTAATTTCAGCTGCTTAACAGAATACCACAGACTGAGTAGCTTAACAATGAACATTTATTTCTCCCATTTCTGGAAGCTGGAAGTCCAAGATCAAGGAGCCAGAAAGGCTGGGTTCTGCGAGGGCCAGAACTCTTTCTGGCTAATAGATGGCCATGTTCTTGCTGTGTCTTCACATGGCAGAGAGACCAGATATCTTTCCTATTCTTTCTTAGAAAAGCACTAATCCCAAAGAGATTTCTCCAAATAACTCCCAACCCACTTTCAGACACCATCACACTGGGGAGTAGGGTGTCAACATGTGAACTGGGGCAGGAGGTGAGGAGAACAACACAAATTCAGTCCACAGCACAGAGATTTAAAGCCTATTATCAGTGATGGAGTTGCCAGACCTCAGTGACTACAGGGATGTAAAAGTAAGGGTACTAGAATTCAAGAATGTCTATTAGGTCCCTGATAACGAAACAAGCAGTGCCGTTCACTGAGATGGTAAAAAGGGAGATGTAAGAGACTTCAAAAAGGGGAAAGGATGATCATTAGTCTGACATACCATAGAGACAGTCTAGAGACACTGAGTCATCGGCAGTTCAACACATAGCTTTGGAGTTCCAGAAACACTAAAGGAGGAGGCGTTAACATACATACAGAACATAACTGAAGCCGCTGATGAAGATGATACAGCCCGGGGTTTACAGAGTAAAATAACAAAGGGCCCAGTACAAAACACAGGGAGACACCAAAATTTAAGGAAGGAAAAGAGAAACTAGCAAAGGATACAGAGTGGGAACAATCAGAGAGGAAGGAGGAAAATCACGAACTATCATACAGAAGGATGATGCAAGGGGCGGGGAGGCTCACACGGGGGTAGATAAATGTACTTACGGCTGATTCATGCTGTTACACAGCAGAAAGTAACAGCACTATAAAGCAATTATCCTCCAATTAAAATTTTTAAAATAAGTCTTCCAATTAAAAATTTTTAAATAAACAAAAAGAACAGTCACTGGTGTCAAATGGTACTTAGAGGTCCGGCAACAGACAATTGTAAGGACTGTATGAAATGGGAACAATTGTTTGATAAAAACTGAACTGAAAAACTGTTCCGTGAAGAAAGCATATAAAACAGTTCTTTAATTTCAATTTAGAGAAAGTAACCATCTAAATATGCAAAACATGAACAGAAAGAATACACACAAGTATTAAATTTGAAATTAAAACCCTCTACGCTTATATTCTTAAAGAATATTACAGGAAAGCTCTCTCTTTACCAAACAACTAATCCAAATGCCATTCAAGCTTGGTAAGATCAAGCAAGCTTATACTATGAGAATTGATATATATATTTAATAAAAATAAACGAACATGGGATGTACCAGGATAAAGAGAATAATGAACTCAGTTTCACGGAGAAACCAAAGACCCAAAGGCTCTCATACAGTGTGTAAGTACTACAGGTTACATTCAGAGTGCTCTGGAAATAGTAGGTGGGGGTTCTAAACCAGACAGGAGAAAGAAAAAAGTGGAACACATGAATTAAATTTTGAAGGCTGGACTGGAGTTAGCCAGATTAAGAAATGAAAAAAAGAAATTTGTTAAAGGTATTCCTCAAGGTACAGTATACTGACCAAACACATGTACAAAGAACTGTCATTATCTAGGACTCAAATAAAAGCTGCATGTGAGTAAAAAGCAGAGAGAGGTGAAGGTCAGGATACAAAGAACTTTGTATACTATGAAGCTATGGAGCATGGACTATACTCTCTATACAGTGGACAGTAAAATGTGACTAAGATCACAATAAGAAGGAACTGCCAAAGCCCAATCTTCTTAACTTCTAATTATACTTAGGTTATCACCGTCAGTGATAATCTAGAAGTGGCAAAAAAAAGCTAGAAAACACCACAATACACAGACGTCACCATTCCCATCAACCAGACTCTCCATGTGGGAGACAAGGAAGGACAGGAAGTAATATCCGTCCGACAAGGAATCATTTTCTTAGGGGAAGGCCAGGCTTCAGTAACAGCAAGAAGGGGGGGAAGTATTCTGTTAAGAGATCAAAACAGATTTCCCAAATAACACAGCTGAAGGGATGGGAGAGATGTCAGCAGTAGGAGGGCAAGTCAGGACTGAAGCGTGAGACTAACACAAACTGTAGGTTTATAATCATTTTACAATACAAACCATTTGGAATTTAAATGCTCTCAAAATGAATAATGTAATAATGCTTAAGTTATGCAAGAAAAGCTGAAAAGAGCTTTAATAATGCTACTCCTCCATTTGATGGGCTTTCAGCTCCAAAACTCAACTTTGGAAAAGGTTATCTTGCAAAATGTGAGGTAATGACTTCAGCACAACTCTTCTCTATGTCATGAAACGAAAAGCATTTGTGAGATTGCTATGACTCAAAACTACCCTGTTAGCTCAACCACGATTTGAGAAAAGTCTACTTCACCAAAATGGCCATCTCAGGCCGACCTCATACCGTCCCTTCCTTTTATTTTTTTAATTTATATATTTTCTGGCACAGGTTGGACACGACTGCCAAAGGAGATTAGAAAAGTTGAAAGTAAGTGTCTAGGTTAGGAATGCTACAGAATTTACGCTACTGTTTACATTAAAAATATTATGCAATACAGAGGAAATAAATCCTATGAACCCACCTTCAAGGTCAGTAATTATGAATGCTCCTTAATTTGATAAACACAATACATTTTACTAAAATATCTGGCAAAACAGCACCGCACCTGCTGGAGAGACATGAGGGCAGCTGCTCATTTTGAGCAGCCTGAGCGTATCGCTGTTGTTGGCCACGAGGACTTTGAGCGACGGGTCGTCTACTGGCGTGTCGTCTATCTTCAGCGAGGACAAGGATTTGGAGTTTACAAACACAACCGTCAGTGCAGAGATAAAGTGAGACTGAAAAACAAAAACAATGAAAACACCACTTCAGTTTTTACAAACAGAGACTTGAAGGGTCTTCATATAATACATATCTAGTTCATCTGAACCCTGATGATGCATTTGTAACTGTTTTGGGGTAGCAGCAGCCCTCCCTCTGTTGAGGGAATATGGTAGGAATATGGTAGAGAGGGGTGACCTGTCATCTTTGTAAAGGGCCTTTTTATCTGGGGAAAAAAAGATTTCAAGCCTCAGGACAGGGGTCTCTGAGTCACAACAGTCACTGGTCAGTAAGCAGAGGAACTGTGGAACCCTGAATGAGAAAGCCTCTCAGACACTTCACGTCACCTTCTCTGGAAACCCTGCTCCAGTGTATTTAACACCGAACTGCATTCTTTTTTGGTGACAGTAATGACCATTAAAATAGTAACAGCTATTAGCATAATCATCAAAAATTAAAGTCAATGAACTTAGACGCTATATAAGACTTATTCAGAATATGGAAGCTCATATAAAACTTGATTCTAAAATAATAAAAATCATAACTAAGTAAAAATTCCAAATTTAAAATTCCTTTAAATATGTTAAATTATACTGTCAATGTACCAATTAATAATCTATACTTTATTATAAAATATTCTATATAATAATTATAATATCCTGTTGGACACAGAATCTGACCTAAAGGAACCATTGTAGGGAAACCAGAATTAAAGCACAAAGTATGGGACTCTGAATCAGAGCTAATAAGCCATATCCAATGGACTCACTACACCAGAGAAAGAGATAAGGGCAGGCTAGTAGCCAAGAAAGTACAAGAAACATTATCTTTTTGGTCACATTTCCTAAATTACTTTTTCCTATTGTGGTTAAATAACTATTTAAATTTTGATTAAGTAACTGTTCAACAACTTAAATGTTAATGTCTTTCTCCTAACTGGATTTCCATATCAAATTCAACTGTATCTTCTACGATCACACAACATTAGTATATGCATGACTCCATCTCTGCCTTCCTTTTTCCCACTTCCCTCAGAGTTAGCTCTGGTCAAATACGCTTCTTTCATGATCTCTTCAGTTCTCTCAGGATTTCCAAGATGTATCAACAGCCTATTTCAACCTTCTACAAAAGCCATTAACAGGAAAAGAATGAAAAGAGCATAAGTATCCTATGCTTACTGAATGAGGAAGCAAGCAGTCCAGACGCACCCCCAGTTCCCCAAACCAAAATGACAGGAAAGTACAATATTAGTACTATATATGCATAGTGACCATCCTGAGTAATGAGAAAAAAGGAAATTATATCCAACATTCCTTATAGCATGGTATAGCCTATATATACCGTATGTTTATAGCTTTCTAACTACAGTATGTAATAGAAAAACCAATTCAGATGATTTCATTTCCCACATGAAGCTTAAACAAGGCACTACTATACCATGTAACTTGGTGCCTCTTAAGAGTGAGGGCCCTGAATCATCGTAATCAGAACCACCTGGACTGCTCTTAAGAAAAACAAATTTGGGACTAGGAATATCCAAAGTTTAGAAGTTTCAAAGATGATTGGTATGCATATTCAGTTTGAGAACCACATGACTGAACTCATGTCCTCAGAATCTGAAAATGTTGACACAAGCAGACTCTTGCCCATTTCCCTTATTTTACATGAGGAAATAATTTATCTCAAATGTACCTTATTGAGACTTTGAAATCAACCTGTGATACACCTGTTACTGACCGTTTATTGAACAACCTGGGTTATAATATGCATTCAAGCTAGTAACACAAACATAACTCAGATAACGCAGGAATCGGTTCTGGATCACCACAACAAAGCAACTATTACAATAAAGCAAGTCACACAAGTTTTGTTTACCACTTCATATAAAAGTACTGTTTACACTATGCTATAGTCTATTAAGTGTAAATAGCATTACATTTAAAAAACAATGTATATTCTTTAATTAAAAAATACTTTATTGCTACAATATGCTATCACCTAAGTCTTCAGCAAGTTGTAATCTTTTTGCAATAGCAATGTCAAAGATCACTGATCATAGATTACCATAACAAATATAATAATAATGAAAAAGTCTGAAATACTGCAAGAATTACCCAAATGGCACACAGAGACATGAAGTGAGAAAATGCTGTTGGAAAAATGACATCAATAGACTTGTTTGACACAGGGTTGCCACAAATCTTCAATTTGTAAAAAACACATTATCTGTGTAGTGCTGCAATAAAAAGAGGTGTATGTCTTCCTGAATCATCCTAGTAAATTCAACGATCAGGTGTTTAAAGAGGTGTCTATATTTTAGCTTGTGGTGTACTCTGATAAAACCTTATGATTTACTGCTGGATACTAACCTACAGAATATGAGCTGACATACACAGGGACTTCATTAGTTGTCTTTCTGAAAATGCACACTTATTTTTCTATTTTAAGAGAATAAGTATTAGAGAAAGAGACTATTTCTAATTACATGCAGGAGCAAGTTAGAACATATATGTGAATATAAAATTTATTATGAATATAAATTTCACCAAAAAAAGTTTTAAATAAAATCTGTAAATTAATCCTAACTGTACTAATATTAACTGTGCTCAAGAAGCAATCTTTACACAATGAACAAAAGATTTTCTAAGCGAGCTCCATCTGCTCTTAATACTGGCACTACTTTTCTTTCATTATAATCTCACCAATCTGCTCTGAAAGTCCAAAAAAGAGCATCTATTGATATATGTCTCTTTTCTTCTAACATGCTTATATCTCAGTTTTACTTAGTCTATTTCAGTATTTCATATAGAATCCTCTGCAAATTCAATCACTTTTTAACATTACCCAAAAAGCACAAAGTGATTCAAAAACAGGAAAAAAAAATCATTTAAGATTTAACATTATAAATAGTAACTGGTTTTTCAATATACACGCAGCACTTTTCTTATATTCCCACTATAAATGCAAGAAATGGGTAGAGTTTCCCTGGATTTCTCAGTAAAAACTAATTAAAAAAAAAAAAAAAACAGGAGATACCTTTGGTAAATCCATAAAGCTTGGCCGAGCAGTTGAAATAAGTCCAAGTGTTTTTAAAGAGCAGTTCACAAGTTGTGATAATATATCACAAGCTGCTTCAGCTGATTCTTTGCTGCTGTCCACCTGAGAAAAGAAACATCCTTTACACATGAATATGGTCACATTTCTCTGTGTACATTTGAACTTTACAAAAGCAAGAAATACAGTTATTAGTTTACTGCATTATAATTTAAAGAATTAATATTTATCCTTTCAATCATCTACCCTCACATACAATGTCAGCCTTTTCTGAATCCCCCTGAAAAATTATAAGGGCAACTGTCAAGACTTAACTTTGACCGTGATAAGATACTTACTTAATATTAAAAGCACTTAGCTATTAAGTTGATTTATTCCAAATGGACTGTAAAACCTAGTGTAAACATAAATTTATAATCTTTGAAAAATAATCATATATTTGGTAGTGGATCATATCATACATGTAAATACAGTGCCAACGGTACAAATGCTTTAAACCAAACTGAATGAGTATTTACTCAAGAGATTCAGGTAAATCACAACCTGGGATTCATCATTAATGTTATTAATTGAAACATGAATGTGAAGTAAAATAAGGGTCTCCAACTAGTCAAACATGAAAAGCTGAACCAAACGAGAAGTGCCCATACACTGCGGCTATATACTCTTCTGCACAGACCTTTCCTGGAGGGGAAGGGAAACATGACCAAAAAGTTCCTTAATGACAGAAGGAGCTCTTCTTTCAAAAAAGGAAGTTGTCCCCCAGGCTATAAAGCACCTTAAACAGTGTAGTTAAAAGTAACATCATTTCTTTAATTTCCAGATCGATGTACCTTACCTTAACCCAAAAATATTCTGAAGATCCTGCTGTAAAACTGATGCACCGATTTACATTACAGTTTCAGAGCTATTTTTATTCTTTGGCTAAGTTTCTTTATACCAGTGGTTCTTTTGAGAACTGCTGTGGTCCTGAACCAATAGCAACAACATCATCAGGGAACCTGTTAGAAATGCACACTCTCATGCCCAATCCAGACCACATGAATCAGAAACGGGGATGGGGGTGGGGAGGAACCCAGCAATCCTTGTCTTAAGAAGTACTCCGGGCATTTCTGATGCACATAAAGTTTGAGAACCATGATTTTACATTAATAACTCTGACTAGAAGATTCTTTGGCCTACAGTCAGTGATGAATTAAACACAATTATTATCAGGAGAGCTCAGAAGGATCTTGGGGTGTGTTTTTGGAAATCAGAAATTTCCTCAGAAAAATAAACAATCCCTAAAAAAAAAATGCTTAAACTTATAGGAGAAATGATTTTGTGATGGTTATACAAGTTGGATACAGTTGAGCTGTGCCACAGGGTAACACTGAAACAGCCAATCCACTGGATGGAATTGGTCTTTAGACCTAGGAGATTAATGTATTATACTCATCTTGTTATAGGATTTACCGTAAGAACACTTTTAGACAACTCAAAGATGACTGAAACCAAGGAGAAGGCTCTTCAGGTTTCCTCATGGGCAGGCAAGAAAGGGACAACACATGAGGAGTTCCTGGATTTTTGTTTGTTCTATCCTCCCACCATTCCCCCAGCCTTGCCCTCAGCTAGGGTTGAGACATAACATCCAAGTCATCCAGTTAAGCATTAGATATCCCAAATAATGCAAGGAGGAGGAAATGGCAACCCACTCCAGTATCCTTGCCTGGAAAATCCCATGGACAGAGGAGCCTGGTAGGCTACCATCCGTGGGGTCACAGTCAGACCCGACTGAGTGACTTTACTTACTTATTTAAATAATGCAAGGGATATTTGCACTGACAGTTAGCCACAGATTACCTGAAATCCATTAGGCATCTCTTATTTTTACTCGCTAAACCTAGCAATCCTTTACTCTGTGGCCTAAGTGTCTTTGTGTAGTTTTCTGGAAAGACAGCCATAAGACACCCACCGATTCCCAACATCAGGCCTCTCCTCCTCCTGTGACACACATGAGAGAACACACACACAATCTCCAGCTGAAACAGAACGACAGTCTCGGGAGCAGACAAGACTTTAGTTTTGGCAAGGATCTCTGGCTTAAGAATCACTGCAGTATCTGGGTTTAACTTGACCTGTTTTAACATCAGCTGCATATGGCAAATCAGGTATTCATGTGTTACTCAACAGTAATTACAGGATGTGTTAAGGATTTAGTGAACGTATCCATATTTCATTATTCATCCCCAGAACAAAACATGACAAGCCTGCTCACACACCCCTGTGATTCTTTAGACCTCTCTGAACCTCTCAAAAAGCAACCTCACTTCATTTATCTCTTTACTGCCTGACTTCCAGTATGAACCTGCTGGCAAAGAAAAGAAACAGTTCTCTTTGGCATCTTTCATGTACCTTTTTCTATTTCTCTCTAAAATATATTCATCTAAACTTTTTATATAGAGTTTCTGTATCTCCTTTCTCTTTAAGGAACTCCATATCACAAAGCCATCAATAAACAAAACTCAGACTTTATTTTATTAAAATGAAGCTTTAATAAAAACCTCTACATCTAATATATATTTCTTTTGGCTCAAATTTGTTTATAATAATTCTATGTGACAGTTTCAGTATATGATTTATCTTTATTTAATGGTTGCTTCTGCTTTCAAGAAATTATGAAAATAATTTACATTATTAAGATTTACAATAAAATGGAATAATTTAGCTCAATAGTTATTTGTGACAGCCTCTAAAGTACACAGTTACTCTAAATCTTTAAGCACGTTCCCCAGAAAGGCAATAGTTTAAAAACAAGAGAAAATATATCAGTTTAGGACACAAAAGCCACTGCATGCGTACATACTAAGTCGCTTCAGTCATGTCCGACTCTGATAAACCATGGACTAGAGCCCTCCAGGCTCCTCTGTCCATGGGATTCTCCAGGCAAGAATACTGGAGTGTGTTGCCATGCCCTCCTCCAGGGGATCTTCCCAACCCAGGGATCGAACCTGCATCTGTCTCCTGCATTGGCAGGTGGGTTCTTTACCACTAGCACCACCTGGGAAGCCCCCACAAAAGCCACTAAATACACTTTATTTTTAAAAAGAAGGATTTAAAGTATTACCTTGAAGCTGACGTATTGTAGATGATTTGAATGTCTTTTAATAATCTGTTTGATCAGCTCTGGATGTGTAGCTTTCAAATAAGACGTAGCTGGCTGATTCAGTTCAAATTCAAAACATCTCCACAAGTCAGGCATGTGAAATACCTGGTTCCAGTTGCGGCAAACTTGTGAAGCATGAGCCCGGTCAAGAAGAGGCAAATACTTAAATACTTGGAGAACAATGTCCTGAAGGAGATTACCCCAATCACAAGTCTGAGAATGCTCACTTGCAGTCCGCAGTCTCTTGGATTTCTCGGCAATACTTTCTTCTGATGAATCATGGCCACTATCTCTTCCTCCTCCTCGTTTCATCCTATTCAGAAAAAAATTCATCATTCTTTTTTTATACTTAACTTTTCAATAGACACAAATCCAAAATTCATTCTTCTGTCGCTGAGATATGCGTAACATGTGCCTATAAATACAAACATAAACATGCAGGAGAACTGGACCAGGCATTTAAGGAGAAGAACGTCAAAGCAAAATATAATTTAAAAAACACCAGTAGAGACCAACTGTTATTTCACAACCTTACATCTTTGGCAGGTGCTTTTAAGCATGTGTATTTGCACTGTACTATGTGGGGAAGAAGTTTATCATAGCTTTGAAACCAAACCATGCATTTATATTTTCAAAGTTGTAGTCAGCTATTAAGAAATACAAAAGAGAACCTACAGGGACATTTCCTCAAGATTTCTTAAAAGTCATCTAAGGATACCTACTATATCTGAGTTTCTGAATTCATGGCAGCCAGAGCCACAGGAACGTTCAGAAAGGATCTGAACCAAGTCGTTGACAGATCTTTTCACAGTGAGTACCTGTCGTGTGTGTTACTGCCAGACCCAGACTTTGCCTAAAACGAGCAAACTCATCTCTACTGTGCAAATTTGCTCTGGAATGTGGCTGCTTCTTCCAACACTTCACTAGCTGTTGCAATGTTTTATCCAAGTTGCATTTCTGAATGACAACTGAGTGTTTATTCTATGTATTGGTACTGCCCTCATTCCACTTGGATCTGGTGGTGGTGTACAACAGGAGTGGAATTTCCAGGCAAGAATACTGGAGTGGGTTGCCATTTCCTTCTCCAGGGGATCTTTCCAACCCAGGGATTGAACCGGGGTCTCCCGCATTGCAGGTGGATTCTTTACCATCTGAGCCACCAGGGAATGGCGTAAAATAGTAGTGTGAGTAAGGAGACTGGGTTCTGGAATCGAGCTCCCTGGCTCTCCCTCTCATTGCTCATGTGGCTATTAACAAATTACTTGACTTTCCTGGGCTTCAATTTGTAAAATGGGGATAACAGAAACACACTGGCATCTTGTGAGGAATTAAACAGTACTAGGGCTTTTGAACGGAGAAGGCAATGGCAGCCCACTCCAGTACTCTTGCCTGGAAAATCCCATGGATGGAGGAACCTGGTGGGCTACAGTCCATGGGGTCGCTAAGAATCGGACATGACTGAGCAACTTCACTTTCACTTTTCACTCTCATGCATCAGAGAAGGAAATGGCAACCCTCTCCAGTGTTCTTGCCTTGAGAATCCCAGGGACGGGGGAGCTTGGTGGGCTGCTGTCTATGGGGTCGCACAGAGTCGGACATGACTGAAGCGACTTAGTAGCAGCAGCAGCAGCAGGGCTTTTGAAAGGAGACATCGATGGCTGCTGAACTCAGGTATAGGAAAGTAGTCTTGTATTAAAAACATTAAAGTAGAAACAGAGGTTCCAGCCAGAAGGCAAACAATGATCCTAAATTTATTTTAATATGAAGTGTATATGAGAATGTGTGAGAACACAAGCTCATGTATGAGAAAAACACATTAGAAATAGATTAGCACATTAATATAGTAACTGTAATAGTGGGACTGTATAATATTATATTCATAATTGGGGCTTAACAACTGTGGTGGGATTACATAATGAATTTTTTTTGCCAATATGCTTTGTTAAACTTTACACATGCCTGTTAATGTCAATGAATTACACTGCAATCAGATAAAAGGTCTTGTTTTATCTGGAAATTTTACTACTGAAGGCTCTACCTAAATGAGGGCAACTGCAGTCCACTCACTGGTACCTCTATTTAGTTCAGAGCCTGCGATTCTTTTGTCTCTAGAGAGCAGTTTCTGGCAGGTACAGTTTGGATTTAGAGTCACAGCTTTTTCACACAGGATGGCTTGTAGCTCCAGCTCCCTTCTCCTGGCACATCAGCACGTCAGAATTCTGATTCCTGTGTGGGACACACATACGCGCGCATGGCTCTCAACCAAATACATCTCTGCAGGCTCTTTCTTTCCAGTAGCTAGCTAAAACTCGGGAGGAGGACTGGGCGCAGAGGGCCCTGGCTCTCATGCCGTTAAGACCAGTCCAGGAGGTCTTAGGACATGTGCAATAAACTGCCTATTCCCATTACTCCTACTTCCAACTATACATTAAGTGAAGTAAATGATGTATATTCTCCTGTGCAGAGGAAGAGAAAGGGAAAACAAAGAAGGAGAGGTGACAGCAAGAGGCTAGTTTTATGGAAGACTAAACCTTACATGTGGAACGAAGAATACGTTTTTCAATATGTTTAGAGAAGAGATGTATAATCTATAATGTCATCTTTAGTATTAAAACAAAAAATACTCTCCTAGGAATAATGTCTCACTAAAGGTTGAGATAACACTGTCATTATGACCCATTTTTCTGCTTTAACTTATCCTGAAGGCGTACTTTAATTTTAGCATATAAAATTTGGGTCAAAGAACAAAGAGTTTGCTACCCAGGGTTTATAATTTCTCTTCTGACTACCTAAAACTACTCAGCATTTTGAGATACTGAGATTCAAAAAAGAATGAAGTTATTTTTATAATTTCTACCGCTCACTACAGAATGTTGATCTTCTACTCCTGGAGAAAAGTCTTCTAAAACCAGAACTATTCAATTTGAAGATGGAATATTCATACGGATACATAAACAAAAATAAAACGACAACCTTATTTACACAATTATCTTTGCTAATACACTGCTGATTCTAACAACAAATACTTTCTTTTGTCTATTGCATCCTTGTTTTAAATAAAAGTATATTTCAATATTTTTCCAAATGGAGTACAAAACAAAAGCTGACATATTAAAAAGAGGGCTTCCCTAGTGGCTCAGTGGTTAAAAAAAAAAAAAATCCACCTGCCACTGCAGGAGATGTGGGTTCAATCCTTGGTCAGGAAGATACCCTGGCAAAGGAGATGGCAACCCACTCCAGTATTCTTGCCTGGGAAATCCCATGGACAGAGACTGCAGTTCACTGGGTCACAAAGAGCAGGACATGACTTAGCAATTAAACAACAGTCTCTAGCTAAACTAGTCTTTAAACTGTCATATTTGACTACCATAGTATGTCAGAATTACAGTATATAAAGCAACAACAAAAATTTAAGGCCAAACGCTAATACAAATATTTCTGTATTACCCTCATTTACGTGTAAAAACACCAGATCATAGTGGGCAGCTAAGAAAAAATTTTAATGTCAAATCTTTTCCAAGACAATTCATGCAAAAATTTGCACTGCCTTCAAAAGTATTTTATTAAATCTATTTACACATGAAGCTGTGCTATAAAGACAGTTAAACAACTTAAAGCATCTAACAGTCCGCAAAGAATTTACGTCACTGGTTGACTTCTTACTTTTAGTCCAAGAGAAAACCCCTCTCACACTAGAATTTGAGTGCAGAGAAGATGGATGATCAACCTCTCCTAGATTTAGGAGAGCACCCAAACTAGGCCGCTTCATGACTCTGGCAGTTCACTTCAAAATGCGACTTTTCCAGGCCCCCCAAAATCGATGCAACTTGGGCCACTAAAAGCATTCGGTGAGACTGATACTCCTGTGGAGCATCAAAAAAACAAAGGAATGACGAAAGACTCCATCCTGATCGAGCAGCACAGAGAATTATGGTATTAACTCTTCACATTTCCATACGCTCTGAAAGGAGCAGTCACTTTGCTCATCAGATGAAGAGCCTAACAGAACACTTGGCTATGTGCCCTTCATTGTTTTTTTAGTACACTGCGATCATAGTAATTTTAAAAGCTCATTTGTATTTAGCTCTAAAAAGCCTATTTGCCATCACATTTCCTTTCCATTTATGCTCTGCTTTTGACTAATACCAAAAATGACATGCATTCTTCGGCTGGAATACAAAGACTGAAAGGGTGCAGACAGTCTGACGCTCAGAACTAGATGGTATTAGAGTGGGGTGGTGAAAATTGGTTCACCGATCATTTGTAGATACTGGGAGTTGGTGGCATTTTTATAAAGATTTCAGGAGAAGAAAAAAAGATTCTGAAAGATCTGAGAGATATTGGACATGTTCAGCAACGAAATAACTGCTTATCTCTAAGCACAGCGATGCAGGCCAATCACCTAATAGGCTTTTTCCTGATCCCTGTCTGCAATTCCACCTAAAAGAGCTACTCTCGCTCAAAGCAGGGGCAAAAGCTGCTCATCGCAAGTTGACCAACTTTTCCACTTGGCTACGCGCATCCGAGGTTTCCCCTCCTCCGGCGCCACCTCCTCGAATTGGCTTTCCCAGACTTGTCTCCCGCGCCCTACGCAGGGCGGTCTGTTTTGACATCTTAATGTCCCTCATTTCTCAAAGCCAGGCCGAGCGCGAGCTCTAGGGTGTCGGTCACCAGGCCCCGTCGAGAGTCACAAAGCCGGGCGCCAGGTGCGGCGAGCCCCGGGCGCGGCTGCGGCGGCGTCGCGCGGAGGCTGCCGCCGGGCGCTGCGCGGAGGCTGCCGCCGGGCGCTGCGCGCGCACCACGCCTTGTTGACATGTTTGAAGCAGGTTCGCGGGGCAACGCCCCCAAACAGGCTCCAGGCGCCCCGTCCCGCCCGCGCACTCTCGGGTCCCCGTGTCCTCCCCTCGGTCCCCGTGTCCTCCCCTCCGCCCCCGGCCCGCCCACCTCCGCGACCCTACCCGGTTCCCGCCGCCGCCGCAAGGCTCCGGCCCCGGCCCTCCGCCGTTACCTGCTGCCGAGGGCGGCTTCCCCCACGCTCCACCCCGGACTCCGGGGGCGGCTGGTCCCGCGGCTCTCACATGAGGCCCCGCGGGCCCCGCGCCTCGCGCTCCCGCCGCCGCGGCCCCCCGCGCTCCGCCAGCATCCGAAGCGCTGGTCGCCTGGGGGACGCCAACGCGGCTCCACCTTTGCGGCTCTGGCTGCCCGGAGAGAAGCCGCCCTCCTCAGTCTCGCGCCGTCCGTGTCCTTCTCCTGGGTCCCTTCGTCGCCGGGAGAAGAACGGCTGCAGGGAGCTGCAGCCACCGCGTAGGTTCTCGGCGCCGCGGCCCAGAGACAGAAACCAAAATGGCGCCCGGGCTCGCGGCCGCGCGCTTCCCCCGGCGGCGCGTCCCCGCCTAGGGGGGGCGGGCGCGTGTCCGCCGCAGCGAGTTCCAGGAGGATGAGCCAGAGAACTCGAAGGGGCCGCACCCACGCGGGAGCGCGCTCTGTCCCGCACGGCTAGGGGCCTCGTACCCTGGTTCCCCGGGGAGTGTCGGCAGCCTTCCTCCCCGAAACGTGACTGCGGCTTTTAGGGTTTTGTTTCTTTTTTCGTCTTGAAGCCGAACGTGAGAGGGCTGGAGCCAGCTAGATGCCTAAGAGTCTGCGGTGGAAAGTGGAAAGTTTAGAGAGGCGGAGCAGCTACAAGAAAGGAGAGTCCCTGGGGCGGGTTGCAGCTGGTTCGGGCAGACCGGTAAACAGTGGCTGCGGCAGCGGACACACCTCCGCGTGGGAGGCGGGGCCTCCGATGGCCACGCCCGCTCACGTCAAGGGAGGAGGTAAAACACAGCTTGTAACAATACACACCAAATTAGACCATGATTGGTATACTATAATACTGTGCATCCTGTATAGGTAAGGTGTTATATGGCGGGGAATTAAAGCAGAATGGTGACACTGTTAACGCTGGGATGACAGGTGATATTTTAAAAATCGCCTTTATAAAGTAGACAGACTCGTGAAATTTGTAAATAGCTTTCTGAAACACAATGAGAACAGTGTAAGGGAGTAGATGACAGATAAAAGAAAATTCCGGTGAAGGCTTTTGTAAGTAGAGGCATCTTTGTGTGTAACTGCTACCTGGTTAGCTTGTTTTCAAAGTTTGGATTTGGGGATACTGGATTTTCTTAAACTATCCTTAGGTGCAAAATCTTAACTTGAATCATGCACCATCTCCACACCCCTCAAAGATAATTTTTCATTATAGATGTCTTGTCAAAGATCTGCCCGGTGTAAGAGACTGGAAGACAGTGAAACCCAGGCATCCCAGCACTCTTCTACTCCCCCTAAACTTGAGCTAGGAAGGCGTGGGTAAAAGTACAGTAAGAGTCACTGTGGGAAAATGCCACTGTTTTCTGTTAAGGCCTGGCTATCAGATTAAAAGTCAAAGGGAACAAAGTCTAGCAACAAAATAATGTAGCTGGACCTGCGCTGCAACATTTTTTAGGTTCCTCCTTGACTGGATGACGAAGGACAAGAGGAAGAAGGGCAATGATAATAATTACAAGAAGAAACACAAGTAAAATACAGGCATATTTATTTAAACTTATGTTAACAGAATAAACGATCAGCAAAACACATTAAACCAGGTCAGTCAACATAACTAGTAAACACTGTATGTCATTAAAACGTTCATACTCCAATTGTAGTCCCCTTTTAAAGCCTCATGACAGTCTCTTCTCTCCCTAAAGACAAGCGTGGGACTTTGGCTCTCTTTACCAATATCTAATGCTTCCTTTCCTTCCCTGTTACTGTTATTTTAAAGATTTTATTTTCCCTTTTTGAAAAAAGTGACTTGTGCTTATTTTAAAACCAGTCGAGGGCTTCCCTGGTGCCTCAGTGGTGAAGAATCTTCCTGCCATTGCGGGAGACACAGGTACAAGCCCTGTTCTGGGAAGATCCCGCGGCTGCAGAGCAGCTAAGCCCTTGTGCCACAGATACTGAGCCTGTGCTCTAGTCTCCAACTTCTGAAACCAGGGGTGCGCCTGAGAGCCTGTGCTCCACAACAAGAGAAACCTCCGCAATAAGAGGCCCTCACGCCACAGCTAGAGGGTGGCCCTCACTTGCTGCTACTAGAGAAAATCCTGTACACAATGAAGACCCAGCACAGCCATAAATAAAAAATTAGTCAATACTTAAATTTTTCAGTTATATTTTTCAAGATCGGTGACACTGTCTGGGGAAGGGAGAGGGTGGCTGTTGAGTAATGTGGTTCAGCAAGGAAGAATATTTTGTTACCGACTCAGTTTAGGATTGTTGGTACACGTGATAATAAAAAACAAACCAACGTTGAGTCAGATTTATTATTGTTTTTAAATTCTCTGCAGATAGTGTATCCCATCTGCTGGGATGATCAGGATAGGTTAGGTTATGTTGAGTAGTTCTTTCATTACCATCTTATAATTCTTTGTTTCGATGACCTTCACAGTTTTTAGGAGCACTGTTCCAGAATTTTGTAGAATGTTCCTCAACTGGGGTCTGTCTCTTGTTTTCTCATTCATGGTCAGACTGAGGTTATGAGTGTTTCAGAGGAAGGACACACATGAATCAAGTATCGCTGTCATCGTATCATATCAAGGGTACATACTGGCAAAGGATTTCTCTCCATTGATGCTAACATTCATCAGAGTTTGAGGTCAAGATGCTCTAATGTATCAACTATAAACTGGCACTTGCCATCTGTCTCTACCAGGATTAAATCATGTGCTACTGCAGCTGCTGATTTTCAAGACCCTCTGAAATGAGTTCAGGGTGGAGAATAGAAATGAGGCACTCTGTGCTCTGGGGGAAATCTGGCATAACAGGTCTTCAGATATTTTCAGGAACTGATTTTATGAGCCCAGTTCTTATACCTCCTTATATCTAATGTACATGCATGTGAAGTCACTTCAGTCATGTCTGACTCTTTGATACCCTATGGACTGTAGCCTGCCAGGCTCCTCTGCCCATGGGATACTCCAGGCAAGAATACTGGAGTGGGTTGCCATGCCCTCCTCCAGGGGATCTTCCCAACCCAGGGATCGAAACTACAGTTCTTATATCTTCTGCATTGGCAGGCAGATTCTTTACCACTGATGGCACCTGGGAAGCCCCCTCATATCTAGAACAGCACTAAAATCTTTCATGGTGATGGCTGTTCCTTGTGACTAGCAGAAAGCTTCACCAAACTAGCAGAAACCTTCTGGAAAAAATATGTGCTTGATTGCATGTACTCTTCCTTCACCAAAATCACATATATACTGACCTTCTCCTGTACCTCTTTGGAGCAGTTTCTCAGAGCTATCTGAGGTGTTGTCTCCTAGGCTGCAGTCCTCATTTTCCCCCAAATGAAGCTTAACTTGCAACTTTCACACTGTGCTTTTTTTTTTTAAGTCAAGAAATGTAATTTTTTTTTTTTCTCCCTTTCCAGACTATCCTTATTGGGAGGAAGTCTCTGGGTTCACCTCACACTAAAAGGTTGGAGAAAGTTATGTTCCATCTCCTAAGGTGAGACTATCTACATAAATTATTTGGGATTTTTCTGCATGGAGGTTTGCCTCTCATATCTCTTTATTTCCTAACTTTCCCTCTATTTTATTTTTATTTTTCTGTACTGAAGCCTTTCTAATTGCCTCAACTCTGTCTTCAAAATCAGTACCTCCAAGTCAATGCTTATTCTTCGGTCAGCGTGCTAGAAGAACTAGTCACCAAAACGGAAGAAAACAAAGCTTCATGGGGCTGAGGCCGGAGGAAGATGGGCCTCCCTGGGGTAAAGCAATTGGAGATTCATTCTCTATCGACTGAAACTCCACAAGAATAGCAGGGCAATTAAGGGAGGAGGCTGGGCCCTGCTCAGACCACATACTTCTCCTTTCCGAAGTCAGGAGACCTCCCCAATCATACATGCACAGAAAGACACCTTGGAGGTCAAAGGGGAGTGGTGCTAACTAATGCCAGGCTACCACAGCGTCTTTGGTAGAATCTAGTTTAGCTAAGAGATGCCTGTACAAATGTGGGAGGATCCTGAGATACACTAAATATGGACTGTGAACCCGGCAAATCAAAATGACTGGCCAAAGGAAACCAGGAAGAAATACCCTATAAAAGTGATTCAATCTACCGCGAGGGCACAGGTTGGGGACTCTCCCTCTGAATCTACCCGTGTGCCTATCCACATGTACTGTACTCTTTTTCTCCAAATGAATACTTTACTTGCTTCACTACTTTCTGTCTTTGTGGAAATTCTTTTCTGCAAAGCCAAAGGGTCAGGGCCCTTGTCACTGACCACTGGTCTAGTGGCTAGGGCCTGCTGCTTTCACCACCATGACCTGACCTCAATCTCTGGCTGAGAACCCAGGCCCCACTCCAAGCTGTTGCAGGCCAAGGCCGCTCAAGATCAGGGCAACACTTAGCGAACGCCAACAGACAATAATAAACACCTGTTTCAGTCAGTAAGTAATGAGTGGTTTGTCATACTGTAGTAGACAACTGGAAGAGAAATTAATAAAGACAAGATAGGGAAAAAATAAGGAAGAAAGCTGTGACAAACCTAGATGGCATATTAAAAAGCAGAATCATCATTTTGCTGACAAAGATCCCCATAGTCAAAGCTGTAGCTTTTCTAGTAGTCATGTACAGATGTGAAAGTTGGACCATAAAGAAAGCTGAGTGCTGAAGAATTGATGCTTTTGAACTGTGGTGCTAGAGAAGACTCTTGAAAATCCCTTGGACTGCAAAGAGATCAAGCTAGTCAATCCTAAAGGAAATCAACCCTGAAAATTCACTGGAAGGACTGATGCTAAAGCTGTAGCTCCAATACTTTGGCCACCTGATGTGAAGAACTGACTCATTGAAAGAGACCCAGATGCTGGGAAAGATCGAAGGCAGGAGGAGAAAGGGGTGACAGAGGATGAGATGGTTGGATGGCACCACTGACTCAATGGACGTGAGTTTGACCAAACTCCAGGAGCTGGTGAAGGACAAGGAAGCCTGGAATGCTGCCATCCATGGGGTCGCAAAAAGTCGAATATAACCAAGCAACTGAACAACAAACAGATTATCAAAAACAAAAACTAGTTCAAATAAAAGTTAATAAGGTAGATCAACTCTAGTCAGATTGATTAAGAAAATGTTGCAAATTAACAAAATACAGGATTTTTTAAAGGGGGAACACATATTAATGTAACCACTATATGTATTCAAAATAATAAAGTACGTTGTAAATGATTATTAGCTAATAGAATAGAAAGCCTAGATGAAACAAAGTCTAAAAAAATATAAAATGCCAAAATTGACAGGAAGAAGTAGAGCACTTGAATAGATCAATAAATATTGATGTAATTAGCAAAGCCCTTCCCTCCCAAATAACTAGATTCCAGTGTTCTTGCCTGGGAAATCCCACAGACAGAGGGGCCTAGCAGGCTACAGTCCATGGGGTCACAAAGAGTCAGACAGAACTGAACAACTGAGCACACATACATACACAGATGGAATTACATGTGAGCCTTACCAGACTTCCAAGGAAGAGTTAGTCCTTCTGCAAGTTGTCTGAGAAAAGGATAAAGAGGAAAAGCTGCCCAGGTCATTTTATGAAGCTAGTATATTCATGATTCCTAAACCAAACGTGGAAAAGAAAGGGAAACTGAAGCACCATTTCTCTTATAAGTACAAAAATTCAGAAAGAAATATTAGTTAATCAAATTCAACAATGAACTACCAAAACCAAAAAATAAATAAAACCAGGACGAAACAGTGAAAACAACACTCTGGAGCCCCCTTGACCTCCTTTGCCTTTTTCACAGCACATGTCGCCTCCTAGCATATTATATTTTGCATGTCTGTTGTGTAATGTCCCGCTTGGATATAATAAGCACCGTGAGTCTTAGTCTGGCTGGCTTGCAGATCCTAGGCTCCTGGAAGAGTTCCTTGCTCAATATATATTTCTTCAAAGAGTTAAAGAACATGACAAGACAGGACTTCAGTGTAGCATCCTGGACTTGAGCCATGTTGCGTATATAATAAACCTGTCATGGGGAGTAGAGGGGAAGATATACATCGCAGGGGAGGAAGAATTCTAAGAGGTGAATGAGAAAGTGACCAGAGGGCTTTCATAGGTGAGTTTGATTATGAACCAGAGGATCCAGATCATACCAGCCGCCTTGAGCTTTGACAGAGTCGGACACAACTGAGCAACAAAGCTGAAGCAGATTCTGTCCACCACCCCCAAGCATTGCACAGTGATTGGCCACTGTAAGCCTTCAACAAATGTTCTCTCTTATTATTAGCAAACTTTGATTATGGTTCATAATAATGTTGTGTTACTCACATGTTCTCTATTTGTGTTATGCAACTGTCTCGTCCATAGGAGCTGGCACAGCGCTGCACATATTAACTAACTTGTACGTTTCACTTACCAGGCACTCTCTACGTGTAAGTCATGGTAACCAAATGGGAACACAGCCTCATGAGCATGTCCTGTCAAGTGTGGATATAGAACAGGTGCTCAACTATTTATTAAATGACTTAATGAAGCAAAACAGCTTACTTCCTCTTCAAGGAACACATCAACGCCTTAGCTGTCACCACACTCTCTCCCTGAAATACCTTTTTCACTTATGCTTGTCAAAACTTATCCATCCTTGCTCTTCTTGAGGAAATGGACATTGTAAGTAGTGACTGGACATGTTTCTTGTCCTGCTTCGTTAGCTAACCAATGTACTGTGCAGTTGATGGCCTTCTCTCAAGCAACGATGGAAGACTGCATGGTTACTTACTGCATGCTGCTGCTGCTGCTGCTGCTAAGTTGCTTCAGTCGTGTCGGACTCTGCGACCCCATAGACGGAAGCCCACCAGGCTCCCCCGTCCCTGGGATTCTCCAGGCAAGAACACTGGAGTGGGTTGCCATTTCCTTCTCCAATGCATGGAAGCGAAAAGTGAAAGTGAAGTCGCTCAGTCGTGTCCGACTCTTCGCGACCCCATGGACCGCAGCCCACCAGGCTCCTCCGTCCGTGGGGTTTTCCAGGCAAGAGTACTGGAGTGTGGTGCCATTGCCTTCTCCATACTCTAATCTTGGCTTTGATTTTCTTTCATAATCTTTCTTCAATGTAACTCCATCTAGTATCTCTGTTATAGTCTATACATTTTTTTTCTGTTACCTTATGTCACTTGTGAAGTGAAGCAGCCATAAATCATTTAAAATATATTATCCTTCTGTGTCAGTCAGGGAAGTCCTCTAGGAGGCGGATGCCAAGATAACATTAGAGGGGCAAGAAATCTGTGTGTGTGAGGGGGGTGCCTCTGACAGAGCAAGGGATGGGGGAGCCTGACGGGGCAGGGAGAGCTTTCAGACTGTTGTGCAGGTTTGGCATCTATGAAAGGACAGGGAGGAGTATGGGGCAGGAAAAGCCGTGGACTACAGCAGGGCTGTAGGAATCTCCCTCTGCTAGGCTAGCCCAAGTGCTGGTATACAGATGGCCCAGGAAATGGACTTCCCTGGTGGTCCAGTGGTTAAGAATCCGCCTGCCCACACAGGTTTGATCCCTCATCCAGGAACTAGGATCCCACCTGCTGTGGGGCAACTAAGCCCATGCGCCACAGCTACTGAGCCTACCTGCCCTGAGAGTAGCCCCTGCTTGCTGCAGCTACAGAAAGCCTGTTTGCAGCAACAAAGGGCCCAAGTGCTGCAACAAAGACCTAGCACAGTCAAATAAATTAAAAAAAAAAAAAAGATGGCCCAGAAAAGAGCGATTCTTTGGGCAGAAATGGCCTGGCCCTGTACCCTGCCATGTTCTGTCTTTCACTGGCCAGGGCTGCAGGGGAAGAGGGTGGCTCTGGACCAAATGCTGTGCTGCAGTGGATCTCCTAGGAGGGACAGGTGCAGGCTGTTGGCTGACCCCTCCCCCGCAACACCCCCACACCCCCACCCCCTGCTCCTCCATCCCAGAAGGAGGTGGGAGTCGGGTCCTGGAGGCAAAGCCTGTTTTGTTCCCTTTTGACTCTTGCCCATTTTACTGGTTTCCAGTTACCACTTCATATTACTTCTTTTCATCAGACCAGTTGGTAATGTTATAGTAATAGTATGATGGGGTAGAAAGATTTGGGGTTTGAGCACACTCAGGAGATAGTGGAGGACAGGCGAGCCTGGCTTGCTACAGTCCATGGGGTTGCAGAGAGTTGGACATGACTTAACGACTGAACAACAACAACAAAACAGTAAGATCTGGATTCACCTCTCAGGTTTTTCTCCAGCCAAATCTGTATTAGATTAGCTGAAACGGAATGCAAGTTCTTTAACTTCTTTAAACCGATGAAATGAGATTAAAACCATCTGCTGAAATGAGATTAATGTTTTACCTACTCAGTTGTCTGCTTAGCAGCTCTTTTGGGGGAAGCAATGGAGTTGCTGGAAGGATTAAATAAAACGCTTAGAATTTAGTGCCTGCTGTTGAGGAGGTGTTGAATAAATGTTCTTCTTTGCTCTTCACTTTCGAATAATACTTTGTGTGGGTTAAAGCACTTTTGTGAACGCTTGCTCAACTGACTTAGATATTATTACTTCTAAGAAGCTGTGACCAAAAGGAATAAGTGACTGACTTAAGGTGACACAGTCAAAACCGAGGCTGACTCGAGACTTGAACCCAAGTCCTCTGACTTCGGTTGTACTGTTGGCAGTTCTCAGGAAAAGGAGTGGTACTTTTCCATCATATCACCACCGTCAGAAACATGTGTGACTAGGTAATGGTGGAATTCAGTGACAGAGTGGCCAGAGAGAGATGTCGGGCTGAGAAAAGCTGAAAAAGAAGGAGAATAAGTAATCACTGTATGTGAAAAGTTAATAGAGAACTGCATATATTTTTCAAAAATGCTTACTGATGGAATAAGGAATTTTTAGACCTAAACAGACTGTGGCCAGAAAGCTGCTTAAGAAAACTGGCTTTTCCCAGGTCTGAAAATATAACAGAAAAAGAGTTTATTTCCAGAATCTCTAACACTTGCTCTCATGATTCTGCTGTTTCCTGCCTGGTGTGTTCCGTGCACAGCATCTGAAACCTTGGTGCACAGTACTCTTGAGCCCCATGTATGCCCGAGCCATTGGCCTTCTGTGCTTAGTCAGAACGTACTTACTCATAAAATGCTTTTCTGGTTTTGAGACATTTGGAATATGACTAAAAATATTTCCTCAAAAACAGAGAGAAACTGGAGTCACTGAGAGAATGTTTCAGGGCTTTGCTGTTTTTATCCCTGCTTATCAACAGCATTATTCACTTGAGACGGCTCACGCCAGTCAAGCCAGTTCCACAGTTTTCCTTCCTTCTTCCTACGTACACAGATCACAGTTCTGTGTGGCGCCTCCTATCTGTGTGGCATTCTTAAGTTTCATTCCTGTGGCTGACGAGTTGAAGTCAGATGTGTTCACCGCAGCCTCATCACATCTGGTTTTCTGGGGTGAACCCAGGAACTGCTTCTGTCTCTGACCTACTTTGTGGTTTCTGGAAAGTCTGAAAGCCAGTCCTGAGCCTGTGCCCTCAGAATCCTCCCACAGGCCTGGCCGTGGGACAGGAGTACTGTGGAAGGCAGGGCTGGGAAAGGAGGGAGAGGCAGAGCTTTGCTGAGGTGGAAGCCAGGCTGAGGGGCTGTCTGGGAGCAGTGTCACCGTCCCTTCCTGATACCTGTTGCCCAACATCATCAGGGCAGAATGACTCTTGAAGAAAACGGCTGTTGCCCTGAAGGTTCTGGAATCTTTTTGAATTTACAGAGAGAGTCCCATCTAGCCCTTTGTCAAAGACAAACTGGGAGGGCTTATTAACATGTGAATGCATTCAGCACCCTTTTCTGCTTCAGGTTTCAGGGTTTCTTCCAGAATGATTAATCCCAAGTATTCTGAAAGTTGAAACTGAACGAGTCCTGCCTGCAACCCTTTTGGTTTGACTTGGGACCACCAGAAATGCCCTCAGTAACAACAAATTACTCCCCTCACTTTTGAACACACTGGGCAATTAAATGTGGCTTGCAACGCTGGGGCACCGCCACTAATACAAAGGAAGTCTGCATAATGTCCTTCTCCTGAGGGATTTTGAAAGAAGTATCGTCATTACTTTTTCAGGGATGGTTCAGATGTACCTTATTTAGATGAAAGGGGAATTTTGTACCGTTTCAAAGTTCATTCTGGCTCAGCAAGCCCCCTCCCTGCACGAACTGCATCACATCAGTCTTTGTGAGACCCCTGGGTTTGATCCCTGGGTTGGGAAGCTCCCCTGGAGAAGGGAAGGGCTACCCACTCCAGTATTCTGGCCTGGAGAATTCCATGGTCTGTATAGTCCCTGGGGTCGCAGAGTCAGACAGGACTGAGCGACTTTCACTTTCAGTTTTTGTGATTTTTTGTTTGTTTGTTTGTTTTTGCAGTAAGGTTTTCAACACCAGGGAAGTTTGACTACTCACACTGTTCTATCACATTCAAGAATTTTCTGTGCACCTTTTTCCCTCAGGCCTTTCTCTACATCTCCGCCTTTGAAATGCTATTTATTTTTCAAGAGGCAGCTTAAAGGGCCCCACTCCAGTACTCTTGCCTGGAAAATCCCATGGATGGAGGAGCCTGGTAGGCTGTAGTTCATGGGGTTGCTAAGAGTCGGACATGACTGAGCAACTTCACTTTCACTTTTCACCTTCCTGCATTGGAGAAGGAAATGGCAACCCACTCCAGTGTTCTTGCCTGGAGAATCCCAGGGACGGGGGAGCCTGGTGGGCTGCCGTCTATGGGATTGCACAGTCGGACATGACTGAAGTGACTTAGCAGTAGCAGTAGCAGCTAATCCCACTCCCAACAACAAAAACAACAAAAACAAAATACCACCACCAACAATCTTTCCTAAACCCTGAAGCATTTGCCTTGGAAATTTTTATGTGATTTATTACAAGATTCTCTAATTAGTTATCTGTGCTCAGACTTATCTTTTCTTTATATTTTAAGTTCCCTCAAGGCAAAGATTATTTAAAATTTCTCATGAATGCTTAACAAATGGCATTAAAATAATGGATACTGATAAATTATGTATTTTCAACAGCGGGAATTTAGAACAAAACTGATCAAAACTTTTGTCGGTCTCATAAAATAAATATAATCTGATTTAACTGTAAAAAATGATATACCAAAACATATAGTCTGTAATAAATCATGTTATAAAAGTTCAAAAAGATACTGGTTAAGAAAGTGGAGGTTGGTCAATTTCTTAAATGTTTTCTTCTATCTCTGGCATATGTCCATTTATATCTATTTATCTATCCATCCATCCATCTCTCCCTCCAGTGTTAAGATTCCAGCACTGTACTTCATTACTACTCTTATTTTCCCTAAAAGTTATGAAAGTTATGATTTGTGCTATGTTAGTAAATTTCTTTCCAAGGAAAACTGGATAGAGTTTTTAGACCTTAGGTATTTAGACTGTCTTTCCCAAGTCAACACTATACACACTTGTTAGACTTTATCACTGTATAAAAATGTACAGTGGTTTATTGACATGTACATTCCAATATGTTTACAGCTGCGAGATAATGAGGCACACTCAGTATTGCACTTCATTAAAATTTCAGGCTCAAACTTAACCTAGAAGTTTAAATGAAACTGCATTTGTAATTTAGTAATTCTTATACAGGACAAACATTGATATCTTTATATACAGTGATACTTATTACATTTATATGCCATCCTAACACAATATTTTTTTTTTTAAATAACAGTCTAAGAAATAAAACAGAATATTCCTCTTTTATCCCCACCCGTGATGCAATTGTACAGGATTACAAAAAGGCAGTATACAATAAACAATGATTATTTTTCTTGTTTTTGCTTGAAAGCCAGCATCATTCTTAGTCCATGGGCATGGCAATTCTTTGATATCAATTATCTATAAATGTCCAATGCTTCACAGGCCAATGACGATAATGGCCACATGCAAACACCTCACAAGTTTGATGTCTTGGTTCAAAAAGAAGATAAACTGAAACAATGGGGAAACTTTCCATAGCAAGAATTATGTACATGGTATTTGGCATCCTTCTTGCACTGTGAATGGTTCATTTTTATGGATGTAAAAATGGTCCCGTCCTTATCCTGAGCAGAGTTTAAACTTCACCACATCCACTTGGGAGATGAAGGCAACTTCTCTCTCTGTAGACAAAGGAATCTGAGTGTTCTAAAAAGTGTGAGCATTTCTGCACACTCCACAACCCAGAGCAAACTCTTCTCCAGTGGGAGGATGAACAACATGGAGAGGACATTCGGTTCCTTCTAACTGTTTGCCTTTGGGACCTGTATACATTTTGAAGGAGGCAAAAGAATATAATTAACACACACACACACAAATCTAATGTGATGGTAAAAAAATAAGAATAGTAAAATTAAAATCAAAACGAAAGTAAAAACACCTGCAGAGGTTTGTGTGCTTACTGTTGAGATGCTATCTAATATAGCAATCCACTTAATTCTCTAGGAGCCACAGAGGCAGAAAATATCCCATTTTACAGATAAGGAAACGGAGGCAAAGTTAACATAATTTTTCTGACTCCTAGGCCCTCATCAATACCTAACTCACAAGTGCTGTGAAGAGTTAAGTACCCTGGTACCAACAAGGCAGTCAATAAATTTTCTAGAAAGGAATGGACAGACAGAGGGATTCTCTTCTTCAACTTCTTAATCTGGACTCTTGTCCTTGTCTATACAACACTGTCCCCTTTTCACACCCTTCTTTCGCTGACCTTAGCTCAACACTCCCCCTCCTGCTTATCATGACCATTATCCTAAACACTCTAGTCTTACATTATTCTCATCCTGCTTCTTTCAAAGTCATAAAGTACTTCTACTGTAAAAAAAAAAAGTTTTTAGAGGGAGAACAGTTACAATCTTTATTTGACACAAGCGAACAGCAGAGTAGCCATACTAAAAAAAACCCAAAGCCTACTCATCTTATTATCTTTGTTCTGGAATAGATAATATATTTCAAATGGTTTAAAAATAAAAATACTTAAAAAATTACACGCAAAAAGAAGTCACTTTTGCCCCATTTTTAGCCAATTTTTCCTATTTCCCGCAATAGTTAATCAATCTTATTAGTTTATGAATTTTTCCAGTGCTTTTTAAATGCAAATAGAATATATCTTTCCATTTCCCTCCCTCTTACAAAAGGCAGCATACTATGCACATTGCTCTGACTTTTCATTTAAAAGCATCTCCTACAGATCTTTTCATTTCAGTACATAGAAACTCCATCCTCAATCCCTTTCATTTTTTAATAGAGCACAGTAACTAGCATTTAACCAACCTCTTATGGGATACCTGCATTGTTTACAGATTTGTATTATTATAAACAAGGATGTGATGAATAACCCTGTATATCTGCTCTTCAGTAATTTTCTAACACATGTAGGTGTATCCCCAGAAGTGGGATCACTAAAGGGTAGATAAATTTGCAACTTTGAAAGGGACCTCAGGGTTCTGCCATTTGCGTGCTGATAAGCAATGGATGCAAGCGTGTATCTCCTTTCCCAGCTTTAACACCACTATATACTGGTGTATGTGGTGTGTGTGTGTGTGTGTGTGTGTATTTTGACTAGGTTTAGATCTGTCTCCTCTGTGTTCACATTTTATCTCCCCTTCCACGGCTCTCACTTCTGTTCAGCCTGGTATTCTACCTTACTGTGATCACTAGCCTCCCGACCTCTTCTGACTTTTTCAGTCTCCTTTTGGTTTCACATTCATTTTCTCTCAGCCTGACCTCCAAAGACCATCATTTCCCCTGTAGTCTCAGTGGCTTCTTTAATTCCCTTGGCTCTCTGATGCTCACTCACTATGCTGCCGATTCCCAGCGATTCTAGATTAAATCACTTGTCCACTTCATGGTGCTGATTCCAGACTTCATTTAAAAACAAAAAAAAGTTCATAGCTGCTCACAATAAAGGCAGATGTGTGACTCCCCACCCCCCCACCCCACCAAAATCCTTTTAAATGGTTCTATTATCAATTAATAATTTCAAACCTCTCACGGCACTTTAGTACTGAGCAGCAATCCTTCTACTAATCCTTAGCTGACTTCCTTCTCAGTCCCCACGCTCTGAGCCCCTCGCTCCTGATGGTCATCTTTCTACTTCATTCAGAAAGCCGGAAGCTTACAAGGGCTGAGGAATTCCCTTTGTTTAGGACAGTCTGAACTGGATTTCTGCCACTTGAAACAAAGTGTTCTCGTGGGATCATGAATAAAACCAGAGACCATGTACACCATAATCGTGTTTATAAATACTGAAAGCATACCTGCAGGACAGTGTGGAAGTTCTTCCTTAGGAATGCTAGTCATTCTCTGAAAATCATCATGACAAGCATTACAAAAATGTGTTGTTCCGAAACAGAAAAAGACAGCTACTGAGCAGCAGTAGCGACACTTATACTCCAAAAAGTCTGTGCCATGTTTTGGACACATCTACAGCGAAAGAAAATAAATACAAGACTATGGTGAGTTTATTTCAACTATACTTAATATAATCATATACATAGCTCAGTAATTCATGCTTTGAGAGTATATATAGCTCTCAAAACTGATTGAAAACTTGATGATACATACATTAAAACACTGAATAAATGTGTGGCTTGGCCCAAAAGGTTTGGACGAAGTCCCAAGTTTAAATCCCAGCTCCATAATAAACAACTTATTTAATAAGCTATCCATATAATTTCTCTGTGAATGCTTCTTGGTCAACAAAATTGAAAACTTATTAATATTTCTTTTATCTCTCATTCTCAGAGATGTACTGTTAAGATTTCATTGAAATGGAGAAAATCCTAAAAGTGTGCCTGCAGGTTTAAGAAAACGAAATAAGTAAAATTTATTACTTGTTGATACATGGTGATTATTTTATGGGACACAAAATTATAAAATACAAATACCAACAGCATCCAAAAGAGATAATATATACAAGATGATCTGGAAAATTATACTCTGCCCTATAAATTGCAGAAAATAATGGGGAAGAAGCCTATTATACCATCCCCATGATATTATACTAGTAGTCTAAAAAAACAGATGTTTAACATTTCTAAACTGTTCCTTCTAATAAAATGTTCTCCCACCTGAGCCCTGGACACATCAGAACAGGCACCACAAATGAGTTCTCTAGGATCATAATCATCCCCTTGTCCAGCCTCAGCATCGCAGCGAGCTTCACCGCCAAAATATGCCTAAGGAGGGAAGACACTTAGATTACAGCAGCAAACAGAGAACTCTGCCATGGGAGGTCCAGTGTGGCTGCAGTGGAAGTGGAATCGAGAGGCCTCTGGAAATATTATTGTCTGTTAGACATTCCCTTGCAATGCCAAGAGGACACCTATACAGGATGCCGCTGTAAGAAACAGTTCAGGACAAGAAATATGGTTTCTGCAATTCTGGAATGGATTCATGCTTACAGTAGGAAGTTCAAAGACTGAACTGTGATAGCAAAATAACAAAAGAATGGATAGTATTCCAAATAAATATCAAGAACAGGATATTAAGTGGTAAAGAGAAACTATGCTTTTCCAAGGCAAAGTTTGAATAGTTTTTCCTTTTTAAAATATTAAATACCATATTCCCATCTACTCCTCTAAAAATATGCCTAAAATAAATATTAGTGTAAAATTATAATCTTGAGGTTAATGGGAAAGAAAAAAAATCAAACATGATCATATAAAAGTTTTTAAAAAGGAAAGGCAAATTTAGATATTCCATTCAGAACACTGCTCATACTTACAGAGCTACACTGTATGCAGGAACTCAACAGTATCTAATACAGATACTTGAATATATGAAATTATCACAATGGGTAATTTATCTGTATTTGCTTTGGGCACAAAATAAATTCAATGAATTATAATTGGGGCATTCTGCATATATAACATGTCTCATAGCCAAAGAAACTGTATCCATAATTCTGTATAAATGAGTCAACAGAAAGTTATTATCTGTACTAGAAAACAGGTCGAAAGACAAGGCTTCATTGATAGAGGTTATAAATGGTCGTGCACTGGCTAAATCAGGCCTCAGAAGTATTTCATTTGTCCTGGGGGCCTATTCCAGTTGTTTCACTTTTCGAGATTCCTGGCTTGGCTTCCTAAGGCATTTGACTCTCATCTGTATGGTAGTACAATATTTATTTATGAGATCCAGTACATTAAACACAGAGAAATAACATTTTATTCTTTGTAATAATTCAAGGTTCACAAATAAATGGTACACACTGGTCTTTCCTAGAGTGTGGATATTTGTCTGCCTTCCTGGCTTTCGTCTATTTAGCCTGCCATTCATTATCTGTATTTTCTTTTCCTTATGTTGAGAGACTATGCATCTTTCATATATTGATTTCTTCCTTCCTTCATTCATTCTCCAATTAACGGTGTCTAATAAGCACCAACTACTGGAGGTAGAGAAATTTTAAAAAGTTGTCTTCATCCTCATGGAACTTACCAAGTGGGACAGAGAGACATGTGAACATCACTGTGATGCAGAATAAGAAGGGTTAAGATGGATGTATTCAAGACATCAGAATGGCGTGGTGGCACTGAGGGGGTGGGGCACACTACAGAGGAGAAGCCTGAGCCAAATCCAGAAGTGTGATCAGACAGATTTGATCACACGTCAGAGCGTGTGGGGATGGGGGGGGGGGTCACAGGTGAGAGTAAGATGTAGAGAAGGAGGCAGAGAAGAGCATTCCAGGGAGAGAAAGGCCTACAGGACGGCATGCAGGTGCCAGTGAGGGAGCACACGTGGCCCAGTTTGGGGAACTGCAAGTTGTTCCGTAATCTGCTGCCCGGGGCACAAATGGAAGCATGTTGGAAGATGAGGCTTGGAGAGCTGGTGTGTGTGGTGGGGGGCAGGCTACAGGATTGTAAGCAGAACAGCGACACGGTCAGATTCAACATCGACCAGTGGAATTGTTAAGTGTGGAGCATGGAGTGGAGGGGTTAGGGGCTCCACACAATGAGCCCAGAGAGAAGGTTCCTCCTGTAATTACCAAAGGAAATGATTCAGGTTGCTGAAGATGTAGGAAAAAGGAAAAAAGCTCAGAAGAGATTGAGAGGCAGAACCGACTTTGTTAATACAGACTGGAGATTGAGAGAGTCAGAAGTATCTGTGAGAAATCTAAATGTCTGGTAGACAATTGGATATTTATATCTAAATCTAAAAAATTCTGGAGGGTCAGAACAATACAGGTAGGCAAAAGCATGGGTCTGCAGGTCACCAAAGGCACGGAGGTATTACTGGGCTAGAATGGATGGCTGGGGAAACAATATGTAAGAGTAGGTGAATAAAAAGAAACTCTACGAGGGAGTTAAAGAGCAGTGACCAGAAAGGCAGGAAGATACCAGGAAAAGTCTTGTCCTGGAAACCGAGGAGGCAAGGATTTTTAGAAGGGAAAGGTCAAAAGAGTTAATTAAGCAAGAGAAATTTATTTAAGAAGTAACTGGATTCAACAAACAATACTGATGGGAAAGAGATTATGCAGATAAATATTTCATGTTCTGGAAACAATTTGTATATATTTTTTTAAAAAAGCCCAAAACAAACTAAGAAAATAAATTCTACTTGAAGCAGAGCACCAAACGTTTTCATTTTTAACTTCAGACTGAAGGTGTGAGAATAATTAGATGTCATTTGACAATTCAGCTTCTTAATCTCATAGGTAATCTCTAGTCCTTAAAAACTGGTCATATGATTAACAGCATACCTTTCTGCATTTGTAACAGACATAATACGCATATCTATTCATGGCGTAGCCAGCGGGGTCGTTGTAAAATCTCACACCAGGAGTTGTGATAGCTTCGCTCTTATGCAGACCCTCGTATTCCAGTCTCATCAGGGCTTTTCTTCTGACATCCTCATAGAGCTCTTTTATTGGATCAAGCAGGTCTTTTAACACTATATGATTTATCTTGTTCTGAAATTTAAAAAAAAATGAACATTCTCTACTCAAAAGAATCGTTTATTTATTAATTCAAGAAACACTTAGTGTTCATCTAAGTGCCAAGCACTGTGCTAGGAGATAATGGAAACATTTCCTAAATAAAATACCATTGAAAAATAATCCTGGACAGTCCTCACAAGCCTGTATTTTCCCAAGAGCAGCAAAAGTGGGGCACAAACATGAAAATTCCACTGCAGCAGCTTCATATTTCCAAGTATGAAATATATCTCCTGCGGCCTTAGCTGTTCCTGGAATGAAAGGTTACCCTGCTGCCACAAACGTGTATGTGTGTGTGTGTGTTTTGGTTCCTGGGGGGTAGGGTAGATTACATAATAGAAATGAACAAATAGTATTTCTCTATTATTTTCCTGTATCATTTCCTAAACGTGACTTTTCTCTGCGGCACCAAACGAAAAGGGAGAGAAAATACTATTGTCTTTTTGAACGTGGCTCAGTCTTACCAATGGCTGTGCTAAGCCCATGTTACACGCTACACACCATGTGCAAGCACACCCGTGAACAAGCTCTGTGTTAAGCACCGTTCGCCTGCCAAAATAGCTGCTCCTCTGGTCACTGCCTTTGCAGAGATGTGTCACAATGTGGAGAATTTTCTCCTTGTTTTCCCTGCGCTCTAAGGAATCTGTCCTGATGGCACTTCAAGCCCAGGTTTTACTCTTTTATGGCAGCTGTGAGCACCTACTGGCACCACAGGCTCATTCTTCTTTTGGGTAGTCATGCACTGTTCTGTCATGTGGTCTGAACCCTGAGGGGTCTGAAAGCACTGATGTGTGCCCTTCGATGCACGACAATATCTACATCAATTTTCTGAAGTAATAGTTTAACTTAATTAGCTTTTCAGGGACAAGTAATGTCTTGAAATGTATTATAATAGATACAGATCTTATTATATTCTTAGGTACTACCTGTGTGAACAGAGTAGAAACTGAAGGGGGCTGTTGAGACACAGCAGACTGGGAAGGTCACCTAGAGATGCGGCCACGTGTTTATTTTGAAAGACAAAAGATGAAGACAGAGATGAACATAAATAGGAAGTATATAATTTCTGATGCTTTCCATACCTTGCAAATGGGACAAGATATAAATCCAAACGTTATCCTTGGACCAAGCCATCTGTTTTCCAAAACTCGTCGACAGCACTGTAAGTGGAATACGTGACTGCAGTCCAGCTTAAAGGAAAAAAGGAGAAGGGCTATAACCACATGTAATAACCATAATTACGAGTAACTGACAGATTATTCAATGTAGGCTGCTACTTAGAGCAGGTAAGAGAAAAATCTAGAAATTTAGTAGAATAAAATTCCAGCCTTCTGTTATTCATGGGACATTACGAACGAGATCTTCAGCTTCTCCCAATTTTCATTATTTATGTATCAATATCACCTTATACAGAGTAAGCTGGGTTAGGGAGAAATGAGAAATATTCAGTTTTGTATCTCTTAGGAAGAAGAAGAAGAAACTATTGATTAAGAAATTTAAGATTTGTTTTTGAGAATACTCATTGTCTTAGAGTCACAAGAACTGAACATATAAACAACCAACCAGTAAATGTTAATGAAAATCTTACTGAGCAAACTGTAACTTCCATAATATTACTAGTATATTACACATGTATGTATATACATTATATATAGAGGTATGCATTATTATGCACGGATCAATTACATAATGCTGTAAAATACCATGCTGAATTTTGGAAATTAAGAAGAGAAGCTATTGAATAATTATTTTTTTTCTCCCTTATGAATACTTCAGACATTCACTTGACTATACAGGCTCAAACAAACCACAGATGAAAGTTCAGTGTACAACATGGACACAGAACAAAAAGAGCATTTGCTCTTTAAGAAACTGGTAGACATTAGTGGGACAGTTTCACCTAATTATAAGAAAGAGTCAATCACTTCTTTACTTGATGAGTGTATTTATATTTCTTACTGAAAAATCTAGACACTTAATGCTTTAAAAGCACAGACAACCTGAATGGCTGGCGCGGCTGAGAGTGCTTCCGTGAAACAGATCATGCACATGTCGTCGGCGTCCTGCTTCAGGGTGGCGGCATTTTTATCACAGCCGTGTAGACAGGGCAGACAGTGTTCTTCGTTTTTAACACCTCCACATGGATGGCCACAAGGGTGGGTCTTGCTACAAGCTATCTTAGCATACTCCTGTTAAAGGTGAATTATAATACGGCATAGAAAATATATGAAAAAAAGGCAAACAGCCTGGTAAATTATATCCAGTATGTTAATTTCCTAAGATACTTTCCCACAGGAAATAGATAAAAGGTTAAATAACCAAAAAGTAGTTATTTTTATTCTCTGCTTGAATATAACTTAGGATTAACAAAGTTTATTTTTCTTTTAATGTGATTAAAAAAAATTTTACTCCACATAAAGGGAAAGCTGATTAAAAACTGAACTGCAATTTTAGTCTATTTGTTATCATGCATAGCCAGGAAGTTAAAAAAAAAAATTCCTGACATTAATCATCCAATCACCAACTGTGTGCGTGTTAAGTCACTCAGTCATGTCTGACTCTTTGCAACCCCATGGACTATAGCCCACCAAGCTCCTCTGTCCATGAGATTTCCCAGTCAAGAATACTGGAGTGGGTTGCCAACCAACTACCCTTCATCAAAATGGGGATTACAAAAAATACAGGCATCTTTCATTATCTGGACTTTATCCAAATTCTTGTTAACTAAAGTGAATAATCAAAGTATTTGGATAGCATGGGACATATATAGATGTTTAGGCTTAAACAAATTCAAGGAAACAAAAAAATGTGTAATGCAGCCCATAGATCTATGGCATCCCACTCCAGTACTCTTGGCTGGAAAATCCCATCGACGGAGGATCCTGGTAGGCTGCAGTCCGTGGGGTCGCTAAGAGTCGGACACAACTGAGCGACTTCACTTTCACTTTTCACTTTCCTGCATTGGAGAAGGAAATGGCAACCCACTCCAGTGTTCTTGCCTGGAGAATCCCAGGGACAGGGGAGCCTGGTGGGCTGCCGTCTACAGAGTCGCACAGAGTCGGACACGACTGAAGCGACTTAGCAGCAGCAACAGCAGCACAGAAGAAAATGTTAAATATATACAATGGTGACGGCTGGGAAACATAAAAGAGATTGCTTTGGGTTTGAGGGCTTTAACTGATCATTCTCCAGCTTTGGTAACACATCCAATTCTTGACATGGGTAATATGCTAATTTAGAAAACGAAAGTGATTCTGAGCTCAAACTCTCACTTATACCAAGTGCAGGTGTCATGAGGGAACATGTAAGCAAGCTCCTCCTCACTGTGACGGCCCGACGCCACACGCACCTGGCAGTCTGCGTCGGAACAAACACTGCCAACAGCAGATAACTCCGTTCCGCTCCTGGAGCCACAGAAACGGCATGCCTCTGAGCTACTTGTGGTGGGTTTTCCTAGGCGCAAGCAGAAAAGAAAAATCCTCCTTAAGCATATGTTTTCTACATATTTTACTATAACTAGTTGAAAGAAAAAAAAAAAAAAAGCAAACCAGGAATGTATCACTTGCTATAATTGAGAAATCAGCCTGGCAGTTTTGTAGCCGAATGGTTGTAAGCTGCCCTAATTACAAAGCAAATAATCACACACACACACAAAAGGATAAGAAACTAAAGAGCTATCTGAAGCCAAATAAATTATTAACTAATTTATTTATACTTTACCACAGAAATAGACTAGTCAAGACAGCAGGTCGAGCAGCTATGGTCAGATCCCTCATTATAAGACCACAATATCAGACAAAATATAACAACAAAAATTAAATAAAAATACTTGGAAGAAAGAGAAATCATTCAAGTACCTTTCCCAGCAACAATATTACAAGATATAGAGAAAAACTATTACCAGAGGATATGAAATGTGAATAACAGAAAAATTCCCAGAGAACTGAAGGTAACAGAGCAATTTGAAAGGAATTTAAATCTATTTGAAATAGCTGAAGAAGGAATGGAATCCATAAGAGAACAAAAGGAAAGAAAACAAGATTTGAAAAATACAGACGAAGCTCATTATAAAACATAAATATTGTATAAAAATCTAAATATAACAACTGAATTTAGCAATATTTACAGAAAATATATTTTTAAATGAACAGTTTATATCATAATTACAAGGATGGTTCAAACACTAGAACAGTTACTAATGTAATATATAGTATGGAGGAATAATAGGCGGAAAAAAACCAGCAGTGAGCGAAAAAAAGACTATGCTCTTGGAGCATGAAAAGTTATTCATATTTAAATTTGTCAGATTTATGCCTAACACCAAAATTAGAAATTTGTGTCAGTCAGATAAACAGCAGACTAAAGAGGTGCTGAAAATCGGGAATTTCTAAGATTCAATGTACCTTTAAGCTGAGAATACTCCAGAAAAAAAATCAAAAAATGAAAAAAGTTAAAAAAAATCAAAATGAAAAATTCATGTTTCAGATAAAATGACTTGCTCAAGGTTGCACAGCTAGTTTATAATATAGAACACTGATATAAAAATATAGATGGTGATCAATGCTGTCATGATCACTTACCAGAAAACACTCAAAATTATTCACATTAAATGATTAAATTAAACTAACATCTAGTTTAACCATAATCAGTAGGGATGGTTCACTCTAGTTGCTAGGCATGGTTCAGCCTTAAATCTGTTTACCTGTGTGTTCTCGGAATTCCACCATTGCCTTCATTGTTTTAGAATCTGCTAATGCCATCAACCAGAACAGTTTGGTTCTGCCACAACCTTCATGAAGGTCAACCTTTATAGCTTCTTCTTCTTCCTTGAAGACCTAGAGTATCATTAAAAAAAAGAAGGAAATAAATTTATCACTCTCAAAGAAGATGTATAAAATTTAATTATGCAATAATGAATAATTTATTAGGCACTCTAAGAAACTTCAGGTATTTCTAGTTTTCTCTTTAACCTTCACAACCACCTCATTTTTTATAAATGTGGAAACCAAGTCTCAGAGATTAAACGACATTCTTGATTGACACAGTTGGTAAATGAGACAGCTGGGAATTTCACCAAGGTCTTTGATTCCAAGGTCCATTTTTCTTCCCCATGACACCAATTCTCTTTCCCACTTTTATTTCTCACTGAATGTATTTTATGTTCCAGACACTGTTATGCATGTAAATGCAGAAATCGTCACCTGTCTTTGATGAGTTTTGGTTCGCCGATGAAGATGAAGGAATCTGTCACAGTCAGTACACAGGTTTCCACATACATTGCACAAAATGATTGCTGCAGTTTCACCGTCATCATGGTTATCACACATTGGCTAGAAAAGACATTTCCATATGTTACAGCAGATTAACCAGAAAGGCTTAAATACTCATACACCCTGAATGTGATTTATTTACAACAGGATCAGATTGTTACTCTGAACTCTGATAAGAATTTAGAATTTGAACATTAAACAGAATTATGGCAAATGTAAATAACTATAAAAAATCCCCAAATCCATGATTAATGGGCTACGTATGTTCAGTGATGGAACAAATTAATCATTATACTTTTTTTTAGAGACTTAAAAACATTTCTCCTGTTATATTCAAACATTCTGTATGCTAAATGAATAAATAATGCATTTTTGACACATGAATGTTAAGGAAATGTTTAAAGGGCCTATATAAAGTTTTTCCTTCTGGTGAAGCAAGGGATACTTCACAAACTCTAAGTACATTTGTGAATAAATCGCATCTCATGTTGCTCTCTTACTGCTTTATTTCCTTCTTCTCATAAGACATTTTAGTACAAAATCTAGATACAGAATCAGAGTCTGGCTAAAACCAACTTTTGATAAGATGCAAACATGACTCAGAGAAGAAAGGAGAAGTTTTCTCAACATAATTAAATCCCCTGATATGCCATGAAGAGGAAACCCCAACTGCAGAGACTTGTGAGATGAACGTGGGCCATGTGACGCCATTTTTCAAGAGTTCCACTAACTGTGCATTTTGACACGTGGAGTAAAGCTAGGCTAAAGCTTAGTATAAAGAAAAACAAGCTAGATTTGTATAAAGTAACTCTGATCTTACCATTTGTTTCTGCTGTCCATCCTTTCCCATCCATCTCCCTGAGGAGAGGCGGTCGACATGGTCCTGGTCGAGAACGCACAGTGAGGCCAGAGCAAGCCAGAGCTAGTGAAAGGAAACGCGGTTATACCACCGACTTAGAGGACATGGACTGCCATGGCTAAGCAATGTTAGCTGGACTTGAAAAGGTGTAGGTCCCCAGAGGTACTTAGGTCTTCCAGACGTGGCAGCAGGCACAC
Source organism: Bubalus kerabau (assembly GCF_029407905.1). Classification (NCBI taxonomy): domain Eukaryota; kingdom Metazoa; phylum Chordata; class Mammalia; order Artiodactyla; family Bovidae; genus Bubalus; species Bubalus kerabau. The sequence goes on from NC_073635.1 coordinate 52,677,391, forward strand.
ACGCCCACTACTGTGTGCGCCAGGTTCATAGTAGGAACGCAAACGTACCGAATAAACGACTTGCTCGGATGAACCATTCTGTTGTCTTTCTGACATATAAAATTACCCCTTATTATTCTAATGTGTAAACAGCGTATCAATACATAAATTTATATACTTAATATACCAGTGTCTCCTATAAATTTTTCCATGTAGTGGCAATGAATTCCAAGGAAGGTGGGAGAAAGGGCTGTTGAATTTTTCAGTCCCATGAGAAGTGGGGTAGTAAGGGATTCTCGGAAATCTCTGTACGCACCTAACAGCCTAGTTAGTGCCAGGCTTGATACACTTTCTCAGGAATAAGTCAACATCTTACAAGGTTTAGAAGACTGTCCTCAAATACAATTTAGAATTTTCTGAGGCTTAAAGTGTAAGTTTTATTTTTATATAGACTATTACTTCACTACTGAAAAATAGAAAATGACTCAAATGTTTCAACGCTGAGAAGTGCAAATGAGTGTCACTGGATATGGAGTAAAGAGAGAAGAAAAGCGGGGAAAGAAAAACCAAAAGAAAAGTGTGCAAGGAGAAAGGTGAGAGCCAACCTCAGAACCTGTGCAGCACTGGCAACGTGGCATCAACTGGCTTTTTCTGCCCAAGGGAAATACAATGTATCTTATTTTTCAGACTTCTGAGGATTAGCTTAGGCAGTTTCTACCAGTTTTTACTTCTTCCTAATGCTGTCACATTACTCTGCTTCAAGGAAATGTCAAATTTCATTGGAAGTGTATGGGACATGATACTAGGTAGGTTAAAATCTACAGTAGATCTCTCATTTGAAGGATGCAATCTCACTTCCTAAGAGACTCTGCCCCACTGTGCCCTGCACACACTTTCTGTTTTTTAAAAGTAAGGCCTACACAGTCAGTAAGTAGGCCATACGGCTCTATTTTAGGACAACTGAGTTATTACGGAAGAAGCAGGTAGGGGTCTTGTCTTTAAAGGATCTCGGCCTATCACAGTGTCACACTGGTACTAAAGTTATCAGGAAACATCGTTAGAAACACAGCACACTGACATACAGGTAATACGAAACCAGTGCACCCTTTACAAAGTCCTTGGATAAATAGTGAATGAAAGTCGCTCAGTGGTGTCCGACTCTTTGCGACCCCATGGACTATACAGTCTATGGAATCCTCCAGGCCAGAATACTGGAGTGGGTAGCCTTTCCCTTCTCCAGGGGATCTTCCCAACCCAGGGACTGAACCCAGGTCTCCCATATTGCAGGTGGATTCTTTACCAAGTGGAGCTATGAGGGATGTATATCCTTAGCTCCCTTAAAAATAACAAAAACAAATGACAAAGAACGCCTAACAGTGAATATTAAAAATTACTATACTTAGCTTGTAATACCAAAAAACCCTTCATACTTTTTCAATAAATACAATATTTGATATGAAAAAAAAAGTGAAGCAGGTGGGGAAGGGATGGATTGGGAACTTGAGATTAGCAGATCCAAACTATTATACAGAGAACTGGTAGCAGCAAAGTCCTACTGTATAGCACAGGGATCTATATTCAATGTCCTGGGATAAATCGTAATGGAAAAAGAGTATGAAAAAGAATATATTTATATGTGAATCACAGTAGAAATTAACACATTATAAATCAACTCTATTCAATAAAGTAAATTTTTTAAAAAAGTAAATTAAGCTGACTTATTGATTTAAATTTGTTTAAACCTATAAGGAAGAAGAACAGGCAACAACAATACAGACCAAATCAAGGAAACCTACCCTAGTTGTTGCAATACACCTCACTGGAGATCTGAACTCCTCCTCCATCTTGGTCAGGGCAATGATGGTTTCCGCAATGGCATTTTTTGTCACTCTTGACCACGCTTCTGACAAATGACCCTAATGACCAGGACAGAATAATGTGATAAGCAACCAGATAGGTATAATCAAAGCAGAAAATTCTATTCTTTTAACATCCCTCACCAAACAGGAAACTTTGCTAGTAGAATTTTAGATCAAAGGACATACTTTAAAAATCCTTCACAACCATATTATAAACTCAACCTCTAATTACTATTTAGATGATTCAAAAGAAAAGTATGTAAAAATTTAGGTTCCCAAGATGGGGAAACAGTGGAAACAGTGTCAGACTTTATTTTTGGGGGCTCCAAAATCACTGAAGATGATGAAATTAAAAGATGCTTACTCCTTGGAAGGAAAGTTATGACCAACCTAGATAGCATATTCAAAAGCAGAGCCATTACTTTGCCAACAAAGGTTCGTCTAGTCAAGGCTATGGTTTTTCCTGTGGTCATATATGGATGTGAGAGTAGGACTGTGAAGGCGGCTGAGTGCCGAAGAATTGATGCTTTTGAACTGTGGTGTTGGAGAAGACTCTTGAGAGTCCCTTGGACTGCAAGGAGATCCAACCAGTCCATTCTAAAAGAGATCAGTCCTGGGTGTTCATTGGAAAGACTGATGCTGAAGCTGAAACTCCAATACTTTGGCCACCTCATGCGAAGAGTTAACTCACTGGGAAAGACCCTGATGCTGGGAGGGATTGGGGGCAGGAGGAGAAAGGGACGACAGAGGATGAGATGGCTAGATGGCATCACCGACTCAATGGACATGAGTTTGAGTAAACTCCAGGAGGTGCTGATGGACAGGGAGGCCTGGTGTGCTATGATTCATGGGTTTGCAAAGAGTTGGACACGACTGAGCGACTGAACTGAACTTTTTTCCTACAGAATTCAAGGGCATTTCACCTTACATATAGGTAAAAACATAAGAAATACTAAGGTGTCTATGACTGAGACATTTTGATCAAGAAACCCTGTTATTTAACATAGAGCTCATACATCTAAGCTGATTTGCTTTAGAGGAGTATTACTGGAACCCAAGAGCATAAATGGATTTAAATTACAACTACATTAATTTGCTGACTTGATTTTTACTGAAAACCAACATGTCACTACTATAGAATTTTGGTATTCCCAAACATCCTTCCTACATATGTTCATCCAGTGAACACACTCAAAAAGCTTAATTGAGAACTGAAAACATTCTCCATTTCTACCACTGAGGAAATGTCCATGCTGCTGGAAATGTGACAGAACTTCATTTTTTTCCAGAACATGCTTACTAATCTCATATCCATGTGCTAGCAGTCGTTAAAGGGACAGCTCCAATTTCAATTCCTCCTCCTCCAAAGTGCTTGCCGTTTACTCCACCTCTCAGGATCTACCATCCACAGTGTCCTGCCCTCTTCGGGCTGGACGCCTGGAAGTACAAGAGCCAGGCACCCTGAGAAGTAATGACCTTTCCTCCACACTCCCGGATCTCCCCACAAAAGTAAAACCTGGACGGCAGTACAGGACACTCAGTAAACCGTGACAACGGAAGACTGAGAAAACGTCACACTGAAAAAGGCCCTTTCTCGTCTAGAGTCTTGGACTCAGGCTGCTTTGTAGGGTTCAAACAGTATACTTTGTTTTTTAAGCTTTAAGCCTTGGAAGACTTACGGAAATATTTCTCAAGCAAATTAATTGGGAAGCTTGAAATGCACACAGTTTACACAAAAGGAAAAATTTTCACCAACTGAAAAGACAAAGGGTGCGACAGTGAACTTACTAAACAGAGCTTGTGAATTAGGCAAAATAACATGAATGTTGTCCTAACAATTCAGTAGAATGATTACGCTACTTGTTTTGTTAATCAGGTTTCTACTGGGAACTTACTGCGGCCATATCCTTAACAAGTTTAATGATGATCTCTGAGATCTGGGTAGGAGTAGAGCCCTTCATCCACCAATGACTCTCACCTCGACGGATGTAACTGCAAAGAAAAGTCAGCATTTGTAAACCAACCAGTAGTAGTTACAAATGAGTAAGTCAAAACCTTATTTAAAATGATTCAACTGGTTAGGGCATTTTAAAAGAAAATTAATCACAATATTACTCATAATCTATCTCTTCAACTCTAAGAGAGTAGCTATTCTGATATATGTTCCCTTTCAAGTATTTCATTGTTTATTACTATAAATATGAAACATTATTTTTGCATGCATCTTTTAGAACAGTACCATTCAAAATAGATCCACAAACACAAACTATTTGTTACCAGTCCACATAAAGATAAGAGCTTGCACCAGAATATGTCAACTACACGACTAATCTACTACAGTTTAGTTCAGCTCACATTTTTGCCCCTGGCAAGACTATCCAGATGAAGGAAGTGATACACTTATAACATTCTGGTACTTAATGTCATGAATTGGCTCTTTCTCTAGCATTATTCCAGATGTCCTTAATCTTCTGCTGTTATACACAATTCTGTATCAAACAGCCCTCTACAACATCTTTGTGTACATGTATGAACATTTTTTGAGAGAAACAGTTCTACAGAAGTAAAACTGGTAGGTCAAAGGATATGCATATTTTATTTTTTATTTTATTTATTTTTTTAAAATTTTATTTTATTTTTAAACCTTACATAATTGTATTAGTTTTGCCAAACATCAAAATGAATCTGCCACAGGTATACATGTGTAGACTGATGTTATCAAACTGACATCCAAAAAGGTTTTAGCAATTTAATTAGATGTCAGTTATGCCAATGCAAAGATATTTCACTATTGTTTTAATCTACATTTCTCTACCACTGAAGCACCTTTTATTTATTGGCATTGGTAATTTTTTTAACACTTTAAATTATTTTTGGCTGTGTTGGGTCTTGGATCGGCACATGGGCTCTGAAATGTGGTACACAGTCTTCTCTGTCATTGTGGCACGTGGGCTCCAGAGCGCGTGGGTTTGCAGTTGCTGCTCGCAGGCTCAGTAGTTGCCCAGCGGCATGTGGGATCTTAGCTCCCTAACCAGGGATTGAACCCACGTCCCCTGCATTGGAAGGTGGATTCTTAACTACTGCACCACCAAGAAGTCCTGGCATTTGTTAATTTTTCTTCTCTGAACTGACTATTCTTGTCAGAAATCTGTATTGGTTGTTTTTTCATTGATTTGTAGTCATTCTTCTAATATTATGACTAATAATTCATTGCCTACTAACTGTTAAATATTTTTTTCCAAGTCAGTTGTTTGTATTTTAAAAACAAACAACTTTCACTTGCAGGCCTCTGAGTCTTTTCCTGTTACTTCAGGTTCTGTGTTTTATTTAAGGACATCTTCTCAAATTGATGATTACAAAAATGTTCTATAATTTGTCCTAGTACAGTTTAAAAGCAAAAATATGTGAAGTTTCAGTTGATCTCAAGTTTATTGTGTACATGGTGAGAGGGTCTATAGTTTTTTGTTTTGACTTGGGAAGTATTCTAACATCATATACTCAGCAAATTTTTCTTTCTCCACTAATTTGAAAAGACACTTTTATTATACACAGCATTCTCTTTCATACACAGGTCAGTCATTTATGGCTTCTATTTGTAAATAAGCAAACAAGATGGAATCTGAAGTGTCTGAAACCTTCAAACAGTAGCTCACTCTGTTCTATTTTTGTACCAAAACAGATGCAATGACCCACCTGGAATTGAAAATCATCGGGAGGGTGACTGTTGTCACTCCTTTGCCCACGGAGGTGCCAGCTGTTCCTGTGATGGTGGTTCCTTTGGCTTTTAGCTGTACTGTGAGTGCTTTGGCAATGCATCCTAGAAACATGTCCAAGATACCTAGCTTATTCCAATCTCCTTTCTCTGTTGAGTGAATAATGTCACTGATATCTGCTGGCGGGAGAGACTTGACTCCTATAATGCTGGCCAGACGGTTAGGGGTCACTTCAGGCAAAACTCGTCTTAGTAAGGAGGTCACCTGGTACGAAAAATAAAAGAATTCAATTTAAAGATTTGGGATTGACATATACACAAAGCTATATTTGAAATAGATAACCAACAAGAACCTACTGTATAGCACAAGGAACTCTGCTCAATATTCTGTAATAGCCTAAATGGGAAAATAACTTGAAAAAGAATAGATAACATGTACATGTGACTGAATCTCTTCGCTGTCCACCTGAAACTAACACAACGTTGTTAATCAGCTATACTTCAATTTTTTGAAAAAAGATTCGTGTTTTAATTAAAGTATTCTTTTTTTTTTCTTTTTTTTTTTTTGAGTCCAGCTGCCATTCTATGACTTCAAAAGTTTCGAGGACAGAGAAATGATTTAAGCTTGATTTAATTTCTCATATGACTACCACTCCAGGGCAGCAAGAAAAAAACACATCTCTTACTTGGTCATTATATATTTTACAGTAATAAGGCTGAGTAGCGGAATACTATTTATCACAATAGCACTAAAATGGAACATATTTTGTTCTTCCATATTCTCACTATAATGAGCCAAAAAGAAAAACATGGGGTTAAAATACAATCCAAAAATCAAAATATGCTATAACAAACAAACAAATCACCCCCCCCCCAAAAAAACACTGATTCTCTTTGTTAGAATAATTTTTAACAATGTTTCAAACATGTATACCTGTGGCCGATTCATGTTGATGTATGGAAAAAATCATCACAATACTGTAAAGTAACCATCCTCCAAATGAAATAAACAAATTAATTAAAAATAAAAAGTAACAAAATAAGCCTCCAGGTAGGAGATGTGCCAGTCACCTGTCTCTGGACGCGTGGGGAGGCGGTGTGGAGCAGAGAGAAGAGGTCCTGGAGCAGAGTCAGCTGCTGGGCCAAGTACTGCCGGCCCACGTTGGAGCCGCTCAAGGCCAGGACCATGGAGAGCAGCTCAAAGCAGTAGGCGTCAGAGGAGGCGTCTTCATCATTGGGCTGGGAATTGGCATTTTCTTTGCTTGATATGGCATGTTCCCATTCCTCGCGGACTCTGGTGGCTTCCATGCGAATGGCCTGGACGATGTGAGCACACACCTGTTCAAGGGCAACATAAAGAAAATGTAAAAGCGTTTATTTGTAAGGTTTAATTTAAAAAAAAGGATATTAGTTGATACTCAATTTAATACTCTTCCTCCAGTTAATTCTCCATCATACCATTCTCTTAACACATCTTAAAAACAATTAAGGAAAATGACAATTAAAAACCTGAGTATTTAAATCAATTAGTATAGAAATGAATGCTATACTGGTTACCAATTCCCCTGCCTGTGATTTAAGACATGAAATGAAAACAAATCACCATATTTAATCACTTCTAAGGCATCGTTTCCCCCATATTTCTACTCATAATGTGATTTTGTAATTGATACAGTTCATAACTTAATTGGCAGCAATTTTCTTTTTTTTTAGTAACAGAAAAAAACAGCACATTTTACAACTGGTAGCTTCTACAAGTCAATAAAATGCTGTTAAAAAGATAAAGCACAAATAAGTTTATGTGATTTATTTAAAAAAGACTTAAAGTGTTTAAAGTTAAAATAGTGGGCCAATTTACAACCTAATTCAAAAGTCAGTATTTTATTTGACTTTGAAAGGGCTGATTTTATGTTATTTAGGTATTCCCGAAGTGAATTCCCATTACATGAATGATCTAGTGCTACTATACCATCTTGTGATAATTAGAAATATCTAACACTGGTTTAGTTAACATTATAACTGCTCAGCAGAAAAATTTAAAAAAACAACAACAAACAAAAAAACAAAGGGGAAAGGAACACAGGAAATGTAAATGAAATCTGATATAACTGGGTATTTGACACCAAAATGAAACAATCTACCTGAAAATGAGAAAAACAAAGAGCAGCAAGGTAAGAAAGTTAACATTGATAACAAAGTCTTTAAAGTGATGCAGGTATGCCAACATACTCCTTCCTCTCTAGAAAAAGGCAGACACATTCTGCAGGACCTATAAAAGAGTCAGCATAAAAAAGCCCCCATAAATTTTGGAAAATGCTTTACACCCTAAAAACAAACAAAACTGATGGAGATTATGAAACGACTATTGACCAACCTGTTTCTGCAGGTTAGTCAGTTTACTCCTGCTGAAGATGATTCCAACCATATGTTCTTTCAGGTCAGCGTCTGATGTTGCCTTTAGATACAAAAGGGGAAGAAAAGGAAGCAGGCTCTTTTAATAAAATTCATAGATTCGACATTTTAAAATGTCTTGATAAGTAATTATGCAGGTATCTTTACAAGGTGAATTCATTTTAAATTGAGATCTATAACACTAAGAAGAAGGATAGTAAGTTTGAAGAAATCACTATTGGCTAAAGTGACCATGCATGCATGCTAAGTCACTTCAGTCGTGTCCGACTCCATGTGACCCCATAGACGGCAGCCCACCAGGCTCCCCAGTCCCTGGGATTCTCCAGGCAAGAACACTGGAGTGGGTTGCCATTTCCTTCTCCAATGCATGAGAGTAAAAAGTGAAAGTGAAGTTGCTCAGTCGTGTCTGACCCTCAGCGACACCATGGACTGCAACTTTCCAGGCTCCTCCGTCCATGGGTTTCCAGGCAAGAGTACTGGAGTGGGGTGCCATTGCCTTCTCTAAAATGACCATAAAAAGGACAAAATTTCTGACTTTAAGAAATCCAGAGAAGTATACTTCATGGATTTCTTTATAATCAGTCAATTCGTGTCAATTTGTTTAAATCTATTTCCAAACTGTGAACACTATTAGTTCATATCCTATATTTGGTTATTAGAAGAGCAACTCAGGAAAATGACATTTGGTTAGAAAGGAAGTGTCCTAACAACACTCTCTGATAATGGTGGTCTTAAGTTACTCCAACACTGACAGTAAACAAAGAAACCTATCACAAGAAGAAATATGAAGGCTGAAGTTTTATAGTGCCTATCACGTGTAGGACACTGTTTTAAGTGATAGATAAATATACAAACAGATAGAAGTCTACACATACACACAACCTTATTTAATCTTCAGAAAAACCCCATAAGGGGTTTGATGTTCTGCCTGCTTTATAGGTAAGAAAACTGAGGCAAATCACCCTTGTATTAGAATTGAAAATAACTCTTGGTTTCACTTTTCTTAGGATAGAGACAGCCACAAGAGAATGTTGCTCCCACCTTAATAATAAGAAAAGCTGGTAATCTACAGAACTGTAATTTTTGGGTGCCCACTAGAGAGCTGACATAGGCAACCAGGTGAACTAAAATCTAAATTGACAAATCCATATTGTTGGACACTTAGAATTGTTCCTGTACCTAATACAAGTAAATGAGCAAACAATGAACCTTACCTATCAGCAAGGTTCTTACAGATCTGAACAAAACTATCAACCAACTGAATTAACCACATTTATAGAACTCTTCAAACAACAACAGCAGAGTTCACATTCATTTAAGTGCACATGGACATTTGCTAAACTATACCATTACTATGAGCCTGAATTCAGGTCTTAATAGTCTCAAAAGTGATGAAATTATACAAACTCTCTCTCTCTCTCTCTCTCTCTCTCTATATATATATATATATACACACACACACACACACACACACACACACACACATTTGACCACAAAGGAATTAAAGTAGAAATTAACAATACAAGGCTATCAGGAAAACTCCCAATATTCAGAAATTAAATAAGACTCTTGTAAATTACCCAGAAGTGAAGGATAAATCAAAATCGAAGTCAGAAAATATTTTGAATTGAATGAAATAGGAAAAAAAACAATACTGAAATCTGTGATACTAAAGCAGTGCTAAGAGGAAAATCACAGCATTACTTATATGAGAAAAGAAAGATCTCAACTCATCATATTAGGACTTTACGAAGTCAGAAAAAGAACACATTAAATCCAAAGCAAAGAGCTGGAAAGATATAATAAAAGAAGATACATCACAATAGAGTCTAAGCATAAGAGTATATTATGAACAACTTATGCCAATAAATCCAGCAACTCAGATGAAATGGGCAAATTACTTGAAAGGCAGAACTACCAAAGCTCACTCAAAAAGAATGGATAACTGCAGTTTCTCTGTATCTACTAAGGAGAGTAAGTTTGTAGAATAAATTGTGTGTGTGTGTGTGTGCTAGAATACACATTAAGAAATGAGTTCCTTTTAGAAGGGAAGATCTTTTAACTTCTTTCATAACTTATTTTGCTTTTTCCTTTTTAAAAGCAGCTGTACTGACATACAGTTCACATACCATATCATTCATTCACTTGAAGTATACAGTTCAATGGTTTATATGCACAGGTAAGTGCAGCCATCACCCCAGTCAATTTTAGAGCGTTTTTACCACCCCAAAAAGAAACACTGTGCCACTCAGTTATCACTCCTCTAGCTCATCTTCTTTAAACAAAGATAAAGTACATATAAGGAAATACTGCATATCGATTAATATACACAGCAATATATGGGTTATTTTACTGAATAAAAGAAAAGGAAAAAAGAGAAATATATAAGAAATCCATTCTGATAAAAATTCTCAATAAACAAGGAACATCCTCAAACTGACTAAGCACAGTTACAAAAAATCTACAGTGAAAGATTGAATATTTTCCTTTTCCAATCTAGAAAAGGCAAACATATGTGATCTCAAGACTTTTATTCAACATGGTAACTGAAGGTATTAGCCAGTGGAATAACACAAGATTGGAAAGAAAGAAGTAAAACTGGCTTTCTTTGAAGACCATATGATTATCTATGAAGAAAAATTCCAAGGTTACTACAAAAGAGCTTCTCAAACTACTAAGTAAATTTAAGAAGACCATGAAAAAAGTGAAAGTCACTCAGTTGTGTCCGACTCTTTGAGACTCCAGGCCAGAATATTAGAGTGGGTAGCTGTTCCCTTCTCCAGGGGATCTTCCCCTCTGGGGATTGAACCTAGGTCTCCCACATTCCAGGCAGATTCTTAACCAGCTGAGACACCAGGGAAGCCCAAGAATACTGAAATGGGTAGCCTATCCCTTCTTCAGTGGATCTTTCCCAACCCAGAAATTGAACCAGGGTTTCCTGCATTGCAGGCAGATTCTTAAACCAACTGAGCCATAGGTGTCCCTTAAGAAGACCATAGGATAAAAGTTTAATGCACAAGTCAACTGCATTTTTATGTACAAGAAATGAATAACTGCAAAGTGAAATAAAAATATTTACAATAGTATCAAAACCATCAAATGCTTAGGGATCAATTTTAAAAGTGTGTACAAGACATGTACACAGAGCTGAACTGTGAAACATTGCTGGCAGAAATTAAAGAAGATCTAAATAAATGGACAGAACTAAATATAATATTCATGGATTTGCTGCTGTTGTTTAGTTGCTAAGTCCTGAATCTTGTGCAACCCCATGGACTGTGACCCACCTGGCTTCTCTGTCCATGGGATTTCCAGACTCAATATTAAGATGTCAATTCTCCCCAAACTGACTTAGCACTTTGGTGCAATTCCAATCAATATTTCAGCAGGCTTTAAAAAAAAATTTTATGTTTTTTGTGGAAGAAGAAGAAATTGATAATCTGCTTTTAAGCTTTATATGGAAATGGCAAGAACCTGGGATAGCCAAAACAACTTTGACAAAGAACTTGGTTGGAATCTCTCTAAAGCTACAGTAATGAATGTACTGAATCTCAATATAGCCTGATGTTGGTGTTAAGAATGTACATATAGATTAATGAAACAGAACAGAGTCCAGAAACAAACCTATACATTTCTGGTGGACTGATTATTGATAAAGGATAGTCTTTTCAACAAATGGCAATAAAAGAATCAAATATCTTCACATCAAGAAAAAGAACCTCTACTCCTAATTTACACTGTATAGAAAAACTTGAAATATATATAGTTCTAAATAAAAGAACTAAACTTCTAATGTTTCTAGATGAAAACAGGAGAAAATCTTTGTGACCTTAGGTAAGACACAAAAATCATGAGTCATTAAAAAAAAAGATAAATTGAACTTTATCAAAACTAGAAACTTCTCTCTGAAACATAAGTCACAGACTAGGAGAAAATATTTGAAAATGTATTTTTACCAAACATGTATTTGGTAGAAGACCTATATATATATATCCTGAATACGTGAAGAAATCTTCCAACCAATAATAACACAAACAGCTCAATATAAAAAATATGGGTAAAAAATCTTAATATACATTTGGTAAATGTAGTAGAGATGGCAAATAAATACAAAAAAATTTGCTCAATATTATTAGTCACTGGTGAAATCCATGTTGAAACTACAACAAGGGGCTTCCCTGGTGGCTCAGTGGTAAAGAATCTGCCTGCTAATACAGGAGACATGGGTTAGATCCCTGTCTGGGAGGATCCCATATGACAAAGAGCAACTAAGTCCATGCACCAAAACTACGGAGCCTGTGCTCTCGAGCCCAGGGACCACAACTACTGAGCCCACATGGTCTAGCATTCATGAGATAAGAGGGCTGAATGCAGAGGAATGACAGGGAAATTCTGGGGTGGCGGGGGTGGGGGGATGTGTTTTAAAAATTGCTTGTGATGGTTTCACCACTGTACACATTGGTCAAAATTCAAAACAAATGATTTTAAAAGGATGATTTTGTATGTAAGTTTTACTTCAAAAATCTGACTTAAAAAAATGCTTCCCTTAAAAATTACATTATCTCACTGGTATCCAACCACTAGCAAACCTTTCCCACTCATCCCCAGTGCCTCAGCATACACTCTTCTACTGTTTGGCCAGCCTCTTTAAGGCTCCCATCCTCTCATCCTTTTAATCTAACTTTCATCCATTCTCTTTCAGGTCTAACTCAAAGTCTAATATCCTCCAAAAAGCCTTCTCTGTCCACTCCAGGGACAATAACCTCAACATACTCTGAAATTCTATGACATGTGCAATTTTTCACATATTTAATACAGTGATTATATACTATAGAGTATCCTTGATGATCTGTTTTGGGAGGGAGGGGATGGACTGATAAAGTTTAAGAACAGAAGGCAAGGTTTTTTAGGGCTTGATACCAGTTCTCAAGGTTGTTCAGCAAACAATTGCCATTTGCTAAAATTCATTTGATTTAATGAGTACTCAGTCTTATAGTTGTCAAAATGTTATCTCCAAAAGATGCTGAAAAATAATTACCAGAGTTTATGAAATCCTTTTTTTAAAAAACAGATTCCAGATAGAAAAATGTGGATGATTTAGTTGCCTCTGTGTCAGAAGGCACAGAGGCAGCTTAGGTAAGTCCTTGAAAATATCTTTCAAAGAACTGTCAAGATGAGTATTTACAGCATCTATTAATAAACACACAAGAATATGGAGGCTAGTCATGGTTGACTTCTCTTTCTGAAAATGGATGAAGTTCTCTTTTTAGATACAGTGCTTTAGTTTAGACCAAATAAGTCAGGCAAATGCACTTTAGAAGAAATTTCAAGGACAATATAAAGGACAGGTTATTCCAATAAAAATGCACTGCACACATGTGTGTTTATGCCATGGTGGATATAAAGACAAACCAGACATGTACTTGGTCTTCAGGAAGCTTTGATTAAGTTGAAGATACAAACCATGTATATATCTTGGACATGGACTTGGGCAAACTTTGGGAGATGGTGAGGGACAGAGAGGCCTGGAGTGCTGCAGTCCATGGGGTCGCGAAGAGTCGGACATGACCGGGCAACTAAACAACAACAATAAACCAAGTATACAAATAAACCCAACAAGAGGGAGACCAAGGAGAGACACAGAAATTACTACCAAGTTTAGCAGAGGAAACACTTCTTTGTGTCTTCGCCATGAACCTTCTTTATGATTTCCCTTGAACAATCATAAAGAAGCCTCATGGAGAAGACAGGATTTTTGAGCTGAACTGTGAAGGACAGAGAAGATGGAGGAAAGTGCACACAGCATAGTCAACAATGAAGCTGATTTTACAAATGACAACATTTAAAAACAACAGCCCAAGGTTTGGAGCAAATTTTGTTGTTACTTAAAATACCAACTAGATCATACATGAGCAAAACGTGAGTATCTTCTGATGGTTCCTTCATCTTCTTTCTAATTAAAGTAAAAAGTATTAACTGCACAGAAACTAGTATCACATATACATTAAAATACATAGCAATATAGGGATTATTCCACTGAACAAAAGAAAATGGAATAGGGAAATAAATATCTTTAGAATATAAGTAAATACATTGTATACTTTTTCCTCTCCTTCGGGAGATGACAGCAGCGCTTTTTCCTCTTGCTCTGGGGTGGGTTCCGCATCTCCAGAGATGAGCTTTCCAAATACCTGGTGAACAAGACAGGGAGGTGAGAGCAACCCAATGGCAGGAATTAGCACTGTGAAGGCTGGAGGACTCAGCAGCTGATTCTGCAGGTTTTATAATGTTCCTATGCTATTCTTACTGTACACCTCTACTTTTCAGAATTATGAATGCAAAATGAAATACAAGAATTTGAGCTATGAGAAGAAAAAAATGGGCCAAACTTGTAGTTAACAATCTCTAACAAATTGAACAAAATACTTTCTTAGGCTCTTGATATTATTACTGAAGTAGTACATTATTTTTTTTATCCTGTGCTAGAATATGTGTAGTAAGGACACTCACTTGAGATGTAATGAGTCTGAACACTCGCAGAGTCTCAGCTTCACAGTTCCTTTGCTGGGCCACACTGGCTGAGATCTGGCCAGCAATTTTTGTGCTTTCACCATCCTTCCAGCCCAGGACCTTAACCTGTCGAACTCTCAGTGTATTTTCTGGACCCTTTAATTCAATTTTGATGATGTGATTATCCCCTCCTGGAAGTTCACTTGTTACCCAACCAATGTGCCTGGAATCCAGCTCAACCTAGGAGAGCAGAAAAGGGACAGAAACATGATACAAGTGGATTACTATTTTATTACTGTCCTGGACTTAATAACAGTGGTTACTATGTCCTGGTGTTAGTAACAGTAAGCTCAAATAACAAATAACTGTACACACAGAAAGTGTATTGGATTATTTCACATTGATTATCTTATTTAAATCTTGTAAAGATAAGCAATACTATAATAGCTGCAGATGAAGAAAGTTAGTTAACACAGATGGCAGGAGTCTAGTAAGTGGTGGAGTTGAGAATTAAAATACCACATTTGTGATGACTTATTTCAGTACATTTCATTGAGAATCTAACTCTTCTCAAGGATTAAATTTCAATGTACTGTACAATGGTTTTTGACACTATTCACTCACAAGGGAATGAGTTTATACAGCATCTGTCACAAGTCCAAATAAGACTTGTTTCTAGAGTAGGTCTGTATATTGACTTTTAACCTGGATATATTGCAGTGCTGTAAACTGAAAGATTTTCAAGGTATAGGACAATAATCTACATTTTAATCTGACGTGTGGCTGAATTATAGTGGCATTTGTGAATCGAATCTATGAAGAATTCTAAGGCACCCTGAATCTCTGCAGGGGAGCATAAGTCAGGGTGGAGGGCTGTAGGCACAGTATACTTACTCATGACTACAGAACATGTAGGAAAATAATGGGTAAGATGTTTAGGACAGAGACAGTTATAACTATTCCCATACATGGACTATTTGCCAATTTAGTGTTTTGAAAAGAGATGATTTCCTATAATACTGTGGCATGCCAAAATTAGAACTCAACAGTGGAGACTGACAAGAAGAAGTTTCTACCAGGGCAGTAAAAACATTTAATGGTAGTGTTAATTACCTGCTTTATTCTGCACAAATCTTCTACTGCTTTGCCAGTTAAGAAGGTCATTGTGGTGACTTTATTCTAAAATAAACAATTCAAAATAGTTATTATGCCATGTTCCTGGCTCTAGAACGGACAGTGATTTCTTATAACCTATCAATATCATATCAGCTCTTCTGCTTGTCTTTTATAGTCCTTCCTAACTGACATCATTCCATCTGTCAAACCAATCACAGTTCCTACAACTCCAGTCTTTTTCTTATCCTCACAAACTCCATCTTGAATCACACATTTCAGTCCTTCTCTATGGGCTCTGAGAGAGGAGGCTGGCATTCCCTCTTTTTATCCAAAGTCTAATCATTTAAATTCTATCTCTATCATGAAGTCTTTCAACAATTTGCCTTGCTACTATGTCCCATTCTTATTACATTATTCTCATTGCTTCTGGTGTAAAAGGGAGGAAGGAAGCTGGCTTAAGCAACAAATACTTGCAAGTATCACGGTGCCCCCAGACAGCCACAGGGACTTGGGGGAGGACACATGAGAGTGATGAGTTCTATCCCCTTGAGATCTTTGCCAAATTAGGGAAGGACCATTTAACATATAAAGTAAAGTAGCAAAAGAAATTTAATACCTTTAACTACTGGAAAGAATCATACTGGTACTAGAGTCAGAGACCTTAAGATTGAGTAAGTTTTACGCCAAGTACATCAAGAAATAGATGGACATATGAATTCCTTGGAGAGTTGTATACTTTTAAGTGCTATAGGCTGATGCAATTCAAATGAACAAACGCTGTGTTTAAGGCAGTGTGGCGGGAAGGCTGGGGGACACACAGTACACTGCGTGAGTCTTAAGGACTCATATAAATAAGAGGAGGTTTCCTAAGAGAAAAGCTGATGTCAGCGTATCTGTAAAAAATGAATATTACCATGATTATCTCTCCTAAAAGACAAAATGTTAAATCGATTGCAACCACTGTTTTGATGGAAAGTATATTCTAGCTTAAAACATGAATCAAAGATAACACTGCACTGAGCAGTGAGTTCCTGTCAGAAAAATGTTCTGATTTCTTACACTTGACTTTCAAGTAAGACAAAGTAGTTGTACCAATTGAACTCTTGGGTCTCAAGAGCTGATAAGCTAGTGATATAGTGATATAGTATTACTGCTAAGCCTTTTTCTTATTCAATCTGTGCTGATGGACACAAGTTGGGGTGACTGCAGACAGCAAGGAATGCTCTGACTGTAGACTGAACTTCTGTGGTTGGCATTCTCCATTCAGGTCATCTGAGACCCAAACCCACCACTTTGACTCTCCCTGGGAAAGGAAATATACAAATGGGATAGGAGCAGCTTGGCAATGGCCCAAGGGGACTTATTAATACTGTATCTGCAGGCCACTTTCTTTCTGAGGGAAAAAATTCTAAAAAGTATTCTTTCTCAAGAATGGGGTAGAAGCATGGGAATTTAGCAGTTGGTTTTACATTCTTATTGGCCTTTAATACTCAAGTAAATAGGATGCTTTTTCTTCTCCAGTACTTTTTGTTAAAGACTGCTCAATTCAGTTGAAACATGTAGACAGGCTAGAGCTAGTGGGAATATATAGTATGATTATAGATGTTAATCCAGGAATTTTCCCCAACTCCCTTCTGACGGTGGGGGTGAGGATTAAAAACTGAAGGCTAATTATGCTACAGGTCAAACTGCATTAAGTGCCACTAGAGCAAGGTAAAAAAGAATCCAGAGGAGAGAAAGAGTAACTTTTATAGAAGAGGTACTGTGGGAGAATTTGTCTGCTGGGTCTTATACTTGGGAAGAATCTGAAAGGTAGAGTTTAAGAGAAGGACTTCCAGGCCAAGAAAATAGCTTGAACAAGGGCGTGGAGGTAAAATATCATGGAGTAGATATTTATTTTGCTTAGCTATAGGTTTCATATATTTATAATCAGATCCTTTCTTAAAATGGGTATTCCACAGTGCCCCAAGTCATATTAATCTGTTTTTAGACTTGAGTTATTTTGACAATATAAATAGGATGTTTGGTTGGTGAAGTTCCAGGTGAAAGCCTTTTTGCTAAAACTCAGAAATGAGACTGTATGATTAATAAAGGTCTGAAAAGAACTAACAAACCATAGTTAAGCTTCCTTTCTTACCCCAAGATCTCGGGAATTGTCCACATGAACAGATACATAGCGGGCATTGATGCCTTTTACACAGTTGATGGTGATGTTCTTAGTTTTGTTTTTATCCTCATCTCCTGACTCCCAAAAGGTTTCTGTGGAACCATCTGTCAAACTGCCAATCATGGCAGGTCGGCTTGAAGTTTTTATGTCTACAATGCTGGTTAAGTCCTTTAAGCACATTACTATGCACAATTCCTACCAGAAACAAATACACATAATTGAAACACTCAAATGGAAATCTTCCACAATAATAAAATAGGCATGAGATAGAAATAAAAGTAAGTAGCAAATTGTTTAGGAGTAATTTTCAGTTTCTCCTTCAGTACATTGTTGAGCATTAACAGGATAACACAGGATAACTGTTAGATGACTGACCTGACTCATAGCTTCAAAGCCAGACTGTATGCTGATGCTAAAACTCTCTTCACTGTCTCCATCATCTGATTTTGACAAAATATTGTTAATGTGATGAAAGACATTGCTCTGATGGAGGAACTGGTGATCAGATTGCTTGAATTTCAGACTCCAGCACCTAAAAAAGTATAAGTAATATATTAAATAATTCTTTTTCAGGAACCTCTAAGGAATTCCTTGAAAAAAAAAAAGCACTCTGCAGCTAATCTTAATGCTGTAGGTAAAATAACAGTATCAGAAATTTTAAAAATTCAAGAAACAAAATGATTTCTACTGGCTTTTGGATAAATATACATCATTTCTGTTGAACAATGTAAATTCTAAGGAAAGTTCATCCATTTTCAGTTCAGTTCAGTCACTCAGTCGTGTCCGACTCTTCGCGACCCCATGAACTGCAGCACGCCAGGCCTCCCTGTTTTAAATATAGCCAAACCGACACATGAAGATCAAAGCTATAAAAGCAAAATAGGTAATAAACCAATTTTGTAGACAAGTGTTATCCCAACTATAACAGCCTCTTAAAATTTATTAGTCCAACAATTCTACACTAATTCATCAGAGTATAACATACTTTGTACTTCAAAAATCTTGCACTACCGAATCTCTTCTCTGCTGGTCTCATCATTAGGAATGTGTATAGCCAAAATCACTCTGTCAACCTATTTCTTATAAAAATCAATGGAGGATTTACTTATATGTGTAGTCCAGTACGAGGCTCTAGTGATAAAGTTCACAATGTAAAAGTAACGGTGAGGACTTAAAAGGAGGAGATACTCTTCAATGTAATTTTAGGATTGGCTGCATTTCTCTTGATATTCTTTTCAATTCAAAACCCTATTTTGAATTCTGTTTTTGAGATTTCATTGCCCTCTCCATTTTTGCAACATTTAAGTTTCTACTCTTGAGGAACACTGAGACATGTGATTTGGGGTAGATGAGCAAGGAAAGCGAGGAAGATGGTTTCAGACTGTGACAATTTAGAGGACTCAGAAGTATACTACCCACAATTTATAGAGGGGCCAACAGGCATGAGCTGAGGCGAAGGGCAATTCTAAATTACAACCATAATGAGGGAGGTACCATTCATATAACACAGGATTCTTTCTACCTTAAGTATTTAAAGAGGTCTTTCAAGCATTTCATGCTTTGACTGCTTCAGAAAACTCCTTTTCCAGGGTACTTAGGACACTTGGAAACAATATTACCTTAGGGCCATCTGCTGTAATGAACTGCCACTGGGGAGAGACATCATAAGGTCAGAGATGGTCTGAAGCAGGCGGTGAAACGTGTGTGGTAAAGGATGAGCCGCTTCCCCTGCGATCACTATATCTGAGAGCGGATGCTCACATACCCTTGTATCTTTCTCCTAAGACAGAAATGGCGGGCAAGTTCATCAGTTTGGGAGCTGGAAGGAATTTTTCCCACAAAAGAAAATGTGTACTTTAACGATACTGATGTAGTAAAAATGTAAACAACAAAACCAAACCATACCTCAAACATCCAGTAAGGTTAACTAATTATGCTTACGTTTTTAAAGGAAAAAGTGATAAGGTCACCTATAAATAAAATCACCAAACCAAATAAATGCCACATATGAGGATCAATTCCAGCATACTCACTAATCTACTAGCAGAAATGAGCCTTTCCCTTCAGCTGAGCACCACCCAAACTGCTGGCCCACAAAGTTGGGAGCCAGTAAGGAACTATTTCCATTCAGTAGGTTTTGGGGTATCTGTTACACAGGAACAGATAGCTCTTATGAATGTGTGATAACATCACATTGTAATCGTGGATTGTTTTCAATTTTCCCTTGCGGCCCTATTGATTTTCATTGGATATCTTTAAGGTTATTTTATTAACTACATGCATACACTGAAGATACTGAATTACTCTTATCATTTTGTAGAGATCCTCCTTATCCCTACTGATAATTACGTCTTGAAATCTATTTAATCTGATGTTAAACTAGCTGTAGCAACCTAATTTTGATCGGTATTTATCCAGTATATCTTTTTCTACTTTTAACCTTTTACTTTTACTCTTCCTCTGTCCTTAGGTTTTAAAAATGCGATGCTTATAAACAGTACCGAGCTTTTGTTTTTTTCTATCTATTCTGACAGCTTTTTAAATTGAGGATTTAGTTTTCTACTTTTTTACTGTAGAAATATAAATGAGATCCATAAAGCACAGCTACAGAGGTATAAATGTGGCTGGAACCCAGGCTTCCAGGGTCCACACTCAACGCTTTTCCATGACACAGGCTGCCTCCTATAAAATTGAAGTCCTTTCTAGCCAAACTTTTTGACTTTCATGTCCAGGCACAATCTCGTTTTCATTCTCTGTGCCGTACAGTAATGCTGTGAAGTAGACGGCTCTTCTCTATAATGATGTTGCCTTCTTCATCTTATTGCACTGGACAGTATGTATCTTCCAACTGAGTGCTTTGTGTGTGACAGTGATGGCTAGTGAGAAACAAGAACTGACTGACAGTGTTTGGAGACAGAAAACTTGCATTCAGCATAGTTAGTATGCTGCTCATAGCTCTGAATTGGTATTCTTGCCTTTAGGTTATATAATCTGTGAATGACTTCATGTAAATTATGGTATTATCTGAAGAGACTTTGACTCTTCTATAAAAATATGGACAAATAAAAAACCAAGACTCTCGCTCACTTGTTCTGCATTTTCTTTGTTTGTTTTATTTTCCTCATCCTCTTCTTCCTCTGGTTCCACTGGAGCAGGAGTCAGAGATGCCACGAAATGCCACAGAATATCATGGAGAGAAGTGGTTTGGATGACGTTACACAGAAGCCAGTTGAAAGCCTGCACGAAAGAGAAAGTAAAACTCGCTCAGTCATGTCCGACTCTTTGCAACCCCATGGACTACACAGTCCATGGAATTCTCCAGGCCAGAATATTGGAATGGGTAGCCTTTCCCTTCTCCAGGGAATCTTCCCAACCCAGGGATCGAACCCAGGTCTCCTGCATCACAGGTGGAATCTTTACCAGCTGAGCCACAAAGGAAGCCTGAAAGCCTGCATAAACAACGTTAAATAAGTCCAAGATAAAGAGAACCTTCTGGGACTCAAGTATTTTAAGGGAAGACTTTAGAAGACTGACTGTCATTTCACTGAAAGTACACTGAACTTACACTTTCAGTAATTCTGGCCCTAATAAAAAATTAACAGTAGGGAATATAATACCTATGAAATGCAATCCAAAATATTTTCCAAACCACTTTTCATTTCAAAAATTTGTCCGAACATTAATTTATACAAGCATATTTTTTCCAACTTGCATTTAGAATCAACATGCATTTAGAATGTTTCTTAAGTTCTACACAAGCCGCTATTTACTTAAATATAGATTCATGTGGTTCCCACTGATGAATGGCAGGTTACTTCCTACTCATGATAAAGAAAAAAGATTTGTTATATATACAAGTCTATGATATACAGTGATCCATTTTCAGAGAACAGAGACCCAGATAAATTATCATTGTTAAATTTATAATTCAAAAGCTCTACTTCTGATCCCTTTTGCATGATTACTCTAACTGAAATGACACTGTGCTTATAAAAAGCTTTTTTAAGAAGATATTATCACGATTCAGATAATAAAGTAATGTAGAAATGAAGTTTTTCAGAGTGTTTAAACTCAAATTCATTTATATTCCTAAACCTAGGAGTTTAATTTTGTTGCAAACATGGTATTTTCTATTCACTGAGGTCCCTTAATTTGTCACAATTTCTGTTCAGTAGAAAACTGACATCATTAAACAGAACCATTATATGAAGCTTATGATGAATGAATCAATAATCCTATTCATGTATTCTTACCTCCATAGCAAAAACTCGACAAGCAGATTTTCTTAACGCTTGTTTCATTGCTATTTCCAGACCTTCTAGATCATGATGCTGTATAACAAAGGCTAAGACTGGCCACTGGAAGTTCCGTTCTCCTTTGGAGAGGGAGCTGTGGGCTGAGATGAGCCGGGACAGCTCAGGAGATGGATGCCTCAAGAGTGAAGAACCCACTTCTGTTTGAAGGAAAAAAAAAAGTATCAATTTTCATAGGTAACACATATTAATATATTTACAGTGATTTCAAAAAACAGTATCCAGCTTATTCACTTAAGTGTCTTCGGGGATTTTTTTGTTTTTGCATTTGACACAAATCTTAATGATTTCAATTTTTTACTGAAGCTCAGATTTAAATATCTTACTTAAAGTTATATACCTGTTAAGTTGCAAAAATAAGTTTTGAACCCAGGTCTGAATCTAAAGTTCATCCTTTCTATAACACTATACAAAATGTGATTTATTTTCTCCCCAAATGGAATCTACATCTTATCCCCAGCATTTTCTAAAGGACTGCTGCTGCTGCTAAGTCGCTTCAGTCGTGTCCGACTCTGTGCGACCCCATAGACGGCAGCCCACCAGGCTCCCCCGCCCCCGTCCCTGGGATTCTCCAGGCAAGAACACTGGAGTGGACTGCTTTGTAACAAATGGTATTTCAATAAGAGCCCAAAGATACTTGTTGAATATATCCTCAATATTTTCCTAGAAGATCTTCAATAAGATACATAATCATCTACTTAAAAATATTAGGTCAGATCTTCACTTAGTAAGTAGTTGGCCTGATAAACCATTAACATGTTATCCTTTGCTTCTTGGGTTTCTTTCTTTATTTTTAAGACAGAATCAATTAGCCTCAATTTGGGGCTGCTGATACTAATTAGTCCAGATTATCTAAAATTTTAACTGATTAAGAGCTAGCCGTATCTCCAGTTTTTATCACCTGTTTTGAGTGGTAGTACTTACAAGAGTTAACAAGTTTCTATTGAGAATATCATTGTGAAAGTGTCAAGTCACTGGAACTGCTGATTTACTGAAGCTTAGTGGGAGGGATAGTGGTAGCAGTATTCAGCTTAGATACCTAACAAGTAATATATTTTAAAGATCAGTTTACTCTTGAATAATAGTACATGATCTCTGGGTGTCTCTTCCAACTAAGATGTAAAATTTAGAGAGGCACATTTATGGCTGTGTCACACAGAAGGAATGTTTACCACGATTTAAAATTAATCCATTCCTCTGCCTTCAAAAATTAGATTAAAAAAAATCTACAAATAAAATCATTAGGATCACTCAATCTTCTTTTTTATCTTTATACTTACCAGTGTCTCCACTGTTAACTCTTCTCCGAGGAATGGCTTTAACTCGTGCAGGTAAGATGGAGTGCTGTTTATCATATTCAGAAGCAACAACGGAGTAGGATCTTTGGAAGACGGTTCTCTTTGCGAGATCAGTATCAGTTATGGGACTAGTTTCCAAACTGCAGATAGAACAAGGTGACAGACAACTCAGGAGAAAAAGGGAATGACGTGACACTGTATTTACTTAGTTTACAACAGCGTAGTCAAATGTGTGAACCATGTGGAAGAATACAAATTCAAAGCCAACTTGACAATCCCTCTTTAAGCCTTTAAGCCGTAATTGGATCTTTCCAAATGTAATCACATTTTGACCGATTTCAGAACTGCATCTTAAAATTTTTGCTTCTCTTAAATCTACTTTGCATTTTAAATGAAAAAGAAAAGGCATCAAATATTCTAAGCTTCTCTCAGAAGCAAAAGCACTGTGGTGGAAGACACGTGTCATGATATTCAGGAAAAACAAGCAGATATATTCATAATAGCACTGAATAGGAAGAACAAAAATATATATATGAGGAAACTTAATAAGAGGGAAAGTGAAAGGATGCAATTTTCCTCTGGTTCCAAGTGTTCTATGGTTTCTCATTCTCTGGAGGTGCTACCCAAAGCTCTATCTGGAGCACGGCCATACCACAGTGTACAGAGAGAAGACGAACTGGTTCCTAGCCTCAGTTACATGATACTTAAAACTATTTGAGAACTCAGTGGTTTTCAGGAGGGCTGTCGGACACGGCTGAAGCGACTTAGCAGTAGCAGCAGGAACCAACCTCTTTCTTTTTTTTTCCTTTTTAACTATACAACATTAAAAAACAGTTACAAAAGTATTAAGGTGGTTATGTAATTTCTTTTATTGGGGCATTTTAAAGAAAAAGATAAATACCTTTCTTAACTTTCTAAGACAAATTTACAAAGTATTCTTTTTGTTTCTTTTCCATTGGTCAAGGCTGGTTTCAAATCCTATGGCCCTCAGTAAAGCTTATACATGTTCTAGTAACTGGCTAACTCTGGCCATGTTGTGTCCTCACTGCCTAAGTGAGTGTACATTCTTGTTTGAATAGATGATAGATGTTGTATATAACTAATGGGAGTAAAGGTGATCTTTTCTCTCCAACTGGATCTGCTATCAAGGACCTCACCTGATTCATGAATGCATGCCTTTTCTTACTGCTCTAATAGTCAGGACACTTGATGCGACTTCCTTCCTGAGATGGAGGGATGCATCAATATCAAAGAACTTCTAGAGCATTCTCTTCTACTTAAAATCTCTCTTCCATCAAACACTGGACTCAACAAAAATATAGTAACTCAAATACCTGGGTGGCATGGACTTCATGTTGCTCTCGGGCTCTTCAAATACGTTGGGACTGGCATCGGGAGTTACTGATATGTAAGGGGCTGGCACAGATGTTGAACGCAGGTACCTCATTTCATCCTGGAATAGGTTGTCATCTTGATAGCCCACGAAATTTTCATGATGATGCCTGCATTAAATCAAACCCAGTAACTTAAAGTATGATGGTAATACAGACACTTTCCATTTTTAACCTCCTTTGTAAAAGCAAAAATAACTCATATATCTATAATTGAGGAGTGTAGAGTATTAAAATAGTGGCAGATTTAAGGAGGAAGAAATAGAAGGCTGATAATTTTACACATAGGTATTCCAGGTACCACAAACATTTCAAATACAAAATTGAATTTCTTTCCTTTTGAGAACTTTTTCATCTTCCAGTGTTTCAGTGAGTGATCCCACCAGCTATCTGGGTGCCTTAAGCTAAAATATCTAGGTGTCACAGAGGGCTCAGCCCTCAGCCATGACCAGTCCTTCAGGCCTGTGGACGCTGGATTCCCTTTCACTATTCTCTCTTCTTGTTTCCCCATCATCACTGCCTTGCTTCAGGCTGATGACATGTCTCACATGGACTACTGGAGTACAGGTAGTGACCTTTATGGTAGGAACACGTGTTAGAGTGAAATGTGAAAGAGATTAGAGATATATGAAATGTTTCATGGGTTAGGGGGGGATATATCTATTCCCCAAAAGGCTAAAAATTGCAAAATTCATAATTAGAGTTTGCCATCAACTTTTACATGTTTTACCATTTGATTCTATCCTTTTCAAACTGGAACACAGAGGTGCTAGTTTAAGTACAATAAGCAGGTGACTGAAGCTGAAGGCTTGTTGTACTTGGCATTCCTGGTGATTTTTTCCAGCGTCCCAAATGTACTTAGTCTCACATTTTCATTTTTGTTTCCTGTTCATTTTATTGAATTATAAGTACAATAACAAACAAACAAACTACATAACTCTGCTTCTCAAAATGGAACTGCTGGTTGGTAAGTCATGCCAGCAGGCAATTTCCAAAGTGATTTAAAAAAAACAGCCAAGTGACATTACCTAGCTAATGTCTGCAGGTAGAGACAAGGCATTTTAACAGGAAGGTCCTCAGAAATGCCCTCTTTCACGCTGGGGAGTTGAGACTGGAATGGCTTTGCTGGATGGTAACACAGAATGCTGGGTTCGGCAGCGCTGCTCAGCGACAGCAGGAAGAGGGCGTTCGCTTTAATCACCTGGTGGGCTTCCATGGTGGGCAAGGCACGCGGAGTCTTGACTTGCATCGGCTTCCTCCTAGACTGCTTGACCTGGAGGGAGAATTTTTAGGGATCTTTTCCTACTTATATTCAAATATGAGATTTCTTAACCTAAATATTTTTGAGTTGCTAATACAAATTATTAAACACTCATAGAACTACTTTAAAACAATAATAGTGATTACCAAAAACAACATTCACTTCATGTTTCTGAACTGATTGAAACTAATTTATATCAAATACAAACTGTATTTTTTTATCTTTTTGCTGAAAGCTAAAAACCTAACTAGTAAAATCTACATGTAATTATTTAAATAAAAGAGTAAATAACGTGTGTGTGTGTGTGTATCTGGCAAATATTTTCAGTTAGATGTGTCACTAATGTGAATGATCCTCACTTTCCATAAATCCTTAATATAACTAGGTATTAAGAAAAAGAGAGGCGATAAACAGCAGAAAAAAGAGAAGGAAAAGGAAAAAAGAATTAAGAGAGAGAAAAGGTGAAGAGGGAAAGCTATGCATATGTAAGCAGGTGACTGAGTAGCACACAAGTAATAAAAAAATTACATCTGTCAACAGGGTATGTATGCTACACAATGGTTGTTTTTGTGTTATCCCAAGACATAATTTGTTTTTGTCATTAAAAACAGCTGACCTAGTGCATAAATCAAATTTGTATATTATTCCTATTATAAAAGCTGATTTTTAATATCAACTATATGAAGCTGTCTGATGACATGTTCCTATAAAGAGATTTTTTTTTTCCCCCTCCCTCTTTAGTCTCCCTCCCATCTCCCTCCCCATCCCAACCCTCTAGGTTGTTACAGAGCCTCTGTTGCTTTTTTTTTAATTGAAGGGTAATTGCTTTAGAGGATTTTGTTCTTTTCTGTCAAATTTCAACATGAATCAGCCACAGGTATATATACGTCCCCCCTCTTTTGAACCTCCCTCCCACCACCCTCCCTAGTCCACCCCTCTGGTTGTTTCAGAGCCCCTGTTTGAGTTTCCAGAGTTGTAAACTTCCATGTTGCTAAAAAGAGGTTTTTATAAGGTTTATCCTTATAATTCACAGTATAGCCAGAACAAAATAAAACTACCTTCTCCCGGGCAGCAGCTTGTTTCTCCCGGAGGTATTTTTCTCTGCAGCGATCACACACCAGATACCACGTGCTTCCCCCTATGCCACCGTCGCCACAGTTACCAGCCCATCCGCCACAGAAGTGCCCGATGCTATTGTAACCTTGTCCACCAGCATACCGGCCACAGCCTTTGAAGTAAGCACATAAATAGATACTGAACACCTAAGAGTCCTTAATAGTCTGATGCATGCTACCTATACATAAATGACAGATTTCCCTTCTCAAAGGAAGCAAAGTACTGAGGCAAATATCTAACTTTTTCACTTTTTCTTCCCACCCCCTCCCGCCCTGCCCCCACAGGCTGTTAGTTATATCCGCAAACTTGCATGTATGACCAGAAAGTAATCAACTAAATGATGTCTAAAATACTGAAGATACTCTACATAGGCAGATGAAAAGAAATGTAAGACATGGGAACATTTAGATTTATTTAAGCATGCCATAAATTTGGACAAAATAGACATAAAACGTTCTGTACGAATGGTAAATTTTACAGATCACATATTTTACAAAAGGTTTCAGTGTAATATGTAGGAAGAGAAAAGCATCTACCCAAATCCATAACAGGTGAATTTTGCAATACTAATCAATTGTTATAGAAATAGTTACATTTATCTAAAATACTGTCTTCTGATGAAACAGTTGATAATCTCTTTCACAGGAAGAGGCCCACAGAAATTAATATAATCTAATTTAATTTGCAGTTTTGAACAGGAAAACAATACAGTTAAAGGAGATTTAATGTTGAGACCTCTCCTGTGTGTTTGGACATGTTATTTCCACTGTGTGAGACAGCAATCCTTTGGGTAAAATGTAAAATATTTTAAAAGTTAACAATCTCTCAGAATGTGACAACACTAAAATGAAACAGTACTGAACTGCCTTGCCATCACAGCATTAGAATTTCTTTACCTATTTTCCACAAAACTTATACTGTATCGATAAAGCACTTTAAAAATTACATTCTAAGAAAACTATAAATTCTGGGCATAAGTGTCCCTGTACTTTAAGGTAATTCATGGAACAGCTTAACTCAGAAGCTACCGCATCTGTGTTTTATGCTAAGTGCTTACGTGTACTCTGTAACCGCTTACCTGGGTGAGCCTGCCTCATGTGGTATGTCACTGGGTACGGGTGGGACTCGCCACACAGCTCACAGATGGTGTCTTTCTCTGGCCCTCCTACCGCCAGCTGGGCCATCTCCCCAAACAGATTACCCCTGGGCCGGACTTCAGTCTTCTCTTTTTTCTTCTTTTCTTTTTTCGCCTTCTTATTCTCTTTCTCACACTCTTTCTTTTTGAGGACTGCACAAGAACCGGGACTTGGGAAAATCATATTCTGGGACGCTGCTTTGATAGTGGCCAAAGAGATGTCTTCCCAGAAAGCCACCAGGTGCTGCAGCGTCAAGGGCAGCGGCGACTTCGACTTTGTCGCGTGGTGCGTAGACATCTCAAAAGTGGCCTCGGCTTTCCCGTCTTCGCATTTTTCATGCAGGGGGGGTTCCTTCAGCATGGACAACACCTTATTTTTGTTGATGCTACCCATTTTAGATATGTCTGGCCCATGAGGTGCAATATTAAACATATTCAGTGCTGATGATATTTCCAACGAGTGTCTATTTTTTAATTTGGTTTCCTTTTCTTCTGTAGGCTGCTGGCTGTTTAAGCTACTTCTTATAGGAGCATGTTCTTTGGAAAGGTCTGGATTAAATTTTAAGAAAGAAGAACAAGCCATGGCATCATGTACTATGCCTTCGTGCCACAGGAAAGAGGCGAAGACGGCCCGGGCACACTCAGCCACGGAAGGAGACATGGCTTGTTTGGCTGGCTCCAAAGGTTTGGATCCCTCTCCTTTGAAGAGAAAGCTGGATTTTTCCTTCTTGGGCCTGGTGTGCCTGTTAGCACATTTTCGACTTATTTTCGGGGATGCCCTCATTTCCTGTTCCTCTTTCAGTGGTGCTTTTCCTATGCTGAAATGCACTTTATTTGAACCTTCATCCACACTCTTAAATTCACTGCTCTCATCACAGGTGCTGTCTGTTAGGCTATTGGTTTTTAAAGTACTTGAGGTGCAGACTTCAACCACCTCACTGTGGAGGTTTTCTTGTACCACGTGGGGAGAGGGAGCTCTGTTTTCGGATCCGGGGGAATCTTTAGAATCCTTTGGTACTGGTTTTGGTTTTGGTGATGTTGATCGCCCCCTCAAGGGTTCTGTGAGGGGCATTTTCTTCTTGCGGAGGGTATCTGGATCAAGGGTGTAAGAGTCCGATTTGGAGCGTTCCCGGGGAGGATCGAGTTTCGTCTTAACAGGAGCAGTGCTTTTCTGAGGTAGATTTTTATCATGCGGTGAGGAGGATCGAGGAGAACTAGCACCGGATGGGCTAGACCTATTGGCTGGGAGCGTCTTTGGCTTGGGAGAGGATGACCGAGAACCTGGGCCTGGGGACTCAGCTCTGAAGCCAGAAGACATCCTCCCGTCCGATTTTAGTGTCTGCAAGGTGTTGTGGTTGGGGGACAACGACCGACTGTGAGAATCTGACCGCAGCTTCGCAGCATCAGATTTCAACATGAGAGACTCACTAGCCGACAGCCCTTCTGTACCCCTTGGCTTCTTCTGGTCAGCAGTAGTCCGGCTCATACGTCCATCAGGTTTAAGTGTTCTACTGTGTTTGGAGGACAGTTCTGGTTTTCCTGACGTACAGACTGGTCTAGGAGATGTTGAGATGGTTCCTCGGTCACCTGTATGGTCCATTTCATAGTGAAACTTGTTAATATAATTATAACTTACTGATGATTTATCTACTAAACCATGAAATAAAAAATAACTAAAAAAAATTTGTGTTGCTTTTCATAGACAAAAATGTTTAAAAATTAAAGAAAAAAGGGGAACAGGGAACGATTTCTCAACAAAGTTCAATTACATTTTATAATTCTAATATTCTTATGATTGGATTAGAATAGTTTATTACTAACATATGAATGCTAACAGAAAAAGGATAAAAAGAAAAATAATCTCACTTTTTCCCAAGCAAAGCACTAGGAGTTTCTACACGGACACCATTTGTTTTCGGCATCCTGGCCCTCCTTCAGTGTCTCTCGCTCCTACTGTTTCATGCTTGCTTTAGAGGCACTACAGCAAGGATGTCTCTGCTGTCGGGAAGTGGTACAGCCTGCAAGATTATCTTTCCTGCCTAATATCAAAACTCCTGTCTTTATTGCAAGTGATATTATTGTTAGGAGGAAAGCAATCTGACTAAAGTGACTCAACTGGCACAAAAGAACTGAAAATCCATAAATCTTGCCAGAAGCATTCCTATTTTTTAAAAAAGGATACTTAGTAAATTGAGAAGAATTTGTTAACTGGTTACACTGCAGTTCGTTCTTTTTCTTTTTTAAAGGGAAACAAACAAACTTGGATAAAAGTAGTAAAGTGTTTTGGGGCTTGCTTGCGTGTGTGTGCGTGGACAGTCATGCTCTAGTTAATCTGACAAGAGAGTTTTGCCATAGAATCTGCCTCCTCATGGAAGGATCACAAAAGTTGATATTTTTGTCTGTTACTCCCTTTCACTGATGCCATGTCAAGAATGGGTCAATATAATAAGTGTTTGATAAATATTTGTTAAGTGAGTAAATAAACTCCTATTTTCTTAGTTTTTTTTCCCTTCTGCTAGTCACAATCTTCAGATTCTCTGAAAATCCATTATGGCCAACACCACCCCAGGGCAGAGGGGACAGCAGCCACTGCTGTGTAAGGGTCAGATTTTATAAGCCAAATATTGTATTTGGTAGAATTAGACATCAGCCTAGTCCTTGCCACTAATTCTGAGTGACTGATTCGTTTTTGTCACTCTGATGATGGAAATGCCTTCATCATCACATTTATTTCATAAGCTAAACCATACATAATGGTGAATCCAAGCAAATAAGTAATTAATCTTTTATATTTGGCATCTCTCTCTACAAGGTCAATGTGTGAATTTTCTAAAAGGGGCGTGCTTTCTAATTAATGATGCACAATTCCTCACAAAGGACATCTCTACTGTGATTGGCTAAACAATAGACTCTTTCAAATATCAGGAACACCATTTACCACATGCCAGCAAACATTGCTTGTTATATAGAGAGGGTCAGAGTGAGGGCTGCTCTATATCATATTCCTGTGCTTCATGTAATGGTGAGTAATTTTTTAAGATCTGTTAAGTGGTGACAGCTGAATACCTGCTGGAGTCTAGGTGCATAACTAATGCACAATTATTTCTTCCTGACATATATTTGTCAAATTACAAATCAATCCTGCTGAAAAAGTTAGTTTTCCAAAATATATTTCATATATTGAAAAAAAATGTCAAGTTAGCTAACTGTGGTAAACTCATACGCTAACTAACTAATGTGTATCTTCTTCATTTGGGTTTTAAAAGTTTTGAGGCATGCAGTAAGTATTACTAAAAATGGTCATATGGCTATTTTAAGTATCACTAAATATAAACACACTTTGTCAAAAAGCTTTAGATCATAAATACTTTCACATTCATCACTTAATTTTGTTTAATGCTCATGTTTATCATGTGTAAATTTAAGTGATAATAGATACTTTCTTAATCTCAAAAGAATTCTGAAGAAAAAATAATACAAGACAGGATAAAAATTTAGTACATTCTAATGAATTAGTAAAAATGTTAAATATTAATTCATTAATAATCTGCATTTATGCCAAAATCATAAATAAAAGGTTATATAATACCATTCTATAATATAATGTACCCATAATACTCTACTGTAATATGATATGCCATAGTATATACTACTTATGGGTTATACAAGACTATATACTACAGGGAGCAGGTTCTACAATTATTCTATAATATTATAAAGTATTACTGTCAACTGTAAAAAGGAGAAATATAAAACTGTTTTACTCATTTTTAAGAATACAAGATTTTTAAAGTTAAATATTACTCTAAGACAAAAATATGTGATTAGGAATATACGGTACTTTAAAAAACCAAAGCAAATTTTAAAATGGTCTGACATTTTACCAATTGTCGATAGCTTAAACATTTCTAAAATTACATGACTAAGGAAAATATAAGGAAGACTCAAGCCATATAGGATGGCTCTGAAAACAAAGGTAAATTAAAAAACTTAAATTATCAAACTGTTTCTCATAAAAAACTAAAACAGGAAAATTATTTTTACATTAAATAACAGAAAAATGAGTCTAAGACTAACCTGTCACATAAGACACTATATTCTTACAGATCACAATGTGCTCGAGGCTTACACATATACCACTTTGTTCTGGTCAAAAGGGCTTTACAATTCCCCAAAGGCATTTCTTTCTATGTACTTATTTTATTTAAGACCTCATACAGGTTTGAAATTAAACAAAAGTACTATTTAACCTACAGATATAGTAAACAGGCATATCAATTAGGATAATCAATACAATATTGAACAGATACATCACAAATTACCCCAAAATATCAAGTTTAAATAAAATGATAAACTTTAATCTTAAATGGAATGAGATGAAAATGACTGACGTGAACTAAAACTTCTTTTCCTGAAAGCTCCTATGTTCATTGAGAATGGCCCATCCATGAAGGCACGCATACCCACCCTTCAGTTTGTGAGACAGAGATGAGAGAGCAGAGGCAGGCCCAGCTACACCATAATTTTTGTAAATGCGCTCACGAGAAGCAAGGTTGCGAGATGGAGATTCTATAGTGGAAAACATTGGCAAAGAAGCAGCACAGATTCAATGGAAAAAAAAAATTTAGCAGAGAACACAAGCAGAAACAAAGCATTTCAAATGGTATGCACAACTATTAACTGCTATTCAAAATTTCATATTCTGCTAAGATTTTCAATAAGTTTATATCTCTCTAAAATTAAAAACTGAAAACAATGGTCAAATTAATTAATTTAGACTAATGACGACAGCGCCAAATGTGTTGCTTAAAAGTTAAATAACAGTCACAGCACTGATAAATCAAATTTGAGCATTTCTTTTCAGACTAATCTTTCTTTAATTCAGTTTTCTTTAATTTGGTGCTCACTTACTTATAAATGAAAGTTTATAAGTAATTTTTTTTTGGTAAACAGTGTGAGATAAAAAAAAAAAAAAACGTTACTTACAGTTTAACCTATTGTCCTCTGGCTTTCTGTATGGACACAGGACTATAATTTTTCCAGTATGCATCTCAGAATGGACCCAAGTTGACATTTACGGTCGACTACTTTTCTGAGTCCATCTTCAGTAAAAACTACTAGTGCCAATTCCAATACTTAGCGTTTGTTTTGTAGATCATATTACTGAGATACCAAATTTTATTTACAAAATGTCTCACAACACAAACAAAGCAAAAAAAAAAAAATTACAAGTCACTGAAATGTTAAACACATTAATGATTCACCATGCAGAAAATGAAGTCCTTAAAATGAAAAAATATATATATTTTTCAAAGAATTAACAGAACCTTTAAAGTGGTCTTTCAAAAGCAGTATGCTTCAAAAAGAAATGTCTAAATCTGAAAATTAATCCACTATTTAAAATTTTAATTTATGGCAGTTAAATGTAATCAACTGAGCTGAAACAAATTCAGGTAATAAGGAGATAAGTTTCTTAATATTATTGAAATAAAAAAATGAATATACACATCTCAAGAGAAAAAGTAATGGTTGACCGATTCATCATTATGGCCAAGATAAAAGATGAACTATTCATAAGCCAAATGTCCTATACATGGTACAGTGTATGTATTATGTGTCAGATAATGTCCTAGAAATTGAGCAAAAAGTAATGAATAGAAACGAAGTCCCTGCTCTTATGGAACTTATCTTCCAATAAAAGGAGAAAGACAATGAACACATATACCCTAGACGGAGTGGTGATAAACTTGGGAGTCGTAAGCACACTGTTGTTGGGTAATACTCCACGCCTGGATAAGACCACTCGGGGATCGAGGTCTAGATGAGACCTCGGAATACAAACCTGGACATTCCTAGAAATACAGAATAGAGGAGGATGTAGGAAAGAGGTCAGAGGTGAACAGCTGAGGTAGGAGATAACCCTCAGGAAAAGGAAGAAGATGTTTCAAGGGAGAAAGAAAAAGCAATCCTGTTAAACACTGCCAACAGAGCAATTAAAATGAAATCTTAGAATTGACAATTGAACTTAGCAAAACAAGTCAAAGACTGACTAGAGTGATATCGGTCAATAAGGACAACTGCAAAAACCCCTTGTAAGCTGGTTCAGGAGAGAATGGTAGGAGTGGATGGAGGGATGGACTCACATGCCATCAAGTCGTGTCATGTTCATCTAAGTTAAAAAGCTGTTAAAATTTTAGTATCTTTGAGCATTCTTCTCTTTAAAGTCTATAAACTCAAAGGTATCAGACTCTACAAAAGGAGTTCTTACGCTATTAATACTCAGTCTGCAACTCTGCCTAAAAATGTCAGTTCGAGTGCCAGTTTTTGACTGGAATTCAAGGGCAATTCAAACTGCCCATGAAAGGACACAGTTTCATAGCCTGGTCACTAAAATTTATGAAGACCGGGTTTAGCAAGGGGACACAAGAGCAAGAAATTAGAAGACTATCTTGATTAAAAATACCGATAACATAAATGTACAAAACTACTGATACACAGACACTTGTAGGATAAGATGTTAGAGGTTTAAGGACAAACTCCTGGAGGAGGTTCTGAAGCCAAAATATGCTTGAAGTCTTTTCAATATGTTACAAAACCTAAAGAGAATAGGTATGATTCAGAGTGAAGAAGAAGAAACAAATATTTTTTGAAAGTCTAAAAAAGGTTACTATTAAATGCCTAAATAAAGTAACCTGTGATTTCACACAACACTACTTCTAGTCATTTAATTTTACAAAATTTGCCCATGTTTAAAATACTTTGAGGAGAAGGCACTGGCACCCCACTCCAGTACTCTTGCCTGGAAAATCCCATGGACAGAACAGTCTAGTAGGCTGCAGTCCATGGGGTCGCTAAGACTCATGTCACTTTCCCTTTTCCCTTTCATGCATTGGAGAAGGAAATGGCAACCCACTCCAGTGTTCTTGCCTGGAGAATCCCAGGGACGGAGGAGTCTGGTGGGCTGCCATCTGTGGGGTCGCACAGAGTCGGACACGACTGAAATGACTTAGCAGCAGCAGCAAAATACTTTGAACTAAAGATTTATCTTTCAATTTAAAAACAGAAGTAATCTGAAGAGAAACATTCCTACCTATGCACAGAAGAAAAAATTGATCAGCTTTTAGACATCTGATGAAGATTAATCATGCACCTTTTTATCTTGCTTTAAGATAAAACAACCAATTATTAAATTACTCTCTGTAGGCTTTTGATTTTTTATGCATAATATAGTTAACTAAGGAGAATAATCCTTAAAACAAAATCTTTAAAAAGCAGGATTTTTTTTCTCCAGTACTCATGTGAAGTCAATGTTGTTTGGTATCAAATATTCCTTTATTAACAATATGGTTCTTTACATGTCATTTATTCTTCATTTTCTTTGATTTAAATCCCAAGTATCAAATTCCCTGGAATATTTCATTCATTCTCTGGTCACAGAAACTCTGAGTTGACTGTAATCTGTATTTAAAAACTTATTCCCTAGGCTAATGATAATAAAAGTTTAACTTTTTTTTTTTTAAATAAAGCATTCGCATTTCAGTTGGCCAAAGACAAATTGTGGGACAATACACTGGAAGAATCAAGGCACCTATCAGCATTTAGATTTAAAAAGGAGCATATATTCTATCCCTGTGTCAGGAAGATCCCCTGAAGAAGGAAATGGCAACCCACTCCATATTCTTGCCTGGGAAATTCCATGGGCAGAGGAGCCTGGCGGGCTACAGTCCATGGGGTCACAAAGAGCTGGCCCCGACTGAGCATGCACGCATATATTCCTTCAGTGTTGAGTCAACAATGAAGCAATGATCTTCTTTATCCATCTGTTGATTAGCACCCAGGGTGTTTCCATATCTTGACAATTATAAATAATGCTTCTGTAAATGCTGGGGTGCATGTATCTTTTAGAAGAAGTGTTTTTATTTTCTTTGGATTATACCCAGTGGATTTGCATCTAAAGCTGTCAGTCTAGACAACTGCTAGCTTGAGTATGCAATTGTCATCACTATCACCTTATTTTAAACCCTCCAGGACATCAATAGACAGATGTAGGAATAATACTTACACTTAATTATACTTATTTCTTATCTGCATATATTTTGATTGTTCACATCTTTTGGCTAGGTTGAAGCTATTATTTATATATTGTCTCCTCAATAACCAATACATTTGCTTTTTAACTTTTTAAAAAAATAAATAGCTTTAAAATAAGTAATTTCCAGAATATCTGAACTGTAAGTTAAGCTTAACCACTTACTGCCTGTCGTAAGAGTCTATACTGTCAAAATATCTGTAGTTCTATTCAGAGAAAAATGCAAATGTACAATTACTAAGGTTCAAATTGAGTGAAGAAAGTCAGAAACACTGTCCCTGTCATTCCACTGCAAACATGACACAATCTTATACTGTTTGTGAAAGATTCATACAACTAGATTTCTTTCTACATCTGAAAAACATATACATAAATAAATATAGATATGAATAAGCACAAACAGGATACACAATCTTAATAAATGTGTCAAAAGAAAAAGAGCGTAAGACACAGAATTGAAACTAAAATTTGTTTACCTAAATGTCAGTATACTAAATGAATTATAAAACTAGAACAAAATTTTCAACCTTAGGATAAAATAGAAATATGCTTTTCACTAGAATATAACATTAATCCATGATAAAAATGCAGAAAGGAAGATGCATGAAAATCTGTAATGATGTATTATCAACTTGTTAGTCAACAATGCCATCTTCAGTTATGGAAATGCTAAATATTTATTCAAATTATAGCATTCTGGAAGCTAAGTTACCCAACTGAACTCATTTTTTCCTTAAAATCTTCTTTTTATTCTGTGTGTTGGTATCAGGTAAGCATATAATCTTCCCTGGTGGCTCAGAGGAAAAAGCATCTGCCTGCAATGCAGGAGACCTGGGTTCGATCCCTGGGTTGGGAAGATCCCCTGGAGAAGGAAATGGCAACCCACTCCAGTATTCTTGCCTAGAGAATCCCATGGACAGAGGAGCCTGGCGGGCTACAGTCCACGGGGTTGCAAAGAGTCGGACACGACTGAGCGACTTCACTTTCACTTTCAAGCATATAATCTTCCAAAACAAAGGAAAACTGGACATCATTCTAGATTAGCTCCTCCAACTATCTTTAGCACGTCCTGTACAATTTCACTGCTTACATGTTTCTAAACATGTTCCTTCTATTTTCCCATTGTAATTTACCTTAGTTTAAGCCCTACTCAGCTTTTCTCTGGAATTTCTGCTTCTAACACTCTCCCTTTCTCCAGAACCCTTCTCATAATATTTTCAGTTATCTTTTACAAATTTAAGACTGATCACATCATTCTATTTAAAATTCTGCAGAACTATATAATCCTTCATCTGTTTCTTACACTTTACTCATTTTACACAGTATTAAGTCTAAACTACTGAGAATGGCTTACAAGACCTTCATGATGTGGCCCCACCCTCTCTAGTGTAAGACAGTGCCATTAGGACACCAACGCTCTAAGCCACCAATGCATGAAGTTCCTTATGTGAATCATGTTTTTGAACATAATCAAATGAGCTTATTCTTTCGAAGTGCTTAAAATGGTGCCTGTTATGTAGTAAAGGACTGCCATGCGCTAGCTATTACTATTTCATACGTTCTCCTCTTTCCTCAGACCACCAACGCACTCTCCCCATGCTAACTCTGAGCTGATGATGGCTTCTATTCCACTGAGAAAACAAGACAAGACAAAAAACAAATGGAGAAGATTCTCATGCTGCTAACACTACGTACTCTTTTCTCTCCTGTTCTGATGGATGAACTATTTCTGCTCCTACTTGGCCAATATTTCCACTTTGTGCTAAATCCCATCCCCTCTTCCATGGAAGAATACTGTTCCAGCAATTCTCCCCTCTCTCCTGCATCAGCAATATTTCTCTCTATTGGATCATTCTCATTAAAAAAACAACCTTAATGTTACCTTTTCCCTGCTTAAAAACCAAACCAAACAAAAACCTCTCCAGATCTCACGTCCTCTGTCTTGGTTTCATTTTTTCCTTCCCTTTATAGTAAAACATGACAGATTTAGCTATAATAACTATCTTCAATTTCTCATTCCCCTCTTTATCTTGAAGCGACTCCATCAAGCTCTAGCAGCTCACTCTACTGGAGTTGCTCTTATCATCAGTGACCTCCACGGTGCTAAATCCACGGTGCTCAGTCCTCACTCTACCTGACACATCAGCCACATCTGATACAGATTATCACTGTTCCCTTGAAATACTTTTCTTCACTTGGCTTGGTTTTCCTATCTCTGTGGCTACTTCTCAGTCTCTCTCGCTGATTTCTCCTCTTTCCCATGTCAGAACACTGAAATGCTCCCAGGGTTCAGTCTTTAGGCATCCTTTCTTTTCTCCCTACACCCACTTTCTTGCTGCTTTAATCCATCCTTAGGGCTTTAAGTGTATATAACAATTCTCAAATTATTCTGCTATAAGCCAAACAAACTCCTAACTTATGTGTCCAGCTGTCCCAGACAGTTCCCCTGAACCCCAGGCTCATGTGTCAATCTCTACTAGGTATCTTCACTGGATTTAATAGGAATCTCAAACTTAACATATCTAATCAATCATTCGAGAATACGGTGACAATTATTCCCACCCCGATCCACGCCCCTTTGCAGCGAGCAACTCTAATCAACGAGTGGAGTCTATTTCGCCATTCTTGAATGTAAGTGCATTGCTTTGACCACCAGAGGATGGCAGATGTGATGCTGTGTCAGTGTAAGTCTCACAAGATTGTGAACACTTTTTCTTTCTCAGAATCCTGCAATGTCCAGACAGACAAACCCAGGGTAACCCACTGACTGACAAAAAAACATTTGGCCTAATCATCCTTTTCATGCCAGCCAATGGCCAGCTAACCCCCGAGGCAAAAATACCTCAGTGACCTACGAATGCATGAAGAATCCCAGGCAGGGTCCCTACACCTATCCAGCTGAGCCCAGCCTTCTCTGCCAACCCACAGAACTGTGAGCTAAACAGTGCTCATTTTAAGTCAGGAAGTTTTGGGGTGGTTTGCTATGCAACAGTAGCTCTAACCTCTCTAACTTTTCCTGGCAGAGTAGGCAGCTTTTCTCCTGTGTTTCCAATGCATCCTGTGAATATTTGCTCCTGCAGACTTAAAAATAATGTCATTTAAAAAAAAAACATGGCTGCCTTTGACAGTATTCCAAAAGATTAGTGATGATATTTTCTCTACCTTATTGCTCCCTATAGCCTAGCACAGAGTAGATACTTAACAAACACAGGTAAATAGATGATGGAAGAACAAATGACCCATCTGAAGAAAAATGGGAATGAAGTGTAGAATAAACTTAGTAGCCAAGACAGAGATGGGAGCAAAGGGAGAGACAGAAGGTCAGATCTTGTCAGGAGAAAGCAAACAGATGCACTAAGGCACACTGTCCTATAAACAACAGCAGCATTCTTTGGCATTTAAGCTTCTAGAATGAACTTCATCAGGGATAAGAAGAGGAAGAGGAACATGGGTCCAGACTTTCCTACCACCGAGAAGATGGTGACATGGAATGAAAATAAACTCTGGCCCAGGACTGAAATGACAAGGATGTGTAGGGAGGCTAGAGACATTAGAGTGCTACTGAAATATATATATATTGGCCCCTGTGACAGATGCTATAGGCTCAAGCATGAAAAATTTTATTGAGCTTATTTGATTTTATAAAATCTGTTGATATCATCCTTTAATTTTTCCTGACAAAAATTATAAAGAGGAAAAGGATCTTAGAAACCAGCTTAGTGTCACAAAACTAACTGGAGGGAGGAGAGAGATTAAAACACAGGTATCCTTCCTAAGTCAAGTGTTTCATCCATGCCACAGCTCACAGCGGGCAAGGAAACAAGTGGAAAGATTCTAGGCTGGGACTGCAGTCCAGGATAAAGAGGAAGTCCAAGACTCAGAAACAAACCTGCCTTTAATACTAATATCTGGTTACAGTGTTACCATATGAAGAATTAATCTCAAAGCAAATAATGAAGTTAAGCTATGAAAATGTGTGGAGCAGTAGCTAAAAAACTCCTTTGTACCTTTCCAAATCCCATCCTGACACTCACTCCACAGAGAACAGAATG
Source organism: Bubalus kerabau (assembly GCF_029407905.1). Classification (NCBI taxonomy): domain Eukaryota; kingdom Metazoa; phylum Chordata; class Mammalia; order Artiodactyla; family Bovidae; genus Bubalus; species Bubalus kerabau. The sequence continues at coordinate 52,717,801 of NC_073635.1, forward strand.
CCCTGTCTGAGATGGTGATTTTTCCCCACTCTGCCTTGGACTGTGAGAGATGCTGAATGTTTGCATCAAAAGGCAATATATCAGCAGATAATGATCATCAGGCACTGCATTTTATGGGTGAGTTAAAAAGGGCTCTAGAAATGTGAAATAACCTAACTAAAGCTAGTGAGTGGCTGGAGAGGAAATCTGAGCTTAAAGTCTTTCCATCACTACATCATTGGAGGCTAGGTAAGTAAATAACAGTGCTTTAGTTAAATGGTAGTACATTCAAACACTAATCAGTATGCATGCAGATACTCAGGCAGACTCTTGTCACATTTAGCAAAATTTCTGTCTCACTTGAGAATGTGATAAATGAGTATAAAAGAAAAAGTCTTGTTGCAAAGTAACACAGAACTCTCATAGCTGAGCTTGAAAGTATGATAACCATATTATATGTTATATGTTTAAAATCTCTGACAAAATGGTGAACTGTCTTAATGCTCTATTTGACATTTTTTTCTACAAAAAAGCAAATTATTTAGCTTCTTGGACAGCAGCTAGAAAATACGTATGTTAAACATAGTCCTGTGAAAAACAGTTTTTCAACTGGATTATCTTATGTAAAATTCCATCAGTATAAACTAGAATTATTAGACATCACGACATTAAAGCTGGATTTAATTACTAAGGAAATATTCCTTCTCTATTTTGAAGCTGTATTATGAATAAATTCTGGAATATTGATCATAAGATAACAAGAAAAACAGCATCTCAAACTCATGGTTCACACTGTAGAAGAGATCATCTTAGGCATTCACAATCAATAAATACTCTCTTAATGCTCGTGATGTGTGAAATATTGTCAGAGGCAATGGGATAAATAAAATGATGTTTTCAAAAGAAATGAGGGAAGATAATGAAAATTAAGAATGCAATATTCTTAGAAGAAAATGGGCAATTCCTTTTCTTTTCAATTCAATTCCTTTTCAAGAAAAGGAGACAATTTCCCACCTCTGTCCATTAGAAACTTACTGCCAAATTACCTACCAATTCTAAAGTCTACTTAAATAATTTTGAAATAAAAAAGCAAATGGTAGAACAGCAAAGGAAAAGTTTATATACACACCTCTCCCATGCCTTTGCATACATATAAATATGGTAAGACAAGGAAAATTTGTGACTTTTATTCCTATAATTATTCTATTTCATTAGAATAACATATTAAATAATTTGTATGTACATATGTATGTGTGCCTGCACAAAATAATTTTGCTAATTTAAAAAATAACCAAATTAATTTAATGTGCCAGATTATTTTCAATTCCAAAGATTAATTTAAAAAACCCTATGCTTAGGGGGAAGAAAACCTAAAGAAATACTGACAATAATGCTCATAAAGCTGACACGTGAGGAGGTTTATGTATGTCCTCCTAGAGCCCATCTACTTAACTGGGAACTCGAGTTACGGTATTTGAAAAATCTTTTCCTTTCAAATCATGCTACAGTCTTAAACTATGAAGGGGAAAATAACCAATACAAACAAAGCTAATATCCTAGATGTTAGAACTAAATGGAAACAGAAATTTAAATATTATATATTAAAGAACAGACTTTTTCCATTATCTATTAATAGGCAAAGCTAGATATATAAAAACATAGCCTTTGTAGTCAGGAGAACTGGCCTCATCTTCTGACTCTACCATTTACTATGTGTGTTTCTAGGGCATATCACTTATCCTTTTTAAGCCTCCATTTCTTTACCTGTAAGATAAAGATATCATCTCAAATGAGAATATACTACAATGCTCAAGGACAATATTTAGTACATAGGGATGACTTAGCAGCATAAGCAAAAATCAGTAAATATGGTCTTCTATACATAAATTTTATTTTAGAAACACAAAAGGATAAAACAAAAATGATTCTTATTTTACTAATAATTAGTAAAGGGAAGTTCAGAATGAATAAGCCATTTTCTAAAGCAATATGAAAAACTGGTGGGATGGATAGCAGTGGAATTCGGGAAAGAGTATCTTATGGAATTTTAATTCTGCCACATTCAATTTTCCCAATATGATGCGATTACTACAATTTTAATGTATTTATAAAACATTAAATATTTTTAGATTCCACGCTTGTTTTTAGTTGTGCTAAAGACTAAAACTTCTGGTTTCTGAAATCTGGTAATCAAGCTTTAGTGATATTCTGCTGAGAATAAAAAGTTTATATCACTGGAGCACACACAAGAAATGATTCAGAAAACAGGTAATTCTGAGACATTTCTATGCCATTATTTCAAATGTGCTCCAATATGGTGGTAAAGGAAGGGGTGGTACTAATAACACTCAGACAGAATGTGGACAAAATTATACTGACACAATGTCAGTTAGGAACCTACTGTCCTTTAACAAAGACAAATCTGATTTTCTTTACATTTTGTTTCACAATATTTTATTAAATAATTGGTAAAATAAAAACAGTAATTATACTTTTTTTAGACAAGTTTTTGAAAAGAGCTGCAATGGACCCTTGAGGAGGAACAAATAGGTCCTTATTCCTTAGTTCTCTTGTCTTCTGCCACTATGACATTATCAGGGTAACTTCTCTTTTAAAATTTTATATTTAATATGAATTTTCTGCCTGGTTACAATTTTTTCCTTTTTATTTCCTTGTCCTTACCTTTAACACTTCCTACAACCTGGGTACATCTGAATGTAAAATGTTTGTTGCTCCATTAAATGGGTAAACTATTTATGGTCTTCACCATAATATTTATCAAGGAAGAAAAACACTATTTCACACACATGACACTATTATGTTTCCTTGAAATTCTTCTTTTAAAAGACATTAAAGTGAATATTATATATGAATGGAGATAATTAGCTAGAAATTGATACTATTTATATTTACAAACTAATTAATTGAACTTGACTAATGCTTAGCACAAACCTAGAAAAGCTTATACTCTAGTATATTCTTTTCCTAAGATAGATAATAATATCACAATGAATAATATCATTTGCTAACAATATACTACCTGGCTCCTAATAAAAACTAAACCAGCTGGTATTCTCTTAAGCAATCCCAATAATAGTTATGAAGGTGTTTTTGTAGAAAAATAGTTTAGATCTAAGTGTGAATGTACTTCCTTAAAGTAAAGCAAAGAGGTCATGCACTTGAATTCAGACAGATGACTGTACAAGCTGAGATAAACTCCCTCAATTCTGTGACTGTGTTTACATACTATACAGTTAATATGTGAGCTGCCGGCCAAGAAGAGCATATTGGTGTCATATTAGGAGTTTTGAGACATTTATGGGGAAGCCTCAGCAGCTTATTAAGAAAAAAGAAGACTTGGCTAGTATAAGTGCAGTTTGTTTGGGTCTATTTTCCAGATCAGTATGAATTACTATTGATATCATGGATGAAGGGCCTTTTGCCTAGAAGGCTGAACTGAATCAAATGACCAGTTTAATATATTAAGAACAACAACAACAATAAGCAAGAAAAGAGACAATTTGAGATAATCTGGAAACCTAAGTTGTTCGTCATTTCAGAGACACCAAATTCACTTAAAAGAAACAAACAAACCTGCCCAGTACAGCCTCTCCTCCACCCACGGGTAAAGTGAAATAGGTTCATTCTCTTGTGGCATTGCCAAGTAACAAAACTCCAGTGTAAGTCAACAAAAGTTATCCCTAGAACTGGTGCTTACCACAGTCATGCATTTTATAAAAAATATTAAATCAAATGTTTTCTTTATATATTTTATAGTATGATTTGCTTATTTTGGAATTAGAACAAAAAATAATAGTAATGTTTTAATAACTACACTTAATGAAAAATGTGATTACAAATAAATGTCTTAGCTGAGGTATGTCTTAGGTCAGAACACCTTAAGTGCTTCAAAAACGTGGGAAAGGATAACATCCTTTTTAAATAAAACCAGCTAGGTGAGTTGATAAATAATTAGCAACTGATAAACAACTCAGAACAAAGCTTCAGAAATGGTTTGATGAGGCAGGTAAGGCTGACAAGACTTACTCTGAAGCTGAGGCTGCTGGAAGGAAAGGGGCTGTCCGAACACAAATGGGCTGTGGACTAGGGAAGAGGGAGGTTTTGCAGCTTGATCAAAGATGGAAGGAGCTGGGAGATTGGGTCGTGACTGAATGGAATTCAATATGGCACTCAGTTGGTCACCTGCAGTGGGCAAAACAGTGAAGACTACAACTTGTTATTAATTAACATCCAAAATGGCAAAGTAAATGGTGCTTTACGACATTCAGATAGTCAAACACTAGATAAAACAATGCCAATTCAGAACTCCTGAGGAAGTTGGTGATCATTATCCTCAAATTAGGGACTGAATGCTGTGTGTCATTTTAATAATAGAAGCACTCCAACAAATTTTACATAATAGCCCACCTATAAAAACAAATCCATTTAAATTTATTTACATCTAGCAGTAGCAGGAGAACATACAGAGTCTATGAAGTAACTATGATAAGCTGATTTGTATCATATAAATATAAATGAAAACCTAAGTTAATGTCATCTTCTATGAAGTATCTGACAATGATTATCATCACTTTGCCTCATATGTAGTATACTTCATGCAGAAAATATGCAAATAATATGAATAATTTAATGTAGGATTGAAGGGAGGCAAAGTATGTTATTAACTTAGTAATATTTAGAGTTATAAATTACTAAATTTATATTTTCTTTTTTAAAGTTGCTATTGCCAAAGAAATTATACATTTTTAAAAGCATGAACTCTTTTGCTCAGATAGATAATATAAAAATCTGTCAAACCTATAAGATAAAAAGGAATATAATCTACCTTATTTAAACAGTATCTCAAACATGAATTCTGAAATTTTCTTCAAATTAAGTACAAAGGACATTAGTACAAAAATAAAAAATATGAAACGATATAATTGGATGGATGATAGCTCCTTATTTATGAGAATATATATATTCAAAGGTTTAATTGACATCAAAGAAGAGGGGAGAACAAAAAACATATCCAGACTAGCTGAGGCAGAAACTGGAAAACAGCACTTTCCTAGCCATATTCTCTCAATATAATAAAGTTTCATAAGTAAAATTGTAAATGAAACACCAACAAGCAATAGAACTGTGAACAAAAGTTACATGTCTTTACTTTTAAAAAAAAATTAATGCTGCAGATTACAGGAAAGATTTTAGAGATGATGAAGAATTTTATAAAATTGTTTTAAGGGAAAAGAATTTTTGCAAAAAACAATTACTTGACCTTGGGTAGTTCAAGAGTTAAAGAAAATGAGAACCACTACTAAAGGCAAGATAAAAATAGAGGTTATATATATACAATCAGATCAAAATTTCTTAATATTTCTTTGCTCCATCTAAGTACCTTTAAAGTCTATTAACAAGTCCATGCTATTTCTGAACAATATTAGCAAAATCGCTTTTAAAAAGTAATACACTATTTTTATTTAATAACAAATGTTCTCAAGAAAAAAAAAAAAACAAATGTTCTCAGAAATGTCTGTGTCTCTTAAAAGTTGATTTTTATTCTTAAGATGTTTTATCAAACTATGTTTTAAAGACTGATTTAATGTGACAGCCACCAGTACAATTTGGACATATTAGAGACTTAAAGCATACAATTTGAATTAAACATGGCTTTAAACAGATTTCTATACAGGTATATGTGGTAAGTAAACACTGAGATTTTAATTTAAGGATTGGCAGTGGTAGAAGGAAAGGGACATGAAGCAAACACCACAAAGCACTTACCCTACTTAAGCATGAAGATCTAGTTTAAGTTAGCTGAAGTCTTAGCTACCAGAAATGAGTGAGCAGACAGTACCTAAGCCTGTAGGTTAGAGCAACCCAATACAGGAGGAAGAGCCAAAAAGAAATCTTGCAGCTAAGGCTTCCTTCATAAAAATACATTGTGGAAAGCAATAAAGGTATCAAATAGAAAATGATTTTATTTTAAATTGAGTATTTCCTCCACAATGATGTATTTTGTATTTCGTTGACTATTTCACTATCTCACTTTCTCTTCAAGTCAGGTATTAAGACAACTCTCTTTGTTTCTGGAAATCAAATCCTATGAATTAGTTTAAATAACATTTTAAAGTTAGAGTATTTCCATGGAGACTATCTTCTCCTTCCCATTGTCCAGTTGAATGCCACCTGCTGACAGCATCACTGATTTGAAGCTATGAGTTAGGATTAGGTTCATAAGAAACGTGTGTTCAAATTTACATACAAATGGAATTACAGATGAAATTCAAGCATAAATTATTCCAGAGTAATTATTATTTGGACTGTCCATGATTCTGGTCTCTTCTGTTAAAGCTACCAAAACAAACTGTATACTTTTAATATTTATATGGCTTAGGGGTTTTGTTTTACTTTTTACATTTTTTTGGTTTCATTATATAATCAAACCCAAAGATATCATTTCATGTAATTCAAAATTAACTAAGATAACTGATTACATTCAAAATCACACATATTTAATAAAGCTAATATGCAATATTACTTAAAAATATTACTCAAAATACTTTGATTTTAAACAGATCATTATGGAAAGCTTTTTCTTTGCTCATTAATATTTAATAGCAAGTGGATGATTTAAAAAAGTTCTACTAGATATAGTAACATAGAATCTTAATGATGTGAATTCAAAATGAGTGTTTATAAAATGGGAACAAGTAAATAAGAACTATAAACTTAAGCTAAAATGGATAAAAACAAAACTTGTTAAAATAATACTTTCATATTGAATATATATGTATACCTATGGCTGATTCATGTTGACGTTTGACAGAAAACAGCAAAATTCTGTAAAACAATTATCCTTCAATAAAAAATAAATTAATTAAAAAAAAGAATACCTTTATAAGCATTTTGTTAGTTTTCCAGTAACAAACTTTAAAAAAGTTCTGTGGGTGAACAGTAATAATAATGGGTAAGAGAAGGTAATAAAAATACTACAGTTGTTAGGTAAGTAAGAAACTCACTTTTAAACACCTACCTTTATTATTTCCAAGTCCATAATCAAATCCTTGGGCACTGCAACTTGCCCCTTTATTAAAAGCTTGTACTGAGAAAGGGCTTGGAGGAGGAGTTTGAGAATTTTGATCCAGAAGAACTTGTTCTACAATAAAAGGAACATCTATAACATTAGTTTCTTATATGCTATTCTCTATAGAATAAAGAGATAAAATGGCAAGAAAGATTTTTATGATGAGTAAATTTCAAAATAACCTCACATTTAGATTTGATAATAAGTCTACCAGTTAGGTCACTGACACCGACAAAGTGCACGACAAAGCTTTGTTTTCATCTATCAAATTCACTATTATATTTAGAAATGGAATATGCTGTTATAGAGTCAATTTGCTTTTATTGTGGCAGGATATATCACTGAATGTATATTAATATTTCTGGACCAGGAACTTATATTTGTAACAAACTTATAAAAGGACATTTTATAAAATAAAAACGTATGTCCCATAAATCAGAAATTAAAATATCTTCTATACCAGTATTCAAATAGAAAAGCATCTTCAAAATATCTAAGTCTATGGTATCAAAAGAAATTTTCACTTATAAAATATTTTAAGTTCTCAATGTGAAAATTATGGAAAATTTAACTTTGTACTTATTTTTACTCATTATATAAAAGATATGTTCCCTAAATGGAAGGATGATAAACCTGGTTTTATAAGCACTTTTATTAACAATGTAACTAATAAAAGGCAAAATAAAATCTATCAAATGAATGGTGAAAAAGAGAAAATAGTATTTATTCCATTAAAACAACATTATGAATAGCTGATGGTTTAAAATATACTTTAAACTTTATATCCCTTTAAACTGAAAATGGAATTAGAAGAAAGTAGCAATGTTTTCTTCCTACCCATAAGTCAGAATTCTGCTGTACTGGCGGTAGTGTATGCTAACTCTTTACCAGCATGTCTAGGCTTTTTTTCCCCCAAGAAACCAATCCTAGCACTTCTCTTAGGTAAAACTCTTCAGTATGAGGTGTTTCAGCAGTGAAATATTTCTTCTGAAATTCACCCAGGAACAGCAATCTGAATGGAAAAGACAGCTCTGCTCTCACCCTCTAGACTGAGAAAGTCTAAGTACCAAGTATGTCTGTTTTGACCACAGCAGTATCTTTGCCTATTAGCTTTATCTACAGACATCAAAGACCTACAAAGGATTTTTACAAAGAGGAAAGGTTTAGTTTTACTTACGCTGCTCTGTATGAATAAATTACTATAGTGAAAAATCTTATTCCCATACTAAATTCAGTTACATACTAATACCAATGAGCAGACTATTTGAGTAACACATCAAACTAGCCTTAGTGACTTAAGGCACTAGCTTTTTATTTCTTTCCTATGACCCCAGATTTTATGTCAAAATGTTAAGATTCACACTACACACACACACACAGCAAAAAATCATTAAGCGATTACAGAGAAATTTAAACTTCTCTTAACACCTCTTTTAGGGATGAGTATATACTTTAGTAGAAACAACATCCTGATTTAAGAAGCATTTTATACAGAAAGAACCTTCTACTTTCTAAATAGATGGGAATACAGCTTCCCATATTAAAACTTACTCCTTAGTATGGAAAGCATCTTACATTTTAACAACAATAGCTAATCTTACCATCTGCCAGCTTTGTTATTTGTTCACTTAGCTTTCATATTCAACTTATAAATTATCTCCATTTTGTAAATGAGAAAACAGAGGCACAGAGATACCAGGTAATTTGGCCAGAGTCATACAATTGAAAACCTACAGAGCTGGCATTAGTACCCTGGCAATGCAGTTCCAGAGCCCAGTGTTACAATTTATGCTCACTGCTAGTTAAAATGATTGCTGTTGTTTGTTGTTTAGTCACTAAGCTGTATCCAACTCTTTTGCAACATGATGGGCTGTAGCTCAGGCTCCTCTGTCCTCCCAGGCAAGAATACTGGAGTGGGTTGCCATTTCCTCCTCCAGGGGATCTTCCCAACCCAGGGACCGAACCCATGTCTCCTGTGTCGCAGGTGGAGCCTTCACCTGTGAGTCACTATGGAAGCCTTGGTGTTAAAAGCTAGAATGATTACTAAGCTACAAAGGCTCTGGCAGTCACTTAAACCCGTCTCAGATTATTTAATTATGTTTATAAAAAGCTGATCTCACTTTAGGTTATTTTCATTTGTATCTCAATATCCCTGTATAATGGAAATGTTTAAAGACTGATGGATATGTAATAAATATATTACTAATATATATGTAGTAAGTATACTGTAACTGCTAAAGTTATTTTGTAAAATGTCCGATTTACATGAAATGAAGTTTTCTATTTTTCAAAACATAATAAAGAACAGTTCTACTCTCTCAGAACATTATTTTATGATGATATCATGCTTGAATAAGAAATAAGAAAGCAGGTTTTACAAGACCAATTCCTATGTTTCACATTTCCTTTTAATTCTCTTCTTTTATGTGTATTCATTTAGCACCTAGGTATTTCAAACAGCAAGTTCAATGCTTGCAAGATTTTTAAACCTTCAGCTTTGATTTTACTTCAAAAATAAACACACATAAAAGCTCTTTACAACAAAAGAAATACAGTACACTTTAAACTTCTGATTGCAAAGGTAAATCAGAATAAATCACAAATTTAAGCCAACTTGCCATCTTCATGCCGGAGGTACTGGTTTCCGCCTCTGTCTCTAGCTAAGGACCATGCCTCTCCTTCATCACTCTCACAGAACTCTACCATGCTGTTCTTATCCAGCTGCACCCATGTACCTTCAGAATTGGTTACCTAGTACATAACAAAAAGCATGATTGATTGGCTTGATTCTTTCAGAGCACTCAGGCTGAAAACCAGCAAAAAGTTTGAGCAATTATTCCAGTAACTCTCTAACATCAAGTTAGTTTCTGAAATTAAGACCACAGCCTGAGGTAAGACAGAAATCAATAAACAGTCTCGTAAAATAATGCTCACTGATGACTTTAGTAAAAACAGTATGTTTTTTAAGGCACAGGATAATTCATATATAAATTTAAATGGTACCCCAAAACACATGGCTCTTTGTTTGGCACGTAAACTGTCCTAACACAGCACACTTTCTATTATTTAGGTTGACAGTGCCTATAATGCAACTTGAAAGTGACCCTGACACTGAGAAATAGCATGACACACTACATCATCAGCTGAGGCAAATGCCAGAGTGGACTAAAGAGGAATGTTATTTGCTCAGGACTTCAGTGAGACACACGAATGGGAACAAAGAAATGAAACCGTTTAAACACATCTCCATGCTGAGTCATAGCAAATATTTTAAAGTGCTGTTCATCCATGACAGTATAGTACACATCTGTAATAGCGGAAAGATATGTGCAAATACCGAACACTTAACAGTACAAATCATTTTGCTACATTGCTTTCACAAGAATAATTATGAGAATAAAATTATTTTAAAAAAAGCACAGAAAAATCGCATTAGTATTTTCAACACAAGTAAAGATAAAGAACATTAACATTTAAAAACCTGGGATGGAAATGACAACCTCTGGAAGAAAGAGATGCTTTGGTTGTATTATATTAAGAATGAATGTCTTAGAAGTCATGAAGCTACAAGAATCCATACCTCTCCCACTGCTTTGACTTTGTTTCCCAGAACTAACATTCCAATTGGGATACCTCTAAGGTTAGGGCAGCTTCTGATGTTGTGACCGGAAGGTCCCGTCTTCACTACCTTGTACATGCCTGGCCCTCCTCGCAAGAACGGCATATCCTGTTCTTGCATTGTGGCCTCCTGTGGGCAGCAGGAGTTTATGTCTTTGAAAAAGTCATCAGTATTAGTTTTAGGTTCCTGAAAATTTGAATAGGAAAAAGAAAGTAAACAAAATACAATCTATTATCACTTTCAACATACTCTTCTTAACTTTTAAAGCAAGTTCATAATACACCAACTAAGAAAAAGAACACATATACAGAAATAACTGAAGTGTTTGTTAACACTATGTTAAAGAATAGAGCTGGAGAAGAAAATTATAGCAGGAGAGCAGCTGAACTTTAGCTCCTGTCCCCTCTAATTTGAGGAACATGGTAGTACTTGATTTTACATCTATCTATCAGTGAAATATTCAACAATAGGAGAAATGAAAATAATTTACTGTATGAACCACAACTGAAGAATTCTGAATCATTATTATTGCATTGCTGCCTGTTGGTATGGGTTAAAAAGTCTAAATCTTCATTTTTTTCCATTTTTGTTTGTAGTAACTATTAACAAATAGGAAAACAGGTATAAAAATTCTGGAGACTTATCTATAAACAGAGATAACAATGATGAAACATGTGCAAGAAATACGACTACTCAATTTTAACTAGTTATGAATAAGTGTACTTATAAGAGTTTAATAACTCACCTTTTCTTAATATAGCACAAATAAAAGTCTCGTTGATTTGCTAGACTATTATTAGACAGTGATAATATTAATGCTATTAACAGAAAAAGATGATCATGTTTTAATAGAGAGGAGAGATTAACATTGAAAAAGCAGTTTATATAATGTATTTGGATATCGGAATAATACAGTTATGTAAAGTTTAAAAATAAAATAAAATTTAAAAAAAAAAAAAAAAAAAAAGAATCACTTCTAAAATGAATGAAAAGAACATGCCTTAAACTATTTGTTGAATCTGAATGCCATGATGAAATTACTTTTTATATAAATGCAATAAAGAGAAATAACAACCTTCCCATATTTTCTCTTTTTCCCAACTAGATGTAAACAAAAGTTCCACACTGGAAGTTTTTTCATTTTTATTATTACTTCTTTAAAACACATCTAAACTGCACTTTAAAACATTTTTTTGTATTTATTTATGTAGCCACACCAGGTCTCAGCTGGGGCACATGGATCTTTCAGCTGTGGTATGCGGGATCTAGTTCCCCGCCCAGGGATGGAACCCAGGCCCCCTGTATTGGGAGCGAGGAGTCTTAGCCAGTGGACCACCAGGGAAGTCCTGAAACTGCACTTTTAAACACAATGATACAGGCTCTACAAATGGCTTTATTCAAATACAGTAAAAAATGATCATCATGGAACACTTATGCAAACACTAGGTTAAAATTAAATTGATATTTAGTTATGTTATAAATAGGGTAAAATTTAAAAATCTAATATATTATGCAAGATAAAATATGACTGAATAGCTCTATCCCTAAGAGAAGTATCATTCTAAAAGATATGTATAGATGTCCATTATGTAGTAGAAATTAAAAATAAAATCATAAGGTTAAAAAATATAGATTCAAAAATTTTCTGTACCTGTGACTTCAATATAGGATTGGTCTGGAAATTTTTAAACCCATTATTAACCTTCACATAATATCTTGCAAATCTCTCTGTGGTGATGAACAATCATCAATTTTCACTTACACAAATACAAGGAATGGACAATATTTACTTACATTTTCTACAATTTTGTATCATATTAATCCAACACTCAGTTATTCATTGACAATTTCATGAAAATGAGAATTTTAACTATTTGAAAAATTTTAAATCTAAAATAAAATATGCATTTATATACCTATTTTTGCATATTTGTAAAAATTTATACATGTGCACACCTATAAGAATATAAAGACAGTATTCAAAATAAAATCGAGAGTAAGGTTTAAACTTTAATTGGGCTATTTTATTAACCAGGTTTTCAGTAAACATTTAAAATGTCTAGAAGTAAATAATTTTAGCAAATACATCATTTAGTTGTAGCAAACACAACTATTTCATAGTTTTTTTAAAGAGTAAAATTAGTCATACATACAACTGATGTTTTAAAAATTACATGGTATGATGTAAAAACTAAGCCAATAGTAATAGATTTAGTGAAAAAGCATCTTCACTGGTCTTTATGATACATCTTGAGCATTTAATTAAGTTTTGACAACATTTCTCATTTGACCCCTCAGGGTAAACAGTGAGAGAAAAGTCTTGGCAAAAACTAATAATAACAGCAAGTTCTTTACTGAATTGACAACACAGGAAGACTGTATTAAAATATTTAATATTTTATTGATTAAAGAAATATATAAATTAATAAATGTACAGCAAAGTTTATCCTTTTTTAAAAATACTGAACAGTATTAAAAAGAACTGATAGACCTAAAATCACAGAACTATGTCTGTTATTCTCAAGCAATTCTAAAATTCACGTTTTATTTAATACAGAGATTTAAGACCTGGGCACCATCTTATGAAACTGATGAACTGCAATGTTATTTTTTGCTCCTTGCAATTCCATCCCATTCTTATATGAATATTCAAAACAGCACTGAGCAAGGCTAGGAAAAAAACAGAATAGCCATGGGGTTGAAATGCTCCCACTTGATAAGCGAGGTCTGAAAAAGCCAGACTTGTATATAATTGCTGGAGAAGCTAGTCATAAAATTAAATATAGCAAATCTGAAGTCAAGTAAAAGTTGAATAATGCAGTCTTTGGCAGAAATAGAGGGAAAGGGTTTATGGGGAAACTCAATTGCAGTACTTTGTATGTAAATTGTTTTCAGCAAAAAAAAAAAAAATTAATCTTAAAAAATATATATTAATCTTAAGCACAGGCTTCAAAGATATAATGTAAAATTTGTTATACATGCTGAAATACCTGCACAATGTATGACTGTTCCTTACAGTTAACTCACCTGGGGGAAAAAAGCTTTGGAAGTCCATGCAAATACGTCCAAATCCCTGACTCCTGGGCTAGCATTAAAGATATTCTGAGTGACAAAGTTTAAGAAAGAAAAATATCAACAAAGAAAGGGAACAGGAGATGATCTGCAGAAGACGCGTTCACAGGAGTAACAACATTCTGTACGCCAGCACCAGCACCAGAATATTATTTCACTACAGGGAAACTGAAGCCGCCTGAGTAAACCACACAGCAAAGAAATTCTCATACATAAGTTTTTGTCAAAAGCTCTCCATGGATATAGTGTGTCATGCCATTTGCTACAATTAAGAGTCAGACATTGATTTCAAGCTTAAGACAGTGCAAGAAGGACAACTTAAAACTCCTTTAAATGACTGACGTATCTGTTCCAGTAAAGCCAGATTTGTTTTATGATAAAAAAAAGTCTGCTGTTTATAAAGACAATGTGAAGAATACAGATTGTATAGATAGTGTAACTAGTACTATGAATAATAAGCGCATGTAATTAGTATATGTGAACTTGTTATTACTTTTTTAAGTACAAAAAAAATCAGAAAGTAAAAAAGTCTAATTCATTTTTTCACTTTTGCTCTCTTCTATAAGTGGGGGAAAAAAAATCACTTGGAAATGTTACTGAAAGCTGTTAGCAAATTTGGTAAGAAAAGCATAGAGAAAAAAACAATCTGAATTTTTAATCAAAAGGTAGACCTAGTTTTCTCCGTCTCAAAAGTTTAGGAAATGCACAGAACATTTAGAATCTCTACATACAGTATAAAAATATTCTGTTAAGGAACAACCAATTCACAGCAACATGGTCCCAGAAAAATCAACATTTTCACAAAATGTTTTCATGACAATTAAAATGATATACATCTACATAGATATATCATTCTATTAAATATATTTACTTGATCTGAACTGAAAATCTTTTCAGAAACTAGCAATTACACAATTTTACTGCTTATATAAATACAAAAAAGAGGACATTAAAAATGTCAATGAAAGTTGTGAACAACAAAATTCCCAACCAACTGTAAGTCATTTTACATAATGAGAATTTATTTCATATTCTCCAGTTTTGTGTCTTCCTCATGTATATACGTATATGGACAGATATAGATACATATCCATATACATACACCTATGCTAACACAGACATATGAGACATATAAAAGCCAGGGGAAAAGTGCTTCTATTAATGTGTCTACAGATAAATGCAAACCAAAAAAACAAAAACCAAAGCTCCCTCCACATTTAAAAATAGATAGCAGACAGGATACTTTCTCTTTAGGTGAAGTGGATACATGTTGCAAAGCATTCTGAAATGCCATTTTGGGGGTGAAAAGGTGTCCTTATTGGTTCATCCATGTATAAAAGAATTTGCGGAGTATTTGCTCAAAGGTTTTTCTCCTTTTCAGAGATTAGTGGTACAGACTTTGGGACTAAAACAATGTCAATGTTTTTTAGCATATTCTATTTTTTAGCATAATTTTTTTCTACTATTAAAAGCAAGGTGAAAAACATTGTAAGAAGTAATGCAGATTGAGTTAGGAATAAAGAAGCAATGTGGTGACTGACAATTTCAAAAATTTTATATTTATTTCAGAGTTTAAACTCAGTGAGTCTGACAGCATGAGTTAATATGTCCTCATGCTAACTTGAAATAGCTTGAGATACCTTAAAGTGATGTAACTGCTAACCATGGTAACAAATTGCCAATACAATTTGTACATGTTAATTATATGTGGATTCAAATTTGACACTTCTTTTGCTTTGTTCTACATTTGTAGAAAATTCTTAGTGTACACTGGTTTATTGTAAGGCTATTTTTAAAACGTGGTGTCTTAACAATACTGCATTTATCAAGTATCAAAAAAGCACCAAACAGAAAACTGAAGTTTATAAATAAAATATACTTCATAGTTTCTTTTGAAAACATAGGGAAACTTAATCTAAAGATATAAACATGCATGAAAATATTAATTTCCTCGAAGTCTCAATTTCTCACCATTAAAACATATAAATTAGTTTTCATATTGTATAATTTTATAGACTGAGTACCATTATATATGTATGTATATACATATATATACATACACAAATACACACATATCTACAATAATCTAAGTCATCTTATCCTCAAAGACTATTCTGAAGGCAAAAAAGTTCTGCCAAATAAAATTAGAAAACTAAAGTATGCTAAAAATCTAACTAAATTGATGAGCACCAAATTGCAGCTTTAAGACAATAAGCTTCAAGGCATAGAAGAGACAAAATAAAAGAATAATTTTTATGGTGAAATACATGACCAAACATTCCCAATGCTTGAGCAGAGAGTTAGGAATTACCATTTTTAAAGTGAAAAAGATAAGTATCTCAGGAGAATTAAATACAACATATATACCATGACAGTGTTATTTTAAAGGCCTCAATTCCATTCTGTTTAGGAAACTTAAATGTCAAGCTTAAGAATGAAATGAAGCTTTTGACACCCATCTAAGGACAACATATTTATTAATGGTGTATTAAGTAAATATTTAGTATTTACTAAGACTGAAAAACAGGTCTATGCATACACATGCACACAAATTTGCTAAGAAAACAAAACTAAGAAATCTGGGGTATATTAAAGCTGTGACTACCATGCATCATTAGGTATCCCAAAAGAATTAAATTGGACATAAAATGCATGAAATATATGCTAATTTTACCAAGTACTCTGAGTAATGTTATATGAGAGAATATCAAATGATATTTTTCCTTCTCTCCTCCAAATCCTCAGAGTCCCCAAATTTAGAAAAATCAACGTACTTTCTATATGTGAACATCAATCAGCCTAAGTAGGTAGAAAGTGGTTTGTATAATTGCATGGAGACTCAAGTTGCTTCCATAAGAATTTGAATAATATTAGCATTGTAAATATATCTTTGAATATTTCTAATGAGGTATCATCTACTTTCCTTGATATAAACTTTGTCACTCAACCTCACAATGTTAAAAGACCTCATTTTTGACAAAGTAGACAATGAAGCGTGCTATATATTTCAAATCACTAGTATCTATTTTTATAATAGAAGTAAACTTGCTTTCCAAAAAATTTAGGCTCTATCACAGGCATTCAAATGTTTCCCACATCATGTGCATAAATTATTTTTTCTCTCTTTTTAAACTTATTATTTTCCCTAGTGTATGAAACATTCTACTAGCTTAATGTGCAGTTTCCAAATCTTAAGAATTTTAATTTAAAATCAGCTTTCCCCAGGTATCCTTGAACATACATCACAGTATTCATTTTCATTTAACCATTAGGGTTATGAGCATTTGTATTTATTTAATTGTGGAATTCTAGCCAAAATAATATGATTTTTACAGCTATATTTACTTTATCCTCTTACAACTGTATTTGCCCTTATGTCTTCACTAGATGAAGGTAGACTAAACACACAAGCATGGGCTTTGGAATTATATGGACTAGAGTTTTAGAACTAGCTCCACTACTTACTACTTATGATCTTGGGAGAATAGTTCTCTTCTCTCATTGGAAAAGCAAGAATAATACAAACTTAACATCAAATGGATATACTGAAAATTAAATGAGAGAATAAAGGTAAGGAGCGTAAGACAGTCAGAAATTATTTTAAGCAGTATGATCATACCAAATGCTAAGAATTAAAATTTAGCATTCAACAAATGTTGAAAGTCTGCCACAAACTAAATGAAATATTTAACACTTTGGAAGAAACAAACAGGAGGAGTAAGAGGAGATCTTAAGTGAGTCCTAACCCTTAAGGAGATTAAAAACAGAAATAAGAGGTATATAAATACAATCGGGCTAAAGAGAAGGAAAACAAACTAAGCATTATGAGTAGCTGGAGAAAGATGTAAGCCTTTTCTGCTTTTACAAAGTGCTACCTGAGCAGGAAGGGAGAAAGTTAATTTCCCCAGTATGTAGAATCTTTCTGTCCTCAATTCATGTTTCACCCTTATTAACTATTAGTTACCAAATGCAGCATGACTTCGTAACTTTGGACATTTGATTCTCTAATGTGAAATTCCTTAACTCTTTTACGGCAATTTTTCTTTGAAACCTCCTCAAATGTCACCTCCTAAGTGAAGCCACTCTGTAACTCATCATCATGCAACTTAACTTTGTGAATACCGTACATCTATCACATTACACAGCGAGCACTCTAAGGACAAGAATTGCACTCTTAATTATTTTGTATCCCCTCCCCTCTACCTCTTCACCCAACACCTTGTTCCCAGCTTAGTGTCTGGTACATAGTAGGGACTCATATGTTGAATGAACAATTAGTGAAGTGATAACTAACTACATGGATGAACAATGTCAACAGAAATTTTTGAGCCTGGCCAATTAGGAAAGTATTAGAAAAGTTAGGGGGGGAAAGGAAGCAAAAGCATTTTAGACAAATGAAATAACATAAACAGAGACTAAAATGTAATGTTAAACAGTGTATTCTAAAAGGGGCAATAAGTCTAACAGACCATGAGTACCTCACAAGGAAGTATCTGTGTTCTTCATAGTTATCCTGATTCTTTCCACTGATTTAAAAATGGTTTTAGAAAGAACACTCATAATATGAATGTCTAATGCTATTTAATCTCTAAACAAGAGCATTACTAAAGTCATATTTGAACCAAATTAGGGTGTCATTGTTTTTTAGTAAATTAATGACATTTAAGGGCTTCCCTGGTGACTCAGACAGTAAACAATCTGTCTGCAATGAAGGAGAACAAGGTTTGATCCCTGGGTTGGGAAGATCCATCCCCTGGAGAAGGGAAAGGCACCCCACTCCAGTATTCTTGCCTGGAGAACCCCACGGTCAGAAGAGCCTGGCAGACTACAGTCCATGGGGTCACAAAGAGTCAGACAGGACTGAGTGACTAACACTTTTACTTTCAATAACATCTAAATAGAACTACTGCCAGTCAGGCCAAAATGTGGCTAAAGGATGTATCTACAATGAAAACCAGTGTTCTGCAATATGAGTACAGAAACAGGACAGGGTAACAAAAATCACTTTAAAGTTTATTCTAAATAAGGCTATTTATGGTAATCTTTTTAAAAAACAGATCATCAAATATTCAGTGTTCAGTTTCCAATCCCTACCCCTATTCTCCCCATCAGTTTGCTTGAGTCAGGCTCCAAATATGGTACATCCATTCATGTGAACACAAAATTCTTTTAACTAGACAAAGTTGAACACGGTGACATAAAGATTGCTCAAGGAAACTTTTTGGTACTTTTGCATCTTTTTAAGTGAGTGGCATCAGTCCTTGATAATCTCTAATTTTATTTCAAACCTGCCAGCTTTCTGTTTAACTGAATAGTTTTTACAATGGTTAGCCATAACTGACAGCTGATTCATTCACCAACAAAGTATAAAAATGCAAAGTAGGTGGCAAGTTATTTCTCCAGTAGTAAAAGAAGTAAGAGATGCAAAGGAAGCAGCAGCAAAGTACATTTCTTTAGCTGTATTAGTTCCCTGAGGGGATGAGATGGAATCACATGCTCTGTCCTGCAGAGTAAGGTACTCATGAAAAGCTTACTGACTGTTGAAGAGGCCTGTCCTGGTCCTGAAAATCAAAACCCTGGGAAATCAGCCTGTTCCTGCCTATGCCAGGCTCTGACTCCTGTTTTATCTAACATCCACACTGAAGCAACTTTACACCAGTTCTGTCTGAAGCCCCATGCCAGTTGTCACACATATCCTGTCCTCTTTGGTCACAAACATGCAATGCAAATCCTTACTTAGGTCATCTACCTGTCCTCTTATTTTTATACCAGAGCTATGTTAGGCTTCTTCCTGATCCAACAGCTAATTATTCCCATTTGTCCCATAACTTTATACTGTACCTAATGGGACCCTTTCTCTGATGGTAAACAAACTCGCTTTCAAACCTCGCAGGTCACAGTGTTGCCAGCACCTGTATATGTGGATGTGGCCACATTAACAATCCATTTCATTCAATAAAATGCTCTAAGTATGAAATCAATTTCAAATATGCTACATTATCACACAAATTGCCTGTCTCCTTCCAGCTCTTTTAGTGCAGTGCATTCACTATACTGTTGCATTTTATTAAGTCCTCAAAGTCCCTTGGACCCTCCACTAAATCCTTTCACATTTCTAACTTTAGCTGCAACCCACAGCTGGTGCTCTCAATCGCTCTTTCATCAGCACCTGAAATTCCCTTTTGTCCCTATTTTCAGCAGCCCAGGAAGTTCTGGCCAGCACTGTCTGCTTTCCTGGCTCTTTTAATTCTGGAGACTCAGGGCCATGGGGGAAGAAGGGTGTCTCCAGGATGCATCTATCCAGTGGTCTCACTGGGTCCTTCCTGGCACAACAATCCCCAAACAAGTAGTTTTCTTTGTCAGATTGTGCTATTTCTCTCAAATATTACTACAAATTCTTATGGCTTTTCTAAACTCTCTAACATAACTCAGTTGTTTTAGTCTCAGCTAATGGCTTTTCTCTCTTCTCTGGAAATGATGGTTTCTTTCACCTCTTCCCTTTCTCCCTCATTCCTAAAAACTTACCTACTGCCACACACATCATCTCTCCATTCACAGAAACAATTCACCAGTGTGCCCTCAATTCCATTTTCTCCTCTTTTTTCAGCCTTCAGATTCCTTTTCTGTATCTTTGATGCCCACCTTTTCTACTGGCATCTTTTAATTTATAAGGATCTCAAGTCACTATCATCCTTAAAAATTAAGGAACCAGAAAAATCTCAGCCTTCTCAGTGATACCAGATACTCTGAGTTACATCAAAAAAGAATTCCTGTCATGTTTCAACATAAAGACAAACTAGAAAATACCAAAAGCTACTTCCTTTTGCTTTCTGTCTCCAATAAAGTCAGTGATAACCTCTTCATTCACACAGCAGTGGAAAGCCATCGAGTATTTGTATGGCTCACTCCATTTACCTCCTCTCTCTCTGACCTCACGACTGTCTGCTAAAACCCATCTCTTGGCTAAAGTTTAAAAGCATCAAGTAACAGAACATGAGGATTCCAAAATAAAGCCACGGGATTCAGAATACTTCCTGCTCATCCTTGTTACCTTTGTTTATTCTCTTGTCTTGTCTGTATGAATATTCTCCTCCTCCAAAAGTACCTCCTCAAATGAGCCACAAAGGAATTAGGAAAAAAAAATTTTGAAGCAGAGGATGTCGTAAAGATAATATAATGTAACATAATGCCTTATTAGGGTCTTAAAATACACAAAACCCTATATTGGTCAAAATTTAAAATATAAACTGCTAACAAAATAAACACAATGGCTACTGTAATTACTGCTTTAAAATATCACCTTCATTATCCCGAAAAATATTTGGTTACTATAATTAGAGATGGATTAAAAGAATTCAAGGGAAAGTTTCTAGCCCCAGATTAAAAAAAAAAAAAAAGAAGTAGACCAAACTCTCTAGACTTTCTTTATCATGTGTCTATTAGTTAAAAATATATAGACAGCTTCTTTCCCCATTGTACTATACAAAACAAATACAAAAGAACAGAATAAAGAATGTGATTAATAAATCCAAACAGAAGTTCTATTATGTTCTTTTCCAAAGCATCATTTTATATAACCACCCTTATGGAGAACATTACTCTGGACTATCAAGGAGAAAAACAAACAACATAGGGACTGATTTGACAGAGCGAGCTTTATGCACTGATTCTTTTTAAAGAAATTCTTAGTTTAAAATACTAAGGTTATTTTTAAAATAAAAATTTATCTGTCGTATATATTAGCAGTGTCATGTCATTAATGTCATTCTTCAACATAAAGTCAAACTAGAAAATACTAAGAGCTACTTCCTTTAGCTTTCTATCTCCAGTCAAGTCATATATTTGGTTGAGATGAAAAGGAAAAAAAAAATCACACATTTCTGCTCAAATTATAAAGAGAGCCATGGGTTCCTATCAGAGTTAGTGACTTTTGAGCACTGGCTATATGTACTCCACTGCATCTCTCAAAGAGGCTAATAGAACTCTCACAGACTCTGAGATTCAACTAGAGCACTATGGCACTGCAAGTCTAAAAATCCACCTTGTTTTAACGAGGTAGTATCATACACCAAGAAAGAAAAGATTCAAACTTAAGACAACACACAAAATTACAAAACGCCACCAAAAAAAAAAAAACATTATATGTGTTTCTGAAATGAATAGTAATACTGAATTCTTAAATTTTAGTGTTGAGTTCATTCCAAACAGTAGTGTGAATAAGGAAGGAAAAAAAATGTCAACTACTCTCATTAGCCACTCTCATTCCCTGTCTCCCTGGAAAGAAATCAGTAGGCCTAGTTTTAATTTACTGCTTCCTCCTGTAATGGACTATATAGTATTAAAGGCCTTAGCCTTGCCAAACTTCACCTTTATTAAACAGAAGCTCTCAGAATTCAAGCACTTGAAGTTATTTAGTTGTGGTTTACCTCAGAACTGAGAAGCCTTAATTAAAGAAAGCCCCGTAAAGAGGACAGGGTACCACTATAATCCTCTTTAAAACCACCTTTTACTTACGTCAACAGGGACCAGAAGACTTTTCCCAAGATGCTGATTAAAAGAGAGGCACCAGGCTTCGGTATAACCGTTCATGTTAGGAACATACTTCTTTATCGTCTCATCATTGAGCCTCAGCCACACACCATCATCATTGTGGATCTATGGGATACAAGCAACAGAAACAAGCCATGCCCACCTGTCACTCCGAGGAAGGTAGCAAAGTTCTGAAAGGCTCAAAGCAGGCAAATAATGGTGGACATGGAGATTAAGAACCTAGTTTTTGCATAAGTATGGGAGAACCTTTTAGGAAAACAACCAGCAAGCCAAGCAATACAATAATTCACACGGTGAGATCGTAAAACACATTGTCACTTAGAAATAAAAGCACAAAGAAGTCACACTTTGAGATAAACACTTCAATAATAAAAGCAGAGGTTTCCCAAAAGAATACAAGCCTTTCTTCCCCTCAATTTAGATTTTAATAATCAGAAGTTATGTAATTGTATTATTAGAAAAATGTCCTGTCCAAAGTTAAGTGATACAATAAACACATACAAAAGCAAACAACCTCTTAAAAGTTCAAGAAAAACTACTCATTTTCACTGAATTCTCATACTGGCTCTGACTAGCATGTTAATTTTTATGCTAAAAATATAATTTTAGTTATGTATTGATAAAGAAAAATAAATGCAGTGTTTGAAACTCAATGAATAAATTTTTAAATTCTGTGAAACAATTTTCCAAATACTACCCAAACTGCTTAAAACATATTCTAACAAAAAATTTAGTAACCTTATATCATGCAAACAGTGCAAAAATTTTTCATCCAAAATTTATTACCAAGTGTTTCTTTACAAATTACCTCATCAATGAAAGTGATGGTTCCATTGACCTTCACTATGCCTATCTGCTCACTCTGAAGAGAAGGGTGGCTACGGATACGGAGCCCTGCACTGTCCTTGGCCACAAATTTTCGAACCTGAGAAAGGCAAAGACAGACAGATGAAACAGGGAAATCATGGAAGAGAGACCTTATAAGTGGTAAGAGATAAACAGACTTGAAAGTATAATTCTGAGAAAGCTTCCAAAATATTTGTAGCTGTTCTTCCTGTGCAAATAACAATGGCTTATTTTTAACAATAAGAGAACATTTTTAAGTATAAAACTGTAAATCACTGAAAAAAAATTGAAAATTATTTATATATTAATAAGTTAATTTCTAAACTTTGAAGACATATGATAAAAAGGAAAAAAAAGAGTCTTTTTTTCCTTTTAGGAAGGTATGATATAAATTCTATTACCCATGTTTCTTTTTTTTTTAATAAGTAAGTAGTTTACTAAAATTCCTATAGCACTTACTCTTTAGATGTTAGGAAATGAATTTAACAGCACAGGATACTTTAATCTTGAGAACTTTACACACTTTAATGTCAACAGACGTTTTGTTAATTGTAAACTTTCAATAACAGGAAGTATACAGAGTCTATAAATTACTATAGCATTATACCAAGAAACCAAAAAGTACAGTTTTATACTTGAATTACCATGAACTAGTCTTCAAGTTTATTTAGGAATACTTAGAATTCAAATACTGAAATAAGGAAAGTATTAGACATTGGATGGCCACCTTGAAGGATCAGTGAAGAAAATTAATAAATTTCAGACTGATTCATGTTCTGATTTCATTCTCCCCTAACCTTATTTGGTTGAGGCTCAGTCTTTGGTTTGACCAGCTGAGTTCCTGGTGGTATCATTCCTTTTGGTGGGTCTTTTACTTTGACTTCTAGGCCAGCATCTGTAAGAAAAGGAAGGGAACTGTAACATTTGAGAATATAAGGGAGGGCCCTTAAACCTAACTTGATATACATTCACAGGCTGTTTTAGACAATTAAAAGAAATATCTGAATTCTGTCCTTCAAGGTAATTAATATTTAACAGCTAAAAAATAGACGAGTACTTGGAAAAATGACTGTGAGATTCCAAAGGGGAGTCTCAGGGAGTCAGGAAAAGAGGAGGGGCTATAGACTGACTATATTAAATAATAATGAAAATTTTTAAATAACAAAAAAAGAAACCCTCGTGTGATTGAACATTATCTCATAACATCTGATCAGAGCACTACTTGTCATCTATAACAATTATCTCATGAGTAACAGGCAGCAAAGCTTGGTGTTTACAAGCTGGGACTCTCATGTTAGACTTGATTGTTCCTAATTCTGTCATTAACTGTTTGACTCTTTAAGAACAGCACCTAGTTCACTGAGCTGTTGTGAGAATGAAATGATTTTAAAAATACATATAGAATATATAAGATTGTATAAAAAATTTTGATATATATTAAATACTCAATAAATGTTAGCTATTATCATCATCATTATCCTAATGAAAATTGTCCTTGCCTACAGTCAAGCAAGGTCCTAGCCTACTATCAGTTTGGTCACCTCTGGGGAAAGCTGAGTTAAGAAGTTAGGGAAGAAAATGAATGGTTCTAAGTGACTATGAATCTTTTTCTTCAATGTCATTTCAGAAAATATGTATGAATATAAGTGGATTTTTCTTATTTATGTTAGTTTTCTTTACCCACCATTAGCAAAGATTGGCAACCCATTCCAGTGTTCTTGCCTGGAGAATCCCAGGGACGGGGAAGCCTGGTGGGCTGCCGTCTATGGGGTCTCACAGAGTCGGACACGACTGAAACGACTTAGCAGCAGCACCAGCAGCGGGAGCAAAGCTAGAACCTATCTTGACTGTCTCTACTTTTGAACTTCTGTAATTCGTATCCCTTGCATGTCACTACTTATATTTTACTTCCTGTGATTTTGTTTGCCCCCTTTATCTTGCAATCATCAGTAAGCTGTTCACTTGACAGGAACTGTCTTATCTAGAACTATGTTTCACTTAGAACCAACAGAAGTCTGCTGAACTAAAGGCTTTAAGGATACTCTGAAATAAAAGAGTACAGCAAAAGGCTGCAGCTAAAGGTGTCTAGGATGCTACAGATGAATCTGATATATCTAATCCTATGGTTGTTCTTTAGTTGCTAAGTTGGGTCTGACTCTTTTGTGACCCCATGGGCAGTAGAATGCCAGGTGTCTCTGTCCATGGGATTTCTCAGGCAAGAATACTGAAGTGGGTTGCCACTTCCTTCTCCAGGGGATCTTCCCAACCCAGGGATCAAATCCATGTCTCCTACACTGGCAGGTAGAGTCTTTACCACTTTGTCACCCGGGAAGCCCCAATCCTACAGTTACACTACATTTAATGCATATTCTATATGTCTACAGTTACATCAAGGTAAAGCACCTCTTTATCTTCACTGTAAAAACAAACTAAAGTTTCCCAAAGGGTATTTTGGTGGAATGTTGGAACAGTATTACTTTTATCTCTACCCCCCCCCCCTTCTCTATATGAAAAGGTTTCATGATAAGTATTAAACGAATTGAGAGGATTTTTAATTTCAGAATGTCTTAAAATTCCAAATATGATAATATGAATTGGATGAATATCTAAGATGAGACTACAATATATGGGGCATTCTAAATCTACCTGATCACAGGAACCCATTTGCTTGAGGAGCATTAGAAAAGAGAAGTGTTATAAGGAATTCATATTGATAAACTTTTTAGAGCTTTCTTGTCCAACTGCTGTCCAAGTATATGGATAATTAAAAAAATAAAGAGTAGAGAAAGATTAATCCCCAAAGGAAAGGTAAGATATTTTTCAAAGTTAGTGGAAGGTAAAGAAACTCATTCTTTCAACAAGTATTTACTGAGCACTCATTGTGTCCCAGGCACTGAACCACACTGGGAGATCCAAAGATGAAAGAGGCTGCTCACAGCCAGGAGAGGAAGACGCACCATGATGGGGAGACGAGGCATGCATGCGGTTACAGGGCAGCACGGAGGAGATGGAACCTGACTAGGCACACTAGGGAACGCAGGAAGGGAGTCATGAGGGCTACAATGACTCATAAAT
This sequence comes from Bubalus kerabau, assembly GCF_029407905.1. NCBI lineage: Eukaryota > Metazoa > Chordata > Mammalia > Artiodactyla > Bovidae > Bubalus > Bubalus kerabau. Next base: position 52,744,032 of record NC_073635.1, read on the forward strand.
GATTGCAAAATGTTAAGACCTTATAAATGCACAAGTTAAGTACTCATTATAAAGGAGGACATGACGCTCCCTACAAGTTAGGAAGTCTGTCCACGTCTGTGATACATGGACAAGGGCAAGCTAGAACAGAAAGAGGATTTTGATTCTAGTTCTTTACACTAAGTAACTCACAACTTTAGAAAAATACCTATTTCAATGCCATCGATGGTAACATGAATAGTGTAGAGCCCAATAGCCCCTGGAGTCCAGTTGGCACAATAAGTGCCATCATTATTGACACGAATCAGCATATTCTCACTGGGTCTGAAAGGAAATAAGATGGACACTGGAATATTTACTTTGGTTAAACAGCTGACATCATCATGAACATGTATCAGCAAACATTAAATTTCTGATTATATGATCACAATGACTAGCAATCTTACTTCCCTGTCATAGTGTTTTCCTATTCTCCATGATTAAATTCACTCTTTCTTCCTCACCACAAACCTCCAGCACCCCTCTTTCTGACTCTCAGCTGATCGTGACCTCATCAGTTTCTTCCATTGAAAAACATAAGCAATCAGATACAACCTTAAGGTTGCAATTAGATTCAATCTACTTTGCTCTACCTCCTGTTACAATGGAAGGAATGCCCTGGGTCCTGTCCAATGCCAGCTTCTCCATCTGTGCTATGGATCTCATTTACTCAACACTTCAGTGATACAATTCTCTTGCTCTCTTTTGTTAACTTCTCCCACTTTACTGGATAATTTGTTTCATTTCTATAAAAACTTCAAAATGTCCCATCTTAAACACCTCCCCTTGATACCATACCTTTCCCTATAATACAGTCTCATAGCTCTTTCCCCATTTACAGCAAAACTTACCTGAACAATTGTCAACAACCACTCTCCTTGTCATTTCCCATTCTCTTCCAACGCTTATCCTAACTATGCTTTTGCTCCCAATACTTCTTTGCAATTGATTATGTCACAGTCACCAATGTCCACCATGTCCCCAAATTCAGTGGCTGTTTCTTTATCTTCAGCAATCCTCAGTGGAATTTGGTAACTTACAACTCCTCCTCCTTTGAAAAACCTTTTTGCTTCTGCAACATTCTGCTGATTGTTCTTGTCTCTCACTGGCCACTCTTTCTAGGTGTTTTGTTGGCTCTCTTTTCTGACTACCTTGGATTGCCCCAGGATTTAGGTCTAGGTCTCCTAGTTTCTTTCAGTGTCATCTCTGCAGTTGATCATTCATCAATTTTAAATACCATATCTATAAAGATGATCAAAAATTTATTTCTCTTCTGAATTTCAAACTGGTATTTCCCATTGCCCTGGGAATAGCCCCTGACGAGCAAATAAAACAGTCGGCCAAAAAAACATGCTTCAATTTGGAGTTAACAGAATTACTCAGAGCTCAAAATTAGAGTTCTCATAACTAAGTTCAATAACAAGTGCAACATATATTAAAATCACTCTGCCACTCCATTAGGTGATGGAGAGAAGGAAATAAAACAGAAAAAACAAGCCAATTTATATACTTTTAGATACTAGTTATTTCTGTATTACCTTAGTATTATGTAACATATTGGCAGTATTTATAGTTCAATATAAATACATGCTTCCTGCAAATCTACACATTATAAAACCTGTCGTAAGTCTCTACTGGGAATTTTAAAATGCTATAAAATATTTCCTTAATAGACAAGAAAGTTGGAACTCATGGTGATCTTAGTTGTAAGCAGCTGAAATGTCTTGGCTAAGCTTTGAGGAAATGATCCTCACCTCTTAGGAGTTGGTGATGCAAAACGCAGTTCTTCAAATGAGTAATTTTCATAAACCTTTAAGAAAGAGACCATCAAGAATCACAAAATCATTAGAAACATTCTTAACTAATGCAGTGACAGAACACTCAATAAATGGTACTGAGACAACTGGTTATCCATACAGGAGAAAAAGAAAAAAACTCAATTACCTACATCACACCACCTACAAAAATAAATTCTAGGTGTGTTAAAGACGTACATGTAACAAACAAAACATCAACAAATTCAGAAGAAAAAAAGGACAATATGTTTTGAGCATATTAAAATTTTAAATTTCTCCAAAACAAGGACACCATAAAGAAATGGCAAAGATCAGCCTTCACCTGAAAGGGATTTGTGATTCATTTAACCAAAATGGGATACAAAGCCATAATACATAGAGAACATAGAGAACAAATTAATACAAAAGACAGAAACAACACAAGAGAAAGGTAAGTAAGACAAATCACTGAAGAGGAAATCTGAAAGGCCAATAAACCCTTAAAAAGTTACTCAACTGAACCAGGAATCAAGGAAATGAAAATGAAAACAAGATAACCATATCACCGTCATCAAATTGTGTTGGTGAGAACCACATGCTGGTGAGAACATGAGGCACCTAACATTCTGGCACACAGATCAGGGGCCTATAAATTTTTGCAATATTTAATAGAGGTGAAGACAAGTACGTTCTACAATCCAGCAATTCTACTTCTAGATATGTATCTTAGAGAAACTCTTGTTCATGTACAAAAGGGAGTATACATAGTTATCTGTAAATGTTTGATATAAGAAAATCTCCTTTCCTGAAACAAGAATTAATATCTCTAAGAGACAGTTTGGGAATGGCATTCTGTAACTTCCCTATCCTGGGCCTCTCAGAACATTCCTAAAATACTGAATTCAGTCCTGGTAACTAGACTTTCAAAAGAAATTATACAAACTTAAGTATGCTACCAGGAAACTAAAAGAATGCCTAGAGAGGTAAGGAGGCAAGAAGTTAAATTCTTTAAAGAAAAGTTGAATGAGAATGTTTAGCTTCAAATTCTTTAATAGTCAAAACTATTAGATTTTTAGTCCCTTTATTTATTCAACCTCAATCATCTCAACTTCTACTTTTAGTCACTTGCATTGAAAGTCACGGACCTGTGACACTACCTGCTCAGTTTTCTGCCTCTGTAACTCCAAACCGTTTCTATTCTTAAGACTTCTAATCCTTCTCCCCTCCCCAGAGTTCTCTCTCTGAATCCACTTTTATTTTCCTTCCAAATGAGCTGGATTCCAATGACCTTTCTTTAACCACCAGATGCCCAACTTCCTTCTCAGTCATTGTTTGCTTGTTGAATTATCTGGGACAACATCCATGCCGAATCAATCTAAATGATTATGATCATTTTTTTTCATGTTCATAAGACTCATATTGCATTGCTAATACAGGATCTTCAGTTTCAACTGATTCTCCAAGGAGGGCTGATAAATCTTTTCTGATCACTTTTTCCTCATTCTGTACAATGACTATTTCATTTTTTTCCCTTTGTTTCAAAATCTTGATCCTAAGATTCATCACTCCCATCTCCAATCTAAGACATATAATTGCTATCATAAATAGTCCCTTGGCCATACAACCTATAAACTTATTAGCAATTGATTATTTTATTTTTCCTCGCCTGGTACAGTGAAAGAGGTAATAGTTCTCTTATTTACAGCCAATCCCTTTTTATCTCTCAGAGTATCTTCACTGTCCCTTCTCAAACGTCTCATCAGTACTAAAAGATGTCTTTCTATATTCAATCTCAAGACTCTAAAGCCTTATCTCAATTCTATTTCCTCTCTTTTTATAACCAAACATCTTGAAAAACTAATGTACACTCATTTTGTCTGTAGCTATTCTCAACTCTTTTTAAAATTTTTAAAAATTTTATTTATTTTTTAATTGAAGGATTATTGCTTTACAGAATTTTGTTGTTTTCTGGTAAATCCCAACATGAATCAGCGATAGGTACACATACGTGCCCTCCCTCTTGAACATCCCTCCTATCACCCTTCCCATCTCACCCCTCTAGACTGATACTATTTTCACCTTTTCTTCACTGCAATTTAATTAACCAACTATGTCTCTAAAGCTGCTCCTGTCAAGATTGCTGCTAGATCCTTTTCAAAACTTCACTTCTGCAGCAAAACAACAGTAAACCTCCTTAATATGCTTTCTGTGACTTACAAGCCATGGCATAAGGCAGCTGGGGAAGTAGTTAGGAGATAAAATCTGGAACCAACTCCCTGGCATTTGGGTGCCCTTTGACAACGTACTCAATCTCTCTATGCTTCGGTTTCCACATATGTAAAATGGGAATAAAAACCAGTGATGTATAGGGTTGTTATGAGAATTAAACGAGTCACCATATGCACTGCAGTGGTAAAAGGGCCCAAGGTAAGAATCGGTGTCCTAGTTTATACTAGCCCTCTGGCTGGTATTCTTGCCAACATTTTTGTTTCCCTTCTCCATTTTTTTTTTTTTTAAATCTAGTAAATCAACATTTCTCAAAGTGTAGCTTTTGAATATAAATCATTCTGCATATTTGTTTTATATATATAAATTTTGGAACCTCTTTTTAGACCTACTGAATCTAAATCTTTGGATGACAGGAAAATCTCCTTTTTAAGTAAGTGCTCCTGGTGATTCTGATGTGGACAGAAGTTTGAGCATCATCATTACTGACGTTCCTCAGGACCCTGTCCTGGAACGTCTCTCTTCTCACCATGTTAGATAGACATCTCCTACTTTCATAATTTATGAATAATCCAAGTACTGATGATTCTCCAATTCTTTTCATGAGGTAAGACTGTGATCACATCAGGTTTGTAGTTTCAGCTTCTTTTTATCTATCTTCAGATGGATATTTCAGAGGTATCTAAAACCACATCCAACACTGAATCTATTATCCTCCTCAACCAAAAACTGCCCCTTCTCCAATATTATCACTCTTACTACTCAAGCTCAAAATGTTTTATTTCCTTCCTCTTTCTCTTTTCAGCATCCTCATTAGCCACCAAGTCTTACTTATCCTAAAAATCTCCTGATTCTATATTGACTGACAACTCACTAATCCAAGGGATGAGCATATCTCACCAGATTAAGTCAGCAGTCTCCTAAACAGACTTAAACCAAACCATGTCTCTTGAATACCCACCCAATTACATTCTCCATATTCCACCATAATCTTTATAAAACCAAAAATTATGTCATTCCTCCAAATGAGAGCCTACAATGGCTCACACTGCTCTCTGAAAATAGCATAATTCCTAACTTTGATTTCAAATAATGACCATCTTGATAATTTAGATTAACACTGCCTCTAAAGATTAACTAAAAAAAACAAGACAAAAATTTTAAAAAATCTGTCTAAAAGCCTCAAGCCTAAAGAGGGAAGAAACCCAAAGAGATAAGCCTAACATTTGGAAGAACCCAAAGCTGAAGGGGGCCTCAATAATAAGCTCAAAGTCTTGAAGGGGTATGTCCGAGGAATACTGGTGATTTGAAAATACACAAGCATTTTCACAGGAACTGAAATGTTTGCTACATAAATGAATGGTAAAAAATAAAATTTTTCTGGGAAGTAAAATAAATTACCTTCATCATTGTTATGGCAATATATCGAGCCTCCTTCACTATCATGGGTTCATACGAAACATCCAGCTTTGGGGATGCTAGTCCGCCAAAGGTCATGTCAGTATTAGAAGATGCAGGTGGTACTGCAGGACTACCAGGAATCCTCTGAGGTTTCTTTACTTGCTCTTGTTGTAAAGATGTTTTTTTCTGAGAAACAGGAACGGCTTTCACTTCCACCTAACCAAGATATTATAAAAACCAAATGACATTATTATATAACTGTCCGTGACACATCAGAAGAAAGCAATTTACAACTTTAAACTTGCAATTCTTTAAGTTTTATGTTACCACTTGTCCCCCTAGGGCATTCCTTTTAAAGACTATTTAACAGTGCCAAACGATTATGAAGAATGCATCTCAACAGGGATCCTGAACACAGTGCAAAAGAGAGGCTTTGTTTTGGGGAATAAATAATCACAAATATCAAAACAAAATAAAAACATGTGCCACCATTAATAACATCTAGGAAAGGATAGTAAAATGTATCTACATTCTTACTGGCATTACTTTCCAGTAATCTTCACATATTTTAAAGCACTAAACTCAACTTTAGCTATACTGTTCTGCAAAGAAAAAGAACTCTACTGACAGATGTCTTACAACCTAACAGATAATAAAGCAAATTTTATACCTAAAACTTAAAGATGTTTATTTACTTTGCAGAAAGAGTACTATTAGGTGGTTCTGTCATCAACATGAACTATGAGGGCCAAGCAATCTAATTAATCTTTCCAACTCAGTTTCTTCAGTGATAAAATGGGGTGTCTTTTATCTGCTTTACTATAGAGATGCAAAGAACAGATTTCCTAAGGCATGTTAAAACACTGAAAGCACAAACTGCCTCATAAATACTCAGAAGTACCTTCCAAGAATTATAACAAAATATTACATTGTTATTTGCTATGAACTGGCAAAAAATACTTGGTCCCTCAGTCAGTCAGTCAGTCAGTTCAGTTGCTCAGTTGTGATCAACTCTTTGCAACCCCATGAATCGCAGCACGCCAGGCCTCCCTGTCCATCACCAACTCCCGGAGATCACTCAGATTCACGTCCACCGAGTCAGTGATGCCATCCAGCCATCTCATCCTCTGTCGTCCCCTTCTCCTCCTGCCCCCAATCCCTCCCAGCATCAGAGTCTTTTCCAATAAGTCAACTCTTCGCATGAGGTGGCCAAAGTACTGGAGATTCAGCTTTAGCATCATTCCTTCCAAAGAAATCCCAGGGCTGATCTTCTGAATGGAGACTGGTTGGATCTCCTTGCAGTCCAAGGGACTCTCAAGAGTCTTCTCCAACACCACAGTTCAAAAGCATCAATTCTTCGGCACTCAGCCTTCTTCACAGTTCAACTCTCACATCCATACATGACCACAGGAAAAACCATAGCCTTGACTAGACGAACCTTTCTTGGCAAAGTTATGTCTCTGCTTTTGAATATGCTATCTAGGTTGGTCATAACTTTCCCTCCAAGGAGTAAGCGTCTTTTAATTTCATGGCTGCAGTCACCATCTGCAGTGATTTTGGAGCCCAGAAAAATAAAGTCTGACACTGTTTCCACTGTTTCTCCATCTATTTCCCATGAAGTGATGGGACCGGATGCCATGATCTTCGTTTTCTGAATGTTGAGCTTTAAGCCAACTTTTTCACTCTCCACTTTCACTTTCATCAAGAGGCTTTTGAGTTCCTCTTCACTTTCTGCCATAAGGGTGGTGTCATCTGCATATCTGAGGTTATTGATATTTCTCCCGACAATCTTGATTCCAGCTTGTGCTTCTTCCAGTCCAGTGTTTCTCATGATGAACTCTGCATATAAATTAAATAAGCAGGGTGACAATATACAGACTTGACGTACTCCTTTTCCTATTTGGAACCAGTCTGTTGTTCCATGTCCAGTTCTAACTGTTGCTTCCTGACCTGCATACAAATTTCTCAAGAGGCAGATCAGGTGGTCTGGTATTCCCATCTCTTGAAGAATTTTCCACAGTTTATTGTGATCCACACAGTCAAAGGCTTTGGCATAGTCAATAAAGCAGAAATAGATGTTTTTCTGGAACTCTCTTGCTTTTTCCATGATCCAGCGGATGTTGGCAATTTGATCTCTGGTTCCTCTGCCTTTTCTAAAACCAGCTTGAACATCAGGAAGTTCACGGTTCACATATTGCTGAAGCCTGGCTTGGAGAATAGGCAACCACAAAGTAACCAATGCTTTAAAGACCATTTTAGCTCTTCATCATTCTGAGGGTCACCCAAAGTTTCTTCTGTTCTTTTCAGATACTACTTCTGTGGCTGGCAAGAACAGGTAATTCAACAAGAGGATCTTCACAGAAATAGAAAGAAATGCATAAATGAAAGTGACAACATTACTTAAGTAATTGAGAGACATCCCAGGAACGTGGACTGCTCTTATCAGTGTCATTCCAGGGAGTTAGTAGTTTTAAGACTCTCACTGTCTACAGAAAGTGCAGGTAGCAAACATGTTTCACTAAATAACCACAATCCTGAGTTGGAGTTACGAGAAATCAGTATTTGGATTGACATTATGCTCTGGAAATATTAAAAACCCATCTGACTTTTTTAAAACACAGAAGTTTAAAGATAAATAGAAAAATTGTTCAGCTCATATACACTGCCACCATTAAAAGCTTTAAACTTAAATGTAACAAAGGAAAAAAAAAAGTAAATGCTTCCAAATCTTAAGAATTTGATTTTAAATTTTAGTTACTATTTTCATATATATTATTTTGATTTAATATTTCTTTAAACAACTATATTTACCCTCAGTAAATGAACAGGAGATGTACATCTGCCTATATACCACCAACCTTGAAATAAATCAGTAAATAATTTCATACTCTATAAGTACTGAGATAAAAAATGATAACCATTCTGCTTTCTTTTATAAACTGTGCTTCTTTGTAAACTTTGTTATTCTTTTATTTCCTATGCATTTTTCTCTTTTTACTAAGCACAATTTCCTTGGAGTAATCATTTTTATAAGTTAAAAAAATATCAGTAACAGCTGCTGTTTTAAAAAAGGATTCTGGATCTCAAAAATATTATCTGTAAACCAACTTTTATGTTCCAAATAATTGATTATTACTCTATCAGGATACTTTAGGAGTTTCTGATAAGTCTAAAATGTCCTGAAAACTTCATGCACTAACAGGCTGAAAATGAAACATACTGAATTAATTTTGTTTTCAGCTAATATGATAATGTGGTATCAATAAATCTAACATCAATAGGTATGCAAATCACTTTTCCTAAATAGTATTTATTGGAGCTTCCTAGAATATGCTTTCTATATTATAGATAAATCTGATATGAATCTGAGTATATTAACAGGCTTCAGGATTCTTGTTCTCAAGAAGCAAACTATACAGGCAAAAAAAAGAAGAGAAGAAATGAGAGAGAGAGATGGAGTTCCCTGTGGTCCAGTGGTTAAGAATCAGTGCTTTCACTGCCATGGGTCTGGGTTCAGTCCCTGAACCTGGGACCTAAGATCCCACAAACCACACAGTGCAGACAAAAACAAACACACATAAACAAAAAAGAAAGAAAAAGGGAGAGAGAGAGAGATCACGTGGCTAAAAAAGAACCCAAAGAGGAGAACAAAAATAGATAAAGCATAAAGTCTGACTCTGAAATGTAAGATGTAAACAGCCCAGATACTAAAATGCAGCAAGAGACAATAAAAGATGCAAAGGAGGAAACATAAGAAAATGCAACTAAAGATCTACTGTAAGCACAATAGTAAGTATGAACATTAAAAAGAAATGAAATGTTATGCTGACTTGGAAAATAGTAACTACGATACAGTCACATGAATAAGGGACTTCCTGTGGGCTCAGAGATGGGATTTAACAATTCACAAATACACTTTGAAATAAGAAATTCATCAATGAATACACAAAACCCTTCAACATATTAAAGCATACTGTATTGGGACAAAAATTCTGTCCTTGGGGAGAGTCATTTTTTTGTTATCACTATCAGAATTACTTTACTCTCTACTCCATTTTTTTTAACAATTTGTGATGCTTTTTACATTCTAAAGAGTAATTCTTAGCATGAAAACACTTTGATGGGGTATGATCTTCCTTAAAAAGGTAAGCTAGAAGAGAAAATGTAAGAGTGAAGCATACTGTATGGATATGTATTATGTATACTGTATGTAATTAAAAGAATACATACTCTTCTATCCTATATATGTTTGTTTGGGTCACGATGAAACTCTTGCGGGCGGTCATGGCCAAAACATTGAAAGCCACTAGTAAAGCCTGAATTCTGTTTAGTATCAGGGCCAAATGCTTTTCCATACAGTTTTACTTACTGGTCTTAAGACATATAAACTATTGTCCTCTTTTTTTTTTTTTTTTAAACTATGAATCAAGTAAGAGGTGCCAGTGGTATTGTGCTTCTCCATGGTACAAATGAAATAATATACCAACTAGTTGAAAAAGTGCTAGTATATTGAGGTAAAATCAGCTTCTCTGTGAGTAAAAAAGATTTCAAGGCTTAATCAACTCCAAATAACCTAATCATTTTGTAAATACAACTTCAAGGGGCCAGCGTAGCTGGGGATTGCCTATACAAACTTCTGTTCGATATTCACTGTTTCCAGAAATCTAATAAAAGTTTTAAATAAGATATTTAATTAATATATAACATAGAGGACTTAATTTTATGTCTTTACTATAATATGCTCTAAAATGTCATTATTAACTAATGTCTCAGGGAAGAGGTGTTCAGAGAACTATATTCTTCAGTATAGCACATAACTAGTTCCATTCCTCATTCTTTTACAATCCAAATTTAGGTATTTCTGATTTATTTAATAAGTATCAATATTATATTTTAAACGTTGCTTCAGTAGTACCAAATGCAAAACATATTAAAGTCTTTTAAAAACATACATAAAATTTTTAAATGTATTCTTTCATTTATTTGGTCAATGACTAATATATGATGGTCTTCCCTCTGTGTGATTAGCACTCTTTTGATGGACACTTTCTTACCCTCCCTTTGAATCACCATGGCATCTAGCATATCTGAAGCAAAATCCAAAAAGTATAAAACTTGGATAACTGAGTACTGATTAATGTGAACAAATCATTTAAAAATTTTCAGCTTCCTTCACTGCATATAAGTAAGGAGCGTACTGCAAATAGACTCTAAGCTCTTGTCATTTCTAAAATTTTATGAGTTACAATAGTGCATAGATGTCTATTAATTTAATCCCACTACAATTACCTTCATGTTGGGAACGTGTACCACATCTCCATACTGGTCTTTCGTTTGCACCGTGATGGTGGTAGGCCAACCACACCGAATATCATCCTTATTCAGAATCAAAGATGTTTTCTGAGGATCAGCATAGGAATCTGGCTGAAGCCACCTAACAGGGATTAAAAAACAAGTAAACAAAAAATCAAACATTCATCAATATCTTCACTGATTAAAATGAAACTAGGCCAAATGAATAAAACTATACTAAACAAAGTGCTAAAAGGATTATCATTTCCAACTTAGTAATAAGGACCATGGGCTTCCCAGATGGTGCCAGTGGTAAAGAACCTGCTGGCCAACGCAGCAGACCTAAGAGATTAAGTGTTCAATCCCTGGATCAGGAAGATCCCTTAGAGGAAGGTATAGCAACCCACTCTAGTATTCTTGCCTGGAGAATCCCCATGGACAGAGAAGCCTGGTGGGCTATGGTCCACAGGGTCGCACAGTCAGACACGACTGAAATGACTTAGCATGCACACAAAATAAGGATAACAAGTATTAACTTCCTGGAAATTATTAATGACAAATTCATTAAACAAATATGCTAAAGCTTATGAAATTTTTGATGATTACAAATAAATCAGAAACAACTGTAAAATCAGAAAGTGTGAAATTTTAACTATGGTTGGTTTAAAATAACCAAGAAAATGAATTTAGGTTGTATATACTTAGAAGTCCCAAATAACACTACTTAAGGAAGGTCTGCCTAATTGCCAACCTGAAGACCTGGGTAAGAGCAGCATTTCTGTCAAAACAGAAACAGAAGTGACATTTTGCTTGCTGGGGAGCAAAAGGCTGGAAATACACTACCTTCTCTTTACACAGCTTAGTAACGATTTTCCCTCACTACCATTCCTTCCATGCAAATTCTATTTTTTGTGATATCCATGCCTGAATTCTTTGCATGATCTACATTCAAGTTGTCGTGTGAGATGATTGATGAGTAAATTCTGTGATGAATACTACACGAAAAGGTCCATGAAGAAGGCAGTGAGGCTGACTTAAAAGATGTTTTCTATTTTTCTCCAATCACCACTTTGGTTTTTAAAAACTAAAAAGTAATCTCTGTATTTTTAAAATTAAAGCCAGAAAGAAGGTTATATTTCTGTATTTACTAGTTTGGTGCCATATATAGTCGCTCAGTCGTGTCTGGCTCTTTGCGACCCCATGGACTAGCCCGCCAGGCTCCTCTGGTCCATGTGATTCTCCAGGCAAGAATACTGGAGTGGGTTGCCAAGCCCTCCTCTGGGGATCTTCCCAACCCAGGGATTGAACCCAGGTCTCCCACACTGCAGGTGGATTCCTTACTCTCTGAGGCATGTTTACTAGTGAAATTACTCAAGTCAGCATATTTGTTCACCTTCAAAAAAAGCAAATAGCAACAAAATAAATGTTAACTCTAAAATCTTAAATTATCTGATTTAAATTCTTAATTTATATCTGCATTAACTGTAGATTTGGAAAAAATCCTCATATTAAGATAAATATAGTCACAAATTTAGGAGTTTAGTATAGATATTAAATATTACCATCAAATTCACGGACTTCTCTATTTTACCATGTAGTCTTTATATTTTTAACAATTATTATATATTTTTAAAATATACTGAAATATTAACTACTACTTTATATTTCAGAAAGTCCAAAACACATAAACTACATTATTTTAGGTGGCACTGTAACATCCTAATGACTCCTCTCCTTTCTCTTCAGAAATGAAAACTAAGGTAAGCCCTGGAGGAAAATCACTATAGGACTTAAGAGTGTATTACCTCGCAAGCCTTCCACCACTTGATCCTGGAACACAAGCAATAAAATCGTCCAGAAAGGATTGTTCATTGCTCTGGATTTGAAGTGGTAAGTTTCCTTCTAGTGCCTCCAATATAGTTGGTGAATGAGAAAGAGCTAAACCCTTTCCAAGAATACCAGAATGGGTTTTGCACACCTGTTGGGTAAAAGAGAACATTTATATTTTAAAATATGAAACTCTAATCACATGATTGTTTTGAATTTGCACCCAATTTTAGATAGGCCTTTTTTGGGGAAATCGTTTTCTCCCCACGTCCCAGTGCTCCTTTACTCTGAACAGTAGAAAACTTACAGCAGGGAAAAACTTGGGATAATACTTTCAGTTTCATTCCACTCACAAAAGGAAGTGATTTATCTGAGTTTTGCAGGTTAGAGCTAATGCTGCATCTCCCCCCACCCAAGCTCTCCGCATGTTTCTCTGCATGTGTCACATCCCCGTTTGTCAGGGCCAGGGCTCCCCTCTAAAGACTGCTGTAGAGGTTGCCCGCTTTCTGTGTCTCTGTTACTGGTGGTTCTCTTGGGTAGGCTGTGTCTGTGCTCTTGGGCAGGTGGGTACCAAGGTCTTGACTCAGGCAAAAAGGTGATGGAAGCCTGACTGTGCCTGCACCTACACTGCATTAGCCTGTGTAAGCCTTATTAAAGTTAAGGAAAAAGGGCAGATAAAACAGAAATTTTAGTCCTCAACTAGATGAGAAGCACACCTTACATTTTATTTTATTTTTTTTTAATTTTATTTTATTTTTAAACTTTACATACCTGTATTAGTTTTGCCAAATATCAAAATGAATCCACCACAGGTATACATGTGTTTTTAGAAAGACTTGCTGCAAGTGCTAAAACTCTAGAAAAATCTTAATGACTGTATAATGAATTTCAAAACAAATTATTTTTCATGGAAAACTATTATATTTCCAGTTCTTTCAATTCTACAACAGTAACTCCTGCATTTTATGAACCATGCAATTTCTAAATCATAATCTTTAATATCAAACAGACCTGAGTCCAAATTCAGACTTTGGATGAGTTATTGCTATGTCCTCTTAAGCTAACAAGTTACAGACCATTCCTGAATCAGTTAAAGGTATAAACTGGTGATCGAACGATCTCTTGTAGTTATTATACAATTTAAATAACTTATTTAAATGGGGCTTCCTAGGTGATGTAGCAGTAAAGAATCCGCCTGCCAATGCAGGAGATGCAAAGAGGTGTAGGTTCGATCCCTGCATCAGGAAGATCCCTGGAGGAAGAAACGGCAATCTGGTCCAGTATTTTTGCCTGCAAAATTCCATGGACAGAGGAGCCTGGTGGGCTGCAGTCCATGAGGTTGCAAAGAATTGGCATGACTATATACCTAAGTATATAGTGTGTATACCTAAGTATACACACACAACACATTTAAATGCTCACTACCTGCCTAACAAGCATGGGTTTTAATGTATGTTAGACCATCATGGCTACCTTACATGCCAAAAAGGTGTGTAATTTGGGACATCACTTTTTTCTTTATTGGGGCACAATAAAGATCTCCTCACATCTGGCCTAAATAACATTCTATAAGCCATAATACCTTGGATGATGAGCTACTTGATGGATTTCCTTAGCTAGAATGCTATATGACACATAGCATGTTCACCAAACATTTTTTGAATTAATTTTTATTTTTCTATCTTAAGATACAGAGATTTAACTTTTCTAAAAGGAAAAACAAAAGCTGGTGGGATTTTAAAAAATGTAAGTTTCTTAACATTATTGAGGACACCATGGCTCCCTACAATTAGAGCACAGTGATCAAGATCATGGACTTTGTCACCAAATTGCCAAAGGTCAAACTCTAGACCAGTTGCTCACTAGCTGTGTGATTCTGAGCCAGTTACTTAAGTTCTTTGTATCTCAGTTTCCTTATCTATAGTTAGGAGTTCCTACTTCATAGGACTGTTGTAAGGACTAAATGATTTAAAAGTATAAAACAAAGTTAAAGATCAAATAAATGTTTGTTTTTATTATTACTGCTGTAATCATTTCAGAAAATAAATAACATGTAAACCACTAACTGTAAGTATTAGAAGACCTGGATACTAGCCTCAATCTCCCAGTTGGCTGAATTTTTAATCAAAACTTCTCTGAACTGATATAATTGTCAGATACAAGAGAAAATAGTGATTTCAAAGTGTAACTGCAGAAATAGACAGATAATGTCAAAAATATGGCAAACTACTGGAGAAGGAAATGGCAACCCACTCAAGTATTCTTGCCTGGAAAATTCCATGGACAGAGGAGCCTGGTGGGCTACAGTCCATGGGGTCACAGAGTCAGCCACAATTGAGCACACCAGTACAGCATATGGTAAACTATAAAGTTTCTCTATAGATATTATTTCCATTACTATTACTAACATCTTTTTTCTAACTGGAAAATAAAACTTCTTTCAAGATCTAATTTCAATGTCCACCCCTGGACAAAACCCTCCTCTGGGCCCTTGGTAGCTCTTCTTCCTCCAGCAGGGCTTACATCTCACTCCAGAGTCAACACCCACTGTGCAGTTCAGTAAGGGCTCATACAGGGGTTGATTCCATCAAGGGGAGCAATTATGAGTTATTTATCTTTATAACTGCCAATTGTAGAATGAAATACTCAATGAATGAGTGCTATGCTCAAGAAAAACAAGGTTGATTTGAGTGAAAATTTGGCTTAAAATTAATGTACAAAGTTTATCCTTATAATTATTGAGGACAATACCTGTAAAGCAGCCTCTTCAAGAATTTCAAGATCCTCCTCTAATTCATTACCTGGTATGTAAATGAAAAGGTTTACCAAAATATATCAATGTTTCATTTAACTTTCTAGTCTTCTGCATTCATTACATGTTCTCCAAAAATTGATATTCCAAATTGAAGAGAACTATTATCATTCTGGATAAATCTCAGTGGTTTAAATTTTAAAATGCTTATTTTCAGTGTGAATATAAGCTGTAATTCTCAAGACAATACTAAAAAAAGCACCCATCAAGTGTATCAAAAGATATATATTACATTTATATACACAAATGCATATTTTTACTTTAGTGTATTTATCTAAGAAAAAAAGAGAAAAACTGATTATTCAGAACCTGAGTCTTTCTTTTTCAGTTATATTACAGAAGAACTTCATCTTTAGTAAACAACAGTTACTGACAGGAAAGCCCAAGATAGTGACTGTATTCTCTAAACATTTTCTGCTTTACTGCTTGATGTAGAACATTTATTGAATTTTCTGATAGCTTAATGAACTTATAAAATATTATAACCAAAGTGATACATGTTCAATGGGAAATATTTGAATTATACAGAAGTGCAGAATGAAAAATTCTGCCACCATCCCCTTTCAAAGATACAGTATCAACAGTTTCCTATGTATTGTTCTAAAAACTTTGTATGCAAATAATCATTGTATGTATGTGTCAGCCTACATACACGGGAACATACACATATATTAACATATATATATATACAATATGATGTTCAAAAAAATGAACATCATATAATTATATAATCTGGACATCTTTCTTGGCCTGGACATATA
Organism: Bubalus kerabau; assembly: GCF_029407905.1. Lineage (NCBI taxonomy): Eukaryota > Metazoa > Chordata > Mammalia > Artiodactyla > Bovidae > Bubalus > Bubalus kerabau. Next base: position 52,760,144 of record NC_073635.1, read on the forward strand.
GGTTTACTTTTCTGTTACTGTATTTAACAGCTACTTACATCTGTTTTGTATAGATATACCATCGCTGATTGAACAGTTCCCAACTGACAAACATTTTGGTTGCTCCTAGGTTTTATAACCACAAGTACTGATAAATTAATCTATCTTATAATGTATGTTTTTGAGTATTTGTGAAAATATGTATAAAAATGCTATATCAAAAGGTATATTTATATAAAATTTGAATAGTTATTGACAAATTTCCTTCAAAGAGGTTGTAGCAATTTCCTTCACATGAATAGAACACAAATGTCTCATTGTCTCTAATATAGTAAGCAGCTGCCCATGAATATATGTGACTGTTAAATTCATTTTGCTAAACTATTTTCAGGATGTTTTTTTAATAAACATTCTATTTGTAATTTTGTAACTTTTTTAAAAATCATGAATACCTAGTACAAGATCACACTTACCAATAGGAAGTGCTAGATCCTTTTTCATCAAAGCTGCTGCACAAACCCCACCAAGATTAGCTAGTTCTTTTTCCAACTGAATGACTCCCTGGAGAATTGAAAAAAAAATCTGATGCTGTAAAAACTGTTTGGAAGATGCAATTTTTGAGAGATGATGTGGATTATCAAAAAATGTGACTTGCATTCCAGCATAACATTTGAAACAAAAAGAAAGCATGTATTAGCAGCTAATGGTTAATTAAGAGTTTAAGAGATTCAATATTATGTCTCACATTGGTTATACTGTTTCAGACCAACAGCTCATAGTCCAAAGGATTTTTCATTTATTACTTTGATGGAACATGATCACTGTTTCACCTTAACTTTTTTTTTAAACAGTACTACTTGAAATCTTTACGACAGATATTAAGTTAGTGCGTTTGTGAAATTAGCTTACAAAAATCACTCAGAAAGGTACAGTCACCAACCAGGTTTGGAACAGGCAGGATTATACTACGTCTTTAAAGGCTGGGTCATGCTGCACAGACTCTGATCTCTCCACATATTAAAAACAGCAATACCAGACACAATTAATTTGTACAAAATTAAACTACAAAATAGATTACACACCCTAGCTTAAAATAAAATTTCAGGCTTCTTGAATATAGACAGCAAACACAATCCAAGTCAATAGTAGCCCTCAGAAACACAATCTTCCTTAACAGAATAAGAAGATAATTCATTCTCACCTCATCAGGTCCAGGGCTAAACTCATATCCAATTGCAAAACATTTGAAACCATAGAAAGAAGCTTTGTCATCTTTCACATAATCTGATGCAGTCTCCAATGAAAAAAGGGCCTCATTCCCTAAGAAAAAAAACTAACACTGAGTTCAAAATCTGAAACAACTTTATTAAAGTCTCCTTACTTTTATCCATCTCAAGATAGGTAGCAATACAAATCAGGCTTCCCGGGTGGCGCAGTGGTAAAGAATTCATCTGCCAATGCAGGAGCTGTAAGAGATGTGGATTTGATCCCTGGGTAGGGAAGATCTGGAGAAGGAAATGGCAACCACTCCAGTATTCTTGCCTGGAAAATCCCATGGACAGAGAAACCTGTTGGACTACAGTCCATGGGGTCGCAAAAGAGTCGGACATGACTTGAACACACATGCACTAAATAATGTATTCGGTTTTGGGGTTTCTACATTTACTTGAACAAAACTGTGCTAAAAACAACACTAGAAACAATAAAACCATACCAGGTTGTTATTTTTCTTTATGATTTAATTCTTCTTAATCACATGTCCTAAGTAAGTTACATGAGCAATCACTGTCAATTATCTGTCAATTACTGAAGTGACCTGTATGTGTAAGTAGCTCAGTCATGTCCAACTCTTTGTGACCCCATGGACTGTAGCCCACCAGGCACCTCTGTCCATGGGATTTTCCTAGCAAGAATACTGGAATGGGTTGCCATTTCCTTCTCCAACTGAGATGACCTGGGTTAGCCTTTTTTCTAAGCTGGAATCTGGCTTTGATCTCTTCACAAACAAACACGGCAGGTCATATCAGAAGAAAGAAGCTTCTGAATTCGAACTGGCTCTCGGTTTGCAAGATCATGGGATCACTTAACTTATGGTTAAGTGGTTAAAAAAACAACAGACTACAATAACAAATCTGTGGCACCCACCTGGCCACAAATACTCTTCAAGCTTGAAAACAAAGCTTTACATAACTTAGTGGGCTCCATGGGTCACTAGCTCTCTTGAAAGAAAGAAGTCCTCAGCAACTTTTTAAAATTCAACACTTACTGGGAAAATAAACACCTAATCCAACTTTTTCTATAGTTTGGCCTCAGTATTAACTCTCTGCTTTGGTCAAGCTTCCCCGGCGGCTCAGACAGTAAAGAATCTGCCTGCATTGCAGGAGACCTGGGTTCAGTCCCTAGGTCGGGATGATCCCCCAGAAAGGGCATGGCAACCCACTCCAGTACTCTTCCCTGGAGAACCCCATGGACAGAAGAGCCTGGAGGGCTACAGTCAATGGGGTCGCAAAGAGTCAGATACAACTGAGTGACTGACACACTTTCTTTGGACAAGCTAATCTTTTCTCACAAGATCCTCAGAACAGTCTCTTTTCTAAACCTTGGTCATGTTATGCCCAGTGCCCAGAGAGTCTTCACTAATAAACAGCAATCTAGATACAGAGTAAGTCTTGAAGACATTCTTCTGAAAATTAAATAAACATTTTCAATAGTGTATCTTTACTAAACATAATCCTTATAAATGCATGTATTTTACCACATAAAACAAAATAAGACAAAAAAAAAAACTTACCTGGCAACACTAACACCATAGTAGGCCACCCAGAGGACCCTGAAAATTTCTTTAGTTCTATCCAGGAATTCAGATTTTCATGAACAGCTGTCAACTTTGGTCCATATCCTGAATTCTGAACAATTCTAATGGGGATCAACAAACGGAGGACGTCTTCCGACTGTGCAGTGCCACACTGAGGGTCAAACTCGAGTGTCATCCACCGCACGCACTCTGGGAATGTCACCTGAAGTCAACAGACAAGAGGCCACTCACATAAGAAGAATCAGATTTTAGCTTCTGGTCTAGTTTAGAAGTAGGACATCATACTGGAAATGATGCCTTCATTTGATGAAGTTGATGCCTTCAACTTACTGTAACATTAATGTTAAGTAAGGAATTGATACTGTAAAATTTTAAGAATTAAGTGATCAGAAACCAAGGTATTAATGGTCAGTATCAATTGTCTCTGCTCTCCCGTTGTAATATCTATTGTTTTCTAATATGTGGTTGATACTGCATTGTGTCTAAGTATATACTGATATCATTAAAAAAACAATTACAAAACTGCTTAATTTCTGAAAAAAAAAAAAAAAAAAAAAAAGCTATCTGATTTTCCTGTAAAAGAGCTTATTTACATAATAAATTTTCCATTTCAGTCAGTATGCATTTAAGGAATATAGGTAGGTAACTGACAATGTAATTGCGTAGGTAAAATATAAAGATACACTGATGGAAATGAATAAATCATTAAAATGTAAGGTTTTAGTCACGTTTAGGTTATCTACCATTCATAGTACCTAATACAAATGCTTCTTCTCATTAACCAAAAAAACTTTGCAACTTCAAATATTATGCGAATATAAACACACACACTTATACACTTGATAAAAGCCTTGATTTTTATAGTCTTCTATCCTAAAATTTTACTGTATGCAGGAGTTTATGATGGCACATAATTACATGTATTTTTAAAGCCATTTTAAAGTTTCTGTCATCATCATAGCAGAAGGAATTCTGTAATTGTAGTCAAATTACAGTTAAGCAGGACCATGTCAAGTAGTAAACTATGAACTGGTTGTAGGACATGACATAAACCTTAAGAAATTTCCCAAGTATGATATTAATCTAAAAAAAATTACTTTAGACTATATTTAGTAAAGGATTTTTTATAATCCTTAAATAAAAAACTCAACGTAGTTCACAGTAACATAAATGTAAATTAAAACTAAACTGAGGCACCATTTTCCCAACATTCTTCCCATTGTATTGGCAAAAGCTCCCAAATTTAAACACATACTCCTTTGGGGAGGCCGTGAGAAAATAAACATTCCCATATGTTGTTGGTGGGACACAAAAAGCCATAACTTCAATGGAAGGGAACTGTCAACATCTAGCAAAACTACACTCACCGTCTGAATCAGCAATTCCAGATATACCGAGCACAAGGCTCCCCATTCTTTGCTTAACCCAGCAATCCTACTTCTAGAAGTTTAGTTTGAAGATATGCCTCTAACAATATGGAAACAAAAACAAACAAAAAACCCCCAACCATATGCACTGTTTATTCATTGCAAAAAAAAAAAAAAATTAAAACACCCCAGATGCTCACACATCAGACTGGCTCAAAGACTATGATACATCTTGACAACACTGGAGCACTATGAAGTTGTAAAAAGGAATGAGGATGATCTCTATAAATGGATATGGAGAGATTTTTACACACAGTGTTACTTTTAAAAAGCGAAGTACAAAGTAGTATATACAGTGTGCTATTTTTTTAAACAAAGAAGGAAAATAAGACTACATCTAAATCAATCTTTATGATTTTTTTTCCAAAAAAGAATGCAGTAAGGATAAACCATGATACTTACTGGAGTAAGGCAGAAGCAGAGAAGGAAAAGGACTTATAATTCTGAGTATGTCGCTTTATTTAATTTTATTTCTGTAGCTATATTAGTATTTCACATAGTTTAAAACTAATATTAAATCAAGTGGGGCAGGGGAAAAACTCATAAAAATTAAGTACAAATAAACAAGACTAACTTTATATTAAACTAATCATATAGCCACCTACACACATATATATATAATGAACTACTCCAAACAACTTCTGAATAAAGTACTTTGATTATATTAATGTTAGTAGGGTTAATATAAAAAACATTGCAAAGAAACTTTATTTTATGTAGTATTTTTAATTTTTATAGTGGCATACATAAACAAAAATGGTATGAAGAAAATACCTCAGCGGTTTTGACTGGAATTAGTAAGAAGTGCTCAAAAACTGATGAAAACACAGGAAAAGGACACAGAATCTAGTTTGAACAGAATTCCCCTGACCAAATCAATTGAAATTTGAGCATCAAACTGAATGACAGCAAAAGATTGTAATGCTGAGCAAAAAGAGAATCTCTGAGTACATACTGGTATAAATACATGAAATAAATATATAAATGACTACACTTTTTAAAGTAGAAGGGGTGAGAAACTCTTCTTTATAACAGAACACCAGCAGGGAGGAAAAACAGAATTAGAAAACCACCATCTTGCAACCACCATACCAATAAATGATTTGGGTAAGAATAACCAAAGTGAAAGTGAAGTCACTCAGTCGTGTCTGACACTTTTCAACCCCATGGACAGTAACCCACCAGGCTTCTCTGTCCATGGGATTTTCCAGGCAAGAATACTGGAGTGGGCTGCCATTTCCTTCTCCAGGGGATCTTCCCAATCCAGGGATCGAGCCCAGGTCACCTGCATTACAGATAGACAGATACATAGACCTACATTACAGATAGCTTTACTGTCTGAGCCACAAGGGAAGCCCTAGAATAACCAAAGGGTGCTAGAATTTGTTGAAAGACAGTATTTTTTACACAATCTCTAACCCATGGATATTTACCCATAGACATTTTCAAAGGAAAAAAAAAGATGCTTTTTTTTGGTGGAACTGTCACCTTAATCAAGTGACTAAGTATAGCATATTGAAAAGCAGAGACATTACTTTGCCAACAAAGGTCCGTCTAGTCAAGGCTATGGTTTTTCCTGTGGTCATGTATGGATGTGAGAGTTGAACTGTGAAGAAGGCTGAGTGCCAAAGAATTGATGCTTTTGAACTGTGGTGTTGGAGAAGACTCCTGAGAGTCCCTTGGACTGCAAGGAGATCCAACCAGTCCATTCTGAAGGAGATCAGCCCTGGGATTTCTTTGGAGGGAATGATGCTAAAGCGAAACTCCAGTACTTTGGCCACCTCATGCGAAGAGTTGACTTATCGGAAAAGACTCTGATGCTGGGAGGGGTTGGGGGCAGGAGGAGAAGGGGACGACAGAGGATGAGATGGCTGAATGACATCACTGACTCGATGGACATGAGTCTGAGTGAACTCCGGGAGTTGGTGATGGACAGGGAGGCCTGGTGTGCTGCGATTCATGGGGTCGCAAAGAGTCAGACACGACTGAGCAACTGAACTGAACTGAAGTACTTCCTGATGGGATACATTGAGGAGAACACGACAGGTTGCCACCCAAAATGCACAACCTGAATCTAATCATTAAAAAACTATCAATGAAATACAAATAAAATAATATTTTTTTACAAAACCACTGATTGTGTTCTTCAAAAACACCAATATCGTAAAAGATGAAGAGAGGCTGAGGAACTATTTCAGATTAAAAAGACAGAAGTGGCCTAACAACTAAATGCATGTTTGAACCTGAGAGGATCCTGTGCGTGCGTGCTAAGTCACTTCAGTTGTGTCCGACTCTCTGCGACCCCATGAACTGTGTAGCCCACCAGGCTTCTCTGTCCATGGGATTCTCCCAGCAATAACACTGGAGTGGGTTGCCATTTCCTTCTCCATGGGATCTTCCTGATCCAGGGATTGAACCTGTATCTCCTGAGGCACCTGCACTGCTGGAAGATTTGTTAATGGTGAGCCACCAGGGAAGCCCAGTCTGGGTTTAAAAAAATTCTATGAACACAGATGGGAAAAATGGCAAATGTTCAAACCACAGCACTTTGAAAAAATCGCAGGTTTCAGACTTGAGGCAGAAATGTGTAAGCCTCTTATAACATCTTATACCAGAGCCTGTAACATCTTACACCAGGCAGTGAGGATGCTATGAATGACTACAGGGGATGTCTCTAAAGGACTCAGGAGGAGTCTATCAAAAAAAAGTCCAATTTCTTAAATAAAATTCAAGGAAACAAAAAAAAGAGAGATGGAGGGGAACACTAGATTAAAAGAGACTTAAGAAACACAACCAATCATAATGTATGAATCTCATTTGGATTCTAATTCAAATATTTAAAAATGTACATATGGAATAACATGAAGGAATTATTAGTTTTTTTAAAGTGTGAGAATGACATTATTTTTTACAGGTCCTTATATTTTTAGAGATACAAAAAAATCCATGAATATGCTTTAAACTATATTGTTGTTGTTTAGTCACTAAGTCACTTGTGACTCTTTTGCAACCCAATGGACTGTAGCCCTCTGTATATGGGATTTCCCAGGCAAGAATACTGGAGTGGGTTACCATTTCCCCCTCGAGGGGATCTTCCTGACCCAGGGATCAAACCCACATCTCCTGCATTGTCAGGCAGATATTTTACCAATGAACCACCTGAGAAGCCCTTAATATAATATGAGAAGGGACAAAAGAGTGGGGAATAAATACAAGAGTTTGACCAATAGTTGATAACTGGTGACTGGGATGATGCACAAATGGGCTACACTATACTGGTGCATCTTTTCATATGTTTACCATATTCTACAACAAAGAGCTGAATATTTTACAAATGGTAAAGAATACACCTGCCAATGCAAGGGATGCAAGAGACGTGGGTTCAGTCCCTGGGTTGGGAAGATCCCTTGGTGCAGGAAATGGCAACCCATTCCAGTGTTTTTGCCTGGAAAATTCCATGGGCAGAGGAGCCTGGCAGGTTATAGTCCTTGGGGTCACAAAGAATTGGACATGACTGAGTGACTGAGTACCAAAACGTAAACTTATAATTAAGTGGACAAATTCTCTTTCTCCCCCTTAAATGATACAATTTAGAAAGCAAGGAATAGGATTTTGAATACTCTATAAAAACATTTAAATATTTTATATGTACATTTTAACATTATGTGTAGTATTATAAATCCTGCACTGGGTATATAAATTTTCAGAGATCAGGCTGTGGTATAACTAACATCAGTCCAAAAAAGTTGATTTTCGTTTATTATTTTTTAAAGTTTTTATTGAATTTGTTACAGTATTCCTTCTGTTATTAACGCCTTTTTTTTTTTTGACCCTGACGCATGTGGGTTCCTAGCTCCCCGACCAGGTATCGAACCCGCAACCCTGCACTGGAAGGCAAAGTCTCAATGACTGGACCACCAGGAATGTCCCCAAATATGTGATTTTTAAATGTTAATGCTTATATCCACTATTATGATAAACAATATGCAATTGAGCATTGCACACAGCCTTGTACTTACAAAAAGATATGAAAATACCTTTCATAAACCCCATAAAAGTGTACTATTTAACAGTAAAAATTCTGTCTTAAACCCTTTTGTGTGCTTGACAGTGTCTAACCACCTGCTGATTTTCTATGCATAGAAGTTACACTTCTGAACAGAGGGTAAGTATCCTTTAAGAAATCAATGAACATGAACATGAACATGAACATGAAGTCACTCAGTCGTGTCCGGCTCTTTGCGACCCCATGAACTGTAGCTTACCAGGCTCCTCTGTCCATGGGATTTTCCAGGCAATAGTACTGGAGTGGATTGCCATTTCCTTCTCCAAGGGATCTTCCCAACCCAGGGATTGAACCTGAGTCTCCCATGTCGTAAACAGACGCTTTACCGTCTGAGCCACCAGGGAAGTCAAGAAATCAATACAGAACATCAAATCAAGTTTTAAGTTTAAACGGTTCCTAGGAATCAGTGCCCACCTTGTAGTGCATGACACATGCAGGCTTATAGGGGTGCTCGCTCTCTATGACAGCATAGTGATTAGAGGTCGTACAGGCAGATAAGCCTTGTTCAGGCTGATTTCCTGTGGTACTATCTGTTGACTGATTAGGATTGAAGGCAGGGGGTGCATACTTCTGATTCAGAATGGCAACTGAAGGAAGTAACTGTTGGACAAGTCCAAAGACTTCTACAGCCACCTAGTATAAAAAAGAATGATTAAGTGAGATAGTAAGTGTGAAAGTTGCTTTAAAGTTATTAATTACTGTAATTGTTGATTATCCTTATTCTTAAGAATTTCCATTTAGAGTTTCTTCTAGTTACATTTTCACTCAAAGAGAAATTTGTACTATGGGAAAAAAAGATTTAGCTTAAAAGTCTTAGGTGTTACATGAATATAACCACGTTTATATATTTAAACCCTTCTGCCTTTCTGTGATCTGCAATAAATTAGGTTTTACTCAAAATTTATTATGCCAAAGGATCAGTAGTTTATCATTTCTTCCATGTCTTGAATATTTCACAATTTAACAACCTTTTTACATTGCTATTTTTATACAAAATGGAGGTTTGGCATCAACATTATAAATTTTAAAGGTCTTAATTAACTTAAGCTTTCCTTACATATCATATTCTAAAATATATTTCTTATCTCCAAGTTCTTCAAATGTAAAGCCAATAAACAATACTATTACAAATTAATACTATCACAAAACAATACTATTACAAAGTAAACTAGGAAGTGATACTAAGATCAGAGAGTTAGTTATTTAACTAATAACTTCTACCATGTACATGTCTTTCTACTTGTTACCTGTAACCCAGATGCCTGAAAGATTATTTTTAAAGGAAAGACACAAAGTCTAAATAAAATTACATTTACCAAAAAAAGATTCAAAGTTAGAGAATTGAATCACACACCTTAGGAATAGCAGCAGCTACTGGTCCTATGTAGGCTATAATAAGGGGAAGCAGCATGGAAAACAGACTGGAAGAGCTAAGCAGTTCTGGAATGTCATCAGCTAAAAAAGGCATTAATACTACAGTTAGAAAGCAATTTCACTGTAACATATATACAACTGTACTAAACCTATATTCTAGTTTCTTGAGTAAAATTATAGTTGACATTGACCAAGTACTTATCAAGGACCTGGCACTATTCTAAGGGCTCTACACACATTATCTCCATTAATCCTTACAATAAGGTTCTTTATTATCGCCCCTTGTTTAGAAGTGGAAACCAAGGCACATAGTGTTTAAGTAAGTACCTTATCCAAAATCATACATCTGTAAAATGACAGAACCGGAATTAGAACTCAGGGTTACAGTCATGATGTTAAACCAGTACTCTTGGTGCCATACATGGCTACACGTCTGAAGCTGGGCAAATAACATAATCTTTGTGTGCAGGTCACTCAACTGTAATGGAGGATAACATACTTCCCTCATCAGATGTTGTGATGATTCAATGAGTTAACATCTGTAAAATGCTTAAAGAATGCCTGCAGACATAGTAAATACTCCAAAAATGTTTGCTGTTAGCTACACTGCCTTCTGTGTTTCCCAAGGAAAGCACTTTGCTGATGGACATTTTATTGTTCCATGAGCATGGTGCTAGGAAGATAAGTTGAAGACCTTTCTATTAAGGGCCAATTATTTCTAGATATTTTTTTCTACATCTGCTGTTGCATCAGAACAGGCTGGGCATTGAGGTAAAAAATATAGTTTCCTTGTCCAGCCTAAGCTACTGGTTTGGATAGACCAAATACTCTTTATTTTCAGCAAGTTTCTCACGTGATTTTGACATACAACTATATTTAGGAACAAGTGTTATAGTGAACAGTAAGGTTTTTGTAAATGTTAACTCTGCTGCAGTGTGGCAGTGGGTAAAAGGTGGCAGGGTGATTATTAGGATGTTATCCACTCATGAAAAAGAGTATGTGTGCTTGAACCACGGCAGCCTGAACTATAGGAGAACAGATAGAGAGAATAGAAACTGGGGAGTTTCCAGGGGAAGAACCTGAAAAACTCAATTTAGATAAGTGAATCTGGAAAGACGTTTGGGGTTGCCCAGACCTTTGGATGCATGGTGATGCTATTACAGAAAGAAAACCAGGTCTAAAGTGGAAAACAAAAAATTGTTTTTTAAACTACTAAAAGAAGCAAAGACTCAATTAAGAGTTTTCCTCTTAATGGGCTGACTCAGAAAACTACAGTGTAAAATAACTGCTTTGGAACATTCTAACAAATTTTGCATTAGTGTATGGAGAGCATGGCTGATCCAAAATGAACATATGTGTATGTGCAGACCCATAAGGGATCACTCTGGGATTTTATAAGGTAGTTCTTCTTTAGTAACTCTGCATCTAAGTTGGAGAATAAAGAATCTAAAATGTGACTATTAAGGAAGTAAAAAAAAAATCTTACCGTCCACAGCAAGAGCTCTGTGCAAGAGGTCTTTTGCAGCTCGAACAACAGTGCTTACCACAGAGAGAGCTCTGCTACAGTTTTTATCTTCTTCATTGGCTTTACTTAGAAGTTGGGATTGTAAATCTCCATCAAATTCACTCCTGTAACATGAGTAACACATGACATCATTTTACATAGTGGGTAAAACATGATCTAACTCTAGGAATCACATCTGGATCACAAGCTTAAAAAGTTAAAGTTAAAAAATAGTAAATGTATAACTACATAGTTTCAAGGCATAATAGGGCGTCAAAGAAAAAGCCACATAAGAGCTTAAAGTCATTTTATTTTTTTTTTAAAGTACATAACATCATGACAGACCACTACTTAAGCAAAGGCCTGAACTGTGTTTTCTAAAAAAGACCTGGAGGAGCTGGGAGAAGAGCAGTCAGGCCAAAAGAACGGTAAGATGAAGTTTCAGATAGGAACAAGATGGATGAGATCAAGGAATAGAATGAAGACAAGTGTGACTAGAATGAAAGGAGAAAGAGTAAAGGGTGACAGGTGGGTAAGGTAAACAAGAGTCAGATCACACGAGTAAAGACTTTACATTTTATCCTGGAAGGCTGGAGTCCACGGGGTCGCTAAGAGTTGGACATGACTCAGCGACTTCCCTTTCACTTTTCACTTTCATGCATTGGAGAAGGAAATGGCAACCCACTCCAGTGTTCTTGCCTGGAGAATACCAGGGACGGGGGAGCCGGGTGGCTGTCGTCTATGAGGTCACACAGAGTCAGACGTGACTGAAGTGACTTAGCAGCAGCAGGGAAAGGGAAGCTATGAGGAGAAGGTGAGCAAGGGCTCACCTAAAAACTTGACAGGATTTATATTTCACTGAGGTCACTCTGGCTGCATGGTGTAGGACAGAGTGTAAGAGAGCTCAGTGAAAAGAGAGAGACTGGTTTAGAGGCTGCTGCTGCTGCTAAGTCGCTGAGTCACTCCGGGCCTCAGTTCCCTCATCTGTAAAGGAGGGATAGGAAATTGCACACCCCATGGAGTTCCTGCAAGGACTAGTTGAACTGACACAGGGCGAGAACCGTATGGCAGAAAGGGAGTGCTCAGGACACAGGACCTCTAATCACCATCTCCCTTACCATCACCCTGATGAAGTTCAGAGGGGCCTGGATATTCATTCCAGGGCTTAGAGGAGCTAGGAGCTAGAGACGTACACTTGGCAGACATCAGAATAACACGGCTTTCACAGTTAAGTGATTTTAATCTTTTAAAACTTAATTAAAAATGAAAGCTAAGGATACTTAAATCTTTGTGGAAAATATCAAAATATAAACATTGCATTTTGTATAAGGTATAAACTCTGGATAGCAGATACTTTTAAGGGACTCTCCATCTTTTTTATCTTTAGCGCATGATGTGGTTTCTTGCCTATACTTAGAGAGAGAGAAAAATGTACTGTTTGTTGTAAGGCTATGTAACAGAAAAGGGATTTCATTACGGTGAAAAGACTAGAAAGCTTTTGTGTCTCAGCAGCAACATGCCACTATAGAGCTATTTGTGCCTACTATTTCTATTCTATTTTACACAGAGAAAGAAAGAAGATCCTCAAGACAGATCCTCACTGCCAAGGCAGTGTCCCCAGATTGTCTGTGAAGGAAAAAGGAAGCAGTAAGCCTCTGAAACCTATGGGCAACTTCAGTGATTCGCTGTCAAGTCAGACTGAGGACAAATGAGGTGAATGCTACTCACTACTACCTATGGTTCCAGCTAAGTTGTTAAAAGAAAAATGTAGACTCAGTGAGAAATGTATATTTAAAAGTTTTTTTAAACTCAAAATTATTGTAATTCTGTTTTTCATAGTTTACATAAGGAATGGTTTTTGTTAAACATATTATTAGAAATACATTATTATATACTCTAGGGCTGCAAGGACTAGATTGACAGACACCAAAACATTCTCCAGAAAGGATAGCTGGATCAAGGTAACAATAGCACTTCGGCAGAGTGGATTTCCTCATTAACTTTTGGCATTTAAAATAAATAAATTCCATTAAAATTTGGCCACAAATGCAGACCACAAAACTATAAAAGGGACAACAAAAAGCATATATACCCTGTACATAAACATTTCAAAGATATTAAGAAAATAATGACAAAGAACATTTTAAAGTAAACACTGAATTTATACATTAAAATGAGACCGTCTTGTACAAATTAGCATGTGCAAGGAAGATACACTGTGCAATTTAATTACCACCACCCATTTAGCTTCTTGTACCTTGGTAGTAAAATGCACACGTTCTGCTGCTGTCAAGTACTTAGCTCCCTGACCCTATACACACCTACCTGTAGTAGAGTATCTGGGGAATCTGTCCTCTGGTTTGGTTTGTGCCATTACTACTCAAGCTGCATGTACTGAATGTGAACGTCACGCCATCAGGGCACTGAACCGTGGTCATTCCTCCATCTCCATTGGCTGTGCGGCTTCCATAGTTCCTCAAGCGCACAGCGTATTTAACATTTTCCTTCACGATAAAGAGGTAAAGCATGTTTATACTTATTTACAATGTACGAGGATATATTAATATAAAATGAACTCTAGTAGTAAACTGGGCAAATACACTTGGCCCTGAGCATCATGGGTGTGAGCTGCATGGGTCTATTACACTGAACATTCTTCAGCAATAAATACTGCAGTACTACACCACCCGAGGCTGGCTGAATCAAAACACGTGCAACCAGCATTTTTGTTTTGCTCAGTTGCCAAGCTGTGTCTGACTCTTTGCAACGCCATGGGCTGCAGCAGGCTCCTCTGTCCTTCCTATCTCTCGGAGTTTGTTCAGATTCGTGTCCATCGTGACGGTGATGCCATCCAACCGTCTCATCCTCTGCTGCGCCCTTCTCCTTCTGCCTTCAATCTTGCCCAGCATCAGGGTCTTTTCCAACGAGTCGGCTCTTCGCATCAGGTGGCCAAAATACTGGAGCTTCAGCTTCAACATCAGTCCTTCCAATGATAATATTCAGGGTTGATTTCCTTTAGGATTGACTGGTTTGATCTTGCTGTCCAGGGGACTCTCAAGAGTCTTTTCCAGCACCACAGTTTGAAAGCATCAGTTCTTTGGCACTCAGACTTCTTTATGGCCCAACTCTCACATCTGTCCATGACTACTGGAAAAACCATAGCTTTGGCAGACCCAGCACAGGTAGGTATAAAAAGGGCTGACTGTAAGTTATACTTGGATTTTTCACTGTGAGAAGGTTCAACACCTCTAATTCCCACATTGTTCAAGGGCCAACTGTATAAAGAATGTCATATTTATACACAATTTGCTTAAATGAGTTTTCAGTAAGTCAAGCAGGGTAATAATTAACACTTACTGATTTATTATTTAACAGAATGCTTTTGTGATTTACTTAAATTAATCCTTAAAATGGCCTCATAAGGTTAAGTACCATTATTACCCCTATTTTACAGATGAGGAATCTGTGGTAAGAGAAGTTAAATAATTTGCCCAAAGTCACACAACTAGTAAATAGTGATGGAAGTAGGATTTAAATACAGGCAGTGTAACTATAGTGTCTGCTTTTAATCACACTGTAAAGAATATTAGCCATAATAAAAGATTTTGAATACATGAATTAAGATTTTCCTTTGATAAGTTTAACTTTTAAGCTTGTTTTACGTACAGGAAAAATACAAGAATGAGTTCATTATATTTTTATCTTAAGAGAGACATTCAGAGACAGAAAGAGGCAAACATGGGAAAAAATATCTGTAAGACAAAACAAGATTCACTTGTATAAAAAAAATATGATATAGATACTGGTGCCTAACAACCAAGACATAAACTTCATAATGATGTTTTTTGTTTTTTTAGTATCATATATCTTGTTGATGAAGTAACTAATTAAGTTACCTCATCCAAAACTCAGCTGTGTAATGAAAATTATTATGGTTGGATTCAGAATTACTCTATTATTACTTTAATATGAAGCAAAATTTGTTTTCCTAACAGTTATTTACTGCTAGAAAATTAAGTTATATATAATAATAATAGCTTTAATAGTTAACACTATTTGTTAAGACCACTTGTTCTTTAAATGAGTTCTCACACAATAAGAGAAGAAAAAATAGGAACTAATATTTATTGAGTTTCAATATTGTGCTAGACACTGAGGCAAGTACTCTTCTCCATTTCTTAATTTAATCTGAACAATGTTACAATGGAGGTATTATCCTTCCCAACCTATAGATCAGTCTCAGAGTGGGCAAATGATGACATGTCCAACGTCTCAGAGCTAATATTGGGAAAAGCAGGTATCTGAAAGCTAGGTTTATTTGACTCCAAAATCTACGGCTACTTTCCACTATATCTAACTTTAAGAACCTTTTGCAAAAGTAGAATACAATACAGTAACACATTAGGAATACAGTCAGTACTGTATTTAAAGGACCACAAAACTTTCTACCATTGTTTTTACATAAACTCATAATAATACATTCCATTTACAAACTAAACACACTGTTAAAATTACCTTTAAAGGAACAACTTTGTCAAGTCTGATTTCAGCTATATCACTGGGTGAATCATCTGTTGTGTAAGTTCCTTTGACTAATTCCAGAGATGTCCATCTGTGAGAATGAGTTGAATCTCCTGCATGCTCACTCTAATTGAAACAAAACAAAGCCCGCACATATTCTTAATTTCATTACATGAACAATTTTGACTTACAATCAATTACTGTTTTTAAGCAGTCTATTTTCTTGCATATAAAATTATTATCAGTTAGCATTCATCCATATATACTAAAGAAAACATTTTTGGTCCTCTATTCATTTGTATTTATTTCCTAAACTATCTACAAATTATATCATACATAGGCTTTTCTCATCTGTCTTAAAATGATTTCCCCTTCTTCATCAGAATGCTATATCTAATTATAGAGCTTAAGGAAATAATTAACTGAATTAATTGTTTAAGAGAAGCAAAATACAGATAGACTTATTTATTAGCAAATAATTTACATGCTACTTGTCTCATTTTAATAAAACTTTATGAAACTTAGGCGCTTTAAAAAATCTATAGTGGATACAGCAAGATACAGCTAATTCAACCAACAACACACTTTACTATTAATCATCCATTAGCACTCTTGACAAAACTGCTTAATCACTGATAGGGGTAATAATACCAGTCTGAATACTGTTCTTGTTTTCTGAAATATTATAACAGTAAAAAAAAAAAAAAAAAAAAGAAGGAAAGAAATTACTCAAGATTTATAATCTGAAGCCTAGTTACATAATTTTTCATTTTCATTTAAAATCTTCCCTGGAAGTGCAGAAAACATGAAGCAGGAGCGATCCAAATGGTACACAAACAATCAAGAAGAATTGCTCCCTTTTAATTTCTCTAACGTTGCCCATCTATGACTAATCTGTTTAACTGCACTATTTGGATTTGGACCACTGCACTATTATAATGATGTATGTCCTGACACACAACCCACACACCAAAATGCATACTAAGAGTGGTACTTACATCATCAACCAACACCTCTAATTCATATTCATGAATTCCACCTCCTCCATAGACAGAAAAACCGACCACAACTATTCCAGGCTTGTCTACCGAAAAACAGATGGCATCTGGGGACCCATTCCCTGTGTTCCAACTTCTCCCCTGACTTGTCTTTGTGAATCGGTTAGCACTGGCTTTAACAGAGTGGAGAGAATTAAGGCCATCAACCTATAAATGACAAAAGTAAAAGTATCAGTAGTCTGTACCCAAGTGTTACTAACACGTATTTAACAAAACTATCCAAAAGTTTCTCAGGAGTTCAGTAAAATAACCTACCTTTAACAAGAGGGTTTAAACCTCTCTAAAGGCATATTCCATTAAGAGACTAACCAAGAATAAAATCAGACTATATCACTCTAAATTCACAAATCAATATTATCTGACAGTGTCTTTTTAGTCAAATTATACATTTCACTTTATTTATAATGTCAGAACTATAAACTTGTAAGTTATCACAGTTGTAACATGTGAACAAATTATCACTCACTTTGCAAAGAGATACCAATATTTTTCAGACCAATAGTTTTCAAACTATGCTGCACAGAACTCTAGGATAGATGAATATTCAAGAAAGAGGTGGACTGAGGTTCCTCTTTTCTGTCAGACCATCCTTCCTCTTATCTGTGAGTTTCAAGCTAAGACTCCATTGCAGAAAATGTTCTATGCCTTAAGTCTGAATGTCACTAATGTATATCATAATAACTTGGTAGTCAATATGGGAAAATACACATACACACAAGTACTACATCATTAATTACAGACTTTGATTAGGGAGGATCAAAGCACTTATTTTTGGTTCAAAACTATCTTTTTAACTATAGAGCCTGCTTCTGCTCAAAGTTGGCTGCAGAAGTTTGGAAGAGCTACAAGAGGGAAAAATTAAAGTTTAAGATTCTAGCAAGCATTACAAACTCTGCTGAGAAAGAAAAAAGTATGGCTATCCAAGTCAGGACCTTTAGAAACTCCCAAGGTTGTGAATTAGGCACTTGAAATTTGGGGCTTTCCTATTAAAACAGTAAGTTCACAGGAGATTGATTACTAGATAGTAAATTTCTGAGGAATCAAGGTATTCTGGGGACCTACACACTATAAACTTTCATTCAAGGTCTATAATAGTATAGGAGGGAAGTTTATCACAGGCTGAATGAACAAGTGAAAAGGAAAATTAAAATGTTCTGACAAGGGCTTCACCACCTCAACCAGGATGAGATACTGCAATCTGCTCAGATGTGTGTAATCATTTAGAAATCCTAAAGATTTACCTCTCACTCTTAATCAGTAATGAGTGTAGACTGAATGGATCAAGTGAAAATAGACTCTTAAATAAATCTGAGAGTAAGAAAAAGTAAAGACTAGGAATTATAAAATTAAAATAGGGAAAAGACATTCCTTGGCAAGAAACCAGAGACTTGGGGTCACTGAGCACATAATGGTTATTAAAAATTCATTTGAATGATACAACGTACTTCACATTATGACGTAAAACCAATGTCTACTGTCTACTTTTTCAGAGAAAAAATAGAAACGTTCACCAAATTCAGTCAAAACATTTAGATGAATTATAAAACAGTGAGTAGGGCAGTGAAATGGTGAAAAATAATTACTTAAAAAAATGTAAAGGTACTTTAAAGACGTTGCAATGTAGTTTTCTCAAACATATTAATATTTGATCCTTTAAAAACTTTGTGATAATAATGGCTGTACAACAGTGTGACTCCACTTAATACCACTGAACTGCACACATAAACATGACTAGAATGATAAATTTTTTGTTATATAATTTACTACAATTAAAAAAAAAGACTTTGTGATACAGGTTTGTTTAACCTGTATAATAATATATAAGATAATATAAAAATTATTATTATTCCCATTTTACGCATGTGTTTGTCCACGGTTAACCAAGGGAGCAGAGCTAAGGTCTGCACCTCTTCACGTTTTCCACACAGCACGTCCATCATTGGTGGTCCTACTTCCACTTCCCGTTACCCAGCAATGAGAACTACGTCTGCTTTCACTAGGACCTGGTGCTGGGTTGTGCAATGAGGCAATTAAGGGGAAAAGGTATACTTTGTATTAGTGCAGCATCCTGGGTAAACTGCTGAGAGGAAGGAAGCAAGTAACAGCAGAGAGGAGGTGTAAGGAAGTTGGGGTGGGGAATTAAAAAAAAAAAGGACAAGCCAGCTTGAAACTATTTTCTTGACGAAAATTAGTTTCTATGAAGCCAAAATATATGAAAAAAAAAAAAAAAGAAACAATATGGAGCGTTGAAACAGTCCTCATTATCCAGTATCAGAACAGAACCTCACCTCAGATCCCAGGGCAGACGCGGTCAGTTCACTGACAATGCTGGCCAGCAACCCGCAGGTGTTGGAGACCAGGTGGGAGGAGAAGAGCTCATTTTCTCTCCTCAGGCTGTTTCTGACGGGGAGCACCACAATTACCAGCATTTTCTCCAGAACTTCACGGAAGCTTGTCATCCCAGAGATATTCTCTTCATTCTGTGACACATGAAAAGAAAAAGTTCTCAGATAATCGCTTTATTTTCCTTCACCTGAGTACTCAATTGCAAAACATTGTTTTCTAGCAGACACCGTTAAAATCCAGACTTGAGTCTACATCTATGTATGCATCCAGCTGTATGTGGACTCACCATGTCTACTGTTCATGTAGAAGTCCTTTTTCAAATTATTAGTCTCTAGATATCATAAAAGTACCACACATTTACAAAATGTTTGTGCTTTTATTAACCTTGAGTCATTTTCACTTACCCTCTTATTTGACTTTTCACTAACAATCATATATGACAGAAAAAAAACCTCTTCCTATTTAAAAAGCTATTTCTGCAGGACAAGATTCCAAACTGAGATAATTATTTCTGATATGAAATAATTCCCAGTATGAAATAATATAATGACTACTGATTTAAAGGCAAAGCAATTGAGCAAGTCTGTATGATCTGTTTTCTAATAAAATTCTGTACATGTATGGGACAAAAATATGGAACTGTACAATAAATTGTGCAATTTTACAATTCTTACTATATTTGATTTCAGAAGTGAAGATAAGAAATTTCCACCTCTACCAATGAAAAACTTCAAAATAAGAAATTAGTCCCATTAAAGACCAATAGGAAAATACTTTTTTCCAGGAAAAAGGAGAAAAAATGAAACACCCTCAACAATATGCACAATCTTTCTCTCATACTTTATTAATGTCCAATCTTGGGCTAAAAATAGTCACTTAGAGATATTCTTCAATCTTTAAGTTATTTCTACTATCTCTGAATAAAATTATCATAACATTTAGGTCAGTATCTTAAGTAATTAAGTTTTCGTGGCTTTCATTCTCCGAAATCTTTACTTTCTGGAACATCTCAGAAACTTAACTTTGGATAAAACTCAATTCCCAACAGTACTCCATAGTCAGCACTCCAGAAGGGCTTTCTTTGGGGGGTGGGGCATGGGGGATGCGTGGAGTGCATTTATCTAGTTACATCCACTTAGTTTCTAACTAGTAATTTAAAGAGTAATATAAGAAACTTCCCATAAAATCTTAACATGGAGTCAAGAGTGTCAATGTATTTTAGTTAAAGGATATATATATATATAAAAGCACATTACTAGCCACTAAAATTTTAGAAAAAGGGAACTCTTATTCACTAGTGGTGGAACATGTAAGCTGACATTAGCTTTCTAGAAGGCATTTTGGCAGTTGGTAGCAAAATCTTAACATATTTTCCTTGACTTAAAATTTTTCCACACTTTAAGATTTATTCTGGAAAAATCACTGTGTATATGCACAAAAATTTAGTCAATGATATTTTCAGCAGCATTGTTTAAAATATTGAAATACTGGGGAAAATCTAAATATATTTATATAGAGGAAAAGTATTGATTGATTATATTATGCTATTTCCAAATGGTAGAATTCTATATTATCCATTAAAAAGCAAAATATACTAATCAATATATATTGTCACAGATTAATAGATATGTGAATATGCAATTCATTTCAATAATTACCAAATGTTAGTAGTTCTAAAAAGCTTGAAGTTTTACTACACTTTTAAGGAAAACACTGCAACACTAAAGGGAATCCCAAAAGAAAAACAAAGCTTATCCATAACTTTATCACACAAACATTATCTTTACTTCTAGTATTCTCTTCCAAAATGTGTTATGTTTTTGCATGCATATTTTACATAGTTTGTCACCATAGTGTGTCTATATACCTTGATTTTCTACTTTATTTTAAAAACTTAACATCTGCCTTGATATTAAATGTAAATAGTTATTTTTAATGACTGATAGAACCATATTTTATCAAGTTGACATATCCAAATTCAATTATTTCACTTAATGATGGACATTTAAAGCTCTAAGTTATTCACTTTTCCTTTTAATAAGATGTATATATATATAGCTTTAGTCTTCCAATTATTTCCTCAGGTAATTTCCTTTGCAAATATTCATCACACATACTACCGAATTAACAACTTATTTTTATTTTTTTTTTTTTTTTTTTTTTTTTTTTTTTTTGGTTTTATTTTTTTTTATTTTTTTTTTTTTTATGGTATTTTTCTTTTTTTTTTTTTTTTTTTTTTTTTAATTTTATTTTATTTTTAAACTTTACATAACTTTATTAGATTTGCCAAATATCAAAATGAATCCGCCACAGGTATACATGTGTTCCCCATCCTGAACCCTCCTCCCTCCTCCCTCCCCATTCCATCCCTCTGGGTCGTCCCAGTGCACCAGCCCCAAGCATCCAGTATCGTGCATCGAACCTGGACTGGCAACTCATTTCATACATGATATTTACATGTTTCAACAACTTATTTTTAAAAAATACCTTCCAGTTTATGCGTCCTCAATTCAAGAGCTGTATTTATCTTCTTAATTCTCATCTCAACTAGTACCTAATAAACGCCTAGTAAATAGTAGGTACGTGATAAATACTTGCTAAAAGGTTGAAAGAAAGGATTACTTACTTACTAAAAAGATTACTTACACTACATAATGCTATAAACCATCTATAAGTTTAGTGGTCTCCTCACAGTCTTACCAGCACGGGATTTTATAAAAGAAAAAAATTATTTTTTCCTGATATTTTACAAATATATTGATACCATCATAGAACTTTCATCCACATTTAATTACTAGTTAAGACTGAAAAATTTCCCAGGTTGGCTTACTCTCTAAAAGTCCTTCACATTTATCTCTATCACTTCTATGGGATCTTGCCAAAGTATGATATTAACTGCAAATCTGCTTCCCATTCCACTCTTGTCCTATTTTGTTTCTCTATGTCACTGGAATTTTTCTCATAATTTTTCTGTTGCTTCAGTCACTAGAAAACTACTACTGTATAATAATTGGTATAACTGTTCTATTTTATACCCTTTTTTCCCTTTAAAGATTACTTCTCATCAACTTAGTAGTAATTATACATGGTTTCCATGCATACTTAATTTTTCTCCACAATGCTTTCTAATAAACCAGAAGCTATGACTAAAAATGTTTCCTATGACAATTGTTTTATAATACTTATTTTAACATACCAAACTGTTGTAGAAAAAATGTTTTAAAACTTATCTATTTCCCTAAAATTCTATCTTGGCAATCTAAAATATTATTTTCAAATGTAAAAGTTTGCTTATAGTATTTGCAATTTTTAAATGGTTTGGCAAAAAAACAAATACACAAGAATTTATCTCATAAGTCTATCAAATTTTGTATAGTTTAGGGATCATTCAAAATTAAAAATTAAAAGAGAAAAGACTGCTCATTTACAGATAAACATGAGAAAAATTTTTCCTTAACTCTTCTTGCAAAACTCATTATTTGGTAAATATACTTACCTATGCAGAAGAATAAGCACCAAGCTAAGTACGTCTCTATTTATAGTTTTATTACTTCAGTATGGATGATATTTCAGAAAAAGACCTACCTGGCTGAGTTTTTCCATATGTGCTACCAAAAGGGGAAATCGGTGAACCAGTGTGGAGTCATTCTCTGTGCTAACTTGCTTAACAATTGACCGTAGCAATACTTCACCATCATATGCAATAGGGAAGATAGAAGTCAGCTTAACAGATGTGTGACACAGAGCTGACATCACAGCTGCAAGGAGTCGGCTACTTGATGTCTTGAAGTTTGCCTCTTGGATATCCTTTTAAAAACAAAAAGGCAAACAACCTTAAATCATACCAACATTTTCTAGCACTCGGTCACTCTGTCTGGTTATAGGATAATACACTATTATTATCAATACTTTTAAGCACAATTGCTTAAATTACTACCCAATGAAGCTGGAAAATAACTAAATACAGTCAAGAAAAATCAATTTTCTGTACTATTTATATATTTGTAGACCCTCAGAATCACAGTCCTCTCTAGTACGATTTCTCAAAAATGATTTCATAAAGGTCCCAATTAGTATACAGTGAAAGTTATTTCCAGTAACAAGCACTGAAACCATTTCCCTCAAATAATAAATGACTTGACTTGTCAGTCGGTGCTACTATAAGAAGGTATCTACCTCATGTTAATGTAGCTTAATGTTGTTATGCCGCTGCAGCAGCATTTCACTAAGATCACAAAATTATGTCATCTTATTACACAGTTTATTCAGAAAATTTATCACACTCGGCAAGATTTTATAAAAAAGTACTAAAAACTTATCAACACAGGATATGCAGGATATACAGAGGATCATACAGTTTTGTCTCTCCATTCAGTTAATATGCTTGTAATAGCAACTCAAGTATCAATTACGTTAATTTTTAAATGTAAAACTATCTTTGCATTTCTAAAATAAACTCCAGTTGCTATAATACACATTTTATTCACAATTCACAAAAGTTGTGTACACTGTACTTAGTTCATAAAGTATTTGTGTTACGAAGTCTAGCTGAAAGCAAAGCAACTTTCTATACGTTAAGACAACGTTTGTTAAAGTTAGCCTGTTCAGTAGCAAAGGAAGAAACAACCACGTCAGAATGGGCAGGCTGAGAGAGTGAAAGAATAAGTTGTGTACTGATCCAGGCAATAACCCTACCCCAGGAAAGCAAGTGGTAAAATACATTACCCTGCTCCATGGCAGGGATGAACGTGGAGGACGTTAGGCTAAGTGAAATAAGCCAGTCACAGAAAGATAAATACTACATGATCCTACTTTTTTGAGGAATTTAAACTATCAAACTCACAAAAGCAGAGAACAGAATGTTGGCTGTCGGGCTGAAGGGAGAGGAAATGGAGAACTGATGTTCAACAGGTATAAAGGTTCAATTATGAATGATGAATAAGTGCTAGGGATCTGCTGTACAATATTATATCTGTAGTAAATAATATTGCATTGTACACTCAAAATGTGTCAGGAGGATACATTTCATGTTAGGTGTTCTCACAACAATGAAATAAAACTTTTTCAAGTCCAGTGAATATAAATTCAATATGAAAACAGTTTAAAAAATAATAAAATGAAAACAAAGTTGCCTACCCAAATGTCATTACCAGAATAACCTTTCTAACTCCACTAGGATGCCCTGCTTCTGACAGTGAGTCTTTTGGTGGTGCTGGGGGAGGGGGCGTTGGTAATGCTAGAACTTCCAGTATAAAGTTAAGCAGAAGTGTGTAGAACAGACGCCTTGTGCCTTGTCCCCAAACTTGGGGGAGCAACCAGTATTTCCCCATTAAGTAAGATATTAGATGCAGATTTTTTATAAGTATCTTTTAGTAGACTGGTATTTGTTGAGTTTTCATTAGTGAGTAAGGGATAATTGTCAAAATACTTTTCGTGTATCGACTGAGAGGATCATACGGTTCTGTCTCTCCATTCAGTTAATATGCTTGTAATAGCAACTCAAATACCAATTACACTAATTTTTAAAGGCAAAACTAACCTTGCATTTCTAACATAAACTCCAGTTGGTATAATACACATTTTATATTGCTGGATTTGATTTGATAATATTGTTAATATCCATCTTTCTAAGTATATTTGTCTATAATATTTTTTCTTTCCCAATCCTTGTCAGCTTTTAGTATCAGGATGGGTGTAACTTGAAAAACTAGTTTGGAAGTGTTGCCTCCTATATTTTCTGAAAGAGTCTGTAAAATCATTTCTTTCCTTTATGTTTAGCAGACTTCATCAATGATAATATCTGGGTCTAGGGTTTTCTTTGTGGTAAAATTTTAAATAATTCAATTTTTTTAACGGACATAAAAACATTCAAATTATTTTATTTCTTGTTGTGCCAGTTCTTGTTAAGTTGTAATTTTCAAGAAATTTGTACACTTTATCTAAAGTGATAATTTATTGGTATAAAACTGTTTATAATTCCCTTATAATATTTTAATGTCTGTTGGATCTATAGGTATATTACCAATTTCATTCCTGATAATGGTATTTTTGTTTTTTTCTTTCTCTCTCATCTCTCAGACTTCCTAGGAGTTTAAAAATTTTATTTTCAAAGAACCAACTTTTGACTTTCTAATCTCTATTTTCTATTTCATTGATTTTCATGTTTAACTTTTTTATTTCCTTCCTTTATTACTTTATTCTTAAACTGAGTTTGGTTTGATCTTTCCAGCTTCTTAAGGTAGAAATTTAGATCACTGATGTTAAACTTTTCTTTTTGGCTAGTAAAAATAATAAAAAGTATAAAATTTTCTCCAAGCAACACACTGGCTACTTCTCACAAATTGTGCTATATTTTTATCGTCAGTGTGAAAATGTCTAATTTCCTTTGGAATTCTTCTTTGATTTGCTGGTTACTCAGAAGTGTTGCCTACTTTCCAAATATTTGGTGTTTTCCTTGATATACTTTACATTTAATTTTGAATTTAATTCTACTGTGGTTTGAAAACACCTTAAGATCTTAATCCTGTAAAATATACTAAGACTTATTTTGTGGCCTAGCATACAATCTACGTCTGTGAACACAACGTGTATACTTAAAAGAATACGTACATTGAACCTGCACATTCTGTTCTGTAAATATCAGTTCTTCTGTATCCAAAATGATTTTGTTGTCCAGTTGTTCTATTAATTACTGAAAGAGTTCTATGTTCTATTAATTATGCACAGTCACCAACTATCAGTGTCATTTGTTTACTTCTCCCTTTAGTTCTGCCAGTATTCTGCTCAGGTGTTGAGACTAATTTGGGGCATACACTTTTATTAGAGCTGCAGTTCCCTCATGAGTGAATGAATGACATTAGCATGCAAAGTCATTCACAGTGCCTCTCCTGACTGTTCCGGAGATACGGGAGTGGCAGGAGCTACCATAAGCTGACCTTGTTCTCACACACATGCTCACTCATAGATTCAAAAAGCAACCCAGCATCTGTACAACATGCTTGCCAATTCTATAACTGAGAAAGAATAAAGCAAACAGAAAATTTTGTTTAACTTTGATTATTTAAGTCACACATACCAAACTGATTTCCTAATTTACCTTTTATACAAGGGAAAGGCTAAGGCAACTGAAATGTATTTTCTTTGAAAAGTATTAAGTAATATATCATATTTTCAGCTAACATTTTACAAACTTAAAATTACCTGATCCAAACAGTTCAGTAGGTCACAAAGGCAAGCCCACTGTAAGGCAGGAGTTGGATAGAAAGAATGGAAACAGGCAGTGAAGGTATTATGACACTCCTGAAGGACAGCTTCTAGGAGACTCAAGGGTTGACTGAGATATCCTTGGGGGTCATTATCCAGTTTCACCATGCAGTGGTCAACTCCTTCGGACAAAATTTTTCTTAACAAAGTTCTGGTTTTTCCAATACATTCTGCTAATTTGCTAGTTTCTTCTACAACAGCTTTTCCTGTAGCTTTAAGAGGAGAAAGCAGATAAATAATTAATTAGGATAATAAATATGTATGAAAACACTCAATAAATTTCAAATAACTTCCCATATGGCTATTCATAACCTAGAAATGAAACAAGAGAGATCACGTGTTGGTCCAACAGTATTTCTTTTAAAAATCTAAATTAGGGGGAAAAAAACTTCTAGTGGTTTCAGCATTTAAGTCCAAATCAGTCATTCAAAATATTCCAATTTGACAGAATCTGTTTAAAATAACACTTTATTAGAGTAGTTAACTTTAGCCTAATGTGACTTTTTGTTATCAGAATGACATGTAATTTATTATATTCTTTATAAGTAAATATGAGCATCACAACAAGCCAACCTTTTCTACTCAACTCAGGAGCAGTTTAAATAAAGGCAGCTGGGGATCTTAAACTCATGGTAACCCCTTTGCAAACCTCCTCAATGTCTCAAAACATTGTCTCCCCTTAGGTCATTAAAAAAAATGCATCATACCTGACACTGGGTAAATTTCACAGGTATAGACACGCAATAACCTCAGACAACAGGTTCCCACAAAGCGCAGTCTCTCTAAATCTAGAAGTGTAGCTGTAAACTGGAATCCTTTTAATCCTCTAAGTTCTTCAACTCCTAAGACTAAGGTGGTCCAGCTCCAGTGAAGAATACTCAACAATGACTCAAAACATTCCTAATCCAGAATATGAAAAACAGATACCAATTAGCTTAAATCGTACCATAGGTTGACTCAAATGGAAAGATGACATTCAATTGGAAAAGTTAATCTTGAAGTTTCTACTGGGTTTCAGTAACCCAAATAATAGACATTCTATTAGTTCATTCATTAAATGACCATTAGGAACATCTTTGAAGCTTGACAAAAATAAAAAATAATTTACTCTATGTCTACATATTAAATTTTACAATACAAACTACAGCCAAATCTTGATAAACAAGTTAAAAGGAGATTAAAATTGACTATGAAAGACAAAAAACACTTATTTGGATCTTCAAAAATTCTAGAATATGGGTTTAGGGTGGTGAGCAGTTTGCCGTTCCAGCTGGCCTGCAGGTTTTATGATGCTTACATGACGACAGATACGACACGAATCGCAAAGTAAATCTCATCTCTACCAAATCTCAGTTCTCTGGTGTGACAGTATGAAGAATAAAGGTTTGTAGTTTAAGTTTTTAAAGAAATGAGTGAATAAATTTATTCTACAAAGATTATAATTACCTAATGACCACAAAACCACTTAGATGTTAATATGAAAGAATTTCCAGGCACACAAAAAAGAGATCACTGAAAAAGACATAACAAAGGCAAAGATACTTATTGGATCAAAAGATACCAAACAGATCTTAATACTGAAAGGATGTCAAGAAACCAAGGAGCCAAAGCTCTTAAGAGTCCCTTATTCAAAGCATACCTTCTGTTGGAAGGTGTATTTGACTTGATATATCCAAATTTAAATGAGCCCACTTCCACTAGAAATATTCATAGAAGTATGTAAATATCAAAGACACGTATGTACAGACATGAATATAAAACCAACCCTCTGTATTCAAAGGTTTTGCAGCTGTAGATTCAACAAACCAAGGATCAAAACTATTCAGGAAAGAAAATTTCCAGAAATTACCAAAAAGCAAACCTTGAATGTGTGGCATGCCAGGGATTATTTATATAACAGTTACATTGCATTAGGTATTATAAGTAAGCTAGAGCTGACTTAAAGTTCACAGGAGGATTTGTGTAGGTTACACACAAATGCTATGCCATTTTATATAAGGAACTTGAGTATCTAGGAATTTTGGTATATGTGAGGGGTCCTGGAACCAATCCCCACTTCAAGTACCAAGAGACAACTATGTAAAAGTAAAAAATGAGATACAATCCTTTGATAGAACAGAATTGGATAAATTAGAGTACATCAATCTGCTGGGAATTCCTTGGCCTTCCAGTGGTTAGGACTCTGATTTCTCACTGCCAAAGGCCCAGGTTCTATCCCTATTTGGGAACTAAGATCCCCCCTAGCTGTGTGACACAATCAAAAAAAAAAGAAAGAGTACACTATTCTATTGAATACTATGCAAACATTAAAAAATTCAGACAGAGCTAGTGTATCAACATAGAATATCTGTAATATGTTAGTTGCTCAGTCATGTTTGATTCTGTGTGACCCCATAAACTGTAGCCGGCTAGGTTCCTCTATCCTTGGAATTCTCCAGGCAAGAATACTGGAGTGGGCAGCCATTCCTTTCTCCAGGGGATCTTCCTGACCTTGGGATCAAACCTTGGTCTCCCACACAGCAGGCGATTCTTTACCATCTGAGCCACTAGGGAAGCTTGTCTGTAGTATATTTGATGAAACTTTTCATCACCAATCTCACTCCTATGCATATATCCAGAGAAAACCATTAATTTGAAAAGATACACGCATTCCAATGTTCATAACAGCACTATTTACAACAACCAAGACATGGAAGCAGCCTAAATGTCCGTTGACAGATGAAGGAATAAAGATGTAGTGTGTATATAAGATACACACACACACGGAGAACACCTCTATTTTCACGTTATTTTAAGTGCATATTCTTTGGCCTGCTGCTGCTGCTGCTGCTGCTAAGTCCCTTCAGTCGTGTCCGACTTTGTGCGAGCCCAAAGACGGCAGCCCACCAGGCTCCCCCGTCCCTGGGATTCTCCAGGCAAGAACACTGGAGTGGGTTGCCATTTCCTTCTCCAGGGCATGAAAGTGAAAAGTCAAAGTGAAGTCGCTCAGTCATATCCGACTCTTGGTGACCCCATGGACTGCAGCCTACCAGGCTCCTCCGTCCATGGGATTTTCCAGGCAAGAGTACTGGAGTGGGGATTCTTTGGCCTAGGATGTCAAAACTAGAACAAACAAATCTCAGTTACAAAACTATGCTGAGATCAAGTGTGCTAACCGTCAAAACGAAACTGAACACCGGAGAGAAAAGCTGAAGTTTTTAAAAATGGCTTACCACTGAGACAGTTCTTGCAAAAGATCTCTTTAAAATATGTACAGGCTCACTGGTTTGCTGTTTGCCCTTTGAAGCACTGCCGTCACTAGTTGGAAGTCTGAAAGCAGCAGACACACATACACTTATGTTGGAAAGTCCAATGACATTTTCTTCTCAAATATACATTTTTGCAATAGCAAAGTAAATTAAACATTTAAGTATTTTGTTAGGCAAAAATCCCAATATGGGGTTTTTTATAAACATTTTCCATGCTAAGCAAAATTTTTAGCACATAAGCAAAGCAGTTCATCTTCTCAATGTCACCTTTGTAAGGCTGGGTAGTAGAAACTCTCTTCTCCTACTAGACAGCAAACGTACCTTATGTTTTCTAGTAATGTTACTACTAAATGCTAGTAACTGTACCCAGGAGTAGACCAAGCAACTAGTAATGTTCAAAATGCTACCCATGGCAAATACTGACTATAAGAGATTGCAAAATAGCAAATAAAAATCTCCTCTTGGAAAAAGTGAGGTTATACCATCTAGGTTCTTAAAGAGATTACTAGAAAAGATATGGAAGAGAGAATCACTGTTAAAGCTATCTCCTTTGATATTTACTACTTAAAATAAGAATGTCATTGTTTAATAATGGTTTATATCTATTTAAATTCTTTCATCTAAAAATTATTACAGTAACCTCCTAGAAATAGATGGATACACACGTAGGCCATGCTCCCACACATGTCTCAATTCCCATAAAGTAATTAAAATTCTTAAATAATATTAAAATATAATAGTTCATCATATGAGCAAGTTGTTTGGTATTTTAATTAAAAGCAAAAACTTTTCAGCAAGTTTTTCAAAAACTTTTCAGTAAGGGATTTTCCAATTCATTCTATCACAAGATGAACAAGAAACATAAAACTGTAGAATAAATCCAACTAGGCCTACATAGAAAAGTCACTAATACTCAGATTTCATTTCTCTAAGATAAATTTCATCAGTTTAAAACATTCTGAAATTGGTGAGAAAATCAATAGATTAAAAAAATAAGTCATTAAAATATTATAGGCATAATATAGATAATGTGAATCACTAGTGACATTTTACTAAAATTAGCCTTCAGGTAAAAAAATGTTTAAAGATATACAAAACTTAGATGTTTTTGTTCTGTTTCTAATGGTATATTACAAAGTGCTGAATGCTTCAAGTAATTTCTCCCTTATTATGTCACATATTTTATAGTAATCCTAGTGCATTATATTAGAAGAATAAATCATGTTAATTAACTATAAATATGCTAAATACCTGTATAATAATTGAGGTATCTGACCAGCATTAACATCTGTGCCATTATTTGATTTCTTTGAACTTTTAAACTGGAAAACAACCCTATGAAGAGAAAAAAAATAACAATGTAACCAAAAACAACATGATTTAAGATTCATGAAAGAAACTAAAAAACGTTAACAATCATGTTACTTTATGTAACTGAAGAGAAATTCATTCTTCAGGGGAAGACACTGTTGTGATTTCAGTTCTAGCTCCAAATAGCTTAATGGGCTAAATGAAAGAACTGAACCTGTCTGGGAGCTACTGCCCGATCCCGCCTGTTAAAGCTCAACATCAACCAGAACGGAACGTTTTTACCAAAATATCGATACTTCAACAAACAGTTTAAAATCTATTAAACTAGATATGATATAAACTTTAGCTTAAAATGCTATGATATTTCCAGGTTGAATCAACTGTATATGGAATAAAATAGTACAGGATCAAAAAGGAATGTCTTTAGTTTTACCATACAATCTGAAAAGGATACGTTACAACAACAGACTTAATTTCTCTACAACATTCTACTTTGTACATTCAGGAACACAGAATTCACCTCATAAGTTAGTCTGCTCTTTTTTTGGTCAGTTCTGTTATGAGTTGAATGAAACTATATGAAATATATCCAATTCAAACAGCTTATGCTCAAGAATGATAAAAACTGAACTTCTCTTATAAATGATAGCTCCTTCACCTGAATCAGAGTATAGAACAGGCTAGATTTGGAGTCAAGAGACCCCAGGTTGAGATCTAGCTCTGCCACAAAGCAGCTGTACAATTTGATGCAAAATTGTTTCACCTTTTGTCACTTTATTCCCAACTCTAAAAACAGGGCTAATAACCCCTTCACAAAGTTGTTGAGAGCATCAAATGAGATATTATGTGTGAAAGCATTTTATAAACTGGGAAGAGCTCTATATTTGAAATTTAAACAGTAAGTTTCCCCTTAAACTTTATTGAAACTATATAATCTCGTATCATGAAAGCTTTGCAATTTGTAAAGTATTTTCATAAGCATGATCAAATTTTATAGCAAGTCTATATTTCTTTGTTCTAGTTTCCAGACACCTAACTATTCTTGTCATTTTCCTCTGTGTAACTTCTAATTTTGGTATAATAAGGTTTTAAACATTGTAACATCCAGAAACACATAACAAATTCAAGTGACAAGAGCAAAGAATATCAGAATATCTTCTCATTTTGTCTTACTTTATTTAGCATGAGATTACACGAATTTAATTTTTAGCAGGTCATATTATGTTCTAGACCTACAATGATTTTTTTATCCTACTAAAAGACCTCTGAGCTTTCAAATCAGCATTCAACTAACAAAAATGAGAGCTGCTTAAGTAATGCTGGAACATTCTGCTTACCCATCATCCGTGGTAATAGAGGCCTGTCCGTGAGATCCACAGTCACTGCTGGGTCCTGACACTCGTGCCCAGGCTACATACCACCAGCCTGCCTGCAGGAGGACTGGTTCATCAAACATCATTGCATATTTTTCCCTAAGGAAAATCAGAGTGTCAAAGAAAAGGCCTCTGCACTTCTTTGGTACATACGTTTACTTTTTTAAATCCTTTTTATAAGCAAAACATAAAATACGTTGTATTATAAGATTCTTGTCAAACGACATTAAAATCCCTCTATTTAAAAAAGTCTGGGCAGTGGAACAAGTTTGAGTCAGTTGGAGTTAGGTGGATGAACTTAGAGACTGCTATATAGAGTGAAGTCAGAAAGAGAAAAAACAAATATAATACGGGATCAAGAAAAACAGTACTGATGAACCTATTTGCAGAGAAGGAATGGAGACCCAGATATAGAGAACAAACTTGTGGAAACAGTGGGGGAAGGAGAGGGTAGGACGAATTGAGAAAGTAGCACGCGTGCGCATGCACACACACACAAACACACACACACTATCATGTGCAAAATAGATAGTTACTGGGAAGCTGCTATATAACACAGGGAGCCCAGCCTGGGGCTCTGTGACAACTCAGAAGGGAGCAGTGGCAGGCAAGAGAGAGACTCAAGAGGGAGGGGAGATATATACATATAATTATGGCTGTTTCACATTGTTGTATGACAGAAACTAACAACGTTATAAAGCGATTATCCTCCAACTGAAATACACAAATAACAGTTACTTGTGTTATGGTCAAGACATTTTTGTCCCCTTCATTGTGAATTCTAAAACTTGCTTAAAAAATAGAAAACTTTCATACTAAAGTAAGACGACTTATACATTTCAGTCACTCAGTCGTGTCCAACTCTGCGACCCCATGGACTACTGCACACCAGGCCTCCTTGTCCATAACCAACTTCTGGAGATTGCTCAAACTCATCTCCATCAAGTCAGTGATGCCATCCAACCATCTCATCCTCTGTTGTCCCCTTCTCCTCCTGCCTTCAATTTTTCCCAGCATCAGGGTCTTTTCAAATGAGTCACTTCTTCGCATCAGGTGGCCTAAGTATTGGAGTTTTCAACTTTAGCATCAGTCCTTCCAATGAATATTCAGGACTGATTACCTTTAGGATGGACTGGTTGGATCTCCTTGCAGTCCAAGGGACTCTCAAGAGTCTTCTGCAACACCACAGTTCAAAAGCATCAATTCTTTGGCGCTCAGCTTTCTTTATAGTCCAACTTTCACATTCATACATGCCTGCTGGAAATACCATATCTTTGACTAGATGAACCTTTGTCACAAAGTAATGTCTCTGCTTTTTAATATGTTGTCTAGGTTGGTCAGAGCTTTTCTTCCAAGGAGCAAGCATCTTTTAATTTCATGGCTGCAACCATCTGCAGTGATTTTGGAGCCCAGAAAAATAAAGTCAGCCATTGTTTCTCCATCTATTTGTCATGAAATGATGGGACCGGTGCCATGATCTTAGTTTTCTGAATGTTGAGTTTTAAGCCAACTTTTCCACTCTTCTCTTTTGCTTTCATCAAGAGGCTCTTTAGTTCTCCTTCACTTTCTGCCATAAGGGTGGTTTCATCTGCGTATCTGAGGTTATTGTTATTTCTCCTGGCAATCTTGATTCTGGCTTGACCTTTCTCCAGCCCAGCATTGCACATGATGCACTCTGCATATAAGTGAAATAAGCAGGGCGACAATACACAGCCTTGACATACTCCTTTCCTACTCTGGAACCAGTCTGTTGTTTCACGTCCATTTCTAACTGTTGCTTCTTGACCTGCATACAGATTACTCAGATTTCTCGTATTCCGAACTCTTGAAAAATTTTCCACAGTTTGTTGTGATCCACACAGTCAAAGGCTTTGGCATAGTCAATAAAGTAGACGTTTTTCTGAAATTCTCTTGCTTTTTCTATGATCCAACGGAAGTGGC
The DNA here is from genome assembly GCF_029407905.1 of Bubalus kerabau. Classification (NCBI taxonomy): domain Eukaryota; kingdom Metazoa; phylum Chordata; class Mammalia; order Artiodactyla; family Bovidae; genus Bubalus; species Bubalus kerabau. Next base: position 52,794,370 of record NC_073635.1, read on the forward strand.
AATTTGATCTCTGGTTCCTCTGCCTTTTCTAAAACCAGCTTAATCATCTGGAAGTTCTCAGTTCAGGTACTGTTGAAGCCTGGTTTGGAGAATGTTGAGCATTACTTTGCTAGGGTGTGAGATGAGTGCAATTGTGTGCTGGTTTGAACATTCTTTGGCATTGCCTTTCTTTGGGAATGGAATGAAAACTGACCTTTTCCTGTCCTGTGGCCATTGCCACATTTCCCAAATTTTCTGGCATATTGAGTGCAGCACTTTCACAACATCATCTTTTAGGATTTGAAAAGCTCAACTGGAATTCCATCACATCCACTAGCTTTGTTCATAGTGATGATTCCTAAGGCCCACTTCACTTTGCATTCCAGGATGTCTGGCTCTAGGTGGGTGATCACACCATCATGGTTATCCGGGTCATGAAGATCTTTATTGCATAGTTCTGTGTATTCTTCCCACCTCTTCTTAATATCTTCTGCTTAGTTAGGTCTGCCTCTGTCCTTTATTGGGCCTGTCTTTGCATGAAATGTTCCCTTGGTATCTCTAATTTTCTTGAAGAGATCTCTAGTCATTCCCAATCTATCGTTTTCCTCTATTTCTTTGCACTAACCACTGAGGAAGGTTTTCTTATCTTTTCTTGCTATTCTTTGGAACTTTGCATTCAATAGGTATATCTTTCCTTTTTCCCTTTGCCTTTTGCTTCTCTTCTTTTCTCAGCTATTTGTAAGGCCTCCTCAGACAACCATTTTGCCTTTTTGATGACTTTTAACTGTTACCAAAAAAATGGATAGTTTTTTCAGGAAGACTGAATTTTAAAGTAGATTTATTCAAATAAAGTGTTCTGTGGGCTCTGGAATCAGATGGCCTGAGTTCATGGCCTGGCTTTGTAACTCACTACCTGGGTGATCTTGTGCAAGTTACCAAACCCTCTCTGTGATTCAATGATTCATATATTTCCTTATTTGAAAATAGGGATAACAGTAATATCCAGGTCATAGGACTGCTCTGAGAACTGAGTTGAGATAAAGAGTTTGGAACTGAGCCTGTCACATAGTAACTACACAAAAAGTTCACTAAATTAGGAGGAAAGAAAAAAAAAATACATAAATAAGAGAATCTGATATATACCCAAGTTGAAAAGTCCTAGTGGAAGGACTGTGCATTGATTGCAGCTGGGGATATAGAGAACAGAGGATACTGAGGAAGGGGAAGACTGTCATGAACAGTTCTCAGAGGTCTGAAAGTATGAAACAGGATATGAAACTGGCAAAGTGTCTAGTAGGATTAGAGCATTAAGACAAAGAAGAGTAATAACGAGAAAGTTAAAAGAGGCCATTAAAGATTATGGAAGTTCTTTAATGCTAGCCATAGGAATTAGTAGGCAAATGAAGAAAATGTAGACGATTTTCTGTCTGTATAAAACCACATACTGCATTTTTGACTCATAATCATCTGTTCAAAATATGATGACAATGGTATCTTAAGGCTTTACTAAAAATTACTTAATAATTAATCTTCCTGAAATTTCCCTAATTTTCATTCATGGATAACATAAAAGTTACTGGAAAAATATCTCCCGATATTGGTTAATGCCTAAAGTGAAGAAACAGTCAGAATTTTCTTTAGGTTTACTATTTTGTTCACAAAGTATTATCTATTGAAAGCAAACTCAATGCCTTATCACCAGTTTCAGAAAAGATACATTTTCATTAGCAAAAAGCTTATGAATGCCATAGGAGGTTTTCTTAACATAGTGACTGGTGAAGGACCGTGTGTTACTGTTACCATTAAGTTCAGTTCATTTCTTTTTCATATCATCGTCTTCCCTGATTTATCATAGCACAGTGCTGAGGTAATTCTTAGGATTACACAGAAACACTGATAAAATCTGCCTCTTTTATTTAAGGAGAACTTTAAAAGCAAGCATCCTGATTCTGGCTGCTCCTGAGGTTTCAGTAAAGCCGGCCACCTCTCCAGTGGTGCTATAACCAAGCAAACACTACAGGCACAGTGTCAAGGTATCAGAGTACACAGGTGATCTAAAGTACGGCCCACTGTGACCACTGGGCATAGCAGACATAATGCTGCTGGTAGTAAATAATTGTACTGCATCACTAGAGTAGCATATCAGATGTTCTCTAAGTGATGCATGAAAATATGTGTGCAAAATATATGTATATTTCCACCTTCAGTGTAGAAACAATTTATCTTGTGAAATACAAATATGAAGGACACTATAGTTTTAATGTACTATTGTTAAAAGCAACACTTATCACCTAGTACGTAATTTAGTTTCTCAAGCACCTGATCACAGATTACTTAAAACTTCCTTTTTAAATCATGTTATTCATTTACAATAAACTTGCCATATCAAGTATGCAATGATTACAGTGAATACTGAAGAAATCTTTACCTAGCAGCACAGTCATAAGCCAAGACATCCGTCTCTGCAAGAAGGTCTCCATCAGTTTCATGATCTCCTCCATCAGGACCTAACTCAAACAGCTGGGGAAAGGATAAAAGCATATTGTGATCATATTGTGCTCACTCAATCATGTAAATCTGCTGAATAATGTGCTTATAATTTTGTGTCTCTAATATACACTGGACATTACAAAATGTAAAAGAGTACCTGCTTTAAAAAAAATCTTATTTAGTGAAATAAACAAACCTATATATCTAAATTAAGAAACTTACACAATGTCTTATGGTCTATATTAACCTCAGTTTTCCTTGCTTTATATATTCACCTACTTATATTAAATGCTCCAAAAATGTTCTTTACCAGATATAAACATCTGAAGGAGGTGAGAGAACTCTAATTTCTAAGTGAGGTTCCAAATGTAGTAGAATTTTGCCTTAACATGTAACTAGCTATGAAATCCTTGGATCCAGCTTCTTCATCCACAGAAGGGAGATGGACACACTAGCAGTGCCTACTTCATTGTAACTGTGAGAATTAAAAGAAACGATACTTGCAGAACACTTATATACCACAGCACCACCCCCCACCGCCCCCAAAAAAAGGCTAGAAAAATATTAGCTGACGAATAGCAATAACAGAAGGTAAAGCACTCAGGTTACTCAGTGGTAAAGAATCCATCCGCCAGTGCCTGCCAGTGTAGGAGATGTGGGTTCAATCCCTGGTCAGGAAACTAAGATCCCACCTGCCATGGGCTCCAGAACTAAAAAGAAGCCCTCATACCACAATGAAAGATCCTACATGCCACAATGAAGACGCCGGGAGCCACAACTAAGACCTGAAACAGCCATAAATAAATAAATAAAAATTAAAAAACAAAACAAAACAAAAAACCCTGGGATAACCCTTTTATTCTGATTTACAGATCAGGAAGATGATGAGTAACCAGCAGGAGACAAAGAAGAGCAGCCAAAGAGACCGAGGAAAACGAAGCCTCATGTTCTGGGAGCCATGTGAAGAAATTGTATCAAAGAAAAGCTCAGTCGGATTAAATTGTGTTGACGGAGGTAAGGAAGATAAAGACTGAGACTACAGTAGCATTTAACTGAGAAATTTTTTATGAAGCCTGGTTCACTGAAGTTAAGGCATAAACGACAGTTTTCTCTTTCACTTTAAGAGCAAAATCAGATAATGTGACAACAGAACATTCAAGCTATCAGTGAATTTTCAAAGACTGAGCAGATCCTTTACTCAGTATAACAAGTAGCCCTTTCTGACATGCATAGTGCAGTAAACTTATGACTCCTGATTGTTTTTTGACTCTCTACCAGATGGAATCCATCCCCTTACTCACTTCATCCCTGGTCCCCATATGTCTGTGGTGATGATGTATGTTTACACAGCATCTGGTGATATAAATACTAAAAAATTTTAAAGCCACATCAAAATGCCCCTGTATCTTGTCATTAAAATGGCTACAAGAAAGTAGGCACAGAGAAAGGTACACAGAAGATTGAGATTGACTGTTAATGCCTTTTCAACCTAAAATTATTGAAAAATCATTTTCTATTTATTTTACTCCTTTTTAATTTGACTTCTGAATTTTTCATGAGTTAATGATTTATTACCACTCTATTTGATCGTAGCAATGTTTCCTCAGGTCCTTTATTAGAGAGGCATTTTATAAATTAATAAATCAAGTTAAAATGATTATCTGCAAACACAGAGAACAACAGTGTGAATGGACTGCTTACCTTAATTTTAGCAGTATATTCTCCTCTACCTCCAAACAGACCAAGACCACCAAGTAAAATATCGGTGTCGGCACTAAAACGTATAGCTTCCACCGAGTGAGCAGAGTAGCCCCAGCCCCCTCCATGACCTAAAAAGATGTAAATGGTAATTTACATTTTAAACATCCATATAATTCATTTATAAGACAGTATTTCCTCAACATAAATGTACATACTTTCAAACCTGTTTACTACACTATAATCTTCTTTGGAATAAACCTTCATCACTGCTTGAGTTTCCTCCTCTGTGCTGGCAACACCCATTTTTAAATCCTGCATAGTTGCCAAGGTATCAAGACAACCTAAAATCAAACAAACAAAAATTCAACTGCTTGAATGAACACTTCCCCTAGTATTTGAGATGCTGGAGGTGATAAATTAAAACAGCAAACTCTAAATGTGCTCAACAAATTTATACCAAGCTTCAATATTTCATGGAAGGTACTTAAAACCAATACAAATTATCCTCTGCTTGTATAACTATCATATTTAAATATATGCTGTATGACAATGTTTCGCACAAAACTCTCTCTGAAAAGTTGCAAGAGCTTATTTAATATTTGAGTCCTTACAGTCATTTATCAAACTCTATGAATCACTTCAGATTGATTTTTTTTTCTCCTTATCAATGATTCTTTAGATGGATTCTTAAGGAACTATTTGAGGAAGACACAGTAGCCTGAGATAAATTTAATCAATGCGAGTTTGACATGTTTACAATGGTTACCAGATGTTGTAAAAATGCTATATTTCAAATTAATTAATTAGAAGTAAACATAATGTGCTGTGGAAAACTGTTATGTAAGAAGAAACAGAAGTGGTAATTATAAAATTCATATATATTTTATAGAATTTATTTTAAAATAATGCATAAAAATTAAATACTTTAATTACATATTTGAATATTTAACCTGCTTCACTAAAGTTTATGTAGTCAAAGTAAGCAAAAAACATTATTTTAAAAGATTTACCGTTAGGAAAATTATATTCAGGGCTGCTTTATATTTGGGGATATATAAATCTTTCATGGTGTTGGTGTAAGTCTAATGTACTTTTTTCTGTAGGAGAAACCTTTTAAAGTTAGAAGATTTAACTTATTTTGCACCTAGCACATTATTATTTAACAAACATGACAGAATGATACACAAATTTAAATACTCCTTAAAAAAAAAATCTTCAGGACATATTAACGAAAATTAGTTGATCATCAAACACCAACCCTACCTAGAATGTGCAAAGCTGCATGAGACCGGGTGGTGAGAGCCCTTGAGCCCGTCGGTAAGGCCAGTTCAGGACTCAGAATACTACATCGGGACTGCATGTCTGCTGCAGAAGGAAGTCGGGCATCGGCAACCACCGCATTGTAACACCACAGTTCTCTAGTGCTTGGCCGAAACCTTTCAAGGAAAAGATTACAGCACCTCAACATACAGTTTCATTTTTTAAAAACGTATTAAGCAAAATTGATGACACAAAGAGAATAATACAGCCAGCTTAAACAGGACAAAATGTAGCTCATTACTTTCCATATCTGAGCTAAAAATATAAAATGATTTATGTTACCATAAAAAATTTGAACAAAACAGCAATATGTACCACATTATTGCATGAAAATAGAGCAAGAGTATATTTTAAAGTCTAATGTGTACTTAGAAATATAAAACTTTTGTACAGCAAAACTCCATAAAACAAAGTGTAAAGTCAAAAGAAAATACACAAAACAAACACGAGACTAAACAACAGTATCCATAATGGAGATGAACTCCTGCAACCCAACAAGAAATAATCCAAAACCAAAAGTGGGCAAGGGACACGGAATGCTGTTCTTCGGAATGTAGATGCTGAATCTTACTAATCAACAGTAACGCATCATAAAAACTACGAAGAACCCACAATGACATCCTGCCGCTATCTCATTCCTTTTATCTCTTCCATAACAAATGTCTCGAAACGCAGTCTCCACTTCTTTTATTTTTTAAACTTTTTTTTGGAAAAGCTGTTTTATCAACTACTGAGTTAACGCAAAAGAACAGTAACAAAATATTTTCAAAATAAAGCATAAAGAATAAGGACATGATGTACACTAGTAAAAGGAACATTATCATTTATCTATTAAGTATCCTGTTGCCATCCTCCCTACTCAATTCCTTTCCTTCTCCTTTCAAAAGGAACAAGTATCTTGAATTTCAAAAGTTTATCATCTTCTTGCTTTTCTTTATGGCTTTCATGTTTGTATCAAAATAGCATATTATTTAAGTTTTGTGTTTTGAATTGTCTATGAACACGATACATGCTTTGTGTAGTCTTTTGTGGCTTGCTTCCTTCAAACAAAGAATATTCTTACAATTTGTATTTACACAGTGCGATGTGGCTGCAAATTTACTCAATCTCACTGTTGTAAGGGTATTAGCTCATGTGACTGTATCACAACTATTTGTCCATTTTATTACTGATAGCAAAATATGAAAACCATCCAGTCTTCTACTATAAAAAAATGCTGCTATGGATAATCTTTTACACAGTTTCTAAAGCACAGGTACAAAAGTACACGGGAATTCTGGAAGAACAAATCCTCATTTTTCACAGCTGGGATGTCTACACAGAAAACACTGATCCTCTAGAAAACCTTATTCATGTTAGATACAGTTGACATTTCAGGGCAGTTTAGAAAGGATGATCTTCTCAATCAATGGCATTTGATGATTCAAACTTACTAAATATATAAGCACTTAAATCCAGCAGTCCCACTTTGGATACACAGCCAAAAGAACTGAAAGCAGGATCCTGACGAGATATCTGTATGCTCATGTTCAGAGCAGCATTATCCACGATAGCCAAGAGGTTGGAGCAACCCAAACATCCTTTGATGGGTGAAGGGATAAAGTAAATGTGGTAGAAACATACAAAGAACTACCATCCAGCTTTAAAAAAGAAAGAAAGAACTCCATCCGGTCACAGGCTACAACGTGGATGAACCTTGATGACATGACCCTAAGTGAAATAAACTCGTCACAAAATGAATCAGTGTACAATTTCACTTACATATCTGAAGAAGGCAAAGGCACAGAAACAGAGTAGAAAGGTGGTTGTCAGGAGTGGGAGGGAGGGAGAAATAGGTGTTCTTTGCATACGTTTCAGTTTTACAAAGTGAAAATGTTCCAGAGATCTACTGTTCAACAATGTGACTATATTTAACACTACTGAACTATACACTTAAAAATGATTAAGAGGGTACATTTTATGTTTTTTTATCACAATTAAGAATTATTTTTAAGCACATACTTAAAAATAATACTTTGCAGAGAATAAATTCTATGAAAATATTAACTGCTGCTATAATTAATAGCATTAATATTATTGGGTTATTGCTTTTTAATTTAATCTATCAATCTGCTACTTGCAGTTCTTATTTATATATAAAAAAAACAAAAGACATGCATTTTGAAAGGTATCACACAATATAAACCACACTTTGTGACCCACGGAGGAAGTTAGTGGGATTTGGTATGGGGGAGAAAAAAAGACATGGAGATGGACCACATCATTCTTACTGTTTGTATATTTGCTTTGTCTTTTAAAAAACTAGCAACACAGATTCATGTGTCAGTTCTGTAAATTTTGAAATGAAAAGTAAAACTGCTACTAACATTCATCTGCTCTTTACAGGCATGACGTTTCTAATTATTCAGGAGAAGTTATTGTTAAGAATACAAAAAGACGCAGGCTCGGACAGGAAGGAAAGTCAAAGTAAGCTAATACTGAATCTGCAGCATGGGTGATGGAATAAAATGTAAGTACCCTACTGAAAAACACAAAGGACACAAACCTGCCAGAAGTCAGCATAATGAAAGGAACTCTCCAACTTCCAGCTGTTTTACTGAAACATAAGAGGAGACTGCCTTTCATGTTTTAATCTCTGTTTTGGAATAAGGGGGTAAATGATCAGAGACCTGGCCAGGCATCTGAGATCACCTGTCTCCCTGCTACCACCATATGTGGAAAAGGCAAGGTTCACCTAACCACATACCACACGTCACAGTTCTGTTAAGGCTCCAGGGAAACGACTCTAGTTATATCGTTAATATCTACTCCTACCATTATTTCTAAGTTAGAGAATGCATTTCTAATCTATCAAATGTATCCAGAAACAAATTCCATACTGCCAGCTTTCATTTTATTCTATTAATGCAAATTACTTTGTTTAAAACTAAAACATATTATAAGGATCATGGAAAATAAAACATCAATTTAAACCTAGGTCCAAACCAGAGCTCGCTCTTTGGTAACTAAGTCTCTTGTACAGACTTCTAATCAGTAAATAATTGAACACAAAATTCATCTTTACATCATTTGCTTCTCTATCCCTGCCATTTATTTCACTGTGATCACTCTAATTCTGGCTCACAGGATCTCATGTCATCACAAGAATCACTTTAAGACTACTCACCCCTAGTCTCTTGTTAACTAATCCATCCTGTATATTGCTGCTAGGGAATCTAAAAGCACTACTCAATTCAATTCTGGCCTCCAAGCTGCCTCACAAACTGCCCAAATGAGATAGTAAGCTTGTCAGCAACCTGGGAGCACTGTAACTCCTTCACTTGGAATCATGACTCACAACTGATAGAAAACACGGCCTTTTAAGACCTGGCTGGCTGGTAGAAAGGAAACTCGGAATGGGCAGAAGAAAGAAGACAGAGAAAGTCTTCTCCTGCCAACTAAGGCTGGCCGAATAAACAACTCAAGGGAGAAGAAAAAGTCAGTCCTGTGATGTGCCACTCTGGTAAAGGCATGACTCCCTTATTAGTCATCAAAGCTAGAAATCTGGGATAACTCCTTCCTTGACTAATGTATATAAAGCACCATAGTAAATTTTAAACAAATGCAATATAATTTATTGGATTGCTTGTGTACCTGTATCCATCTGTACATTTTTAAAATTCCCAGAGTTTGATAAACCGGTATATTTCTCTACCAATATGGGAATTTTGTTATGTACATTCCTAAAGGGCAAGGTTCATTGGTTTTATTTATTCTGTACTGTCTTTGGCATAATTTCATCTACATAGTTGGCAATAATTAGATATTTACAGAACTAAGAAATAGAGTGAATTCTGTATAATACAGATAAGACTGCTGACAGACTAAAAATAATGAACAAGAGAACTTTTGAACATGAAACTGTTCATGATAATGACAGTGACAAAGTCTTCCATAGCACCTTACTATGTGCCTCTGTCCTAAGTTCTTCAATTCTCATGATAACCTATGAGGTCCCATTATTATCCCCATTTTATAAATGAGAAAAGTAAGGTACACATAGTCAAACTAACCTCTCCACAGTGACAAAGAAAGCAAAGTGTGCAAGTGGGATAAACCTAGGCAGTCTGGCTCAGAGTGCACGCTTTTAACTGCTGCACTATACTGGAGAGGTCCCGGAGAGGCGCTGTCATAGTAGTGTAGCTAACAGTTGAACTAGAGAGTTCTCATCGATGAAAAGTCTGCCTGTACATGGCTTTCATATTCCACGGAAGTATAAGTTGATCAAAACATACTTACTACTCTGTTTTAAAAATGGAGAAGCTTACCTCCAAATGACATCATACACAGGATCAAGACACACACCAAATCCTTGCAGGTCCTCTTGTTCAGAGTCATTAAAAGTTTTACAGCTCCCATCCACTTTATTTATCAGAAGACACTTAAATGGAGGAGGCTCTGATATAGAAGCAGGTACCAAGCCTTGGGGGAAAAAAATTACATATTTTAAAGATGCACTACCTTTTCATATTCCCCCAACTTATAAGCATTTCCTGTAAGGTAAGTATTATTACTATCTCCATTTAATAGATGAAGAAACTGAACTAAGACTTATGGGTTAGGTAACTAAAAACCTTTAAATAGCAGAATGTGGACTAAAACCTCAGGCTGTCTAAATCCACAACACAAGCTCTTAATTTCCATACTAGACCACCCTATTATATAATTATTCATGATATCATAGACACAAGTATAAATTGACACCTTGGTCTCAATGAAACTTTAAAGTCTGATTTATGTAATCTTCCATAGCGAAATTCTATCATTTATTTATCAAGAACCAATACAGAAAACTTCCTCTAATACAGGTTTTATACCATACAATTAGGCTCATATTCCCAACACTCTCTAGTTTATAAACTAGTCTGCTAATAATTCCATTCTTTCAGTGCATACATACATATAAACACAGACACTTAAAAGCTTCTTTTAAACTTCTTCAAACAGAAAGAAAACAAAAAGCTACAGGACAACATGTCATAATAGGGAAAGATGAACCATTTGCTTTCAGGGATCTTTCAAAGGGAGATTTGTTTTGGGGGAGGTATTACCTATAATGTGTTTACTGGCAAAAATTTCTGATGTAGCAAGCACATGAGAATTAATAAGTGCTTCATCAATTCGTAGGAAAGTCTGGTCCCCACTTGCGCCTATCCAGGTAGCTTTTCTTCCATATTTTGATCCAATGTTAGGCATGGGAGCTGGTTTTGCATTCCAATATGGCACATCCAAAATTGGTCTGCCCAGTTGTCCTTTCTAAAAGATTAAATAAATCACATTAACAACATGACTAAATAAATAATTTATAATTTTCCATAAAGTTAAAGAAACATTAGACAAAAATAGCTCTATGAGACATTATTCTTCATCAATTGCTGGCTGTTTCTTTCTTTAAATAAATGAAATTCACATGAAATTTGGACCAAACTTGGATAAAGAAGTAATTTCTATTATTCTTAGGCATTCTCCCCTTAATATTAGTAAACCACAAAAAATATATTAAAAAATTAATAATAAAGTTGAAATATTTTTCCATGTAAGGAATCTCCCTGAAATACTGTACTGTCTTTAACATCTAAGTGAAAAGTATAATAAATATACAATGTATTTAAGAAGTAGTAATACAAATCATTCATTTAAAAAGCCACTTTGATATTTTAAGTTGACAGTCCAACAAAACGTTAGTATTGAACTCAAGAGAAAACATTTTTAGGTAAAAGATCAAAAATAATGAATACTGCAACTGTGAATACAATTAGGAAATTACATCTTTCCACACATGATCATGTGTTAGTAAGTTACTTCATTCATGTTTCAAGATAAAGAGAAGAATCATTATGCTGTCTTAAGTAACTGTTGACTCACTTTAAAAGTATGGCTGTCCATAGGTTAGGGAAGAGTAACAGGAAGTTTCTCAATACTAAGCTGGTAGCTGTAAATGAACGCGAATGTTGGACTGGTAAATATTCATCTACCCCCCAACTCAGAAGCTCTCTCTGACACTCTCTCTCTGTTAGCATTACCCTTTCCAGTGCCCCCTGGGTGGCAGACAGTGCTGCACCACAGCAGCCAGGGATCACTACAAGTAATGTGAATGAGAAACCACAGCAAACCCCTCCCCCCCCACCCCTGCCCAAGACCCAGGGAGCCTGGAGCACTGCAAATGCTGTGGCTGAATTCTCTCCCAACTACGAGGTTTCTAAAGAGTCCTACCATGCCTTCAATACCACACCAAGAAAACAGAGCCACAAACTGCAAAAGCAATAGAGCTTCAATCTCTGGGCAGAATGAACAGAGGCTCATGATCAGAGAGGCAGCACATGATCAGAGAAGAAGCCAAGAAATTTCAATGTTTATGCTCAGCTTCTTTCAAAGTCTATCCTTATTTTTTGACAAAACAGCAGCATAAGAAACGTGTCCATCATATTGAGATATTTATTATACTTCTGGAGGAAAAGAAATTATATTTTTCATTGACTCCTGACATAAATATCTATTCCCCTACTGTCAACCAACTAATTCGAAGAAAAGCAGTCTAAAAATATGGCAGGTGCCTGGACAGCCCCATGGGATTCAAAACATGGTTATAGATAAGCCATATTTAAACACACAGAGGTTCACGCCTAGGGCTTCTGGGGCTAGGGGACAATAATGACTGTCTGATTCTAAGTATTACTATTCACATTCCTTCCAAAACAACATAAAACCAACACGGAGCAAAGAAAACCACACGTGATTCAAGCCTTCAGCAGTATTAGGAAACAGTGGATCTCACAACTTTTAAGTTACCTGAAACCAGAGGAAAAAACCAAAGTTTTCTTCACCCACCTGCCTCTACAAGCCCTGGGGGGCCAGGGCTGAAGAGGAGGTGCTGGGGCAGGTGACGGGGCGGTGGCCGGGGGGGGCTGCTGAGCGGGGAGTGCAAGGCACAAAAGGCTTCAGAAGGAGAACAGAAGAGAAGAGCTGACAAAATAATTCCCTCAAGGGGAAAACCCAAACCTTGATGTGAAAATGCTACATATGGCAAGAACTTGAGGGTTCTGAGCACCAGCCACAGGAAAAAGCCTTCAAAGCAGGGCCATTTCTCACCCATCAGGCTGACACAAATGAAAAGGTATGACAGACAACACATTCTGCTGGCAAGGCCGTGGAGAAAGAGGCACTCTCACAGACTGCTGGTAAGAACGCAAAATAGAGGGGAAACTATCTCACAAAACTACCCAGGTGTTAGCCTTCAACCCAACAATCTTACTTCAAAAAATTTATCTCAGAGATACACCTCTAACAATATTCATTGCTGTTGTTGCAAAATATTAGAAAGTACTTAACTGTCTAAGTATAAGAAATTGATTAAATAAACTACTATGTGTATATATATATACACACACACACACAATATACTATGCAGATGTAAAATATGAATTATGAAGATCTCTATGAACTGAGAAGGAATGACTTCTAGAAGATACAGTAAAGTGAAAAGACAATGTACAGAAGAGTATATATAAAATGCTACACTTTGAAAAATAAAAATGGAGAAATAATTACATATATATGTGTATATACATATACACACATACTATATTTTTATCTATGTCAATGCAGATACAGATAGTGTGTATGCTTATTGATTAATCTTTAAAATAATAAACACAGGAAGGAGAAACTGGAAAACAATGATCTTCATAACCAACAAGCATGGTGTGAAGGGGAGTAAGGTACCAGAGATGAGGGAGGGAATACACTAGGGTGAGAACACCATTTTTTCACAACTTATCTTGTGGAAACATGTTAAGTTCTACACATTCAAAAACTAAAACTACATCCAAGGATGTGTGAGGAGGGATCCTTAAACTTAAAAGCAAACTGAAATGGTGCACTGGATCACAGACCACTCTCCATGGAAGTCTGAGAGCTCCAAGTTGGGAGGACACGCTAGAGGTCAGCAATTAAACCAATGACCTCTAGAAAGGCTGGGAAGACAGTTACAAGAGGGAGAAGAGGAGTCTGACTCAGCAACTCCTTTCATCCATCTCTTTTCTGCCATACCTTGGGCATTCCTGGGGAGCCTCACTCATCGTTCAAGGCTAAGTTATCTCCATGCCTAAAGGTCACCCTCTTCTCCCCCTCCCTGAGATCAGATCTTACTCACTCTAAGGAGATGAACCCCGTCCCAGGATAGGGTGAGACAAAAGGGACCAGGTAAAAGGTCCTGTTTTCAGGAACAAGGAAAGGAAGGTGATCCTTGACTGTCGTCACTTTTCATAAAGAATCTACTAGCTCTACCTACTTTCATCCACATTAAATAAAGAGAGAAATAGAAAAGGAAAACAAACGAACCCAACTCTATTCCAGAAGAATAAAACAACCCCACTGAAAGGGTATGGGGAGAAAGAACCAAGTAACTTATGAACACAGTAACTTAAGAACACAGTACCTCAGGAACACAGTATTTGACTGTATACCTTCAGTCCTGGGGTAGGACAAGGTGGGGTGGGGTAGAGGGGTGGGGTAGGAGCAAGAGTGACAAATCCTGAACTCTTTTTAGTGAGTTTGTTTTTATAGTAGTGTGGGAAAAGCAAATACAAAACTATTTTAGACATATTTTAGGACTAAGTAAATGAGAAATAAATACACTGATATTGTTGGGAGCCAGGAAGAAGGGACATAAATATGAAATGGGGCAAGGTAAGAAAGAATCGTAGGAGAATGGGCCGGAGGAACCAGTGTGGACTTCTGATTTCTAGAACACACACATGTATGTATGTCTGTATGCACATACATGAGCACTGGCGATGCAGTGAACACACCTAGTGCTCAGCTGCTGTCCGGTAGTGCTCCCCGCTAAAAGCAACCTCGGTTTTCAGAGCAATAGCTGATTCTAGGACTCAAACAGATAAGCCTGGAACAACTTGTTACGCCAGGAAGTAAGGTAGTACTAAAAAAAAGTAAATAAATAAAAGAGGCATGTTATCAGAACACGGAAGCTGGCGTGAAGGATCTCCCACTGGTGAAATCTGAGCCAATCTAAACGTTCAAATGATAAATTGAGTACAGTAATGAATAAAAAAGAAATACGCATGTCGATACTAATAATAAGATGACAAACAAATATTAAATGGACTTCTGCTTACACTAAAACCCAAAGGGCTGACAGGTGAATGTGAGGAGGTGCTGTGGTTGGAGAAATCATCATTTTTGCAACCACTATAGTAAAAACTGGTTCAGGCAAGAACAATCAACAGATGCTAAATCTAGAGGGAAATTTGGAAGCAGGTATCTTAAAACTTAACAGTGTCAATTCAAAAATTGCTTATTAGTTTTAAGGGAAAAAATTCTAACTATGCAGTAGTGATATCAAACAAAATCCTGTAGGTGATCAAAATTTCCATCACCAATGAGGGGCAGGCGGGCCTTCTGTGCCCCCAGATGGCTGTGATGCCCTGAGAAGGACTCAGCACCACTCACATGCTGTTTTGGTCTGGAATGCACCACCTGCATCTAAGCATGAGGAAATACTAGACAAACAAAAATGAGGAACGTCTTCCTGGGGGAAAAAAAAAAAAGTACCACATTCTTCAAAAATGTCAATGTCATAATAAACACAGAAAAGGTGTGAAAATGTTAACAGACTAAAGGAGGCTAAAGAGTCATAAGAAATAAATACAAAGCCTGATCCTAGATTGGAGGGGGGAAAAAAGTGTCAAAAAGGAATTACCAGATCAACTGACGAAACACAAAACTATTTAAGAGTAAAGGATCATGATGCATACAAGTTATTCTTAAAGGACTCAAGGAAAAAAAAAAGTTTTACACACACACACATACAGAGTGTGCGAGAGAGAATGAGAGCATGAGTATACAAACAGTAAAGCAAACAGATCAAAATGCTACCAACAGGTGAAGTTGATTCAAGAGTACACGGGCATTTTATGCATTACTCTTATTTTTGACAATCTTTCTATAAGCTTAAAATCACTTCCAAATAATAGATTTTTAAAGTTCAGATTTACATTTAAAAAAAAAAAATCAAGAGTTGCAAACTGCATTCCAGAGACTTAGGTTATAGAGTTCTGAATAGTTACCAATATCACAGATGGTATAGGTTTTTTAGCACAGTATTATTAAGCTTTTCCTTGATTTCTCCTATGCCCAAACTATACAAAATTCTCAGATTATTTTCTAGTTTTGAAAAAAGAGAAAGAGCAAAACAAACAGGCCAGACAGAAGTTGAGAGGAAGAGGAAAAAGTAAACTATAATTCTAAAAAAATCTAACAAGAAAACTGGGCCTTTAAAAAGTTCTAAAATAGAAATAATTCCACAAGTTAAGAAAAAAAATGATTCTTTACAAGCTAGTTGGGAAAGAAGGTTTCAATGACAGAAATAAGCTCTAATGAATGCTTAATAGACTCTGATTTGGAATAAAACATGTCCAAATCTAACATAGCTGTTAAATTTAATAAATTCTAATGCTACACTGGAGAAGAAACTAATTTCAAAGCAAAGTTCTTTCCAGTTTTGTGTACGTTGGATATGGAGACAGGAAATATGCACGTGCAATAATCATACAAGAATTTCACCGAAACCAGAAAGAACAGCTAATGTAGACAAATTGTAAGGCAATGGTACAATGCAACATTATCAATGCTTAAAAAGTTCCTTACAGAAAAGCTTCCGAATGTGAAGACCTGTCCATCCATTAAAAGCGCTGCCGTGTGGTTACTGCCTGCGGTAACTTGTGTGCTAGGGCCTGGCAATGCTTGAACAAGAGTGGGACATCCCCTAGGTTAAAAAAAAAAAAACATTTAGTCAATTTCTCTCAAGACTCAACTGAAATAAAGATCAATAAACAACGCAATAAAAAAACAGAAGAGATAAAAGGCACTAATAAGAATATTCATCACACACTTACTTCGGTACTATATTACGCCTATCTCCAGTCTTCATATTAGGTATACAAAGACGAGAAAGACACAATCACTGACATGATGGAGATTCATAAAAAGATTTCCTGAATTTACTACTACTCTAACTATGGACAAAGAATTATTATTTTTTCTGAAAGACTATACCTACGTTTGTTTTAAAAGAAAAAAAAAGTTAACTTATAAAGTGAATGGTAAGTCAGAGAGCTCTACAAATATTTGTTAAATAAAATAAAAATCATGCGCTGATTTACCCGGAATACAATCCAAGGACCACACAAAACAGTTTTATGTCTTCCTTTTTACCCTTTTCCCACTGAATCGTCAATTAACTTGTCATCTTCTTTTGTACCTTTTTCCACTGCACTTTAAGTTTAGATTTTAGCATACAGAGTACCTCGTGAGTCAGAACACCATATCATGAGCGGCCCCACAGCAGCGGCTGCAGGCTCAGACCCTAAAGCAGACTGCCTGGGTGTGGGTCCCAGCTCCACCACGCAGCAGCAACATACCATGACTCTCAACAAGTTACTCATCCTTTTTGAATTTCAGTTTTCTCTTCTTTTACATGGAGATAAAACTAAACTGTGTTTACCCCATAGGGTTCCTATGTACAAAAAAGAAGCTCATATATGCCAAGTGCTTGGCTCAGTGATTGGTACACAGTTAGTAATTAATAAATGGTAACTATTATGACAGATGGCATCCTTGGGTCTGTCATATCTGTTCTTGTAATCACCCTTATATCACCTTATTTATCCTTTATTAACCACTTTCAATAATCATTATGTATAAGAATAATCATCACTGTAGAAAAAGTCCACACATAATAGGAGAGCTCTGTTTTTGAGATGCTGTAACACTTAAAAATTTTTTTACTTACATATAATATATTTTTAAATGGTTATTCAGGCTGCAATGAAAAATGAATTGGGAAGAGGCAAGACTAGCAGCTGGAAACCTAGTTAAAATGTTGCGATAATCTGGATGAGTTATAGTGAAGACCTGAACTAGGACGAGTGTGAATCAAAAGGAATG
This sequence comes from Bubalus kerabau, assembly GCF_029407905.1. Classification (NCBI taxonomy): domain Eukaryota; kingdom Metazoa; phylum Chordata; class Mammalia; order Artiodactyla; family Bovidae; genus Bubalus; species Bubalus kerabau. The sequence continues at coordinate 52,811,863 of NC_073635.1, forward strand.
TTTCGACAGCTCTGTACGGAACAGAACTGACTAGACTCTGGAAATGGCTGATGGAGGTCGGGGGTTGGTGGTGCAAAGAAGATTTTCTGCTTAAGTAACAGGTAGATGGTAGCAACATTCACTTAAGACAGAGAATAAGATCTAGGAAGACAAGGAGAGAAAAGAGATAGTTTTCACTGCAAGTTTCTTCTATAATTTAGGTAGGAACAAAGGAAGAAGAGCTCACAGAAATCTAGGACATAACAAAGAATGAACTCTGGGAAAATGTGCTATGGAGAGAGTCATTTCAAGAAAAGAGAAATACTGTACACGCTGAATACCTCAGAGCCAGAGACAAATGACCACTCAATTTTGCAAGAAGGAAGTCTTTGGTAGAGGCAGGCGAGATCCTATGCAGCAAAGGAGGCACTCACAGAGGGGTCAGAGACTACAAAAAATCCCTTCAAAATCTCAGCAGGAAAGGCAACCAACAGCTAGAGGGAAAAAGAGCTGAAGGGGAAGCTCTGTCCTTTTTAAGAACTTGCATAAACTGAAAGAGAGAGTAAAGACAGGGGATATGGTTCAGAGAGGAGACAAGAAACAGAATCAGATCCCCGTGGAAAAGGCAGAAAGGCCTCAGGGTGGGGACATGAGCAGGCCCCCTTTCAGTGTAATGTGAAGAAGGAGCGAAGGGGAAGTATGGACGCAGGCAGGTGTGTAGAGTCGCTGGGCTGAAGAACTCCCCATCTAATGTTTTTATTTTTGCTGTGACAGGAATAGAGGTCAAGGGCTAAGAGCAAGAAGAAATGAGTGAGAAGATTTGAAGATTATGCAAAGGGTATCATGGTGAATGGAAGAAAGAGAAACCTAGACCAGAAGTTTTTAACCCAGATCCAAATGACTTACAGGAATTCTAAGAGTGGGCTTCAAGAGATTTGTGAAACTTTTAATTTTAGAAGCCAACTTTTAAGTGTATATCCTTATGTCTGTTTTTCTGAAGAGAAAGCCCATATCCTTCATCACATTCTCAAAAGGGCTTCAATCAAATAGCTCAAAACTAGAAAACAGGGGGATCACTGCCTACTGCAGAAGGACTGACTGAATCTATAAATCATAACAATCTGTGTAAGTACAGTGATTTCCTTTTCTTCCAGAAGTCCAAGAAATACAAGTAGACTGATTCATGCTTGAAATTTTGTCACACCTTAGCATCAAGATCAAGAGAGTGAGAAAACTGAGGATACTGGTAAGGGTAAGGGTGAAGAAGATAAATGACAATCTCAGACTTCGGCTGTTAAGTGATACTAGAGACTAAAAAAAAAGTAGAGGGCTGCAGAGAATGAAGTACTGATACAGTCAAACACCAAGTAAAGCAACGCTAAGTAACAGAAGAAAAATTTGTCATCAGATTATGTGTTGTTTAAACGTAAACGTTGTTTAAACATTTAAAAATGAAATATTCAGAGTTAGAGCTATCCATTTGTGGGTCCTGGGAATGACCGCCATGAATATGGAAGTAAGGTTCACTAGATCTAACTAAGGTGTCAAGGTGACTGTATTGTACAGGACCATTCAGGAGTATGGTAAGACTCAGATTGGGAAAACACTGTGAAAACTACATTTTCAAAGAATGGAAGGCGGGGACTAACAGCAAGATGTGTAGTAACAAAAGCGGAGGAAAGCAGAATGGCTCTACCTCCAAGGAGAAGTCGTTTCTACCTGAGGACACAATAGTATGGCTAGACTGAGTGGTTCTCAAATCTGAGGTACCATGAGCTTTCACAAATCAAGTACCATGCCAAAGGACTGTGTGGTGAACTACAGGGCTACCCTGGTGGCTGTCAGTAAAGAATCTGCCCTTAATGCAGGAGACCACCTACAGTGCAGGAGACTTGGGTTCTATCCCTGGTTGGGAAGATCCTCTGGAGAAGGAAATGGCAACCCACTCCGGAATTCCTGCCTGGGAAATCTCACGGACAGAGGAGGCTGGCAGGCAACAGTGCACGAGGCTGCTAGAGTCGGACATGACTGAGCAACTAAACCACCACCAAAGCCCTCACAGAAATGTCCGGTTTGATTCAAACAAAGAATTATTGGGAAAGTTCCTGTAACTGTTGATCTGTTTGCAGTTTATGTGGCATTTTCATATAAAATATATCACTGATTATCAAAATAATTCTATGTATACATCTGATGTGCTTTAAAAAGGATTTTCCCAAAGTTGGTGGCATTTCTTCTAACAAACTCTTTCATGATACTAGAGTCCATTTATTAAATTATTTGGTAAACAGAGGAAGAACTGGAAACAAAAATTACATCTGTATGTGTATGCATACCAGGCATTTTGCAGACACTATATTAATTCTTTAACAATCCTACAGGATTATTTAAACTAAGGCTTAGTAAATTACAGTTACCTAGTTGGTAAGAAATGAAACAAAGACCTAAACCTCGTCTAAATGGTTCCAGACACCATGATGTGTAGCATACTAACACAGAAGGAGGATTTATTAAAGCAAGGAAAAGATGAAACTCAAAAACATTAGAAGTATCAAGATTCTACTGGAAAAAAAAAAAAAAGGAGAATAAAGGCATCTAAATTATACAGTCTCTTTCCCAACATCCAGGTTTAAGTTTACAGAAAATTGTAAAAGAATTTGTAATTCAGAGATTTAGAAGTATACTGAAGACTATTAAAAAAAAAAAACAAAGAAGAGGGCTGAGTGAATCCTCAGAAGCTTTTCGACAATCCCTTTTGAAACCAGCAACAGTAACAGCCAACATTTATTGAGCATTTACTATGAGCTAGGCGTGCTAAGAAAACAACACTATTATCTCCCTGAATTCTCACAACAACCTTCTGAGAGAAATATTTATTCCCATTTAAGAGGAAGAAACAGAGCCACAAAACAGTTAACTAATTTGGCCAAGGTCACACTGGCACCAAGTGACAAAATCAGGCTCGGTGATTCTGGCAGGAGAACACATGAAATAAAGAGAACACCAATAACGTGTTTCTACCTTCAGCACATGCACACTACAATATTTATCTTACATTCATCACACATTACTAATGTGTGCCATACAATAAATTTCAGTTAAAAACACTTGATTACAAGAAACTTAAAAAAAAAATATCTTCCAACTCTATTTCAACAAAATATTTATAAATGTTTTGCTTTGTGGTAAGTTAGTTAATAGGTATGCTATTGAGGCGTTGTTCCCTCCATACACACGGCCAACTCCTTTTGGAATCTGTAACAGTTCCTGACTCCTGCCTTCCAAACCCCACACAGATCCAGACAAACAGAGTAACTAGAGTGTTTACAGCACAAATGGTTTTGACTGGTTTTCGTTTAATCCACCAGGTACAACTTTTAGGTCATATTTCATTGCATGCCCCAGCTTGACACTACCCACAGCGCATGGAATCAGCCTTCCAGTGACAACTCAATCAACAGAACCAGGAGTGAAAATTTACATGTTGGGAAAGAACAACTTTGGGCAGTTAAGACAAATCCCACCAGAGTTTAATCTCCTTAAAAAAACCTAATTATTTAAACTTCAACATTAAAAGCTATCCTAGTTCATGAAGATATAGTCAAACTATTAAAAATACTTAGCATATTGCTAAGATACTGTCGCCTGAGCAAGTCACTGCAAGGCAAGGTATGGCTCAGTGGGTGATAATCAGGACCAGGGGGCAATGTTTTTAGGTACCCTCTTCATTTGAAAAGCTGATGGGAGGTCCTTCCCTTTCATAAACAATTAAACCTCAAGGAGGGGTGGCAGAGTCTTGCACTTATTCTGTTCATTCTTCACACAGCACAGTCACCTGAGGGTTGCAATTTAATCATAGATATGATTTTCACTACTTCCCTCCCACTCAGTCAGGACCAGGAAACACAGCTATCTGTTAACTCTTTTCTGTGGAATGACATCCAAGTACAAAGTCTGATTTGTGAAGACGTGCCCCCCTTGCTGCACACATGACTGATTGCTGTCTCATGTCTAACTGTAAAGCACCTTTCCCAGGTTATGTCATGACTCACAAAATAATTGCCAGCTAAGTAACAATGCAAAAATGATGAAGATGGTAATAATAATAAATCCTCTTCTGGGTCATGAATCTTCTATGAGAAACAGAACAAAAAGCTTCCAAATTCTTCTCCCAACATATTATAAGCCCTGTCTCAGCCTCTGCAAGACTGATGGTCATTAACCTGTGAAACAAAATATCTGCTGCCTCCTAAAGCCTGTAACAGTAACTGCTCAACCCTGCAAAGCCACTGATACTCTGTGATATCCAATGCCCAATATATAAATGCCATATCCAGTGACATTTGGTAAAGTAATTCTGTTAAAAAACTTGTTGCTCTTTCCAAGCACAATACTTGTCACAAAGACTGTGCTGGTTTTATAAATGTCTTAACAAGTACCAAATGTATGCTTCACTTGTGTTTTTAGTGAGAAGTTGAACTCAATGATACCTCAATCATCTCTTTTCATTAGTAACAGCATTCATCAGAGCAACTAAGGACATTCCTTCCATCCTCATTTTGTGTGCGCCGCACTGCACATAGGTCTGACCCTGCCCTCTAGGATGCACGGTGTTTCCTTAATCCTGGAGGCACACTAGAGCGTCAAGAGCTTTTAAGGAAAAAGTGATGCTAGCATTCTATCCAACGCTTGTGGCCACCATCTCCCACTCCGAATGCCCACCTCTCCACAAATGCCTCTTAAAAATTCTAGACTTAGAATCCAGGCGTAGTATTTTTAAAGTCCCCCAAGCAACTCTACTGTACAGCCAGGATTAAGGATCCCTGGTCTTTACTATGTAAATGGTATCATCCCTGCCACAGTAATGCAGTCATTTCAGAATAAAGTAAAAATTCTGGATTTTATTTAATGACTGGAGTGACTCAGTGTATGTGAGTGAGAAACCATGCAGTTCCAATTGATTCTGGCAGCTATCTTATGAATACATGGAAGAATTAGGCAAGAGCAGAGAGACAAAAAGAAAGGTTCTGTGGCAGACTGGATTGGTGAGTCATGTCTAGCCTGAAACGGCCCTATATCTCCCAGACTTACAAATAATCCTGGTATCAGTGATGGGCAGCCACACATGGGGGCCATTCAGATCCTGAAGACCACCTGCTGCAGAGGGACAAGTGACTGACAGGAGATGTTTCCTTGGGTCCACGAGGCCATTCTTCCCCTGGGAAGCTACCAGCTTGTGACTGAGCACTGTGAAGGATGAAAGCTGGCCCATCCTGCCCATTGTGGAACTCTTCCAAAAGTCACCTTGGCTTGAGGACACCCCACTGGCCTGGCTAAAACTCAGTCAGAAATGCACTGTAACCTAATTCTTCCTGTCCCATTCTTCTTCCCTCTTTCCTTTCACAGGGGTCAGATCTACCTCAGGCCAATTCCTGTTCTCTTCCCTTTCACAGCAGTTTTCTATCAATAAACCCTCTGTACATCTAATCCTGCTTTAGCATCTTCTTGGAAGATGTGAGCTAATAAAGATGAATTTTCTATACTTGTAACCCAAAGCACTCTCATTGTACTAAGCAGATATGGACTCAGCTGCTGTGATGAAAGTCAAGAAGCCAGGACTTAAACAAATAGAACTTCTGTCTCAGGTAAGCACCCAAGTATAAGGAGCTGTTGTAGAATTTCCATGGTGTCACGGACCCAGACTGTTTCTACCTTGTGGCTCTGCCATTCTCAATACACAGTTTCTAACTTAGGACTGCTGTGATGACTTCTCCAGCTCCCACTGTCAGGCATGGACTCCAGGCAACAAGCAGGGAGGGGAGACAGAGAAATGGAAGAGTATCCCCCTTCCCTTTAACAGTGACCCAGAATGGCACACAGCACTGTAGTTCACACGGCCACACCTTGCTGCAATGGAGGCGGGAAAATGAAGCCTTTAGTTTCACGGTTATGTCATCAACTCAAACCTTATTACCAAATGAGGTAGGGAAGAATGAATAATAAAATATGTCCAAATAGTCTCTACCACAATTAGTTCTTCACTATTCTAGATAAGTCAAAACAGTTTCTCTGAGTGACCATTTTGTTTGAAAATTATTCAAAAACTTTGATGACATCATGTTAATATTAGGCTAAAATTTTAAAATAGATAACATCAAGGAATATGAATATATCCTTTGCTGATTTATTACAATGCCATTTGGGGAGAGTCACTGTCTTTTCTATTGCCATGAACAGCCTTTAAGAAGATATTAATTCTGAAGAATATAGTGGGATTTCCTGATAATCATAATCGCTCTTACATTTTAAATGTATAAAATGTAAATCAACTTTTCTCCTAAAACATAAAATCATTTGTCCCTACAAAAGCATTTAACCACAAAATCAAGAACTACCAATAATTTACGGGCCACGCTTTCCAAAACAGTGGTATAAATACTATATCAAGTGTAGAAATATATATTTACAAAGAAAAAAGGAAAAAAGGAAAGAAAGGAAGGAAAAAAAACCACTTTCACACAAGATGTTAAAGTACCTGGAATTGACATCTCCATGTCCGAGCTGCCCATGTTGCCCGTACCCAAATGTGTAGACGTCGCCATTTTCCATTAAAACCACTGAAATCAAAATTCAGAGCTTTATTTTTTCATTATATGCATTTTATATTTCTATCACAAGTATACTGAAAGCAGTTCAAGTTTCACTATTTTTAAAATTTTTAAAATTTGTAGAGCCATTAAGAATAGGCAATAGAAGCAAAGACATTTATATTTAATGAGAAACAATATAATTTTAGTTCTGTAAAATATTTTTTTATAAAAATACATAATGTTTTTAAAACATACACTTTAAACTTATAAATGCCATTTAATAACACTAATAAAACATTGGTCTGAGTCAACTGTTAAGTTTTTTTATAATGAGTAACTACATATAAAATATTCTCTCCTATCTAGGATAATTATATATATGTAGAGGGTATGAGCTCTGCACGATTATGTACAACATCAGTATGTCTGTCAGAACTTTAATATCTGTCAATGTCAATCTGTCAATATCTTACCAAATAAGGAAATATATTGAACAACAAAGAAAGAATTTTTTATTTTTATAAAGGTTGAATAGTACAACTTAAGCTATATAACCCAAATACCAATGATTTAGTAGGAATTGAAATACTTTCTACATTTAAAAAAAGTTTTAAATGTAAAATTTAAAAATTGATATTTTCTTATAAATATTGCACAATAAAGCTGAAGTAAGATGTATGGTTTTTGCAAATGCTTTAACAGCAGATAAAATTTTACATTTATAAAATTAATACACTGTACTGGTACAAAACAGTTTTAAAATTATGTTTTAAAAAGCTCTCAATAAAGTAATTTGTGGATGTAAATTTCCCACTGAACAGTAACAAAGCTTATGTACAGCTTATAAAAAAAATTAGAAAATTATAGTTTAAAATTATCTTCAGGAATTTCATGACTTGAATTATAAAATCAGTCCATCAGAAGACAAATGAGAAGTCAGATCTCTAGACAATCATTCCACAGATTTAAAAAGGATTGTCTAATAAATATGCTTTCATAAATTTGAGAGACGCTATAGCTTTTGACACACGGTTAACAGGCTACATTTGTCTAAACTAAACAAACAGGCTATTCAACACAATTGTAAAAATGCAGTTATACCCTAAAGTTCCAGCTGCTACCTGAGTGGTGAAATCCACAGCTGACTTGTACTGCCCGGAGCTCACAGTCAAATCGAACGGAGCCTGGGGGGTATGTTGTGATTTTGCTTGCATCCTTTTCTCCTCGTTCTCCACTTCCATCTGCAAGTGTTATAATTTGTAATTAAGCCATGACTCATCTTCAAAATAAAATTTTAAATCAGTTTACTATGGAAAAACAAGAAAATGTTAAAAGGAACAAGCGAGAAGGATCTGTAGCTGTTAGAAGTGATAGATCAAGAATCTACCTGCAAAGAAGCCAATTTTGAAAATATAACCTATATATTTCTGTTGGCAAAACACTACTAAATCAGTAAAAACACAGATAAGGCCTGGTTACAGATAAAGCCTTTTAATCTAATCAGTTATGTGATGTAAATGGGTCATTGAGTTATAGAAATAACAAAATTCTACATGTAAAGGTTTATATGGGAAATTTTAGTTTGTATAAAAAATAACTGCATGCAAAGTCATTTAACAACTGTTTTAAATTTAGTGATACTGTTAGTGCTAGTCATTAAAAAAAAAAAAATTCTAGCTGACTTGCAAATCACTTAGATTTCCCAAACACATCTTAGGAAGACTACTCTGTCCACCAGTATTGCTAAACTCAGTTGAACCTTAAAAAATTTATAAAGATCAAACAGCTTTATCCAATTATTGTAGTTCAATGGTTTCCTGTCAATCATTTCATCTGTCCCACCTTGACCCTCAGCCAGTCTGCTTTGTGGATTTCTTCTGGCCCCCAACCACAACTCTCAACCAGACCCTCTGCTTTTATTCCTTCTTTCTTCCCTTCTTCTTAAATTCCCTACCATAAACTTGCTTTAAGACCCTTCCTCCCCCCGGTTTCTACATTAACTTTAAATAGTTTAGCATTTTAACTATAAAATTTAAAAACACATTCCAGAACATAACAACTTTATTTGGAATGTGTAAATAAGAAAGGTAACTGAACTTTCCTAGCCTAATACTACAGATGAACTAATATGACTTCTATATCATAAAGATTCAAATTCCTTACACATGGAATAAATGTAAATCTGAAAAGAATTTCAGGTCAACTAGCTTAAGTTAATTGCTTTGTGATACAGTAAATCTAAGTAAGTGTCTATAATATGCAGATACACGTGTGGATCTACAGACACACATTTTAAGATAATTCTGTACTTTTACTGCCCATTTTAGAATACTAAACAGAATAATATCATTTCATGTTCATGTATACTTTCCTTACTCTAATATTTCTAATCTTAGTAATATCCAAGGTAAGACAAAACTGGCCTAAATTACGAGTTCCATTTCTATAACTAAATGACTTTAGCATTTTAAAAAGCTTTAAACTCTTTACAACACTAGGACAGTAAAACCTCACTAATTCGGAATAACACATGGCATATATGACTTACTGGAAAGGTCTTAATTACAGAACGTTTAAATAAAAATTGTTTTATTACCTTCAAGCAGTACAGATTATAGATTAAACTAAATGCTACAATAAATAAAATGTGGTTACCTACATTATAATTCAAAATAGGCCTATATTACATAAAAATGTACCATAAACATGAAAGTCCTTTAACATACAAGAATTAATTGCTGGACCCAGAGGCTGAAGGCACGCTGAAGGAATCCTTCATTTCTTGAGCCCTTGGTTTGAAAAGCTAGTGATTTTAGACAGGTTTCCCCTTAAAAGTATGGCCCTGAAAATTCAGAGGAAGAAGTTATTTTGAATTTTTACTCAAAAAAAAATCACAAATACTGCATCTGAAGTATCATAAATTCTGAATTAGTGAGAGGTTTTACTATAAAAGGATAAAGAATAATGATTCCTCTTTTGCTAAATAATCTAATATAGGTTTGCCAATTAAATCTGCAAGAATGTGTACTTGTGTATGGGATTAAAAAAAAAAAAATCACATTTAGTTTCACTCTACCCAAAATGCAATATACTTTTAGTTCAAAGACTCTTCATCCTGGAAAGACAGTGGAATGATAAAGTATAAACAAGGGCCTACCCAAAAAGTAATAAGCATCTTCCAGAGACTATTTAAATAAGATGACAGATACATAAAACCTTTACAGCTTTATCTCAACTGGTAAAAAATATTTTATTATTAAAACCAACTCTGATTTATCATAGAAGACAAACTGTGTTCATTTAATTGTGCCAGACCTAACTATATTTAATGCTACACTTTAATTTCAGTTTCTATAAATTTATTGATGCCTAGTTAAAGCTTTCACCTTTGAATTTTGGCATTTTGCCCTCTCTCTTGAATATAGAGATTAAATATAGATACAAACCCCACAACAGAGACACAGCATCAGGGAAAGAGGGAAAAAAAGCCTAGTAATTTACTGATTAAAATCACAGTGATTAAATGAGTAGTAATGACTCTCATTTAGAAATAAAAAAATAATAATAGAAACATTTTGTTCATCTAAACAAAACTTTTATCTATAAAAATGATTTGTCAATTATTATAGATGGTGAAATATTATAAGAAAAAAATAGGGATGAAATTCTTGATCACTAGCAGCAGCAGTGACAGAGGTTTTAATATTTGTATCTGGAATTTTATGTCAGTTAAAAAAATAAGTACAATTCTAATAATTTAGAAATTTACAAAAGTTTATCCAAGCAAAAAGATACCTAACCAGTCAAGAGTATAGTGCAAATTCAAAAATTAGTAAGTGAAATTTAGCAAGGTTAATCCTGCTCAAATTCATTATTCAGAAAAGTATTAATGAGGAGAAATAAAATAAACCTCAGATTTTTAGGAAAGTTAGGCCTAAATATTCTTATAATTGCCCATTTAAGCACATCTATCTTTTCCCTAATGTGAATATGCTCATACATATATCACGTGATATTAAAACTCTGATAGCTGTAAAGTTTTGTCTCTAAAGTATAATACGTATATATACATTATATACGCTTATTTGTGTACACAAACAGAGGAAAGAAGATTCAGTATCTAAAAGACTCTACCCTTAATTTTAATTTAAATCTATACTTTTTGGCTAATCTTATAAGCATGCATATTGCTGAATGTATCACAGAAACAGTGAGTACTTGGAACAAAATCACTAAAATAAAACAGCAAAGCAGTAGTAATATCAATTTGCTAAGTATCTCTGCCTGAACACTGAAAATTTAAATAGCACAGTAGATAAGTGTTTTTGGGCGCTGGAACCTAAGAGACTTGGATTGGATCCCTGGCTCTATATATTCATTTGCCAGTTTTATGAAAAGTGGATGCTGGATCTTCTCTCTCTTTTAAAAAATTTTTCTTTTTTAATTTTGATACTGGATCTTTTTAAGTTTTAGTTTTCCCATCTATAACAACATGGCACATTACATCACAAGCTTCTTGTGAGAAATAAGTGCAATAATGCATGAAAAGTGCTCAGTCAATATTCACTACTGTTGCTCCTCCTAATCAATTTAGTAATCTGATGATATAGATATCATTATTCCATTTTGCAGTTGGGAAAACCAAGGCTTTAGAGCGGTTAAGTAGCCAGCCCAAAATAATAAATAGTAGAGCAGCTTTAGAAATTGATCAAAAATAAGGGTCACATATTTTACCACCATCAAATGGCTGACATCTTAAATCTTTTGATAAAATAAACTAATCACACATTTAACAAACCTCAAATTTTGTACCTTTAAGATAATTCTAAAAGAGAAAGCAAAGAATTCAATTGGAAAAATTTAAGCTACTATTCATGAAGAATTTTTATTTGCAAAGAATATATATATATACACACACACACATATATATACACTCATATATATCAATTTAATTTTCATATCAACATATTCAGTTTGGAATTATTATTCCTATTTTTGAGATAAGGAAACTGAAACCAAAGAGGTTAAGAAATTTATGAATGGCCACACAGTTGTAGTAAATGAAAAATAGGATTAAAACTGAGGCCTAATTCCAAAGGCCATATTTCCATTACACCATACCACTTCTCTACAGAAAATAGGTGTAAAACACAGAGATGATTTTGTGAGTGCCTTCAGATTTTCATGTCAGTCACTTCTAGACTATCTCTAGAACAATTTGAATGTTCCTAACTAAGAGTAGTACACTAAAATTTTTTTTTCTATTTAAGGCACTGAATAGCTGAAACAAATGTTAATTCAGCTAACTGTTTATAATCTATAGTTACATTCTTTAAATACTATATGTTATACGGATTATATGTTCCTTGTATTGATTCAGTCTTACACACAACTGGCCTCTGGTCAAAATTCGCCTGAAAATTTGACAGATCCTGTGACCTTCTCTGAATTCTCTCCGATCAGCCAGAAGCTTTCCAACTTTCCATCTTATAATTCACTCCTGTTTACAATGAATCCATAGTTCTTACCCTCCACACACCCCAACAAGAAAGTCACAGTCTAGAGGATTTAAATCATTATTATCCTACAATCTGTACCACCAACATAATTAAAATGTAAGGTGAACACAACAATTAATACAGTGACTTTCTCAGTGGAAGATAAATAGAGTAAGACACAAGAGAAAAAACAAATTTACACAGGAAAAGAAATTTATTGAAAGATTATGACTATATGCAGCAAGAGTAAAAGCAGTGCCTGGCAAGGGGGTTAAATGATAGGGACAGGAAATGCAAAGGGAGCAACAAAAAGCAAACCTGTGGGTTTACAGTGAGTGGTAAGTTAATACCTTCCACATAAAATGGAACACCATTTGATAATATATTACTTACACTTTAAAGTCGTTTGGTGGTAAAGAAATGAAACTACTTCACTCTATAAAACCAGACAATCTGATGATTTAAAAAAAAAAAAATGACCCTACACTGTAATACTACAAAATCAGTCCTTCCAAAGAGGTTGCTACAGTCTCATAAAATAACCCTGTTACAGACAAGATGAAAGTTGAAAAGTTTCTATAGCTAATCAGTGCGACATCATAAAAAGTCTGTTTTAAATCTGTAACCTTGGTCTTCTTTAGCATTTATTTTAAATTCTGGGAAAAAAAAACCCACAAAGATGACTGTCTATAACATACTAACATGGAGCTGAAAAAGTTTTAAACTGCTTATTGAAATGTAAATAGTGAACCTCAGGTAAAGTATTGGAGAACTCTACTTTCATATAATTGGTGAGAAAAAGACCTGATAAAAGCTTCTCTAATACTGATGCTAAGTCACTTCAGTCGTGTCCGACTCTGTGCAACCCCTTAGACGGCAGCCCACCAGGCTCCCCCGTCCCTGGGATTCTCCAGGCAAGAACACTGGAGTGGGTTGCCATTTCCTTCTCCAATGCATCAAAGTGAAAAGTGAAAGTGAAGTCGCTCAGTCGTATCCAACTCTTAGCGACCCATGGACTGCAGCCTACCAGGCTCCTCTGACCATGGGATTTTCTAGGCAAGAGTCCTGGAGTGGGTTGCCATTGCCTTCTCCGTCTCTAATACTGGCACAGTGGAAAATATGAGATCAGAAATTCTGGCAGTAACTAAAATAATTTGCATAGCATACCCCAAATAGTATTCCTTATATTTTAATATTAATGGCACTGTTAAGAGCATCCAGTAAATAAAACAATCACAAATTTTACTATGGTTAATCACATTAGATTTAAACTAATCTCAGTTTTTATTCCTGCAGAATATAATTTGAATAGCTCTTTGCGGTTTAACTAAAAACAGGAGTTTGTTTTGTTTTACGTTTTTACCTTGAGTGGCAAACTGAAAGACTGAAACAGGCAAATAAAAATAAAATGGATTACAATATATTGCACGTGAAAGTTTAAAAATAAAATTCGTCTGTAACAGTTCTGTAGCTCTCCCCCCCAAAAAGAGAAAATATTACTTAGATTAACTTGCACAGAATATGTGTTTTTAAAATCTTCTGCTCTACTTTGCAGGGTTCATTTCAGGCATTTAAGAAAATATTAAATCTAAGTTGTACTACTCCAAGAGTGGCTGGTTCACATGCCAGGATTCAAGGCAGAATTTATACATAAATTTGTAAGTTCCCTGCATTAAACTCTTTCCTGATCTTAGCTGACCCATTTCTTGTTTAAACAAATCTTGCTTTAGGAATATTTTTAATTAATCTAGAACTCAAATCTCAAACAATTATACGGCAAGATATCGCCAGTCACTCAAGATTTGTTGAGACCTATGGCACTTTCTGAGGACTAGAGTAGGTCTACTCTTTACTGACATCTATCACTTTTAAACCTCAAATATCAAATAAATCATGTGTATTATATATATAAACTTTTATATTAAAACAAATGAAGCATCATAGAGGTTAACTCATTATCACTTTATACACTGAATTTAGTAATTCTGTTAATTCTGAAGCAAATGAACAGCATTAAAAAAAGAAAAAAGGATTGCAAAATGCCAGATGACAGTCATCTAAGAGTAGATAATAAAGTATATAAAATAGAGAGCCGTCATTATTTTTTCCACCTTTCCTTAACCTTAGGAAATTTGAAAAGAAATGGAAAAGAAAAGGATACATTGTAAAATGTCTTCTTTTTATTAAAGTTAACAAAAAAATACAGTGAAATAAGATTGACAGTCATTGACAAACAGTACACTTTCAGCATGTTCTTTCTCCTCAGGCTATATAACAATGATAGAAGCAAAGTAGAAGAATTAGGTTTGTGCATTTTCCCAGAGACAATACTCAAATAAGTGGAAGAAGTTGGGAAACCATCCCGCCTAGTTGAGAAGGAAGACCAAATACCTTTGTGCTTGTCCCGCTTATGCTTTAGCTGTGCTGGATGGGATCTGAGTCTGGCTAGAGCCTGTTCTCGGTGGTTCATAAAAATAGGACCAGCAAATACAAGGGGGCCTGAGGAGAAACATTTTGTATATGCATAGAAAAGCTCACAAAATAAAAACACTACAATGAACAAAAGTAATTCAAACCAAAAAGCATGGAAATTAAAATTTGGGACATCATTCTTTTCTCCCAAGTCCCCTCCGTTAACTTCCCGCTCCCAACCATAACCTATTCACCATTCCACACACAAGTTTTAGTATCTTAAATACAGTTAATAAAGTACAAATTCTAATCTTTTATACTTATAATATTACTAGGTGGTTACTAACAGTCTCAAATAGATAATCAGAAAGTTCCAACAGAATAAATCAAATTTTCCTATAAACCTTTTAATATCACATATATTCACACTTAGTAAACTATATATTCATTAAAAATAAATATATTTCCTTTTAAAATACCAAAAACCAACTCAGTCTTAAATCAATGATTAAAGTTTAACAAGGTCTTCAAGATTTAATATCCATGCTAATCTTGATATAAAACCAAGAGATTACTAATTTAACTACATTTTGTCAAAGAAAACAGGTTGTCAAAAACAAAACAAAAAATTCTTATGATCTGAGATACACATATTTATATACATACACATTTATATCACATATATGTATGTATACATACATACACACACACATACGTGTGTGTGTATATATATATGTAAAATCATTGCTTTATAAAGACAGTATTTTGTAAGCTGTATTTTATTTTCTAAAAAGATAAATCTAACTTTATGTATGATTTCTGTCACCACATACACAAAATCAGACACAAGGATAAGCTCAATTTCACACTGATGATAAAGAAGGGAATCTAAACCCAGTTACATTTTTGAAACATTAACCATTCTCTCATAAAATGATTTCTTTCTGAAGCCCCTCTATGTACATAACACTATACACTGACAAAGATTACAGTCATTTCTACTTATATAAGAAAAAATTTATAGCCAAATTAATTTCAGCAAAATTCAAAAACTGTTTTCCCCATTACTGTTTAGCTTGAAAATAAAACTTTATACCTTAAAGTCTTAGTTCTTTTATTATAGAACAGAACTACAGTTTCCTTGAGCTTTAGCAATATC